>NC_060139.1:234693715-235318715 GCF_021461385.2 Schistocerca piceifrons
AGCCAGGTAGAAGAGGGCAGCCAGGCCACGAGCGATCGTCCGACACGAATGTTGCCAACCAACCGGCGGGATGTCGGCCTGCTGCGTGTAGTCGGCGCTCATCCCGGTGAAGTACTCCTGCATCTTCGCTCCGCGCAGGCCCTCCTTGGGCATCTCGTAGCTTCGGCGACTCGGACCTCGTGACCACTTCTTGTCGCGACGCCACCGCCAATCCCCAAACTTCGTGCCTTCTCTCTCGGGCCAGCGAACCCCGTATATATACACCGGCAAGCAAAGACCTTCTAAGACTCTTCCTCATAGATATTGGCCATGGGGCAAAAGAGGGGTAATCAATACTACACCTGAGCCAGTGGCGCCAGACAGAACAGTCTACTAATTCAATGGCACCACGGCTCAGTATATGCTGAGGAACAGATTTAACTTTATAGTTTAGTGGCAGACCCTTTTTAACTGGACCTGTGGTTATGTGCAAGGGACATTCTGTACTCTCTGACCTACGTCTCATGAACTCGTGCAAGGATGAACTTAGCTGGTTAGCTGAAAGAGAAGACGTTTATGTTTCTGCTCGTGCTGGGCGCTGCGTTAGCTGTCGCAATCGTGTGTGAATATATGTTTGAGGAACCAGGAGAGGAACTTTGCGTAAAATTATTGACCTCAGTTAAAAACAGCTAAAAAACCACGTGAAAATCATTCTAATGTAAGCCGAAATAGCAAAATCCAACACCTTGTCACCTACTTGTGGTTTCACCATCCCTCAACCGTATACCTTGGATGCTCTCGATAGTAGCACGCCAGGAGCAGACCAGCTTCGCCGTTTCCGGCATGCTGGTTCCCAGGCGCCGGGCCATAACAATTTGCCCTTTGCGAAAGACACTTATGTCAGTGGGTTTCCTCATTGCGCGGACCATATGGTCGCTAGAATGATTCCTCATTCATCCCTGTTCCGCTTATGTACAAGGTGTAAACGGTATAAGCTGCCAAAAAGTCCTGTTAGTAGAACACTCCGGTGGTGGAGTGTTCGTCGTTGTTAGTAGTAGTTTATCCTGTAGTGAATTATTATGGGTGGAGGTTACACTCAACAACCGAACTAGGTTAATAATTGGCTCCTTTTACCGACCTCCCGACTCAGCAGCATTAGTGGCAGAACAACTGAGAGAAAATTTGGAATACATTTCACATAAATTTCCTCAGCATGTTATAGTCTTAGGTGGAGATTTCAATTTACCAGATATAGACTGGGACACTCAGATGTTTAGGACGGGTGGTAGGGACAGAGCATCGAGTGACATTATACTGAGTGCACTATCCGAAAATTACCTCGAGCAATTAAACAGAGAACCGACTCGTGGAGATAACATCTTGGACCTAGTGATAACAAACAGACCCGAACTTTTCGACTCTGTATGTACAGAACAGGGAATCAGTGATCATAAGGCCGTTGCAGCATCCCTGAATATGGAAGTTAATAGGAATATAAAAAAAGGGAGGAAGGTTTATCTGTTTAGCAAGAGTAATAGAAGGCAGATTTCAGACTACCTAACAGACCAAAACGAAAATTTCTGTTCCGACACTGACAATGTTGAGTGTTTATGGAAAAAGTTCAAGGCAATCGTAAAATGCGTTTTAGACAGGTACGTGCCGAGTAAAACTATGAGGGACGGGAAAAACCCACCGTGGTACAACAACAAAGTTAGGAAACTACTGCGAAAGCAAAGAGAGATCCACTCCAAGTTTAAACGCAGCCAGAACCTCTCAGACAAACAGAAGCTAAACGATGCAAAAGTTAGCGTAAGGAGGGCTATGCGTGAAGCGTTCACTGAATTCGAAAGTAAAATTCTATGTACCGACTTGACAGAAAATCCTAGGAAGTTCTGGTCTTACGTTAAATCAGTAAGTGGCTCGAAACAGCATATCCAGACACTCCGGGATGATGATGGCATTGAAACAGAGGATGACACGCGTAAAGCTGAAATACTAAACACCTTTTTCCAAAGCTGTTTCACAGAGGAAGACCGCACTGCAGTTCCTTCTCTAAATCCTCGCACAAACGAAAAAATGGCTGACATTGAAATAAGTGTCCAAGGAATAGAAAAGCAACTGGAATCACTCAATAGAAGAAAGTCCACTGGACCTGACGGGATACCAATTCGATTCTACACAGAATACGCGAAAGAACTTGCCCCCCTTCTAACAGCCGTGTACCGCAAGTCTCTAGAGGAACGGAGGGTTCCAAATGATTGGAAAAGAGCACAGATAGTCCCAGTCTTCAAGAAGGGTCGTCGAGCAGATGCGCAAAACTATAGACCTATATCTCTGACGTCGATCTGTTGTAGAATTTTAGAACATGTTTTATGCTCGAGTATCATGTCGTTTTTGGAAACCCAGAATCTACTATGTAGGAATCAACAAGGATTCCGGAAACAGCGATCGTGTGAGACCCAACTCGCTTTATTTGTTCATGAGACCCAGAAAATGTTAGATACAGGCTCCCAGGTAGATGCTATTTTTCTTGACTTCCGGAAGGCGTTCGATACAGTTCCGCACTGTCGCCTGATAAACAAAGTAAGAGCCTACGGAATATCAGACCAGCTGTGTGGTTGGATTGAAGAGTTTTTAGCAAACAGAACACAGCGTGTTGTTATCAATGGAGAGACGTCTACAGACGTTAAAGTAACCTCTGGCGTGCCACAGGGGAGTGTTATGGGACCATTGCTTTTCACAATGTATATAAATGACCTAGTAGATAGTGTCGGAAGTTCCATGCGGCTTTTCGCGGATGATGCTGTAGTATACAGAGAAGTTGCAGCATTAGAAAATTGTAGCGAAATGCAGGAAGATCTGCAGCGGATAGGCACTTGGTGCAGGGAGTGGCAACTGACCCTTAACATAGACAAATGTAATGTAATTCGAATACATAGAAAGAAGGATCCTTTATTGTATGATTATATGATAGCGGAACAAACACTGGTAGCAGTTACTTCTGTAAAATATCTGGGAGTATGCGTGCGGAACGATTTGAAGTGGAATGATCATATAAAATTAATTGTTGGTAAGGCGGGTACCAGGTTGAGATTCATTGGGAGAGTCATTAGAAAATGTAGTCCATCAACAAAGGAGGTGGCTTACAAAACACTCGTTCGACCTATACTTGAGTATTGCTCATCAGTGTGGGATCCGTACCAGATCGGGTTGACGGAGGAGATAGAGAAGATCCAAAGAAGAGCAGCGCGTTTCGTCACAGGGTTATTAGGTAACCATGATAGCGTTACGGAGATGTTTAGCAAACTCAAGTGGTAGACTCTGCAAGAGAGGCGCTCTGCATCGCGGTGTAGCTTGCTCGCCAGGTTTCGAGAGGGTGCGTTTCTGGATGAGGTATCGAATATATTGCTTCCCCCTACTTATACCTCCCGAGGAGATCACGAATGTAAAATTAGAGACATTAGAGCGCGCACGGAGGCTTTCAGACAGTCGTTCTTCCCGCGAACCAAACGCGACTGGAATAGGGAAGGGAGGTAATGACAGTGGCACGTAAAGTGCCCTCCGCCACACACCGTTGGGTGGCTTGCGGAGTATAAATGTAGATGTAGATGTAGATGTAGATTGATTTAAAATGTCTAGTAACATGTTTGTCCATTTCCTGTGGTCGTCCCCATCTGGGGACAATGTTTTTGGACAAGTATACACCGTAGAGAGCACCCGGGTTAGTCATGACTTGTGTAAACATTTTGCACAGATGACTGAGAGAATCATTAAACACGATCAAAATACCTAGAGGTGCCTGCTCCACCCCCTCCCCCAACACAGGTGCACTAACGTAAGTCATGGGTTCATGTTATTTACCTATGCTCATACAGACATCGCGAGCGTGAGCCGCAAACATGAGGGCAGCTACAGCCTGTGTGGTTGAGTCATTGTAATACTCCGATCGTCGACAATCGTCGAGCTACCCGTGCATGCGTTATTCCAACTCTGTTACACGTTAGCACGGAAGGGAGATTTACTAGCGCCGAACTATGCCATATTCATTTAATTTATGGCAAGGCAAAAAGTGTGGCGAGGGCAGCTGTCCGCATTGATCGAGAAGGCTTCCAACAACGAGGACTTCCTGCGCAATCGACATTTGTTGCCGTTCACCAAAGATTTGTACCTTCGTAATTCTCTACGTTTACTCGACTGTTTCGCAATTCATTCGTAACTAAGTACCTTTTTACATTTAATTCTGTATGCGAAACATATTCTCTGTTCTGATATGCTTCCATATGATTATTAAATAAGTCATGACAGACTATGACGTACGAATACCTATTTAATTTGCATAGTTTGAGAGATACTCTTTATTGCCCCGCGCAGAACGCAGAGGCCGACAACGCGAAGAACGTACATTGAAAGCTGACGAACAAATTCTGGACCACATCCACCAAGATCCTAATCATAGCACTAGGAGCATCGCCGCCAACTAGGTGATTCGCACACTGTCGTTCATTGCACTTTGAAAGAGGAACATATGCAGCCTTACCACATTCAACGCGTACAGGCATTGGAACAGCAAGATTTCCCTCCGTGACGAGAATTCTCAGAGTGGTTTTTGTTACAAAGTGAGCACCATAATTTTTGTAAACAAAATACTTGTCACAGATGAAGCGTGTTTCATTCGCCATGGAATAACTAATTTCCGTAACATGCACACGTGGAGTGTACACAGTTCGCGCCAAATATTTTCCGTAAATATATAGGCGGATAAAATCGATGATTATATTGTTAGGCTTTTTGTAGTATCCGCACGACTGACTAGTAACAATTACTAAACCTTTATAGAGGAAACGCTGCAGCCAACTTTATTAGAAATATTCCATTAGCTGTACGTCGTGACATGTGGTTTCTCTATGATGACGCTCCACCCCACGTTGGTCACAGAGTACGAAGGTTTCTGAATACACGATTTCCAAGATGATGGAGAAGATCTTGGTGTACGTCGATACGCCGGCCAGGATGGACAAGAGGTTATAGGCGCTTCAGTCTGGAACCGCGCGACCGCTACAGTCGCAGGTTCGAATCCTGCCTCGGGCATAGATGTGTGTGGTGTCCTTAGGTTTGTTAGGTTTAAGTAGTTCTAAGTTCTAAGGGACTGATGACCTCAGATGTTAAGTCTCACAGTGCTCAGAGCCATTTGAACCATTTATACGTCGGTGGCCAGCTGATTTAAATCGACTAGATTTTCACTTTTAGCGCCATATAAAAGAACCAGAAAGTAAAGGATTCTCGATGCTGGAAATAGTGTTAAGGTAAATCTTCATATGTGTGAACAAGTGCGACGAAAGCATGAAGCATGTGTCGTATCGAATTGTGGACATTATGGACACTTATTGTAGACTAGTGTAAGAGGAAGCTAAATAATGTGGGTTTCATTTCCGTTACGGTACTGTTCCGTAAAATGAAAATAATCGTGATTTAATTTTCGTTCGTTATGGTATTGTTTTAAAATGAGGAAACAGTTGATGTAATTAGTGCAGCCGCGCGGCTCCCCCCGTCGGAGTTTCGAGTCCTCCCTCGGGCATGGGAGGGTGTGTTGTCCTTGGGGTAAGTTTAAGTTAGATTAAATAATGTGTAGGCCTAGGAACCGACGACGTCAGTAGTTTGGTCCCATAGGATCTTACCAACACCACCGTATTTAGTGCACAACGAATTACGTGGTAATTGGTTGATTTTGTACAAAGGGAAACACATTTCTTTACTACCGCAACCTCGACTGCGGTACTGTTGTAAAAGAGAAAACGTCTGGTTGTAATTAACCATTTTTATGTAAGACGAATTACACGTTTTTGATAACCCAGTGACTGTTTATACTGCTCGTTTCAGTAGCACTTGATCGGAGCGCCGTGTCGTTGTACACGTCCAATGTTTACATTGCCCTGATTCGTCCGTTATCCTTCTGTGAACGCCGCGTCGATGTCGGTAACACACAAGCAAGGCCGTGTAAACAGAAATGCGTCTGCTATAAATCATACAGATATCTGTCTTTTAGAAATAAAAAATAAAGAAGATGATACAACCATATTTCATTCGACTGTTTCGTCGAACACACCGAGATGTACCGTCTGCGCAATTTTGGTATATCTTTTACTCCCTGTATCACACACCTGCAGCCTCAACGGGCTCCTTTCAATCTTGTGTTGGCCCATCAGTGCACGCTTTATTGTTTGACAGAGAAAAACTGGTCAGGTTTGTCAATTTTTTAGAGACACGTTATGAGGTCGACTACGATGGAATTGATCGGAGTCTGCAGAGTACCTTGTTCCACAGGCAAAAGGCAGCAACAAAACACTTTGCGACTGTTTTATGGATGACCACAACGCAGAAATGTATAGATAAGTGAGACCTTGTGCTACGATTATAGTGTGATGACAGTGACTTGACCCCCAGATGCGAGGTACGTGTTCATACTTAGGAAAGAGGATTATACAACAGAGTTAAACAATCTCATGTAGTCCATGGAGTTTAGTTAATTTCGTGGCTCGACAATTAAACCTATACTCCGCAAACTTCTGTGTGATCAATGCTTTTACTCTCTTTATCCGTTGCTGTTCAATTCAAGTATGACACGAGAAGAAATATTATCTTCTCCCCCCTGCACGAATCCAAAAGTCTAATTTTAGCGTCATGGTAATAACGCGAATTTCTTGTCTCCCCATGCATTTGGTTGAGTGCCTCTAGGGCTGCCACCTTTTATTGTACAAAAAAATTGTATTTTTGTTAAAGGAAGGAAAAAATTTACACTGTATTAAAATATTAGTGTTCAAGGAGAATCTTTAAGGAAAAGGGGAAATTGCAGTAGTATTGCACCTTAAATGACATCAGGCATCGAAACTAACGGGATAAGATGTTCTAAAACACGACAAACTTGTTGAAACATTTTTTATTCAGAAACTATCAGCTCTGAGACGTCTCTCGTGAGCAGTAAGTTGATACGCCCCAATTTCCTCTGCTGTGAAACTTGTACGTTCCGCTTGCTACCCCGTTTATTGAACCTGCCTGCAAGTGCCTGCCTGATTGAACATTGCTGGCTGAGTTCTAAGTGCTGAAATTTCTCGACTCGCTTCATCATATCTGAACAGATCCACGCGACTGAATATGACGGGCTTACCGGCGCGTGTGCTGACAGATATCCGCTTCGTACAAGCTGCCTGCGAATATCGGTCGGCTTAGCGTGATAAGGTAACCGGCCCTAGTGTCAGCTGCTCGCTCCTGAGAGTATTAATACGCTTAAATGCGACCTGTCTACCGCTGTCTGTACGCATCTCGCCCGATATATATTGCTGGCAAACATCTCAATACAATCGGCACATGTAATAAACGCTCAGTTGTTTGAAGGTTTACCAGACGCATCACGCACCTGCTTGTACAGTCATTTCCGGTCGTATCTTTCGACGATGGTTGACTGGGAAGCGATTATAGCCATGAAAAGAATTTGCTACTAAACTAGGCAGTCGACTAAATGCTTGAAACTATGTAAGGTTCCAGTGACCTTTCCAAGTATAAAATATATATATATATATATATATATATATATATATATATATATAATGCTTAAAACTGTACAAGGTTTCAGATGTATATATATACAGGGTGGTCCATTGATAGTGACTGGGCAAAATATCTCACGAAATGAGCATCAAACCAAAAAACTACAAAGAAAGAAACCCGTCTAGCTTGAAGGGGGAAACAAGATAGCGTTATGGTTGGCCCGCTAGATGCCGTTGCATAGGTCAAACGGATAACAACTGCGTTTTTTAAAATAGGAACCCCAATTTTTTATTACATTTTCATGTAGTACGTAAAGAAATATTAATGTTTTAGCTGGACCACATTTTTCGCTTTGTGATAGATGGCGCTGTAATAGTCACAAACGTATAAGTACGTGGTATCACGTAACATTCCGCCAGTGCGGACGGTATTTGCTTCATGATACATTACTCGTGTTAAAATGGACCGTTTACTAATTGCGGAAAAGGTCGATATGGCTATTGTGATCAAAATGCCCAACGGACGTGTGCTATGTATGCTGCTCGGTATCCTGGACGATATCATCCAAGTGTCCGGACCGTTCGCCGGATAGTTACTTTATTTAAGGAAGCAGGAAGCGTTTGGCCACATGTGAAACGTCAGCCACGACCTGCAACAAATGATGATGCCCATCAACAGGTCTTATAGCTGCTGTCGCGGCTAATCCGCACATCAGTAACAGACAAACTGCGCGAGAATCGGGAATCTCAAAAACGTCGGTGTTGAGAATGCTACATCAACATCGATTGCATCCATACCGTATTTCTATTCACCAGGAATTGCATGGCGACGACTTTGAACGTCGTGTACAGTGGTGCCACTGGGCTCAAGAGAAATTACGGGACGATCACAGATTTTTTTGCACGCGTTCTATTTAGCGACGAAGCGTCATTGACCAGCAGCGGTAACGTAAACCGGCATAATATGCACTATTGGGCAACGGAAAATCCACGATGGCTGCGACAAGTGGAACATCAGCGACCTTGGCGGGTTAATGTACGGTGCGGCAATATGGGAGGAAGGATAATTGGCCCCCATTTTATCGATGACAGTCTAAATAGTGCAATGTATGCTGATTTCCTACGTAATGTTCTACCGATGTTACTACAAGATGTTTCACTGCATGACAGAATGGCGATGTACTTCCAACATGATGGATGTCCGGCACATAGCTCGCGTGCGGTTGAAGCGGTATTGAATAGCATATTTCATGACAGGTGGATTGGTAGTCGAAGCACCATACCATGGCCCGCTCGTTCACCGTATCTCACGTCCCCGGATTTATTTCTGTGGGGAAATTTGAAGGATATTTGCTATCGTGATCCACCGACAACGCCTGACATGCGTCAGCGCATTGTCAATGCATGTGCGAACATTACGGAAGGTGAACTACTCGCTGTTGAGAGGAATGTTGTTACACGTATTGTCAAATGCATTGAGGTTGACGGACATCATTTTGAGCGTTTATTGCATTGATGTGGTATTTACAGGTAATCACGCTGTAACAGCATGCGTTCTCAGAAAAGATAAGTTCTACATCTACATCTTCATCCATACTCTGCAAGCCACCTGACGGTGTGTGGCGGAGGGTTCCCTGAGTACCTCTATCGGTTCTCCCTTCTATTCCAGTCTCGTATTGTTCGTGGAAAGAAGGATTGTCGGTATGCTTCTGTGTGGACTCTAATCTCTCTGGTTTTATGCTCATGGTCTCTTCGCGAGATATACGTAGGAGGGAGCAATATACTGCTTGACTCTTCGGTGAAGGTATGTTCTCGAAACTTTAACAAAAGCCCGTACCGAGCTACTGAGCGTCTCTCCTGTAAAGTCTTCCACTGGAGTTTATCCACCATCTCCATAACGCTTTCGCGATTACTAAATGATTCTGTAACGAAGCGCGCTGCTCTCCGTTGGATCTTCTCTATCTCTTCTATCAACCGTATCTGGTACGGATCCCACACTGCTGAGCAGTATTCAAGCAGTGGGCGAACAAGCGTACTGTAACCTACTTCTTTTGTTTTCGGATTGAATTTCCTTAGGATTCTTTCAATGAATCTCAATCTGGCATCTGCTTTACCGACGATCAACTTTATATGATCATTCCATTTTAAATCACTCCTAATGCGTACTCCCAGATAATTTATGGAATTAACTGCTTCCAGTTGCTGACCTGCTATTTTGTAGCTAAATGATAAGGGAACTATCTTTCTGTGTATTCGCAGCACATTACACTTTTCTACATGGAGATTCAATTGCCATTCCCTGCAAAATGGTTCAAATGGCTCTGAGCACTATGCGACTTAACTTCTGAGGTCATCAGTCGCCTAGAACTTAGAACTACTTAAACCTAACTAACCTAGGGACAGCACACACATTCATACCCAAGGCAGGATTCAAACCTGCGACCGTAGCGGTCGCGCAGTTCCAAACTGTAGCGCCTAGAACCGCTCGGCCACCCCGGCCGGCCATTCGCTGCACCATGCGTCAATTCGCCGCAGATCCTCCTGCATTTCAGTACAATTTTCCATTGTTGCATCTTGTCGATACACCACAGCATCATCCGCAAAAAGCCTCAGTGAACTTCCGACGTCATCCACGAGGTCATTTATGTATATTGTGAATAGCAACGGTCCAAAGACACTCCCCTGTGGCACACCTGAAATCACTCTTACTTCGGAAGACTTCTCTCCATTGAGAATGACATGCTGTGTTCTGTTATCTAGGAACTCTTCAATCCAATCACACAATTGGTCTGATAGTCCATATGCTCCTACTTTGTTCATTAAACGACTGTGGGGAACTGTATCGAACGCCTTGCGGAAGTCAAGAAACACGACATCTACCTGTGAACTCGTGTTTATGGCCCTCTGAGTCTCGTGGACGAATAGCGCGAGCTGGGTTTCACACGATCGTCTTTTTCGAAACCCATGCTGATTCCTACAGAGTAGATTTCTAGTCTCCAGAAAAGTCATTATACTCGAACATAATACGTGTTCCAAAATTCTGCAACTGATCGACGTTAGAGATATAGGTCTATAGTTCTGCACATCTGTTCGACGTCCCTTCTTGAAAACGGGGATGACCTGTGCCCTTTTCCAATCTCTTCTAGAGACCTAGGTACACCGCTGCAAGAAGGGGGGGCAAGTTCCTCCGCGTACTCTGTGTAAAATCGAACTGGTATCCCATCAGGTCCAGCGGCCTTTCCTCTTTTGAGTGATTTTAGTTGTTTCTCTATCCCTCTGTAGTCTATTTCGATATCTACCATTTTGTCATCTGTGCGACAATCTAGAGAAGGAACTACAGTGCAGTCTTCCTCTGTGAAACAGCTTTGGAAAAAGACATTTAATATTTCGGCCTTTAGTCTGTCATCCTCTGTTTCAGTACCATTTTGGTCACAGAGTGTCTGGACATTTTGTTTTGATCCACCTACCGCTTTGACATATGACCAAAATTTCTTAGGATTTTCTGCCAAGTCAGTACATAGAACTTTACTTTCGAACTTATTGAACGCCTCTCGCATATCCTTCCTCACACTACATTTCGCTTCACGTAATTTTTGTTTGTCTGCAAGGCTTTGGCTATATTTATGTTTGCTGTGAAGTTCCCTTTGCTTCCGCAGCAGTTTCCTTACTCGGTTGTTGTACCACGGTGGCTCTTTTCCACCTCTTACGATCTTGCTTGGCACATACTCATCTAACTCATCACAAAGATACATGTATCACATTGGAACAACCGAAATAAAATGTTCAAACGTACCTATGTTCTGTATTTTAATTTAAAAAAACCTACTTGTTACCAAATGTTCGTCTATAACTGTGAGCCATATCTTTGTGACTATTACAGGGCCTTCTATCACAAAGCGAAAAAAGTGATCCAACTAAAACATTCATATTTCTTTACGTACTACACGAATATGTAACAAAAAATGGGGGTTCCTATTTAAAAAACGCAGTTGATATCCATTTGACCCACGGCAGCGCCATCTAGCGGTCCAACCATAGCGCCATCTGGTTTCCCCATTCAAGATAGACAAGTTTCGTTCTTTGTGTATATATATATACAGGGTGTTACAAAAAGATACGGCCAAACTTTAAGGAAACATTCCTCACACACAAAGAAAGAAAATATGTTATGTGGACATATATCCGGAAACGCTTACTTTCCATGTTGGAGCTCATTTTATTACTTCTCTTCAAATCACATTAATCATGGAATGCAAACACACAGCAACAGAACGTACCAGCGTGACTTCAAACACTTTGTTACAGGAAATGTTCAAAATGTCCTCCGTTAGCGAGGATACATGCACCCACCCTCCGTCGCATGGAATCCCTGATGCGCTGATGCAGCCCTGGAGAATGGCGTATTGTATCACAGCCGTCCACAATACGAGCACGAAGAGTCTCTACATTTGGTACCGGGGTTGCGTAGACAAGAGCTTTCAAATGCCCCCATAAATGAAAGTCAAGAGGGTTGAGGTCAGGAGAGCGTGGAGGCCATGGAATTGGACCGCCTCTGCCTATCCATTGGTCACCGAATGTGTTGTTGAGAAGCGTACGAACACTTCGACTGAAATGTGCAGGAGCTCTATCGTGCATGAACCACATGTTGTGTCGTACTTGTAAAGGCACATGTTCTAGCAGCACAGGTAGAGTATCCCGTATGAAATCATGATAATGTGCTCCATTGAGCGTAGGTGGAAGAACATGTGGCCCAATCAAGGCATCACCAACAATGCCTGCCCAAAAGTTCACAGAAAATCTGTGTTGATGACGTGATTGCACAATTTCGTGCGGATTCTCGTCAGTCCACACATGTTGATTTTGAAAATTTACGATCTGATCATGTTGGAATGAAGCCTCATCCGTAAAGAGAACATTTGCACTGAAATGAGGATTGACACATTGTTGGATGAACCATTCGCAGAAGTGTACCCGTGGAGGCCAATCAGCTGCTGATAGTGCCTGCACACGCTGTACATGGTACGGAAACAACTGGTTCTCCCGTAGCACTCTCCATACAGTGATGTGGTCAACGTTACCTCGTACAGCAGTCACTTCTCTGACGCTGACATTAGGGTTATCGTCAACTGCACGAAGAATTGCCTCGTCCATTGCAGGTGTCCTCGTCGTTCTAGGTCTTCCCCAGTCGCGAGTCATAGGCTGGAATGTTCCGTGCTCCCTAAGACGCCGATCAGTTGCTTCGAATGTCTTCCTGTCGGGACACCTTCGTTCTGGAAATCTGTCTCGATACAAACGTACCGCGCTACGGCTATTACCCCGTGCTAATCCATACATCAAATGGGCATCTGCCAACTCCGCATTTGTAAACATTGCACTGACTGCAAAAACACGTTCGTGATGAGCACTAACCTGTTGATACTACTTACTGATGTGCTTGATGCTAGTACTGTAGAGCAACGAGTCGCATGTCAACACAAGCACCGAAGTCAACATTACCTTCCTTCAATTGGGCCAACTGGCGGTGAATCGAGGAAGTACAGTACATACTGACGAAACTAAAATGTGCTTTAACATGGAAATTAAGCGTTTCCGGACACATGTCCATATAACATCTTTTCTTTATTTGTGTATGAGGAATGTTTCCTGAAAGTTTGGCCGTACCTTTTTGTAACACCCTATACATATATATATATATATATATATATATATATATATATATATATATATATATATGGAAATTAAGCGTATATTCAGGGTGCGTCTAAGTATTTCCGCCAAGAACGACTCCGAAAATAGAGGAGATGAAAAGTTTGTGGGAAAAAAGTTGCACAGGACAACGGGGCCATAATATGACGTTGGTATTCTGTTGTTGGGTGGGGCCGCTTGAGCGATATGAAGGTCAACTTTGTTTTTTTACACGGGATGCTATAGTTTCGTACTTATTTTCTGATAGCGGCTATCGAGATGAATCCAATGACGTGTAACAGTAAGGTCTTTGAAGGTCAGGGAAGGTCAAAAAAGTGGCATGAACGTCCATTTACAGAAGATGTTCGAAGTGATGACCACTAGTATCAATGCAGTACTGCAATCTTCTTATCATGGACTGAGCGGTATTCCTCATCACATTTGCCTCGCAGCGCGACCTGGCGCAGGCGCGTGTCGCGTCCCAGTCGCGTCGCATTCCAGTTTGCACTGTCCCATTTGAACTTGTGAAGTTACAAAAATTCGCTCTGCTCCACGCGCTATACGCGTCTCAATTGAGAAGAGCTTCTTGTATCCGAATATGATGGCTGTAAAGCCAGAAATATTACAGTCTGGACAGTGAGCAGGAGACCGAGGTTCGGACCCAGCCTTGATGTAAGGCATCATTCGTCGCCTCGGTCTGCATATTTTACGTGGCAAATGATTTAACAATTTCAAAGAAGGCAGAGCTGAGCTTTGTGGATCCAACAGAACAAGACGTTCTCTTTCTCGATTTGGTATGACTGGTCTTCTGCCATCCCGAATATCGCCTTGCAGCGACAGAGTTAAACGAAGCTAATGTTCTTTCATACCGGTAGTTACAACAAACGATGGTTTTATTCACACGCGCGCGCACGCACGCACGCACGCACGCACACACACACACACACACACACACACACACACATCATACTCTGTTTTGTGATGCTCTATCTATAGATGTAGAGCCTGCTCTGTGCTCTTCATTTCTTTAGCCTCAAATGTCCATTAGTTGCCTCACTTGTTACTATAAACTCCTGCCGTCATCATTACACATTAATAGTGTGAAATTCATTTTGAGCACTAATGGTGACGCACGCAATATGCACAACGAATATCATTGCTAAGCAAATGAAATGTATTTTGTTTGTTATTTTAATGGCTCTGAGCACTATGGGACTTAACTTCTGACGTCATCAGTCCCCTAGAACTTAGAACTACTTAAACCTAACTAACCTAAGGACATCACACTCATCCATGCCCGAGGCAGGATTCGAACCTGTGACCGTAGCGGTCGCGCGGTTCCAGACTGTAGCGCCTAGAACCGCTCGACCACCTCGGCCGGCTATATTACCTCTCACATGTCATATAAATTAAATAATGTGATCAATGATGACCAGTGATTTTCACGGAGTTTCCCGAGTAGTACACCTTACCACTTGCACGTTATATTATTTTAATGGCCTACTGAAGGTCTGAAGTAAATCCGTGGTCCCAGCGGCGTGGCCTGACCTTGTTAGTGAGTAAGGTCCATTCTCACGTACCAAGCTGGTCCAGAAGACTTGCATATCATTAGGCAGCTAATAGTTAACTCTTTACAAAGTAGTCCACGACAAAAATGCCTCTTACATCCTGGACAATAATGGCTATAATCTAGCCGGTATTTGGACTCAGCTTCGCCCTTTTCATTGCAGGGCTACCGTCTCTCACACGCTGTTTTACCTGCTATTTTCCTACTGGTATGAAATGATGAGTCCATATCTCGTGCACAGTAATGACCATGCGGCGACAGTTGAGCCACCTCGCTCGCTACTTGCAAGCAGCTCACGCTGGCGAAAATGGGAAGTCCGCGATCCCGTGCATTCCTTCACATTAAAAGGATGTCTTTTCGCCTTGTTCCGACCCCGACGCTTTTTCTCCAGGTACGCTACTCTGAATTTTTTTCCTTTGCACCAGAGAGCAACAACCAACCCTTAGTGTCCATGCTACGCGGGTTCTGCAGCTTCCAGCATTGCAAACGACCGTCTCCTCGCTCTTCTCTCTCTCAGGGCAGTAAACGTCCGCTCCTACAGAACACTCTTCCCAGCCCCTCTGTAACCGATAGCGACGTCTGAGGAACGTACGGCCCACTTCGCCGTTTCTGTCAGTGCTCAGCTCCCCGATGTACAGTACTACAGAAATTGTTAGTACGAGGGGCGTTTGAAAAGTTCGTGCAAAGTTCGAGAGATGGCACCACCGGCGTGTATCGAAGTTATGTTTACTTAGCAGCATCTTTGGAAAGAACAAACACCAATTATCACCCATATTGGTCTATTTCTTTGTGTTTGGCATTCGCGTGAATCAAGGAAGTCGAGTGACTGTCAAAAAATGGACGAAAAAGAATTTCGTGTGGTGATTAAATGTTACTTTATGAAAGGAAGAACGCCTGAGGAGACTAAAGAGAAGCTTGGAAAACATTACGGTGACTCTGCACTTTCGATTAGAAAAGTTTATAAGTGGTTTCAAAATTTTTCGGAGTGGCCATATGCGCACAACTTATGCTGAACATTCTGGACGCCCCGTGGAGATTACGACTCCAGAAATCATTGATAAAATCCATGACATGGAGATGGATGACAGAAGAGTTAAGGTGCGTGAGATTGCTAGTGCTGTGGTAATTTCGAATGAACGAGTACATTATATTTAGCATAAACATTTGGACATGAGAAAGCTTTCCGCAAGATGGGTTTCGCGACTGCTCACGCTTGACCAAAAACGGAATCGTGTGAAGTGTTGCAAGGATTGTTTGCAGCTCTTCAGGATGAATCCGCAGGACTTCAAGCGTCGTTTCGTCACTGTGGATGAAACATGGATACATTACTACACTCCTGAGACCAAACAACAACCGAAACAACGGGTTACCACGGGAGAATCTGCACCAGAAAAGGCGAAGACCATTCCTTCGGGCCGCGCGGGATTAGCCGAGCGGTCTCAGGCGCTGCAGTCATGGACTGTGCGGCTGATTCCGGTGCAGGCTCGAGTCCTCCCTGACATGGGTGTGTGTGTTTGTCCTTAGGCTACTTTAGGTTAAGTAGTGTGTAAGCTTAGGGACTGATGACCTTAGCAGTTAAGTCCCATCAGATTTCACACGCATTTGAACATTTGAACATTCCTTCAGCCGGGAAAGTTATGGCGACTGTCTTTTGGGGTTCGCAAGGGATAATTCTCATCACCTATCTGGAAAAGGGTAAAACTATTACAGGTGCATATTATTCATCGTTATTGGACCGTCTGAAAACCGAGCTGCAAGAAAAACGCCGGCGATTGGACCGCAAAAAAGTCCCTTCCCATAACGACAATGCACCAGCACACATCTCAGCAGTTGTGGTCGCAAAATTAATGGAAATAGAATTCGAACACGTTTCACATCCCCCCACATTCCCCAGACTTGGCTTCCTCAGACTACTATTTGTTCCCCAATTTGAAGAAATGGCTGGCGAGACAAAGATTTTATTGAAACGAGGAAGTGATTGCAGCATCTAATAACTATTTTGCAGACTTGGACAATTCCTATTATTCGGAAGGGATCATCAAATTAGAACAGCGTTGGACGAGGTGTGTAAGTCTAAAAGGAGACTATGTCGAAAAATAAAAAACGTTTACCCCAAACACGTAAGTAGTTTTTATTTTTGCACGTACTTCTCAAACGCCCCTCGTACGTAATGCTAGGTAGCATCAGCCAATGAAATGATTAATAGTACAATTGCGCATCGTAAATAGTGATCTAATATAAATGTAAATGTAAAAGAATATGGTGGTAAAGTCTTTCAACCTTACAAGCGAACAGTTTTTAGTACAGGAAAAAGACATTCCTTCAGATGAATAATAGTGGGAGTACATCACGGCTATTGGCTGTGTCTGCCCTTACTGGAACTTTTCAGATGGACTTCACAACACAGCTTGCCCAGTAGACGTATTCGTGCAGGATATCGCTATTATTCAGATTCTGAGAAAGTCGAATCATTGGCGTGAGGGACATGGGAGTACCGGACCGAAATATCATACCTTGATGTCGACATAAATATCCTGCTTGGTTGGTTGATTTGGGGGGGGGGGGGGGGGGCGTGATTTGGGAGGGGGGGAGGGGACCAAACAACGAGGTCATCGGTCCCATTGGATTAGGGCAGGATGGGGAGAGACGTCATCTGTGCCCTTTCAAAGGATCCATCCCTGCATTTGCCTGAAGTGATTTAGGGAATCACACAAAAACGTAAATCAGGATGGCCGGACGTGGGTTCGAACCACGAAAGATCACAGAAAGTTAGCTGCAGGGGAGCGAGTCGGAGTCGGGGCAACAGTGTGGCAAGAAGGATAGGTGCGGGTCCTTCCGGGAGGGCTACACCACGAAAAGGCCGTAGTACTGTTTGATTGGCTCTGGCGAAATGGATGCCAACAGCTGAAGTCCCGACAGATGTCTCAGGCAGACGTTACACCAGCCACAGGCAGCAGTCTTCATGAATGACACAGCACGTTCTTATGCATGTCAAGTAATTCATTAAGACGGCATTAGATGGTTGTTTGCTTTATTCTATAAAGTATACAAGAGTGTATTCGTGCCCTTCGGGGCCGCATTTCATGCTGATCTTGGCGATGAAAATCAGTTCTGAACGGAAGTTTAATCATTCAGTACCCACAATGTGATGAACACCGCCTCAAAAGTTCAATAAATATTGGAGTGGTGCTTCCCGACGTCACACTTCCCATTTACTCCAAAGCATTTAACACGAAACATGAGTTAAGCGCACTCGATTTTACATTTACTACGTAACTGAAGATCAAAGTCTCTGTACAGTTGTTAATATTTCAGGTTTTCAACATCTATTTCCTTATACATTAATGTATTTGTGGATGCTAGTCAATTGCTAACTCATGACAACTTATTAATCCGGAAACCGGTTAGCAGTAGGCAAACACTAGTGGAACAAAGCGCATTTTTTTCTAATTTTTTCACCCTCGTATTTGCAAATCTACCAAGAAGAGGCGGAAGAATCCATTAACATAAGATAATTATTTTTCTTGTGGTTGGGCCCACATCCATCAATCATCGATTAAAAGAAGTCATTGTTCGACTGATTATTAGAGTAAGATATTTTAGTCACCGCTATTGTCCAGCTTGAACTTAACAGGCATTTTCTGACATAAATAACATTAAGAAAGTAATACGAAGTATCTTTGGTGAAATATTTTCGCACGAGCTTTATACGTGTTCACTAAAGTCAGTAACGGATTGTAGTTAGTTTGACATATCACACAAGTTATGAACATTCGACTTGACGTTTACTTCTTAAGTCATAGCATCTATTTGTAATGCAAAGTTCATTTGGCAATAGTTGAGAATACTGTTACACGATGTCACGTTCTGTAGTGTGATTTACGTTCATCTGGATCTAGGATGTATTTAGAACATGCATCACCCATTCCCTCTTTATTGTTGACTCCATGTGCGACCTGCTAACACGGCACGTAACATCATATCACCATGCAAACTTGAAAATGACAGTTAATTTCAAATCGGCCAATAGTGGTGAATATGACTCCATCCATAAAATAGCTGCCGCGCGAGGTAGCCGCTCGCTCTAGGGCACCTTGTCACGGTCCGCGCGGCTCCCTCTTCGGAGGTTCGAGTCCTCCCTCGGGCATGGGTGTGTGTGACGTCCTTACCGTAAGTTAGGTTAAGTTGGATTAAATAGTGTGTAAGCTTAGGAACCAATGAGCTCAGCACTTTGGTCCCATAAGACCTTACCGCAAATTTCCCTTTTTTTATAAAATTGTTCTACAAATTTCGGAACGTTGAGTATTATGATGAGTAGAAGTTGATAACGTTTTGGGTAACCAAAAACATTAACTCTCATTTTAAGATAATGTTATTTATTGTATGTTACAAGAACATCCGATGAAACCTCAGATACCTTATGACCGCTCATTTTGGCCTGTAATTAATACTGCATTGCAGGAGCGGTCCTTTCACCGTGTGGCAATAAACACTTGGGATGGTAGTACTCCATTTCTCTTTGTGTCTTTGACGTATTAGAAAATGGCCTGGTGAAAGCTCTTACCATGTTCATCAACTTGGGCAGCACATGTTGTGGGAGGAAATTCAGACGTGAGTGCAAAACCGAATACACACTGACATGCTACATTGCAGCTATTCAAACGAGGACATTAGATCACCCACAAGTACTTTGAAATTGGACTGTTTCAATGTTTCCCAGAAATTCATTCGAAAGACACTTGAAGTTAACCACGCCGCTGTCGTCTTGTCCTTTAGCACAAACTCAAACTGAATGTCTGTACAAAATATTCTGTGTTCCTTTAGCTGTACCGAAACTGTGGCTGGGGAATTTCTGGCGTGCCGCACATAAGCCTCAGTTTTTCACTATCTGGCCGAAAGAATGCTGACACTCTTATGTAATGGGGAATTGACCGATATCATGAAGGGTACACCCATAAGTATAAAAGGAGGCGTGGAGTTGTGTGTTGACAGAGAGCAGCAGTAACAGCAGAATTGTTCGGTCAGGAGGTTTCAGTGATTCCGAAAGTGCCTTAGTCATTGGGTTTCACCAGAGTAGCAGATAATTCAGGGGCGTTTAAACCGATCTAAAGCTGTCCAAGACAATAATTTTATCTTGGAACTCTTCCATTTGGTCCGTATTTGCATAGAAAAACAGTAATATCAGAAATTTCAGTCAGCCTTGGTGCAAAACACCTTGTTATTCGTTTATTTCTTTATTCTCCCAAATTAGTTTCGGCGACAAATATCACCACCATCAGTGTTTTTTTTTATTAAATCTAAAACATGCAGAAAATAGCATGGTTATACAAACACAGTAGCACATTATTACATTTTTACTATTCGTTTTTTGAAATATAGTTTTCTATACTACCTTATTTATTGTGTGTTACAGACCGTTTTAAGAATTATTGTCGCTGTTTGCGACATATTTTCTGTGCGGTTTTTTTCTGTTGCCGTTTTCTACTCAGCGAACATCATGTCATCTGCAACCGTGTGAGCGGCTGTTAGTAAACAAAATACTAAAAGTTGAACATCGTATGTCAGCAATATATACTTGGGGTTGTAGTAGTATTGTGGAATCCAGTTATTTGGTGTGTACTGAGCTGTTACTTAGCTATTCGTGTACTCACGTTCGTTGGATGGTATGTAACAGCTTTTGTACACAGAAAAACAAAACTTTCGCACTTTGTTTCTGATCCAGAATATTAAGCCATCTTGCTGTTCGCGTGTGTCGCGAGAGGTGTATCGCATGTGACGAGAAAGGCTATGAAAACTGTAGCGCGAATTACGACTACTTCTGTTCATTATTTATGTCTCTGTGTGTGACAGCGAAGTGGTTCTTTTGTGTGTGTATGCTTTCTGTTCTGTGTCCTTGGTCAGTTCTCTCAGAGCGGTAAAGAGTGTGTTGCTGCAAAGTGTACTGTTTACGTTTATTACTTTTTTCCCGTCGACTATAGCCTTCTGTACGTAGAAATTTTCTTCTGTTAGTTGTCGGTATAGACTGTTGCTGTTTCTCAGAATTTGTAGATCGTTTTCGATATTAGTGGGGATATGGTTTTTGTTCATTAGATGTTCCGTGCAAAAGTTGAATGTGTGCTGTCACTCTTTAGAGCTCTCATGTGATCTGTGTACCTCGTTCGGAAGTTTCTGCTTGTTTGTCCTATGTATTGGGCCTGACAGGAGTTGCAAGTGAGTTGATATATTCCAGCGTTGCTGAATTTGTCTGAGGTTTTCCTGACTGGTCTTAGTCTTTTCTGAACTGTATTGTTTGTTCTGAATGTTACTGGGATCCCTTGCTTTTTCAAGATGTTTCCTATTCTATGATATTTTGTTATTTTATGTTAGTGTGTACCATCTCTCTCTTTTTTTCCGAAGTGGTGTGGTCTGCTGTGTTGTCGGTGTGTACTGCATGTTTCAGTTTTACCTTCTTGTTGAGTTTGTTTACGATGCTGTAACATGCAATAAATATGGAAGTATGAAAGTATCTATAGAAAACTATACTTCAAAAAACGAGTAGCAAAAACGTAATAATGTGCTACTGTGTTTGTATAACCATGCTATTTTCCGCACTTTGAGATTTAAAAAAACCAGTGATAATGGTAATATTTGTCGCCGAAACTAGTTAGGGGGAGAATACAGAAATAAACAAATAACAAGGTGTTCTGCATCAAGGTGGACCCTAATTTCTGATATTACTGCTGCCCAAGACGATTGTTGGTGTTGTGACTCTGTAGTGAGAACTCGAAGGAAGGACCACATCTAAACCAAGAGCAGGCGGACCTCGTATACTGACAAGCGGGGACCGTTGTGCATTGCGGAGGCTGGTTCTAAAACATGTCATGACATCAGCGGAAGAAAATTGCTACCAGCAATTCAGCTCAGTGAGTTAAAAAGACTGGTGTAAGACTGGTCGAAAAGCTTCCTAGCGCAAGATTGGAAACCGTCAAACATTAATTCGCTATTACATACAGCACTGAGAACTGCCGATCCTTTGTTGGAACGATGGTGCGTTAAAACAAACGCCGACAAGTGCGATACTGTTCTGTTCACACGCAAACCGAAACACCTGCACAAACACCAAAGTAGTAGTAGTAGTAGTAGTAGTAGCTTTATTCATCCGTAGATCTCTTTTTACAAGGATATAAGAGATGTCAAAGTATTTACAAATTTAGATCAATTTAAAATAAGCTAATTCGTATACACATATATTTACAGACTTCTAGTTAGAGACAATCATTACATTTACCAGGTGTACCGGTATGAAATGAGCGTTTTTTGTGAAAATGAAACACTAATTTTGAATTGAAAAGTAAAAATATTTTATTCAAAGTACTGACCATTGCTTTCTATACATTTTGACCACCTTTCTGGCTATTTGTGGACACCACGCCAATAGAAACGTTCGTCTTTGGAAGCAAACCAATCAGACACCCAATTTTCGACTTCTTCGTAGGAATCGAAGAGTTCCTCAGCCAATGCGTGTCCCATTGATGAAAACAAATGGTAGTCGGAAGGGGCCAAGTCTGGTGAATACGGCGGTTGGGGTAGCAGCTCCCAGCCAAGTGTTTTGATTGTATCCTGAACCAGTTTTGCTTTGTGTGCAGGTGCATTGTCGTGTAAAAAAATTACTTTGCCATGTCTTCTGGCCCATTCTGGTCTTTTTTCGATAAATGCATAGTTCAAATTAAGCATCTGTTGTCTGTAGCGATTAGTATTCACAGTTTCACCGGCTTTTAGAAGCTCATGATACACCACACCCTTCTGATCTCACCAAACACAGAGCATTGTCTTCTTGCCGAATCGATCTGGTTTTGCAGCTGATGTTGATGGTTATCCCGGATTAACCCATGATTTTTCCCGTTTAGGATTCTTAAAACAAATCTATTTTCATCGCCAGTAACAATTCGATGCAAAATTGATTTTTCTTTCACGTCTTTGAAGCAAAATTTGACAGATGGGTTTTCGGTTTTCCATCTGTCTTTCATTCAATTCATGTGGCACCCATTTTCCATACTTTTGGATCTTTCCCATAGCTTTCAAACGGTCAGAATTGTTTGTTGTGCAACATTTAGCATTGCTGCTATTTGCTTCTGACTCAATCATCTTCATCCAATATTGCTTGCAATTCGGCGTCTTCGAACTTTTTTGGTGGTCTTCCACGTTCTTCATTTCTTACATCAAAATCATTATTTCTGAACCGTTGAAACCATCTTTTGCATGTTGCCTCTGATAGAGCATGATCACCATATGCCACGACAAGCATTCGATGTGACTCTGCAGCACATTTTTTCAAATGAAAACAAAAAATTAATGCTTTCAGCAAATCATCACTTTCTGGTACAAGATTCGACATTGTTAACACGATGAAAACATATGATGTTCCATGACTTGATGTATGCTAAATATCTTTGACAGGTGTCATGTTGTTGTGGTCTTCAGTCCTGGGACTGGTTTGATGCAGCTCTCCATGCTAATCTATCTTGTGCAAGCTGCTTCATCTCCCAGTACCTACTGCAACCTACATCCTTCTGAATCTGCTTAGTGTATTCATCTCTTGGTCTCCCTCTACGATTTTTACCCTCCACGCTGCCCTCCATTGCTAAATTTGTGATCCCTTGTTGCCTCAGGACATGTCCTACCAACCGATCCCTTCTTCTGGTCAAGTTGTGCCACAAACTTCTCTTCTCCCCAATCCTATTCAATACCTCCTCATTAGTTAAGTGATCTACCCATCTAATCTTCAACATTCTTCTGTGCACCACGTTTCGAAAGCTTCTATTCTCTTCTTGTCCAAACTATTTATCGTCCATGTTTCACTTCCATACATGGCTACACTTCATACAAATACTTTCAGAAGCGAATTCCTGACACTTAAACCTATACTCGATGTTAACAAATTTCTCTTCTTTCCTTGCCAGTGCCAATCTACATTTTATATCCTCTCTACTTCGACCATCATCAGTTATTTTGCTCCCCAAATAGCAAAACTCCTTTACTACTTTAAGTGTCTCATTTCCTAATCTAATTCCCTCAGCACCACCCGACTTAATTCGACTACATTCCATTATCCTCGTTTTACTTTTGTTGATGTTCATCTTATATCCTCCTTTCAAGACACTGTCCATTCCGTTCAACTGCTCTTCCAAGTCCTTTGCTGTCTCTGACAGAATTACAATGTCATCGGCGAACCTCAACGTTTTTACTTCTTCTCCCTGGATTTTAATACCTACTCCAAATTTTTCTTTTGTTTCCTTTACTGCTTGCTCAGACAGGTGTCATACCAACCAAAAAAAAATTTAAGGTTCGTTCACAACAAATGTTCCCTATCCATACATTTATATCTCAACGCTCATTTCATAGCGGTACACCTGGTATACAGTACTTTTTTTACAAATAACTTCATAAATAATGTAATGCCACATTGTTCACTCATATCTCACTATCAGTCACTGCACACACTGTACACACATTGTTTCATAACAATTCACTCACTACACACACACACACACACACACACACACACACACACACTGGAGATCTGGACCAGAAACATACGTGGGCCGGGGGGAGAGACCACACTGAATACGTAAGCAACCGAGGAAACAGATTTACCCCACGCTCAGCAGGCAAAGCATACTGACAGGAGGGCGGTGAGGTCGATACACACCACATTGATGACGTATGCAGCTCCAGTTTGGGAATACGCAGCTCCGGCAAGCCTGCGCCACCTGCAGATCATACAGAACAAATGTTAAGCAGCGCTCCACAGTACACAGGCATCGCGAACCTTCACAGAGAATACTGCCATAGGTGGAAACACAACAGCCCAAAAACACTACTACTTAGGGACAATTAAATACCTATAGATAACGCCAAAACACAAACATGACAAATACTGGTGAACCCCTGCAGCACAGCAAACTTAACTGGCACCGCCAGGTGTAAACTACCGACCAATAAGCAACGCAGGGAAACCTTATTGCACACTAAACGCAAACAAATCCAACCAAAACCCAAACACAGTGATCGATTTGTGACCAATCGACCACTTATATAAGAATCTTGGCATGTAACAGATACAGACGCTGCAGCTGGCCCAGGAGATTTCGAAGGTGCCCAGCACAGCAGTATCCCCACTCGAAAGGACTGACACTCTTTATGAGGACCTAAGCTATGACAACGGTACCGAGCATTGGACGATACGCAAAACTACCAACCATCCACCTTACCCTTGCACGGTCTGTCGCAGATAGCAAGGACCCGCTACTGCTCTTACCTCCCGACACGACTATCGCAGAGAATTTTTCGTCTTGACGCTTGCCTTGGCACTTTTTTCCTCTGCCCTTGAAACCGCTACCCTTCGTTGACTTTCGTCCACTGTCTCCTCGGTATAATAATAATGGCGTGTGACGAGGTGGTGTCAATAGCTACGACACTGTTTAGTGCAGCGATGAGTCAGGCATTCCGATGAAAGGGTCCGAGTTTGGCAAATGTCCTAAACAACGTTACCTGCCATCATGTGTAGTGGCGCTAGTGAAGAACGGAGGAGGAGGTGTTACAGTGCCGGTCGGTGTGGTCGAGCGGTTCTAGGCGCTACAGTCTGGAACAGTACGACCGCTACGGTCGCAGGTTCGAATCCTGCCTCGGGAATGGGTGTGTGTGATGTCCTTAGGTTTGTTACGTTAAGTAGTTCTAAGTTCTAGGGGACTGATGACCTCGGAAGTTAAGTCCTATAGTGCTCAGAGCCATTTGAACCATTTTTTTGAGGTGTTACAGTGTGGAGGTGTTTTTCGTGGATAGTTTGTGGTCCCCTTATTGTGAGTAGTGAAACTCTAAATGCAAAAGGATGTGAACGCATTTTACAACATTCTGTTCTCTGCGCAGAAGAGGAACAGTTCGGAGACGACGCTTATTTTTATCAGCGTAACACTGTACCCTGTCATAAAGCAGCATTTGTGGACAATAACAACGGATTGGCCTGCCCAGACTCCCGCACCGAGCGGATAGAATACCTCTGAAGTGAGTTAGAACGTCGACTTCGATCCAGATACCAGCGTCGAAAATTAGTATCTCCTCGATTTTGGTTTATGAGAGGGAATGTCGGTTCGCAAATATTCAGTCACCTCATTGAAAATGAATGCAGCAGAATTCAAGCAAAGATGCAAAGGAACTAAAGACATTAGTGCCAGTGGGCACTGATTTATATCAGTTGTGAAAGGTGACAGTTTGTGCTGTTCCAGGATTCGAACCCGAGTCTCCTGCTTACTAGGCAGAACCACCAAGCAATCCAGACACAGTGGTCGTCGCAAATGTACGGACTATCCTAACACACCTCCCTCCTCTCCACACACACCAGCTTAGTGTGCATCTGCGCTGAAAGGGTCACTGCCCGTCCTCGCCTATATATATATATATATATATATATATATATATATATATATATATAGGTAAACCGGTTAGGCTGAACGCTTTACACACCCTGTCCAGTGAGTGCAGCAAGGTGGAGGTTCCCTGCTGTTTTCAGGTGTCATTATGTGGGGACGACGTACGCCGCTGGTGGTCATGGAAGACGCCGTACTAGCTGTACGATATGGGAATGCCATCCTCTGGCCGATAGTAAAACCATATCGGTAGCATATTGGCAAGGCATTCGCCTTCATGGACGACAGTTCGCGCTCCCATCGAGCACATCTTGTTAATGACTTCCTTCAGAATAATGACATCTCCAGACATGAACGCTATCGAACATGGCTGGTATAGATTGAAAAGGGCTGTTTATGGATGACGTGACCCACCAAACACTCTGAGGGATCTGCACCTAATCGCCTTTGAGAAGTCGGACAATCTGGACCAACAGTGCTGTGGTGAACTTGTGGATAGTAATCCACGACGAATACAGGAATGCATCAATGCAAGAGGATGTGCTACTAGGTATTAAAGGTATAGGTGTGTACAGCAGTCTGGACCACCACCTGTGAAGGTCTTGTTGTATGTTGGTACAACATGCATTTTGTGGTTTTCATGGGCAATAAAAAGGGCGGAAATGATGTTTACGTTGATCTCTATCCCGTTCTGGAACTCTCGGAACCGAGGTGATGCATGCGAGAACTTTCAAACTTCAAACTGCACGGTTGACCGCGGGGCAAGATGGGAATTAGTATGCGCATGTACAGTTTGGTTTAGCGACGAAACCCACTTTCATTTGGATGGGTTCATTAATAAGCAGAATCGGCGCCCATTTGGGGGACTGAGAATCCGCATTTAGCGATCGGGAAGTCTCTTCACCCTCAACGGGTGACAGGATGGTGTGCAATGTCCAGTCAAGGAATAATCGGAGCAACATTCCTCGACGGCACGTTGACTACGAGCGGTAGGTGAAGATTTTGGAAGATGATTTCATACGCATTAGCCAAAGTGACACTGATTTCGACAGACGTGGCTCATGCTAGACGGAGCTTGAAACCATAGCAAGAGGAGAGTGTTTGATGCCTTGGAGGAGCGCTCTGGGAACGGCATTTGGCTCTGGGGTACCCAGAGGCCACTGGCTGGGCCTCGATTGGAAGCCATATTCTCCGAATCTGATCGCAAAAGACTCCTTTTTGTGGGACTGTGTTAAAGGAAAGGTGTACAGCAATAAACCCAAAACCAATGCTAAGCTGAAAATAGCCATTCAGGAGTTCATCGACACCATCGATGTTCCGACGGTTCCGTCGGCGCCACGTCATCGCCAATGATGGCAGGCATTTCGAAAATGTCATAACCCAAACCCGAATATCTGTAGAGACGTTTACATGCTGAATAAAATGTGCGCACGCCGTAGTTTGTAACTAATTTACGTTTTTTTTCATATAGTTCAATGATTGACAGTCTGTATATATAAGGAGAAGAATGGACACACCTCGTACTAACGTACATGAATACGTGTCTAGATATTACTGATCAGACACTGTGTAGTCTCGCAATCAAAACTTGTCTGACACTATCAAAGGATCACGTACAATCTTCCTCAGTCGAGGAGTTCATGCCTGTCTTTTGAACCATTATGCTCATGGTGCTCGTCCCTTTATTTACTACTTTATTATAATAACACTCCAGGACTTGTAAAACATAATTCAAGTAGACACCCAGAGGCCACATTCAGGTGGATATTTTCAAATAAAACTTTCAAATCTGAGTTCTGAGTGAGAACCCCCCTGTTTAATGAAAGAAATCATGTTTACGCCAGTGATTGTTAAACTTTTTATTTCCACTATTACAATTGCGGCCTTAGGCCATTATCAAGAGCAGATGTTTTGGCTTTAAACCGTGTCAGCTCTGTACAGGCTGACACGTTTATATCTCGTTGTCACTTGCTGTTATATACATTCGTAACGCTGCTATGTGTCAGCCTACATAAAGTTGACATGGCTTAAAGTCAAAACATCTGCACTTGATAATGGCCTAAGGCCGAAATTGCAATAGTGGAAATTAAAAAAGTTTAACAGTCTCTGGCGTAAACATGATGTCTTTCAAAAAATTTTACGTGACTGTGACTCCTAGTTATTAAAAGTTAATTACCCGCTGCTTAATCTTTCCTTGTATACAGACTGTAGATGGCGACACTCTTACCCGCATTTTACGGTTGCGCTAAGAAGTCAATTATTTGCATATCCCATTGTAAGATTATCAATAAAAGAAATGGACTAGTAACAAAACTGAATTTGTGTGATATAACATGCAAAATCATACAATGTACGACTTGCTGTATAATAAAAGGAAGCAGGTCTTTAATTGAGAAATAAATACACTCCTGGAAATTGAAATAAGAACACCGTGAATTCATTGTCCCAGGAAGGGGAAACTTTATTGACACATTCCTGGGGTCAGATACATCACATAATCACACTGACAGAACCACAGGCACATAGACACAGGCAACAGAGCATGCACAATGTCGGCACTAGTACAGTGTATATCCACCTTTCGCAGCATGCAGGCTGCTATTCTCCCATGGAGACGACCGTAGAGATGCTGGATGTAGTCCTGTGGAACGGCTTGCCATGCCATTTCCACCTAGCGCCTCAGTTGGACCAGCGTTCGTGCTGGACGTGCAGACCGCGTGAGACGACGCTTCATCCAGTCCCAAACATGCTCAATGGGGGACAGATCCGGAGATCTTGCTGGCCAGGGTAGTTGACTTATACCTTCTAGAGCACGTTGGGAGGCACGGGATACATGCGGACGTGCATTGTCCTGTTGGAACAGCAAGTTCCCTTGCCCGTCTAGGAATGGTACAACGATGGGTTCGATGACGGTTTGGATGTACCGTGCACTATTCAGTGTCCCCTCGACGATCACCAGTGGTGTACGGCCAGTGTAGGAGATCGCTCCCCACACCATGATGCCGGGTGTTGGCCCTGTGTGCCTCGGTCGTATGCAGTCCTGATTGTGGCGCTCACCTGCACGGCGCCAAACACGCATACGACCATCATTGGCACCAAGGCAGAAGCGACTCTCATCGCTGAAGACGACACGTCTCCATTCGTCCCTCCATTCACGCCTGTCGCGACACCACTGGAGGCGGGCTGCACGATGTTGGGGCGTGAGCGGAAGACGGCCTAACGGTGTGCGGGACCGTAGCCCAGCTTCATGGAGACGGTTGCGAATGGTCCTCGCCGATACCCCAGGAGCAACAGTGTCCCTAATTTGCTGGGAAGTGGCGGTGCGGTCCCCTACGGCACTGCGTAGGATCCTGCGGTCTTGGCGTGCATCTGTGCGTCGCTGCGGTCCGGTCCCAGGTCGACGGGCACGTGCACCTTCCGCCGACCACTGGCGACAACATTGATGTACTGTGGAGACCTCACGCCCCACGTGTTGAGCAATTCGGCGGTACGTCCACCCGGCCTCCCGCATGCCCACTATACGCCCTCGCTCAAAGTCCGTCAACTGCACATACGGTTCACGTCCACGCTGTCGCGGCATGCTACCAGTGTTAAAGACTGCGATGGAGCTCCGTATGCCACGGCAAACTGGCTGACACTGACTGCGGCGGTGCACAAATGCTGCGCAGCTAGCGCCATTCGACGGCCAACACCGCGGTTCCTGGTGTGTCCGCTGTGCCGTGCGTGTGATCATTGCTTGTAGAGCCCTCTCGCAGTGTCCGGAGCAAGTATGGTGGGTCTGACACACCGGTGTCAATGTGTTCTTTTTTCCATTTCCAGGAGTGTACATAATATCCAATTAGACGTGTGTTGCATACTACCTTCACGGCGTTGCAGTTTTAATGGTCAGCTGTGTAACAGTGACAAACCAAAAACAAAAAAATCCTGTACGTGCAAGTAAAATAGGCTAAGCTTTGTCGTTGGGCCGTGGTTGAAGCTACGGTGCAACACTTGCCAGGGGGAGCTTCTCTGGGTATTCCCACTGCGACGCCCGGCGTCGCGCCGCAGAGAGACGCCCTCCCTACTCGCCCCGAGCGCCGTATTGATTTCCGCTGCTGAAGCCATAAATACTGAAGCACTTATCTCAATTACTCCGCACTCGCAGATGCCCGTTGTAAGCGCCCGCTTGTTTCTCACAGAGTGTTCCGCGCGACATCCACATAACTAGATTCCTCCTTTTGGTAACGTTCGCACTTCTGTTACCTACAGTACCATACGAATTCGTACAGCAGCTGCCAACATACAGATTGCCTTAAGAGAAACAGTCTCATTGGCTAAACTATAAATTTCTATCGTTCAGCTGTCGCAAACAGTCGCTGAGTGTCATGGAAAGAAAAAAATGGTTCAAATGGCTCTGAGCACTATGGGACTTAACATCTATGGTCATCAGTCCCCTAGAACTTAGAACTACTTAAACCTAACAAACCTAAGGACAGCACACAACACCCAGCCATCACGAGGCAGAGAAAATCCCTGACCCCGCCGGGAATCGAACCCGGGAACCCGGGCGTGGGAAGCGAGAACGCTACCGCACGACCACGAGATGCGGGCGTCATGGAAAGAAGTTTAGACAAAACAGACGCTACGGTTTTTTGTTTCCATAGAATGAGTGCCGTTGACATTAAACAGGCTGGACAAAACTGCATAATAACGACAAGACCAAAAATATTAGGTTGGACGCATAAGTTCGTAGCGTTTATCCATAAAAACAAAACAGATACACGTAACAGAGGCTTTGTCGTCAGTAATGTATTCTCTTTCACTATTTACAAAAGTCTGCCAACGGTGGGGTAAACTTTCGATTCCGCGACTGTAGAAATCACGTGTTTTTGAGTCGAAGAACTCGTCGGGCCATTTTCTGAGCTCATGCTTATCAGGAAAGAGAGTTCCTTGACGGTTGTTCGACAGAGAGATGAAAAGATGAACATCTGCGGGCGCAAGATCTCGTGAGTAAGGTGGTGCGGAGTGACTTCCCAAACCAACTCGTGTGTAGCGTTTTTTGTCAATGTAGCAGAATGTGGGCGGGCGTGATCGTGGAATCGCATCACTTCACGCAGTCCTCCTGGTCGTTGTTCTTCGATTGCATCTGCAAAACGCCTTATATGTTGACAGTAAATGTCGGCAGTGATGGTTATACCTCGGAGAAGCAATTCGTAGTGCAAAACACAGTCGCTGTTCCACCAGATGCATAACATTATCTTTTGTGGATTCGCGCAGGTTTTTGTATGGGGAGTTGCTGCTTTGTTTGGACTAAATCGTTCCTTTCTTTTCCTTATGTTAGCACTAAGACACGATTTCACGCCACCGGTGACGATACAGCATAGGAATTGATGGCGAGCGAGCCGAGATGAACATGTGGCTCAAAATGGTGCAAATGGCTCTGAGCACTATGGGACTTAACATCTGAGGTCATCAGTCCCCTAGAACTTAGAACTACTTAAACCTAACTAACCTAAGGACATCACACACATCCATGCCTGAGGTAGCATTCGAACCTGCGACCGTAGCAGTCGCGCGGTTCCGCACTGAAGCGCCTAGAACCGCTCGGCCACCCCGGCCGGCGAGCATATGGCCACCCGGTGATTTTTGTGACTTTGGCTGAACGCATGCGGTGGCCACACACACACATTTTCAACCTTTCCCAATGCATGCAAAGGTCACAAGATAGTGGAATGATCACAGTTCATCACATTTTCCAGTTCTCGAGTAAACTGAGGTGGATTACTGTGGATTAATGCGTTTCAACTATCTTCATCAAAACCCAAAGTTCTTCGTGAAAGTGATGAGTCACTAAAGTCAAAACGACCGTCCTTAAAATAAGAAAACCATTTTCTTGCCGCCCTCTGTGCAATGGCGTTATCTCGATAGACGGCGCAAATGTTTCTGTTGCTGTCACCCTTCTAGTGAACTTAAACAGAAGAAAATGTCGGAAATGTTCCGATTTTTACACTTGGCAGTCCATTTTCTTGCGTCCATAGCGCCATTCGCTATCTCCAAATGATAAAAATAACAACATGTAAACTGAAATAGCAACAGTGAACTACAAATAAAAAATGTCAACCGATAAATAAACCCTTAGGATCCGAAATACCAACATTCAAAACAAAAACCCTTCGAACTTATGCGCCACCCTGATAACCTAATACAAGTATTACAGAGAGAAGCAAACAAAATTTGGAATATCTGTCTGTCTGTCTGTCTCTCTCTCTCTCTCTCTCTCTCTCTCTCTCTCTCTCTCTCTCTCTCTCTTTCCCTCTTTGCCCCTCTCTTTCTATTTTCTATCTCTTGGGACAGTGTTGGAGGTACCGGAATCGCATTCGGAAGGTGCAAATTCCAGATCCCCGTCCAGTCATCCAGTATGAAGTTTTTCTGTTGTTTCTCTAAACCGATAACGGCACATGCTGGAAAGGACATGGCCGATTTCCTTCCCCATGGTTATGTAACTACTTCATCGGAGAAGGAATATTAAATCCTAAGCTTCCTTTCGTCCGGTGTCTTCATGTTCGATTGTCTGAATGTTTGAAGAAACAGGCAAACGCAAGAGACGTATGTGATCTCAGCCGCGCGTTATTCACTACAGCCTGCTGACAATAAAAAATATTTCTCATCCCTTCAAAAGAATACACTGGCTTTTTACGAGCGCTGTAGATAGTGTTGATCGGGAACCAGGCAATGACATGACTCTTCACCTATAACGTAAGTCATGACAGTGATATGTCTGTGCGTCAGAATCACGGTTATAAGATAGGTTGGCGAGGAGACGTGGCACAGTAGCAGAAGGGAACTATCGTGTCTGGACGTGCCCTTGATGACATTCTGAATGGAGTTGCCTGATATGTTGGTATACCAATACGGACCGTCCAATGTGTTCGGGAAGTGGTATGCGACTCGCAGTTACGTGGTGTTTTGGGAGATTTTCTGGCACATCGGCTTGGGCCTTATCAGGTTTATCACAAACATGAACCAGGATTTTTATTTTAACATTCTTTGTGTCCAAGTGCTGCTCTGTCTTCTACATCTTCGTGATGAGCATGTTGTGAACACTCCTTTCTTCTACGCTGTCGAACAGCGTAGCGCTCATCGCTCCTGGTCTGATGAACACTCAGGCAAGCTGTCGTCTTCAGCTTGCCCGTTGATTCATCAGATCACAATCCCACAGAAAATCTCTGGGTTTCTTCTGAACAGCGGATTGGATGCAGTAACCAACATTCACGTAATTCGGTATTCTGCAGGAACTAACCATCAGCGAGTGGTTCAAATGGCTCTGAGCACTATGGGACTTAACTGCTGGGTTCATCAGTCCCCTAGAACTTAGAAGTACTTAAACCTAACTAATCTAAGGACATCACACACATCCATGCCCGAGGCAGGATTCGAACCTGCGACCGTAGCGGTCACGCGGTTCCAGACTGTAGCGCCTAGAACCGCCCGGCCACTCCGACCGGCATCAGCGAGTGGTTTCAGAGTGATATACGAGAGGCGTTCAATTGGTAATGCAACACCTTTTTTTCTGAAAGATGGTTGGTTTTATTAGGATTCCAATACACCATATTATTACCCACTCTTTTGGTTATAAAACCACATAATTCAACATGATCTCCGTTCAATGCCACGGCCTTATGCGTCTTACTCGGAGGACTTGTATGCCCGCATGGTATCACTCCACTGGTCGACGTTGGAGCCGACGACTTGGTGCATCAATAACCTCCCCATCGTCCACATACTGTTCCCTCGAGTGCAGCCTTCATTGGGCCAAAGAAACGGACGCCAGAGGGTGCGACATCCGGGCTGTACGGTGGATGAGAAAGAACGTTCCACTGTAATTTTATGAGCTACTCTCGGCTGCGAAGACTTGCGTGCGGCCTTGCTATAACATGGAGAAGGAGAAGTTCGTTTGAATTGAAGGAGAGGTGGTTTGGCGCCACTCCATGGACTGTCGTTTTGTTTCCTGTTCCCATGTTTCATCGACTGTGACAATGTTCAACAAAAATTGTCACATTCAGCCTCGTGACTCTCAAGCAGTTCTGCACAGATAGGCCTTCAATGCTCTTTATGGTCTTCTGTTAGGCTGCGAGGAACCCATCGTGCACACACCTTTGAGTTCCCCAGCTGGGCAGCGAGGTGTCTGATCGTGATCCGTCGATCATTCTAATGAGACTGTCCACACGTTACAACATTGTATGAGTCACAGCCGTGTGCAACCTACCGGCACGCGGGAGATCCGAAAAGTTTGTGCAGTCTTGTTGCGATGATGACAGACGCTTCTCCTAAACACTTGTTCAAACGACTCATCGTGCTTTTGTTCACTGCTAAGTCACCGTAGACATTCTGTAATCGCCTAAGAATATCGACGATGCTGCGGTTCCTCCAGGAGAAAAGTCAGTGACAGCTCTCTGCTTGGAACGCACCTTCCTTACAGACGCCATTTTGAACACTACTGGATAGTGCCGGCACCAATCGGAACTTCGTGAAAGTATAGCAGTTGAAGCGAGAATATTGCACGATGTCCCACAACAAATTCCTCATTTTTTCAATCAAAACGGACCGAGAAAGAAATGTGTTACATTACTTATTGAGCGCCCGTCGTAGCGTATGACAAGAAATCTCTGGACTCCCTTCATGGGCGAAGTTAAAATGTTATCAAGGCCAGAGTTTTTCGTTGCAAGGCACTAGCGAGCTCTCGCCTGGAAGAGTGAATAATTTTTGGTCCAGTGTGCTTATCTAGTAATGTATCTAAGAAATATACATATTTTTCTAAAATATGTCTACTTGTTGTGTTGAAGAATGCCGTGACTGATAATATTCTACGACGTATACGGTTATCTGGAGTCACCTTCACATACAGTGCTGCACTGGAGAAACATTGTAATGCAGTGGACTTTGCGTTGTAAGGCATAACAGCCACGCCTTATACTGTGATTTTCGTGAGTCGGGAAAACTGCAGAAAACGACTCCTGAGAGCATAAGAGGGTAAGGACAAAAAATAGGTCATGTGGACTTTCGGGCGGAAATACATGTTTCTTATGCTACAGGGTACTTATTAATTCATCATGACTGTCCAGTACAGTGGAGTGCACGACATGTAGCGATGAGACCACCGCTAGACAAAGTGTTCGAAGTGGCCCCCATAGGTCTCTAAGCATGCACTAACCCGATGTTGCAGCGACTGAGGAACACGTTCAGATGCACGACCTTGCTGCCGAATGGCATCACAGGCTGCATAGACGCGTTGTGTCAGTGTCTGCACGACTGGGATGGGCTGCTCACACCTGACGTTTTTGAGGTGCTGGAGAGAACTTTCGGTATCGAATCGGTGAATAACAGCAGCTTTGTGATGCTGAGATCGATGGAGAGCAGTTGGAGATCGTTCGAGATCTGAGGCGGCAACCAGAATGGTGAGTGTTGTCGCTGTGGTTTATCGTCGTCCACTGCGTTGTCCGTGGTAAGAGGTAATGCCTGAAATGTGGTATTCTCGGAATGCTTTTGACACTATGGATCTCGAAATACTGAATTCTCTAACGATTTCCGAAATAGAATGTCTCATCGTCTTGCTCCAGCTACTGAAGTCTTAATTCCCGTCGTGCGGCTATAATCACGCAGCAAACCTACACTCGTTAAACACCTGAGTGCAAATGACAGCACCGTCAATGCACCGTCCTGTGTTTCCGATACTACCGCCATCTGTGAATTTGCATATCACTAGCCCTTGATTTTTGGTCACCTCTGTGTATAATGCCCATGTGAGATCTCACACCGCCGGAAGCATTCATTTTGGTCTACTGGCTTCCCATCTCAAAAAACTCAGTTTAAGGTTCTCCCAAAACAATGGAAGACAGTGGTAAGTCCCGAAGCATAGAGGTCTAGCGACGAGCTACGCGTTTCAGTAGTTTTCCGGCCTGCTCGGTGTCTCGTGGAATGAGAGATGCTTTCTCCGTTTCGCAGCGAACAATGTTGTGGGCGCGTAATTCAACGCCGGGTTCTGGTACAGGAGGGCTGCTCAGTCTCTCCTGGAAGCCCTGCAACGAGACGCGTGTAAACAGCGTCTGCGCGGCATTTCCTGTTGGCGCTCTGGCTTCTCTCCAGCGGTCACTCCCCCCTCTCTGGCAGCATGCGAAGCGAAGCCACACAGTGGCGGGACGGGGCTAAATATACGCGCCGGCTGCGCGTGACGTCACGGCCAGCTGTGCGCACGGCCGCGCGGGTTAGGGGGGCTGTACTGGGGCTGCGTGAGTGCAGATAATGCAGCAGGCGTGCTCGCCCGCCGGTCCGTTTTTTCCCCCCGCCCCACGCGGCCGCCAGGGGCGCCATCGGCGCGGCGGCTGCGCGCGTGCGCGAACGCCAGTCCGCCCCCAGCGACGCCGACGGCTGACGCGACGCCTTAAGCCGTGCGCTCACACCACCTCCAGGTAGGAACGACGCAAAACGCGTCTTCTTGTCTTGTAGGGGGACGGACCGTCTCAACACATCACTGTCTTTTACGCTGCACAGTACTACTTCTCTCTCTCTCTCTATCTATCTATCTATCTATCTATCTCTCTCACCTTCCCTCCTTCCTCAACCCCACCCCCTTCTCACACTGTCTCTCTAGCCCACGATTTGTGGTTTTCAATTGTGAGACTGGTTTGCTGCAGCTCTGACCAGTAGTCTGTCTGTGCAAGACACTTCATGTTTTCATAACTGTTGCAGCCCATATCCATTTGGAACTGCTTACCGTATTAATCCCTTGGTCTCCCTCCACCCTCCACAGTTTTAATCCCTCCAAACTTCCTTCCATAAACAAACAGACGATTGCTTGATGCCTCAGGATGTGTCCTATAAACCAGACCCTTCTTTTAGTTAAGTAGTCCCATAAAATTTCTTCCCAATTCGATTCAGTATCTCTTCAGCAGTTACTCGGTCTGCGCGTTTAATATTCAGCATCTTCAGTAGCACCACATCTCATAATCTTGTATCTCTTCTTCTCTAAACAATATATTTTCAAAATTTTATTTCTATGCAACACTTCACTCCAAACAACCTCACTCCAGCCTCTTCATTAGTTACTCGGTCTGCTCATTTAACCTTCAGCACTCTTCGGTAGCCCCACATTTCCGAGTTTGTACAGTCTTCTTCTCTAAACTGTATACTGCAACATTTACCTTCCTACATCACTTCACTTCAAACAAATACCCCCATAAAAGACTCTCAACACCTACTTCTCTAAAAATGCATTTCTTGCTGTTGCCAGTCTGCATTTATGTCCTCTGTACTCTAGCCATCTTCACGTACTTTGCTGCCTAAATAGCAGAACTCATCCCCTATTTTTAGTGTCTCGTTTCCTAATCTGATGAAATTCATCTCATAACCGATTTTGTTCAATTGATCTTCCAAGTCCTCTGCTTCTACGACAGAATTACAATGTCATCAGCAAACCTAAAATTCTTAATTACCTCTCCCTGCACTTGAATTCCTTTTCCAATTTTCTCCATGATTTCCTTTACTATGTATTCCGTGTTCAGATTGAAGAACATCGAGAATGTGCTGTTCACTTTCTACTGCAGTGATGGCAAGTAAATGTGAAGTGACTAAACTGGTAATTTACTACTACCCTTCAAAGTCACCCTCATCATTCATTCGTGCCCGTTTCCTCCTTGCTGAATGGTTGTCTTCAGTATGGTCGATCAAGGCTGTTTGGTTCTCAGTGTCGGTAAAGATACGACACTAGTTGTGGTTCACTTCGGAGCAGCGTCATTCTGAATGACTAAGACGGCGTCTGGCCAACATTTGAGCTCCCGGAGCTTGTTCGCCTTCCGTGAGCGCAGTGGGGTCTCCTCCTCATTGTTAGCGCTCTAGCTCCCCCCCCCCCCCCCCGCCCCCCCCCCCCCCACACACACACACACACACACTGCGCTGCTCCCAGCAGGTGTGATAGAGAGAGACAGACGGCTACATGCGGAAGGTTGCATACGCGAGAAACTTAGGAAAACGAGTCTGCAACACAGGAGAACTACTTTTAAGAGTCAAATACTGCAGCATATTTTCATAAGCAGAATTTTATCACGTGTGTTTATTTTCAGCGTTGTATTTTTCTGCCAAAGTAATATTTTTTATTACTTGTTTAATTAAGTGCAATAGATAGCCTTAATATGGTGAGCAGAACAAAAAAAGCTTTACATGCGGGAATATAACATTAAATTTTTGTATTTATAGATTTACAGACAGGAAATGTGCTATATCTGAAAATAATCCGTGATACAGTCAAACACATGAAGTTAGGCAGATTAAAGTCTGTGAACCCGAACAATGGCTTCCAAAACACGTGCATTGAACCAAATATTGAAACAAATTTTGCCGCCTGTCTGTGCAGTCTAGGATATTGCTCTTGGCGTAACATTTATAAAATTCTTGAAGTTCTTGGATTAAACAAACACGTCGTTCAACTGGGTGCTGCACTGTACGTGTATCAGCTCCAAGTTCGAAGTAATGAGGTACATTAGCAGCCAAAGGGAGAATATGTATGACAAATCAATAATTGGTCTTGGAATATCTTTGAGAACTCATAATGAAACTGTTTAGTTACTGACACGTAGTCGGTCACTTCTGGTCCACAAATGACTGCATTGAGTCACATGAAATATTTCATGTCATGAACTTCAATCTGATTTCTCCATAGAATTAGTTTTTGTTTTATAGCATCAGTCTTGTCCACTACATGTGTTACCTAATGATTCTCCCCTTGCAAGGCATTAAATTCGAATAATTGCTGATGTCGAGCATAAAAAGATTTTGTCACAACTCTGGTTACCCTTAACTCCTTTCTTCCACCTAATAGCCGCATTCGGTTCAGCCAGCTTCACTGTCGTTCGTCAGAAGACAAGTGCATCATATCATCGTTGTGGCTGGTGCTGTAATGGTCATTGTTTTCCCATCTCATAAATAGTGCGATTTTATATTAAGCACTTCACGTGGCATTTCAATTATGCAAGTAGGGAAATTCGCATTCGGTACTGAACAGTGTGGTTTCTCCAGATTTTCGTTTTTTGGACAACTGTGTGGACGCCAAATTGTTCCTAATGTAGAACGCAAATCTAATTTAACGCAAGTTGTGTTGTCAGCAAACTGCTTCGCGTCTGACAAACGACTGCTTCATTATAATCAATCTATTAAAATAACACAGTAGTCACCCATAGAGGATTTGGATGGCACTATCTTGTATTAACGATGCGCATGTTGCAGTTATTATTCTCTTGTCTCTTTCGTCTTTCAAGTTTTTATGATCATACTAGACTTTAACGTGGAAACTGGACCGTGGTCCAAACTTTACAGTCTTTAAACAACTGATATGCTGCCAGAGATCCTAACGGAAACAGAGGATGCAAATATTTATCTTACTAGTCTTATATTTAACCGGATGTTTTATTTATTTTGAGAGCAGAAATTCCGTTTCCGTCGCTCCATTTTATCGCAAAACAAATATTAAGAAATAATGCAATTTTGAGAAAAAATAGTTTTAGAGCTAAGATCGCATAAATAATTCTTTATTTTTGACAACCGGTTTCGACGGACTTTGCTGTCATCTTCTGCTCTTAAAAAAATTGTAACAAACGTGTTCATTGTGAGTTGGAACGTCATGCCAAGTCGTCACATTAATGGATAAAACGTAGCACATTAAACAAAGGTTTGCCTGAAATAACGAATTTACGATGTAAAAGCACCTTGTGTGTATGGCCATGTCCGTAAACGTAGCGGTACCTTATACGCCGTCTAAGGTGAATCATCAATCAATGGAACATGTCAAGATGGTATAAACAAAAGTGCTTCTGCAGAAACAGCGGCACAAGAAGAAGAAGAAGAAGAAGGAGAAGAAGAACATGGCCACGTCCTTATACATAGCAGTACCGTCTACACTGTCTAAGGTGGATCGATAAATCAATGGAATATATCAAGATGGCGTAAACAGATGTGCTACAGTGAATTTTACTATATATTGTGATTTTTAAGACTTAACAAACATCTGTGGACGATACGTATTCGGATATGGCCACGGGCACAAGGTGCTTTTTGACTGTAAATATTTTATTTTCAGACAAACCTCTGTGTAATGCACTTCATTTTATCCAATAACATGACAACTTGGCATGAGGTTCCAACTCACAATGAACACATTTTGTATCACAATTTTTAAGACCAGAAGATGACAGCAAACTCTGTCGAAACCGGTTGTCGAAAATAAAGAATTGCTTGTGCGATCTTGGTTATAAAAAAGTTTTTTTGCCGGGTAAAACAGATCGCTCCTCCTCATTTCTCATGACAAAATTGAAGTAAATTTGAGAGTATTTTCACAAGATGAAGATGCAGATGTGAATATAGAAATATTTGGGCGAGTGAATAATGTCATAAAATCTGATAAAAGTGAAAGAAATCTTCAGCCGATAATGTCGACAGTTGGTGTCTTCTCGCTGCAGGGCCCTAATTATCGATGCAAAATATGACTTCATCTTGGAGTCAGCCACCAGCAGTCAACAGCTTCGAAGCATGTATTGCAAAGTTGTGTCGACACCATGTGACGCGATTTCAGAATGACTCAAGGGCAGTACCAAATCGTGAAACCCTTAAGGGGCTCCGGAACGCCCTATACTTGCAATGTTAAAATAACGCTTATAAATTACATCTTTCCTCACAAAGTATTTGAGGTAGGAAGTTGAACTTCTTACAGATTATTTATTGGAATATGGGCTACAACTTAACACAGGGATTTTACAAAATTTTAGTTCAGTTATTAAAGATGATTTTTTTTCAGTTGTAATGAAAATTCACAACATTTTTTTGCAATTTTTTATTTATATATTCAATACTATACAGTTTTTTGGAAAAAGGCTGTGTTAAATTATGCAGAAGGTACTGTGTAACATTTACTGAAAGTTTGAACAAATATGTTTGGAAGATCCTTAGAAAACATGTAATTAGTATGAGAAAATAAAAGTTTTGGGAATCGAGCGACAAAGATTGGATTAACTTTTTAGTGCATTCCTGGTCCATAGTATGGATTATCTTCATCCTCTGCAAACTCCTCCTCCAGCTTCCTCTTGTTCCTCCTCCTGTTTACTCTTGCTTGTATTTCTAGACTCTTTACAGCCCTGTCTGCAGCCGGAAGGCGTTCCTTGTCTACAGCAAGCATCGCTCGTTGTTGTGTTCGTAGATTTTGCTACCATTTTCTTCAGTTGCAGTTACTGCAACACTGTTCCAAAAGGTGTTCATGTATGAACACTTATCACATTTCAGCTGTATTTCACTAGCAAGTCCTACGTGCTTTATTATGGAGAGTTCCAGACCAACTTCACTACAATGAATACATCTTACACAGTTTGAAAAGATTCCTTTGAGAACCGACATATCAAATGTTTCATTCACATCCGATTCGCCCATAAAACATTCATAGTTTTCACTCATTGAACTAAGCTTCTTCTGTGAAGTATTTTCTTTCCCACTTTGACTGCTATGGGCAAGTGTACTTGAGAGGTTAGGTTCACTCACTTGGTTATCGTCTTTATTGTTTACAGTAATAACACATACCTTTGGCTTTCCAACATTTCTCCTTTTCTTAAAAGCCTTCAGAGGATTTCTAATAACTTTACTTTTACTCATTATTATACTTCAACAAAACCGAGACTCAAGAAACAGAATTAATTACGAATATTTTCGAGATAACGACAGAGTAAATAAACATGAAACAATCGACAATCACACCAGCGATATATATTGAACCATCACAGGTTAGCCACAACACATACTTTATCTCACATCACTAAAATGTACCTGATGAACACGGACGTTAATAATAACAACATTTGACAGCAGTTTAACAGCGCCACAGTGAGTCACGCCCATGTAGAACACATTTCAAAAAAAATTTAAAAATAGTTGTAGTCTTCGGAATTGAATAAATTATATATCTATTAAAAGGTAATAGTCTGCAGATTCAGAAAACGCAAAAAAGTAAAAATTGAACTTTTCATGATTTTGAGCCATTCCGGAGCCCCTTAAACAGCATATGACAGCAGGAAGGTCCATAAACAGAGATCGTGGTAAATTTGAAAGCAGATAACCGGAATCACAAACCATTCGTATGCCATCGTTGTCCGCATTTGAGGGATAAGGCACAGCAGCAGTTTACTTGTAAATACTGTGTATAAGAACTTGGAATAGTGTGGCTACAATCACCAGGTGAAGTATGTTTCCCGGAAAGAATGACTGGTCAAGATGAGTAGAAGTGACTGGCTAGATATATTTGACGAACTAGGTCGAGGCGAATCAGAATGAAATTGTAGGATTTCGTAGTTGCAGTTATTTTCTTTAAAGAACCATGCGCTACGGTCGCAGGTTCGAATCCTGCCTCGGGCATGGATGTGTGTGATGTCCTTAGGTTAGTTAGGTTTAAGTAGTTCTACGTTCTAGTGGACTGATGACCTCAGAAGTTAAGTCCCATAGTGCTCAGAGCCATTTGAACCATTTTTTAAGGAACCATGGATAGTCTCAAAGGTGCCAAGCGTGAAGACCTGGAATGACACCCACGGAAACTCACTGATTTTATTTTTATTTTTCTGGATTGATATTCAGCAACATTCCCAGAACCATTTTTTTCACACCTAGAACTGCATCTGTACCGTGCAAACCACTGTGAAGTGCTTGGCAGAGAGCACTTCCCACTGAGCGTTCTATTCCCATATGACTGCTTCTGTGTCTCTGTGCCTGTGGCAGTTCGTCTAATGCTGTCTTCACGATCTCTCAGGAAGCGATACGTCTAAGGTTGTAAGAAGCATTTCCCAGGGTTGACATCTGCCAGATCAGGTTGTCATCATTTCCCTGACACTCGGCTGCGACTGAAACAACTCTGTGACAATTCGTGCTCTTCTTCTTTGTAGACCTTCAAATTATCCTTTTACTCCCACTTTGTATGGGCGCCGCACATTGTATTGTATTGTATGTTAACCGGGGACCTAGAAACGACGGAGAGGCTCCGTCCCCGCCGCAGCCGCAGTGGTCCACAACCCCACGACGACTACCGCAGTCCACTTCACCCCTCCGCTGCCCCATACCGAACCACTCTTTCAGGGTTATTGTGCGGTTGGGCGCCCAGTGGAACACCCATCCCCCCCCCCCCCCTCCAGGGAACGTCTCATACCAGATGAGTGTAACTCCTATGTTTGCGTGGTAGAGTAATGGTGGTGTACGCGTACGTGGAGAACTTGTTTGCGCAGCAATCGCCGATATAGTGTAGCTGAGGTGGAATAAGGGGAACCAGCCAGCATTCGCCGAGGTAGGTGGAAAACCGCCTAAAACCATCCACAGACTGGCCAGCTCACTGGACCTCGACACAAGTCCGCCGGGCAGATTCGTGCCGGGGACCAGAGTGGGCATCGCACATTTGTGCAACATTTTCTTATGGATCACACGAGTATTTTGTAGATTAATTACATTTTCCCATTACCCTATCACTGAATCGACATCTACAACCCGTTTTACCAGCGACTGAGTCTGTGGGATCTTTTCATTTCACATTCCTACATATTGTTCCACTCAGGTGCTCCAGCTGTGACTTATTGATGTAGGGAGAGGGTACTGCTATATTTTGTGATGTTGAAAGGTGGCTACACTAAGTCACAGCGCCAGAGATTGCGCCAAAGAGTTTTATTCCGCCGCCTCCACTGGCAGTGCTTGTTCAGAAGTTGTGGTAGTTAGTGCTTTGCTGAGAGGATGTTGATAGCTGTACTATTTGAGGCCATGTCGTGTGCAGTTGTTTTGATGGGCTAGACAGCAGATGTTGTTCGAATGGAGATGCTGTAATGATCAGAGTGTATTTTTAGTCAATATATACGAAAGTAAAAAACATTATTTTATTTTTTTTAAAATTTCCTAACTAACAATGCCTCTTGGTCACAGGTTCAGCAAAGCATCTTGCTTGTGTTCATGTATTAGACTGTAATTCGGGTTTCTATGTGCAATTATAGTATTTCAGTTTTATTTAATTAATTCAGTGTAAATTGTATTTAAAATATCTTGTCTTATTGAGGAAGAACCGTGCCAGATGTGTACGTTGAATCACACTTCCACACACAGAACAGTTACACTTGTGCTTTGTTGCTCGTAGTTTTTGTTTCGTGGCTTTTATAGTTGCTGGGGACTTAATTAATTAATTGTGGTAACGGAAATTTCCTTTCATTCTTTGTTGTTATTGTATGCAGTCAGATTGGGTACTAATACTAGTCAGGGCCAACCAGTTACGAGACTTCGTAGCCGGACATACAGCTACTAAAATTAAAAATATTTGCATTCTAAACAAATAAGCCCCCATGCACGGTGCACCTTTTTACATTTTCCGAATATGAAACTAAGTTGCCAATCTATAGACCACTGTGAAGCCGTATAAAGGCCTGACTGGGTATTTGTGCAGATTTTTAGCGTTCCGTATGTCAGTCCGTAAAAACGGAACCCTTGTACGATTACTTTATTGTTCGTCTGTCTGTTTGTTCGACCGTTATCATCCGTTTTTCTCAGGCGCGGGGAGATGTATCACCTACAAATTCATGTCAAATGCTAAAGTCTGTGGTCTCTTGGAGATGTAAATAATTAAAGCTGCATAGTAAAAAGATATGGCCATTTAAGTCACATATTTCGATGCTCGCAAATTCGCTCGTAATTACCTATACGATACTTCCATTTGACCTACAATCATAAAATTGGGCATAAAGCAGTGTTCCATAGCGCAAGAAAAGGAAAAAAATTTCGAGAATTGTTAATCTGTAGTTATACCAAACGAAAAAATATGTTTGTCTTTTGCTGGCAGTCGGTCAGTCTGTCTCTCCGTCTGGTAAGACCCGTTTGTTCAGGGGCAGCTAGATGTATCAAGATGAAATTTGTGTCAATGCTAAGGTCTGCTGTCCCATGACGGTGTAAATAATTTAAGCGCCTAAGTCAATGCAATCAAGGCCGCCCGGCTAGCCGCGAGGTCCCGCGCGCTGCATCCCGAGAGGGAAGGCGTGCCGGTCCCCGGCACGAATCCGTCCGGCGGATTAGTGTCGAGGTCCGGTGTGCCGGCCAGCCTGTGGATGGTTTCTAAGGCGGTTTTCCATCTGCCTCGCCAAATGCGGCCTGGTTCCCCTTATTCCGCCTCAGTTAAACTACGTCGGCGATTGCTTCGCAAACACTGTCTCTCCGTGCGTTTGCACCATAATTACTCAACCACACAGACATTTGGGGTTACACTCGTCCGTGTATGAGACGTTCCCGGGGAGGGGGGTCTACTGGGGGCCGAACCGCACAGTAACCCTGGCTTCGGTGTGGGGCAGCGGTGGGGTGGTTGGACTGCTGTGGCCTGTTGAGGGGCTGTGAACCACTGAGGGCTATGGCGGGACGAAACCTCTCCGTCGTTTCAAGGTCCTCAGTATAATACACAATGCAATACACAATGCAATCAGACGGTGTCACATATTTTGATACTCGCAAACTCACTGATAAAAACCTATAAATGAACTATCGAGATCGTGGCAGGTGGTGTGACGGTTGCCGGCACGGTAGCTCAGCGTGTTCAGTCAGAGGGTTAGCTGCCCTCTGTAATTAAAAAACTGAGTCAACGGCTCAACACTGAACTTGAACAGGTGTTATGGGACATCGGCACCGAACAAATGCAACGAACAATATCGAAAAAAAGAAGACGGTAAAACGCGATCTTGGAAATCAAGAAGACGCTGGATCGAATCTCCGGGGGAACAAGTATTTTACAGTCTTCGTTTTACTCTAGCCTTCACCACCAGCGATGTGAGGAGTCCAAGAAACAACATACGGTTCCTATAAGCTGCAGGTCCTCTTTTCCTCTTTGGACAAGCGGGGTACAATAGGGACACCCAAGCCGCAGAAGTGGAGTCCAATAGAAAGACTTGCACGAGGCTCTTATTATTATTATTATTATTATTATCTGTATATGGATTTATGTTTCAAAGGATCCTTGGAACACGCTTGAAGTTTCTTCTACTTTTGCCGATTACTGTACATTCAAACAAGATAACAGGATGCGTCATCTCTACCAAGAAATCCTCAACCCAGTCACAAATTTCGTTGGATATGCCATATCATCAGTCAAGAAGTACAGCATTTTAGCCCGTAGTGTTCAGGAAGTTGGTGAGGAAAAAAAAATGACTGAGCACTATTGGACTCAACTTCCGAGGTCCCCTAGAACTTAGAACTACTTAAACCTAACTAACCGAAGGACACCACACACATCCATGCCCGAGGCAGAATTCGAACCTGCGATCGTAGCGATCGCGCGGTTCCAGCCTGTAGCGCCTAGAACCGCTCGGCCACTCCGGCTGGCTAAAGTGAGGTTGGTTGGTTTTTTGGGGGAAGAGACCAAACAGCGAGGTCATCGGTCTCATCGGATTAGGGAAGGACAGGGAAGGAAGTCGGCCGTGCCCTTTCAGAGGAACCATCCCAGCATTTGCCTGGAGCGATTTAGGGAAATCACGGAAAACCTAAATCAGGATGGCCGGACGCGGGATTGGACCGTCGTCCTCCCGAATGCGAGTCCAATGTGCTAACCACTGCGCCACCTCGCTCGGTTGCTAAAGTGAGAAAAGCTGGGTTTCGCGTGAGCGATGTTGACTGGCTTTCTATGCTCGAGACCAGAATATCACAAAAGCGCAAGGAATTAAGAAGTAAATTATTACAATTACTGTGTCGTACAAGAAGTCATTACTGCTCCGAATAATGTTGAAGTGGAACAAAAAAAGAAGACGTGAATTGGGCACTCGGTATACTTGGCGTCCTGCTCCGTCCATAAACTTGTGGACCGTAATGGCTACATATATCACTGTGATGCAGTGAGCTGTTTATCTGTGCCCTGGAGTAACTCTCTGCTTGGCTCGGAATGGCTTTTATCGAACCGCGTGACCGGCATCGTGAAGCAGTATCATCTGCAGTGGGCATACACGCAGAGTGGCGCCAGCTAGTTTCCGCAACATCCGTCAGAGGCGCTCAGTGATCCCTGCGCATGCGCCCTGCGGCTGACTGTTCTCCCCTTCTACGTTCGATGCCTTGTCACACATGCGAACCAGGCGGGCATGACGTTCGCGCTCTTGTGCAAACGATCGGACAAAAATAAAGATCGATGACGGGAAGTTTACGCAGCTATTACAGAACTTTCTTTTCGTTAACTTTATACTTCAACAGTTAACTTTCTACGTTTGAAATTTAAGTACTGCATAGATTGAATCCCATTACGTTTTAGTAGGTTCCGATGAAGTACAGGGAGGTAATAATTAAACTTTCGCTACTTGAGCCAGTGTAGGCGGGAAACCATTTACCGTATGGGTGCTAGAGTCCTGCACGATCGAGTACGCGAGCACAAAATACGAGATGGGGCGGGCACCCTAACTGGATAGGCTGCCCGCACTAGTTCTCGTGACCGAGCATAGAAGCCGTGATCGAATACGTAGCACGTAACTTCAAACACATTACACGAGTCATTCATTATCCGTGTGAGACTGCGGCCAGTACGGGCTTCTCATTTTTGGTGTCTCTCTCTCTCTCTGTAATCATGCAGTGCGAGGAAGCTAGTGCAGTAAGACGTAAGATTGAAATCAATGTTTGCACGTTGAAGAGACGGGAAGGTCTAAAAAGCCAAGTACGGAGCATATTTTTGGTGGTTGTAGACGAAAACAGTGCGTCTACTGGGTACGTATCGTGCATAAACTGCTCCACATTATTGTGTTTCCAATCGCGAACCACTCTTTTAAAGAAACACAGTTGCAAGAAACCTCCCAAAGATACAGCTCCTTCAGGAATACCGGCAGTAATAAAAAATAGTATTACAGCAAAGTGTGTTGCAATGTGTGCTAAAGATATGAGACCTTTTAATGCTGTTTGCGGTGAAGGTTTCAGAGAACTAGGCCAAGAATTAATACATCTAGGTGCGCATTATGGAAAAGTTAACGTGGCAGATGTCATGCCACATCCCTCTACTATAAGCAGACATGTCAAAGAACAAGCTGATGCAATACGAAGCAGTATAATGCCTTCTGTTATTGCGGATTGGTTCAAATGGCTCTGAGCACTACGGGACTCAACTGCTGAGGTCATTAGTCCCCCAGAACTTCGAACTAGTTAAACCTAACTAACCTAAGGACATCACACACATCCATGCCCGAGGCAGGATTCGAACCTGCGACCGTAGCGGTCTCGCGGTTCCAGACTGCAGCGCCCAGAACCGCGCGGCCACTTCGGCCGGCGAAGTTATTAATAAAACATGTGCTGCGACAGCTGATATGTGGACTGATTCGCATAATCAGGTGCACTATTTGACGCTTACATTTCATTACATTAACACAGGTTGGTCTCTTGTGATCAATGTTTTATTTACAACAAAATTCCCGGACGTTAGGAAGACGGGAGTAAATATTATAAAAGAAAGTGCTCTATGAATTTAGCTGTGTAACGTACCCGTTCTTGGAAACGTTACTTTTGTATTAAAAGAGAGAGAGAGAGAGAGAGAGAGAGAGAGAGAGGCGTTGGATTTGTACAGTACAGAGCAGCGAGCCGTGGCGAGGCGAGGTGAGACGTCAGCGGTGACCGGTCATGCTCGGTTATCCGCGTGTCCGGACATCAGACATGGCGCGAGTACGTGACCGAGCCGAGTCGTGTGGGGCCGGACACGAGCGGCTCGGTCCCCCCGTCAACAGGCGAGCAGTGACCGGTCAAACATGGAGCGTTGCAGCACTCTAATGGGTACCCAACTTTGGAGAAATGTTCAGATTGTACACTGCAGGATTTCCGATGTTAGGAGTGTTGGTGTCATGATTTGCCGTTAGCCCCCTGGAGTTACAGTCAGTCAACATGGGTCTGGACAAGATGGGCAGGCATGGCTCGCAAAACCGTTTCATCAAAACAACAGCGATAGTGGTGGTGATCTTCGCCAGTATTGACCCTTTAAAGCAGCGCTTAACAACTGGCCGGTTTTGAGCGCGAGTACTCGCGTCTGCTCAGGCACGTGCTCGCGAGCAGGTGCAAGGTCGCGGAGTAGGGAAGGAGGGGAGGGAGGGGAGGGAGGGGAAATGCGCGCGCACGTTTGAATAGGGCCGCAGCATGCCTATTGAATTCGCGCCGACTGTGTAACGTTTAAAATACTACGATCAGCTCCAACAGTCACTTCGATGGTTAAGAATCATGTCAAGTCGCCGTTGTGTAACCCCAACCATGCTTTCGCAGTTCAACCCCTATTGGGAGGAATTGTATCTGTTTACAGAAAAAGATGGAGTTGCAAAATGTTTAGTATGTCACAAAACGCTGGATTCTTTTAGGAAATTTAATTTGCAGCGACATTATATGTCATACAACGCGAAAGACTACGGAAGTGGAAAATGTGATGGACCAGATCGTGCACAGGAAGTTATTAAACTTAAAAGGAAGCTATCCGAAGAAGATCTGGACGACGAAGAAAAATCAATTGAGGCAGCTCTCACAGTGTGTTACAAAATTGCTTTGCTTTTAGCAAAATCCCTGCGCCCCTTCACTGATGGCGATTTAATAAAAGAATGTTTGGTGGCTGCAGCGGAACATTTGTGTCCATCTCAAGTTGGACAGTTTCTGATTGTGCCATTAACATGACCATTATGCGTCGCATACAGGACATGGCAGACGACGTCCAGAGCCAGCTTGCAAATATCTGTAAAGATTTTATGGCGTATTCTCTAGCTCTGGACGAAAGTGTTGATATCACTGGAACAGACAGCTTGCCATATTTATTAGAGCTGTTTATTAGGGTGTTTATTAGAGGTTTTTTTTATTAGAGATCTTCAGGTGAGGGTGTTTATTAGAGGTGTTTTATTAGAGATCTTCAGGTGAGGGAGGAGCTCCTCGATGTAGTAGTCATGAAGAACACTGCAACTGGAGGCGATATTTTAAGTAGTGTTGAAGAAAGTGTTGAAAATATAGGAGTGTCGTGGAATTCTTTAGTTTCAGTGTCTACAGACGGTGCACCAGCGATGACAGGGAAAAAATCAGGTTTCGTTACGCTGTTGAAGGAGAAAATGCAAAAACTGACCGTGCCGAATGAAATAAGCGGCGTTCACTGTGTGATCCACCAGGAAAACTTATGTGCAAAGAGTATCACTCTAAAAAATGTGATGAGTGTTGTTGTTCGTACAACCAATTATATAAGGAAGCATGGGCTACAACACAGACAATTTAAAAGCTTTCTTGAGAATGTAGAAAACCAGTATGGTAGCCTGCCTTATTACAGCGAGGTCCGCTGGCTTATTCGTGGCGAATTATTGGATCGATTTTTTTGCCTATTAGATGAGATAAATATGTTCATGGAAATAAATAACATGTGTGTTCCTGAATTGAAAGAGCCTTCATGGAAATGTGATCTCGCGTTCTTAGCAGATTTAACTAGCCATCTGAATGCTTTGAACATTTTACTACAAGGTAAAGATCTGCTAATTACTCATTTCATAAATCGAATACGAGCTTTTAAAATGAAATTGACACTTTGGGTGAGTCAGCTGGAAACAGGAAATCTAGCTCATTTTCCTAAATTACCATCCATGCAAGATGTTCACAAAAACTGTGAACGTTATGCACATAGTTTAGTTGCCCTGAAGGAAGAATTTGATCAACGCTTTCAAGATGTGACAGCACTAGACAGTGGTTTTGATCTGTTCTCCTCTCCATATTCAGCGAATATTGAAGAGATTCGTCCTGAGCTGCAACTAGAAATTATTGACCTGCAGTGTGACAGAGAATACGGAGACAAATTTCAGAACAAGAAAAACATTTTGGAATTCTACAGACACTTCCCTCAGCACAGATTTCCTCGTTTGCACAAACTGGCGGCTACAATAATATCAATGTTCGGTTCCACGTATGTTTGTGAACAACTGTTCTCTGCAATGAAATGTAACAAGACGCGCCTGAGAAACGCATTTTCTGATCGAAATTTAAACTGCACGCTGCGCCTACAATGCACAAGAACAATTACTCCGAACATAAACGCAATTGTAAAGGGCAAAAAGTACAAGATAACCGAGAATCCCACTCTTCAGTGACACCTTTTATTGTGTAACAGTTCACAAATTAATACGAATGTAGAGGCACTAAGACTAAGCTAATAAAATTATCTGGCATGTGTACATTCTCCTTTATTTGTTTCATTTGTCGCAGTATAATTCGTGAGTGATATCCCTGCAGGTGGCCGCGGATTTACATTGACTGGCGGCAGCTGTTGTGTGCCCCACGTGACTCTCCCCACTCTCCGCTCTGGTCCGGTAGTGGGGGTAGCGTGCTCGCGCTGCTCCGTGCTCGCGCCTTGCTGCTCACAGCTTGCTCCGCGAGCGCGTATGTTGTGAAGCCCTGCTTTAAAGAAATACAGAGAGGTCCCCTTTGCGCACAAGGATTGAAGAACGAGATTCGCAAGTTCGAATTACCTGGCGATTTGGGAAATACTTCTGGTAGGGGTCGACGGCCAATTCTGCTACAAATTGCTGCCATGGCTGAGAATGCTGGACACAATGTGCGATGTTCAATGCACGAACTGTGTCACAACAGCTGAACGTTCCATGGTTCTCCGTTCGAAAAGTGATGCGAACAACAGCCAAACGGTGAACAGGCTCTCGCAGATACATAAGGTCGTTACTATGAGCAACGTTTGTAACCTATAACGTAAACATGGTACACAGTTAACAAATATTACCCCCTCAACTAGAAATTAAAATGTTTCTTTCAGTGGTTTATTCGTTATTTTATTTCGTATGTCCTTACAAACTTTCATTCGTTTTTCGTGGGATCCCACTCAAGTGGCGAAATTTTAATTAAAACCACACTGTACAAGATGCTTGCACATTTTCTGACGCAAACGAGTATAATAAGACATGAAATATGAAACATAAACAAGAGAAAGCGAGACCCGAAGACACTTCTATATACGTGGCCTGTTTGTTGTTACATAACTACAGCAGTCTTAGCATAGAAATTCAACTTACACACAACTTGTAGCACAGGTTGCCTCTGTTGGTTCTGCGCAACTTCTCAAAAGAAGCCCGTAGCAGCAAGTTTAGGCTTGGGTTTCAACGCCAGACTTTCTGAGTTTATTCCCGGTGATCACATTTTTTTTTTCCTGGTGGGTGGGAGAGGTTAAGTTCTGATAAAACGGAGACCTCGGCGTTGTAGGCCAAAGCTGTTTTAGTAAACAGCGAAATCAAAACGCTGCCTGCTAAAGTCGCGATGAACGTAAAGATAAGTAATCTAGAAGGTGAGTACAACTTGAACAAAACCTTACACAAACAGTTTTAGACCATTTCAACGACTGTAACTCATGGAGTCAGCAGTAGACTTTTTAAATTTGGAGTAACGTCCTTTGCCAATTCCATCGAGTCGTCGTACATGATCCCAAAACGTAAATGCCTGAAAACATGGCTCTTAGTGATTTATTATTAACTTTTTTATTATAATTTGAGTGACTGTTCTAACACTTGCTACAGTTTTATCAAAAATGAATGTGGTAGAAATTAAACAGCTTTCAACTACTGACTGACTCAGTGCAATGTCTCAAGTCTTCACTTGTTGATAAAGCCAGTATATGTTCCCATAGAGTCACACATTCATGCCACACAGCTGAATACAAGCACACATTTATAAAATACAATAATATTAAATAGGTACTCAAGTAAGTGGACTGGGCTACATTTAAATTCAAGCGAATTCACTAAACATCACTGTTGCTAGGCAAATTTTCCTAACATCTCCTTATAAATGTTTGATGTGTTTTGTATGTACTGAAACTTCGCAACACAGCCTGAGAGTAATTAATTTATTTGAACTGAAGCCGTATGTTAAATAACCGTTTGAAAGTCCCTATTACTGTGTACACAGTTATATGTCTGTCGAACGCTGATAAACATGATTTTATTCCTATTGTCTTTGGAATGCAGAGTTGTTTAACTTATATTTTTTAATTTTTCAATACTCAACCCTGTTCTAGTGCGTTTTAAATTGCATATTAGTTGCATATTATTTTGTTCTCGTGCACACGTTCTACTACTGTTTTGAATGTGAATTTGTCGTGATTGCTGGTGGTGGAAGATGTTCGATAGGTCTCGGTGGCCATGATCTTTTCGTTGGAACTGGATGCTGACAATATGGCGATATGTTGTCTCGTAAAGCAAACAAATCAGCCGAAATTTTCTATGATACAAAATACTGCTATGTCACACGGTATGGCGATGAGAACTCCTTTAAACACTTTATAAGGGCTATAGGGATGGGATCCAGCGAGCCATGTCGTGAAACACACAGCTGGTGTAGACAACAATGGGAACTCATGCACTTATTTTAGCTGGCGTGGCATCAGTTTATTTAAAAATTCCACTTTCAAAACTAACGTGTGCCATGCCTTCACAATAATGATTCTGATATATCTGCACAGTTCTGAAGTCGTCTCTTCCAGCATAAATGTTCACATTAGAGTCACTTTCTATACAAATGTTGCCCGCATCTCGTGGTCGTGCGGTAGCGTTCTCGCTTGCCACGCCCGGGTTCCCGGGTTCGATTCCCGGCGGGGTCAGGGATTTTCTCTGCCTCGTGATGGCTGGGTGTTGTGTGCTGTCCTTAGGTTAGTTAGGTTTAAGTAGTTCTAAGTTCTATGGGACTGATGACCATAGATGTTAAGTCCCATAGTGCTCAGAGCCATTTGAACCATTATACAAATGTTCATCAATCACCCACGGTCCATTTACACTTTTCTTCTCTCTGTAAAACTTCTCAATCTATTTTGTCTTCTATTATTCCGTACATTCTCACTTTTTTTAACGAAAGTTGAAACGATTCATACTCATCCAATGTCTTGGGTTCCTGTTTTCTTTCTTGATAAAATCTTTCTGCATAGACCGTAGTTTATTTTTCTTTCGCCCATTCACCTTCTCGTCTTCTGTTCTTGATCCGCACCTTCAGGGTTGTGATATTGAATATTTTACCCACGCAAAATTCATAATAAAATTTCTCTCACACGGCTCACAATGATGCCGTGACCATTCTCTGACAAAATCTTCTTTGCTGTCATTGCTAATCTTCCAAACAAGCTGCTTCATTTGATCTACTTCTCTAAATTTCTTTCTGCTTCTCGTTCGCGCATAACAGTCAAAACTTAACGCAAAAGGAGCTCCTCCTTCTGGCAATTACAAAAACCGCACTTCTGCAAATGCTACTTCATAAAAGAAGCAAAATTCACATCTCCTACCTTAAATGTCTACCTCCTCATCTTTAATGACAAAGAAAATTTCCATCCTTGCGGAGCACAGCACCTCTTTTACATCAGTGTTACATAATATTTACGTTGATTTTACATAAACACAACAAAACAGAGTGCAGGTGTGCCGAGCAGAGACACCTATAGAGTGTCTGGATAGGGATGTGTACCTGTAGAGAGCCTTTCAGCGCTAATAAAACATGATTAGCACGTTAACATTTATTGTTTGAGATTTACAGTTTAATGTCTCGTCAGCCTCGGCTGACATCTCATGCCAGCGAGATGGTGGAAATCTGCTGACGCTTGTTGTTGTCTCGGCTCAGCTAGTCACCAATGCTGCTACTCCTGCAGTTCGGCTGAAGTCTGATAGGTTGTCGTCTGACAGCCCGCAACGAAAGCCATATAGTGAGAGAGTGCCCCACTGTTTAGAGTGTCCTCGATCCACTCTGGAAGATGACAATGACCGTAATGAGGCACCAGGATGTACCACGCTGCTGGAAGTCATGTAGCCAGACGATCCTGTCTTCGCGAGACATGTACGCCCTGGCATCTGGAAGTGGTTGCAGCGATGGTCAGGAACAGAGTCAGCGGATAGCCTTCTCACCCAGCAGTGACGATGATGTTAGCGTGATTAGCACCATTAAGCCTCCCCATTAGCGATGTGGTAGGTGATAACCGACACAATGTCTCACAAGTGGCAGGTCATCATTATTTGGTTATTGCTATGCAGGAAATCGCAGACAACATGTTCAGAGTACGGCTGGAATATCTAACATATGGATGACATTACACCATACTAATCATTGAATTGAGTAATGTTGGTATTAATTCTAATGACCAACCGAATGAGCAGGAGAGTGGGGTATTTATGGAGACTGGTGAGAGGTACTGATGTGAGGCTCTGTTCATTATGGCTGAATGTGACCTATTCCTTTACCAATTGTCAGTGGTCCTTGTTATGCTGTGTTTGTTTAACAATTCGTTACAGGCTCTTACCTGCACTGTCAATTCTTTGAAATGTGTTATTGTGTCTGAGGTAATGCTTGTTGCTCCACATCACAAGAGCTAATAAATACGTCACTGTCCCTCTCTCTTGGCAGACATTTTGCTGCATGTCTAACTTGCGCTGGGCTATTGTTGCTGATGTAGCAATATGTGCTCTTGTACACAACAGACTTAAAGCATTGAGTGTTTTCTTATGCTGCATAGCTATGTTGAGTGTTTTCTTATGCTGTATAGCTATGTCATCACCCCTCCCTGGTTCACCTGTGGCTCTGCTAGTGTGAACTAAAGAAAAATTTAATTTCCTCCTGTTTTCTGCTGATTAGCATAACATCCTCCTCTTCTCCTAGAAATTTGCACTGAATACTTTCTGTATTTGCTGCTTAACTAGTCTGTACACGTTTTATATTTACAATTTTACATTAATCTTAGCTCAATGCCTTTTTTGCTTCTTGAACTGAACCATAAGGCTTCTATCTGTGTTAATTATCTAACTTTCTGGTCTGTTTCCTACTACTAACACACTTTACAGTTTCTATTTTTAATTTTTATCACTAGTGTGTCTACCCGATGGCAGGCCCTAGTCGCACGACTAGTATGTATCCATTCCATGGGTATTTGATGGATCTGGTACGTTTAAGCGGGATATTTTGCGTTTTAAAAGGAAGTGTATTGCACAAAAGAGAACTAGAATCAGGATAACACTTGTTGTGAACACTCTAACAATTGTTGCTTTTTGCCTGCAGTTAACTGCATCTAGTTAACTGAAATTTTTCCTTTTCTGAGATCATCAGTTCATCTAAAGATTGTAATAGAATGGAATCCAGGGTGTTGTTGAGGAAACTTAGGTTCTGTACAGGCAATACGCATAATGTTTCTGTACTACTCTGGCTGAACATTTGATAATATTCCCACTACTACAGTTGTTCGGATCTGCTGTGGACATAGGTAAGTAAGCATCTTTTCATTCAGAGACCAGTAACACTTCGTGAGTCTGTACTTGCGCTCATTCATTAAGGTGTCCCACGTAATGGGATATGAATGGATAATAAAACATCGATATCATGCGTTTATCCTTACTGCCAGAAATTGTATGTTGATGTATAAATAAGCTTGGTCAATGTTAAATTCAACAGTAGACATGTGATAAAACAAGGCTATATATTTTTTCCGTTAAAGGTACGATGTGCTGTAACTCTGCGAGGAAGTCTGCCTATGCTTGTTGTAACCGTATCAGAAATTGCAGTGGTGTTAGCAGTGTCACACTCGATTGTACATGGGTGGCGTGATGAATCACTTCAGGCAACCTTTCAATTTTGATCCTCACAGTCTCTAAACCGTCCGTTAATGTTCACGACAGCTTCCTACTACCATCCTTTCATCAAGTGCTTTTAGGTGACTTTGCACCTCCTTTAAATAGCTATTTAGACTATCCACGGTGCTCTGCACTTACTGCTCTAATACTGTCGTCAATTTTCGCACTGTTTCGGTAATTTTCCATAGCCCTTGTTCCGTGTTTACTGGTTGTGTTTCGTGCCAAGCCACTGTTGCTTTTTAACTTTTGCCATCTCTTGTACGATTCTTACTGTGTCATTCAAGCTTGCAGTTTCTTCATTGTTTGCTGTTGCAAACACCATTGTGTTAATAGCTTTCCACCTGCGTCCTATTTTCCTTCCACACTCGTGAAAGTGGAACAACTTCTTTCAGTTGCTGCAATTCAGCGCTTAGATTTTCCTAGGAAAGCTTTAACTCACGATACACGTTTTGTATTACTGCTAATACTCCTTTCTTTGCCTCTTTGTAACTCTATGAACATGTTCAGCCTTCGTTCCTCACCTCCCAAATGTTGAATGTCAACTTAATTGTCCATCCATGATTTTTGAATACTGCATCTGGCTGTCTTGAGAACAAAATCCCAGTGTTCACAGGCCGATTCCCAATCGCTTCTCGTCTGCAAAAGCGTAAGAGTATCATGTCCCTCATAATCCTTCTGGTTATTATCAGTGGTATAACACCTAACAGAAAAGGAATTACCACCAATCCCCTCCCTCCTTCTGATCACTGTATATCTAGAGTATCAAACATAAGCAAGTGAGCCGGCCGGAGTGGCCGAGCGGTTCTAGGCGCTTCAGTCTGGAACCGCGCGACCGCTACGGTCTCAGGTTCGAATCCTGCCCCAGCCATGGATCTGTGTGATGTTCTTAGGTTAGTTAGGTTTAAGTAGTTCTAAGTTCTAGGGGACTGATGACCTCAGATGTTAAAAAAAAGTCCCATAGTGCTCAGAGCCATTTGAACCATTTTTTTGGACATCCGTGAGTAGCTTCACTTTAATCAACGCTAGCCGGAACAACGGATAGAACTAGGGAGAACAATCTATCTCCACATCTGCAAGAATTTGTATACAAATAACATTGAATACTTTCAGGTCGCGATGCTTCAGCCTTACATTCCGTTCTCTATTTAATCTTGTGCCTGCCTTTAAGGTGTCATCTTGTATCACACCAGGAAATGATCCTGAACATGAGACACTTCAGCGGTGGTGGAGGAGTAACGAAACTCTATATAGTACGTGACCAAGGGGTAGTAGGCGTTGGCTGGCGGATAGAATAGCAGCGCAGCTCCCCCCACACCGGCGCTCAACACTTCACCGGCCACCCACCAACGTAACGTATACCGAACAACACCGACCCAGAAGCTTCCTACAATAGCAGCAGCTTGAGGCAGATCTGCTGATATAGCAGCGACAAAAAAAGCCAGCTGAGAAGCATCGAGCGATGGGGAACGCAAAGCCAGTCACCCTGGCTCCTACTTTCCCTACGTTCTTACATGGTTTCAAGTGATTTTCGTCTGTTAAGTGTGCAATTGGCCCATCCTTGCAGATTCCAGCTTGGGTCGGATTCTCACATTAGCACGACAGAAAATTCGATGCTCATACGTACGACAAGCGAACGATCGACCGTTCGCAGAGACAGTAGAAGACCGGTCAAATAAACTGCTCAATGGGGACTCTGAATCTTAGGAGGGTCGGTGTACTTACAGAGCTGTTTGTTTACACATCAGGTATATGAGCAATCTCTTTGTCTGTGATGGTGAACTAGTCAGTTCAAATTGCTGAGGTTTTCTGTGGGATGAGCTCGTAGAAAAGGCGAGGCGTTTTGATGCCTTTCGTTCCTGTAATCTTCCACCGACATGGGGACGGAATTTATTGTGACCATTGACGGGTTCCGAGCAAAATCTCCGCCCCAGTTTACGATGTTAACGTTGTTCCTAATTTCGTTGACTTTATCGCAGAATCCTCTGCCCCTGCACAGCTTCCTACTCCGTTCAGAATACATCATACGACCGAGGGTGGTGTACCGGGCATATTCCAAGCAATGCGGTAGGAGGCAGCGGGAGTCCACCTGTCCTGACACAGTTTGCACTCTTATCGATTCGTAGACACCTAAAGCGACAATCTCAATTTGTGCTTCTTTCCTGTTTCCTTTATTGAGAACAGCTATGATAACTGTCGTGTGCGTACTGTAAGACCTTCGGTACACACACCATCAGATTATTTGATTTTCGCTCGAACGAAGTAGGCGAGTGGCGTGTTTATCTTCTGCCGTTAGGTCAGACGATAGAAATGCCACTTGCACGCTTAGAGTAACAGATTGACGTTGACCAACTTTAAACAGAACTGGACTAATTTTCACACACATTTATTAAAAAAATAACGAGCATCAAAATTACTTAACTTGGTTCTGGATGATATTTACAATTGACAATCTGAAGTTCCCTTGGTATTGGTACGTTAATCTTATTCTCACATATCTCTGATACTTGACAAAGTGTCTATACATTTATCTTCATGGCTAAGTACAGGAATATGGTAATCTTATTAGGTGCAGACTGAAACTTGACTATAGACTGGTACGGACAAATGCAGACTGGTACAGACTGATGCAGACTGACTAATCGGAGGTCTGTACACTCGTTATAATACCTCGCGCGTTCATGTATCACTGCGCGAGTGTGATCCGCGAGGAGAAAAGGTTCTACCTTAGCAGCAATCTCATTGGCTGCGTTACATGTTAATAAAGGCCATCTCGTAGTGCGGAGACGGACGAGCGCTGCGCCTGCGCTGTTGTGCTTAGCGGTGCGCGCTCTAGTGGGAAAGTTGTGTACGCGCTGACTACGCGGAACTATGTACACAACAATAACATCCTTCTTCCAATCAGCCGGTGTGTTTCTTCCCTTCCGCACCATCTCCATCATACAGCGTAACCGCTACTTTAGACTTCTCCTGTTGCCTTCATAATCTAACAATCACTTCATTAAATTCCATCGCATTTCACCATTCTATTTTCTTTACCACTTTAATTCCCTTCTTCACTTCTGTCTACAAGTAAATATTCTTCTCGTTCCTTCTCTGCGGTTTCATCAGAAAGTGATGCCCCGTCGGTTGCAGCGCTACACAGCTGATTACTCCTGGTTGGAATGCTGCTTTTAGAACGTCCGATCGTGAATGCAATACTAATAGTCTTCAGTTTATTTAAAACTGTACCTGCCAGTGTCATTGACATTGCAGTAATGTTGACAGTGGAAGTGTTACCTAAACTATGGAAAAATTTTAAATTTATCTGGGCCTACAGCGTTATACATGTCTTGTAAGGACGTTACCTGTACATTAAGCTATAACGCCCCGCCCCTCCCCCCATGAACCATGGACCTTGCCGTTGGTGGGGAGGCTTGTGTGCCTCAGCGATACAGATGGCCGTACCGTAGGTGCAACCACAACGGAGGGGTATCTGTTGAGAGGCCAGACAAACGTGTGGTTCCTGAAGAAGGGCAGCAGCCTTTTCAGTAGTTGCAGGGGCAACAGTCTAGATGATTGACTGATCTGGCCTTGTAACACTAACCAAAACGGCCTTGCTGTTGTACTGCGAACGGCTGAAAGCAAGGGGAAACTACAGCCGTAATTTTTCCCGAGGGCATGCAGCTTTACTGTATGGTTAAATGATGATGGCGTCCTCTTGGGTAAAATATTCCGGAGGTAAAATGGTCCCCCATTCGGATCTCCGGGCGGGGTCTACTCAAGAGGATGTCGTTATCAGGAGAAAGAAAACTGGCGTTCTACGGATCGGAGCGTGGAATGTCAGATCCCTTAATCGGGTAGGTAGGTTAGAAAATTTAAAAAGGGAAATAGATAGGTTGAAGTTGGATATAGTGGGAATTAGTGAAGTTCGGTGGCAGGTGGAACAAGATTGGTTCAAATGGCTCTGAGCACTATGGGACTCAACGTCTATGGTCATCAGTCTCCTAGAACTTAGAACTACTTAAACCTAACTAACCTAAGGACATCACACACATCCATGCCCGATGCAGGATTCGAGCCTGCGACCGTAGCAGTCGCGCGGCTCCGGACTGAGCGCCTAGAACCGCCAGACCACCGCGGCCGGCGTGGAACAAGACTTCTGGTCAGGTGAATACAGGGTTATAAATACAAAATCAAATGGGGGTAATGCACGAGTAGGTTTAATAATGAATAAAAAAATAGGAGTGCGGGTAAGCTACTACAAACAGCATAGTGAACGTATTATAGTGGCCAAGATAGACACGAAGCCCATGCCTACTACAGTAGCACAAGTTTATATGCCAACTAGCTCTGCAGATGACGAAGAAATTGAAGAAATGTATGATGAGATAAAAGAAATTATTCAGGTAGTGAAGGGAGACGAAAATTTAATAGTCATGGGTGACTGGAATTCGACAGTAGGAAAAGGGAGAGAAGGAAACATAGTAGGTGAATATGGATTGGGGCTAAGAAATGAATGAGGAAGCCGTCTGGTAGAATTTTGCACAGAGCATAACTTAATCATAGCTAACACTTGGTTCAAGAATCATAAAACAAGGTTGTATACATGGAAGAATCCTGGAGATACCAAAAGGTATCAGATAGATTATATAATGGTAAGACAGAGATTTAGGAACCAGATTTTAAATTGTAGGACATTTCCAGGGGCAGAAGTGGACTCAGACCACAATCTATTGGTTATGAACTGTAGATTAAAACTGAAGAAATTGCAAAAAGGTGGGAATTTAAGGAGATGGGACCTGGATAAACTGACTAAACCAGAGGTTGTACAGAGTTTCAGGGACAGCATAAGGGAACAATTGACAGGAATGGGGGAAAGAAATACAGTAGAAGACGAATGGGTAGCTCTGAGGGATGAAGTAGGGAAGGCAGCAGATGATCAAGTAGGTAAAAAGACGAGGGCTAGTAGAAATCCTTGGGTAACAGAAGAAATATTGAATTTAATTGATGAAAGGAGAAAATATAAAAATGCAGTAAATGAAGCAGGCAAAATGGAATACAAACGTCTCAAAAATGAGATCGACAGGAAGTGCAAAATGGCTAGAGGACAAATGTAAGGATGTAGGGGCTTATCTCACTAGGAGTAAGATAGATACAGCCTACAGGAAAATTAAAGAGACCTTTGCAGAAAAGAGAGCCACTTGTATGAATATCAAGAGCTCAGATGGAAACCCAGTTCTAAGCAAAGAAGGGAAACCAGGAAGGTGGAAGGAGTATATAGAGGGTCTATACAAGGGCGATGTAATTGAGGACAATATTATGGAAATGGAAGAGGATGTACATGAAGATGAAATGGGAGATACGATACTGCGTGAAGAGTTCGACAGAGCACTGAAAGACCTGAGTCGAAACAAGGCCCCGGGAGTAGACAACATTCCATTAGAACTACTGACGGCCTTGGGAGAGCCAGTCCTGACAAAACTCTACCATCTGGTGAGCAAGATATACGAGACAGGCGAAATACCCTCAGACTTCAAGAACAATATAATAATTCCAATCCCAAAGAAAGCAGGTATTGACAGATGTGAAAATTACCAAACTATCAGTTTAATAAGTCACAGCTGCAAAATACTAACGCGAATTATTTACACACGAATGGAAAAACTGGTGGAAGCCGACCTCGGGGAAGATCAGTTTGGATTCCGTAGAAATGTTGGAACACGTGAGGCAATACTGACCTTACGACGTATCTTAGAAGAAAGATTAAGGAAAGGCAAACCTACATTTCTAGCATTTGTAGACTTAGAGAAAGCTTTTGACAATGTTGACTGGAATACTCTCTTTCAAATTCTAAAGGTGGCAAGGGTAAAATACAGGGAGCGAAAGGCTATTTACAATTTGTACAGAAACCAGAAGGCAGTTATAAGAGTCGAGGGGCATGAAAGGGAAGCAGTGGTTGGGAAGGGAGTGAGACAGGGTTGTAGCCTCTCCCCGATGTTATTCAATCTGCATATTGAGCAAGCAGTAAAGGAAACAAAAGAAAAATGTGGAGTAGGTATTAAAATCCAGGGAGAAGAAATAAAAACTTTTGAGGTTCGCCAATAACATTGTAATTCTGTCAGAGACAGCAAAGGACTTGGATGAGCAGTTGAACGGAATGGACAGTGTCTTGACAGGAGGATATAAGATGAACATCAACAAAAGCAAAACGAGGAAATGGAATGTAGTCAAATTAAGTCGGGTGCTGCTGAGGGAATTAGATCAGGAAATGAGACACTTAAAGTAGTAAAGGAGTTTTGTTACTTGGGGAGCAAAATAACTGATGATGGTCGAAGTAGAGAGGATATAAAATGTAGACTGGCAATGGCAAGGAAAGCGTTTCTGAAGAAGAGAAATTTGTTAACATCGAGTATAGATTTAAGTGTCAGGAAGTCGTTTCTGAAAGTATTTGTATGGAGCGTAGCCATGTATGGAAGTGAAACATGGACGATAACTAGTTTGGATAAGAAGAGAATAGTAGCTTTCGAAATGTGATGCTACAGAAGAATGCTGAAGATTAGATGGGTAGATCACGTAACTGAGGTATTGAACAGAATTGGGGAGAAGAGAAGTTTGTGGCACAACTTGACTAGAAGAAGGGATCGGTTGGTAGAACATGTCCTGAGACAACAAGGGATCAGAAATTTAGCATTGGAGGGCATCGTAGAGGGTAAAAATCGTAGAGGGAGACCAAGAGAGGAATACACTAAGCAGATTCAGAAGGATGTAGGTTGCAGTAGGTACTGGGAGATGAAGGAGCTTGCACAGGATAGATTAGCATGGAGAGCTGCATCAAACCAGTCTCAGGACTGAAGACCACAACAACAACAACAATAAGCCAAAACGCTGCTATATGTAGCAGTTGTTATTATTGTGACTTTATTTTCATTGGCTATTGGCCTATTTCGGCTCAAAGGCCATTTTCAAGCACTGTGCAACATATAGTACGGTATTTAGATCATATATCTGTGAGTTTAGGGAACACTTCCACTGTCAACATTACTGCAATGTCAATGTAACTGGCAGGTACAGTTTTAAATAAACTGAAGACTATTAGCATTGCATTCACGATCGGACGTTCTAAAAGCAGCATTCCATCCAGGAGTAATACAGCTGTATGGCGCTGCAACCGACGGGGCTTCACTTTCTGATGAAACTGAAGAACTAATTGTAATGACTACGGAATATTATATATAGACCAAACAGGCAGATATTTCCGAATTAGATAGCGAGAACATACCAGAAAGATTGACACAAACCCATCTACATTATTTAACCATGTAAAAACTGAAAATCACAACATAGATCAGATTGAAAATTCGATGTAAATTCTCCACATAACACCAAAAGGCCCAATATTGAACTTTCTGGAAGAGCTGGAAATCTATATACACACCCACAATATCAAGAAAAATTTTAAACTAACAAACCGATTGAAAACATAAAAACTATTTTGATAATTTTATTGAAGTTAGTGACCACGGATAATTTCATAAAACGAACACCAATATACAGCTGCAAAGATTTTATTATCACACAATTCCATAGATTTATAAAAACAAATCTGTAAACATGTAACATCGGTGACATAACTCGAAGCTGAAACTTCCTGGCAGATTAAAACTGTGTGCCGGGCCGAGACTCGAACTCGGGACCTTTGCCTTTCGCTGGCAAGTGCTCTACCAACTTTTTTTGTTTTTTTTTCTTTTTTTTTGCGCCTTAGAGCGCTTTTTTTTAAAAGTTATTTTTTATGGTTTAATTAGCATGTCGATATGTTCAAAATCTACAATAATTAAAATAACAAAATGCGTACGTAAGACAAATGGGCATTTTTTTAAATAACCAGCTATCCTAGCCACTGTTTTTAACAAAAATGAAAAAAAGGAAAAAAGGATTTTGAAAGGTTTGTTTTTCTGCTTCTTTTAATTTCTAGCCGGCCGGTGTGGCCGTGCGGTTGAAGGCGCTTCAGTCTGGAACCGCGTGACCACTACGGTCGCAGGTTCGAATCCTGCCTCGGGCATGGATGTGTGTGTGTTGTCCTTAGGTTAGTTAGGTTTAATTAGTTCTAAGTTCTAGGCGACTGATGACCTCAGAAGTTAAGTCGCATAGTGCTCAGAGCCATTTGAACCATTTTTTTAAATTTTTATTTTATTTTATTTTTATACAAATGGATGGAAGGAAGGCCGTTCCTCTTCGGCTACATAAACAGAATAATAGGAAGTCGTCCCGTTACGACAAAGGATGCTCCATGCTATAGCCCGCTGCGAATTTTTCGATGACTGTCGTCTCGTTGCTGTGTTGTTTCCGTTGTGTGTTCAATCTCATAAAAAAAAGGAACTGGGAAGACGTGCTATGGTTATCTCATGTCATCGATAATCCAGCTGCGAGGCGGATTATGGAATGCACTCCAAAGAAAATGAGAAAAATATTGCCTGTATTTAGGGTTCTTGACGATCGCACGATGTCGTTCGTTGAGGTAATACCAAAAATCGGGTACCGTCTTTTCGCCATTACCGAAGAGGTAGTGAACAGCGTGGCCGCTGATCCACGTCACAGAGTTCGTTTTTGCTCTTGGGAAATAAATCTTATCGGGGAAAAGAAGTGATCGGGTAGTTATCTGTCGGGAGTCGTGCGTGTGAGAAAGGCCAATATCTGACGCACCAAATACCAAACGTCCTTTGCCGACCCGCACTCGAAACGATGTTCATCCGTGTCAATCACTTGGCATGTGGCACGCAAGGATGAATCAGCGAGGTGGATGGGATGTAGGCGGGACTGGCACAACTGTTCCCATTAACAGTTACGTACCATGCAGATTGCACGTCAGTATCGAGGGTGGTGGCATTAACTGCCTGCCACACAGCGCGCAACTTTTTAGTGGGGTATCTGCTTTCAATCACATTCGGCGTCCTGTTCATTTGCATGACAGCATACATCGCCCTCGTCGTCATCAAGCGTGTGGGTAGTAGTGCGGTGCGGATGTAGCTTAATTCAAGGAAGAATTGGCTAATGTAGAAGAAAGGTGCTGGGATGTCCGATATCATCACACGGGGTGCGAGTGAGATTGGTCGTAAGGCTTCCAGTAAGAGAACTTGTGAGGCACGTCGAACTTCGTCGCCACAGTTGCAGGTGACAGCTGACGAACAGGCCCTTCGCTCTGTTCTCAACATCACAAAGGCCTAAACCCAATCTGCTCCTCGGGAGGGTTAGGGACTCGTAACGAATCTTAACTAACATGCCCGTATTAACAAAGGATCCCAAAACCGCGAACATGCGATGAGCCAGGGTAGGTGGTATCGGGAGTATCTGTGCAACATGGGGGATACGTGACGCCAAATAGACGTTAGCATATCGTGTCCGTTGCAGGAGGTCTAGATGTCTCAGACGGTGGTCACTTATTCCTGCTCTCATCTGATTCAATAAACGCCTGTAGTTAAGGGCTGTTGAACGCTTCATGACAGATGTGAAATCAATGCCAAGACAGTGTATTCTGTCACTGATCGGTAGCGATGCGACGCTCTCGTCGGGTAGGCCTCTGCCTAAAGACAGGGCGTGTGATTTGTGGAGATTGAGATGGTTCCCCGATGCCGCGCCGTAGGTCACCACCCACGCCAGTGCTTCACGAACATCGTCATTATGGCGAAGAAGGAGTACCAGATCATCCGAATAGGCAGTGCAGTAAAAAGTGTGTCCACCAAGGGACATCCCAGTCAGGCGTTGTCGGAGGCCGCAGAGGAGTGGTTCCAAGACGAGGGCGTACAATATCGCCGAAAGAGGGCAGCCTTGTCGCACCGATCGCTGGATCTGTATCGGCGGCGTGAGACGGCCGTTATACAGGGTGATTCAAAAAGAGTACCACAACTTTAGGAATTTAAAACTCTGCAACGACAAAAGGCAGAGCTAAGCACTATCTGTCGGCGAATTAAAGGAGCTATAAAGTTTCATTTAGTTCTACATTTGTTCGCTTGAGGCGCTGTTGACTAGGCGTCAGCGTCAGTTGATGCTAAGATGGCGACCGCTCAACAGAAAGCTTTTTGTGTTATTGAGTACGGCAGAAGTGAATCGACGGCAGTTGTTCAGCGTGCATTTCGAACGAAGTATGGTGTTAAACCTCCTGATAGGTGGTGTATTAAACGTTGGTATAAACAGTTTACAGAGAATGGGTGTTTGTGCAAAGGGAAAAGTTCTGGGCGGCCGAGAACGACTGATGAAAATGTAGCACGCATCCAGCAAGCATTTGTTCGCAGCCCAGGAAAATCGACTCGCAGAGCTAGCAGAGAGCTGCAAATTCCACAATCAACTGTATGGAGAGTCCTACGAAAAAGGTTAGTTATGAAACCTTATCATCTGAAATTGGTTCAAGCACTGTCTGCAGCTGATAAGATTAAAAGAATCGATTTCTGTGATTTTATCCTTGCTCAAATGGAAACAGATGAATCTTTCGTTTCAAAGATTGTGTTTAGTGATGAAGCAACTTTCCACACTAAAGGGAAAGTCAACCGTCACAATGTCTGTATATGGGGCACTGAGAAACCACGGGAAACAACTCAGTATGAACGTGACTCGCCTAAGGTGAACGTTTTCTGTGCCATTTCAGCCAATAAAGTTTTTGGTCCCTTTTTCTTCGAAGGTGCTACTGTAACTGGACTACAGTATCTGGAGATGTTAGAGAATTGGCTGTTCCCTCAGCTCGAACAAGAAGCACAACAATTCATATTTCAGCAGGATGGCACTTATCTGTCCGTCAACTACCCGAGGCGATGGATCGGCCGCCAGGCAGCCCGTGACAGAGCACTTCATCACTGGCCTCCAAGAAGCCCTGATCTTACCCCCTGCGATTTTTTCTTATGGGGGTATGTTAAGGATATGGTGTTTCGGCCACCTCTCCCAGCCACCATTGATGATTTGAAACGAGAAATAACAGCAGCTATCCAAACTGTTACGCCTGATATGCTACAGAGAGTGTGGAACGAGTTGGAGTATCGGGTTGATATTGCTCGTGTGTCTGGAGGGGGCCATATTGAACATCTCTGAACTTGTTTTTGAGTGAAAAAAAACCTTTTTAAATACTCTTTGTAATGATGTATAACAGAAGATTATATTATGTTTCTTTCATTAAATACACATTTTTAAAGTTGTGGTATTCTTTTTGAATTACCCTGTATAACATCTTGGACGACGCGCCGCGTAGGAGAAGCATCAGTACATTAACTATGACGTCCGGATACCCCATGTGTCGCAGTACCTCCATCAAAAATGTGTGGTCGACTCTGTCAAAGGCTTGGCTAAAGTCGAGTGAGGCCAAAACTCCTGGCAGTTGGCGAGCTTTGGCTAGCGCGATCATATCTCTATATCGGCACAATGCAGTGCGAATATTATGGTCACCACCTAACGGTGCCTGTTCCTGCGACACAACACATCGTACTGATCGCTTTAGGCGTGCCGCCAGAAGCCGGGTGAAAATATTCAAGTCACTGTTGAGTAGGATCAAGGGCCGATAGTCACTGATCCTGGATACGCCTCGTGGTTTGTGTATGGGCACAATCACTCCTTCTAGGAAAGCACCAGGGATCTTCGTCGTGGGAGACATAAGATCGCGGCAAATATCAGTCCATGCTGGTCATGCTGGTGACAGCAATTGTTGATATGTCTGGTAAAATTCCAGAGGAAGGCCATCAGGTCCTGGGGACCTATGAGCAGCCCCAGCATATCCCCCCCCCCCAATTTTATCCCCCCCCCCCCCGCCTCCCCCCCCCCTACCGACAGCGACAGCGGATTTGACTGCAGATGTAACAGAAGAGGAAATCATTGAAGCATCAATGATTTCGATTTCCTCTTCCGTTACATCTGCAGTAAAATCCGCTGCCGCTGTCGGATAGATCGTGCCATAGGTGAATTGAGAGGCTTCGGCGATCACCTCTAGGGGATGTCGATGTTCCGAGTACAGCCTAGTGTAGTGAGCATGAAGGGCGTTTCCTATGTCGCGCTGGGTATCAAGGCGTCGTCCGTCTTCCGTCGTGATAGCTTGGATCAGTGTCCTGCGTCGGCGCCGTCGTTCTGCAATGACGTGGTACATGGACGGTTCCTCCTGTGCCACTCTGTCTTGAGTGCGCGCTCTGACGATCGCACCCTCAAGGTGGCAACGTGTTAATCTGATTATCTGTGCCTTGGCACGGTTCACCGTCACCTGCCGTGCAGGTGAGTACGGCAGTGTTGTACAGTCCCTTAATGTGCTGTAGTAAAAGTCCATGGTATGTCTCTTCCACGCTGCAACATCTCGGCCGTAGCCTATCAAGGTCTTCCGGAGGGCTGGTTTGGCGCAGAGTAACCACCACGACAGTGTAGACCGGCAGGTGACACGCCGGCGGCTACAAGAGTTCCACGTGTTCTCTATAAGGCGGCGGCATTCCTGAGAAGCTAGGTGGGCGACGTTCAACTTCCAAGGACCACGGCTGTGCCATACCTTCTGCCGGCCGAGGGTAATAGCGCAGATGTTGGCCTCGTGGTCAGAAAAAGCTGTGGGCCAAACTTCGGCAGCTCTTGTCCCCACAGCTATGGAGCGCGAGATGTAAATCCGGTCGATGCGGCTGGAGGAATGGCTGGTGTAGTGAGTACATCCGGGCCGATCGCCACAAACATGTTCCCACGAGTCCACCAATTGAAGATTATTTATAGTTGTCGTAGGTTCTGCGCAGGGAGAATGATGTGGTGAAATGAAATGTCGTGTGGCTAGGGCCTCCCGTCGGGTAGACCGTTCGCCTGGTGCAGGTCTTTCGATTTGACGCCACTTCGGCGACCTGCGCGTCGATGGGGATGAAATGATGATGATTAGGACAACACAACACCCAGTCCCTGAGCGGAGAAAATCTCCGACCCAGCCGGGAATCGAACCCGGGCCCTTTGGGTTGACAGTCTGTCAAGCTGACCACTCAGCTACCGGGGGCGGACCAATGATGTGGTAACGGATCCTTAGGTGCTTGGCTACAGTTGAAGTCCCCTCCGATTATCAAGGCGTCCTGACGGCCCATAAAGAGGGGCGTGATTGTATGAGCGAAAAAGGTGGATCGCTCGCGACGCCGACCAGATCCTGACGGTGCATAGATGTTAATAAGTTTGACCCCTTGGATAGTAAGAGCCATGCCTCTGGCGTCAGGGAGATACTCGACGTCTTCTACGGATATATCTTCGCGGAGGAGGATCGCCACACCACTTCCATTGGCAGACGCCTGTGAGACCCAAGTCTTGTAGCCATAGGGTTCCTCGAAGTCTGCGACATACACCTCTTGAAGGAGCGCAATGTCGATGTCTGCTGCGTTGAGTAGATCCTGTAGCAACGCTAGTTTATGTCGGGCACGTATGTTGTTGATGTTAACCGTCGCTAGACGGTATGTTTGGTCATCCAGGTCGGCAACTGGGTTGTGTAGGAGGCCAGGTGTGGGCGTCAGGGGCGGCCCCACAGAGGCTGACGATACAGCCGTAGTCACTGTGGTTGGTTGGTGCTGGGTACAGCCGAGGGAGCATCTCTGCCTTCGGCATCCTCCTGGTGCTGTGGCTCATCCTCGACATCATCCGCCCAAGAATCAGATGCAGCAATTGGTAACTGTTGATTAGTGCTGTCAGTAGAGCGCTTGCGCGCATGTTCAGTAGCAGAAGTGATGTTGTCAAACCGATGCTCAGAAATTGTATCCGCCGTAGCATCGTGATGGGAAGGGTGAGTTGTGGTGGTAGAGTCCTGAGTGTCGTCCGACGCCGGATGTCCGTCCGGGTCACACATCCGAAGCAGGCAATCATCGGATGGCGTATGGCGCCGTTTCTTGCGTTTTCGAGGGGGACCGTTGTTTCCGGACATGTTGTTCTGTGTCAGAGTGCGGCGACAACCATCTGATGCGGTCTCCATTGGTAGGAAGGCAGAGGTCGGGACAATTTCCGTTTCTACTTCCATCTTCTCTTTAGGCTCGTCTTGGTGGCACAATTGATCACCGTCTTGAGGCAAGTCTGCCGATGACGTCGTAGATGGGGATATGCTGTCCGCCACACTGTCATCGACCACTGACTGCAATATGGTGTTACGATCCTGGGCAGGAACAGCAGCCGCTGCATACGTGATGGGGAGTGAAGTAGGCGTCGCCGGGGATGGAACTCCACCAACCGGTGTCTGAGTGAGTCGGCGTTGAATGCAGGCCGATCGGAAATGTCCTTCCTGGCCACAGCCGGCGCAAGTACGCGGTTGTCCGTCGTACATGACAATGGCTCTGCAGCCGCCAATTACTAAATAGGATGGCACATTCTTCGTCAGTTCAATCTTAATTTAAGACGGGGTACGTCTCAAACGTTTGCCATTTTTCAGCCAAGTGGCTTAGAACGTTGCCGTACGGTTTGAAAGCTGTCACCACAACATCTGGCGGGACTTCGAATGGCAGCTCGAAGACCCTCAGAGTGCGAAGGCCTAATCCAGCGTGGTCGATCGTGACAGTTCCTAAGTGACCATCAGAATGCTTAAATTTAAGTCCATGAGCGTGTCCGCACACAACATCAGTGCACGCATTTTCATTGATCAGTTTTATGTAGACGACACTTTGTGTTATAGAAAAGTGGATCCCATTGATGTCTTGAGGTGCAATTTGAAGTTCTTCCCGGATGAAACGTTCAATGTCAAGTGCTCGAGGTCTTGCGTAGTCCGCTTGAAATGTGATCTTAATTGTGGACTTCCGATACGAGTGCGCCATGGCACTACCGAGACACGGACGCGTGACACTCGCCGCAGCGGAAGGTAAACAGTAAACACTCGCGCGCGCGGTGCGCTAGCAGGCACGACGACCTTGCCCCACCGCTGCTAACAGCGGACTTAACAACTGAGCTACCCAAGCACGACTCACGCCCCGTCCTCACAGCTTTACTTCTCCTAGTACCTCGTCTCCTACCTTCCAAACTTAACAGAAGCTCTACCAATTGAGGAAGGTAGGAGACGAGGTACTGGCAGAAGTAAAGCTGTGAGGACGGGGCGTGAGTCGTGCTTGGGTAGCTCAGTTGGTAGAGCACTTGCCCGCGAAAGGCAAAGGTCCCGAGTTCGAGTCTCGGCCCGGCACACAGTTGTAATTTGCCAGGAAGTTTCACATCAGCGCACACTCCGCTGCAGAGTGGAAATCTCATTCTGGTAACTCGAAGCTGTCAGAATTTCAAAATGTGAACAAGATCTTGACGATACTGGCCAACAAAGAAAAATTCCACTGCTGAGACATTAATGATCGAGTAACTTACAATTTCGCCTGTGCTTTGCTTGAAAACGCACCAAGTAAGATATGTGCCATTAAGAGCGTCAACGACGTAATATGGAAGTAAGTCTAACGCCAAATGTACAAAATAATTATTTATTACGAAAACTCACAGACATATGATCTAAATACCGTACTATATGTTGCAAAGTGCTTGAAAATGGCCTTTGGGCCGAAATAGACCTGTAGCCAATGAAAATAAAGTCACAATAATAACAACTGCTCTACGTAGCAGCGTTTTGGCTTAATGTACACGTACGGAAAAGTTGTCGGTCTTCGTTTAGGAGAGATTATATAAGCTCTCCAGATAAAACATTTGCCACCCCAGTGCGTATGCACAGCTGAATTGTTAAGCCTTTACAGATGACGCAGCACATACCTCAACCACTTGCGCGCTGCCTCTACGTGAGCATAAGACGGTAGCAATCAGTGAGACATTTATATTTCAGGCGGACATTAGCGTATCATTAGGTAAGTGTAGGGATGTGACACAGTGGCAAAAAGGGGCAATCGTGTTTGGCCGCGTGTGAAGTTGCTGGGTTTGTTGGTGCTTCGTGATGGACTATTCAGTGAGTCTAAGAGCAGTGGTGTAGAGCTTATAGAAAGCAATACGCTTTTCTCTATTAACACATTTTTAAAAAAAGGATTTAAATTCAGTTATGAATATAGAAGAGCGCGAAAATAGAGAAGTTAAATCTGATAATACATGCTCACTCATGTGAACTGTGACAATTTGAACGAACGCTCACCGGTCCAGTTGGGATACGCACTTTCAGTAACTCTCATTATAATTTTTAATTACTATAGATGGTAATGGTTCGAAAGATACAGTACATTATTTGAATAAGAAAATCTGTTAACCAGTTTTCATCCGTTATAAAACTGAAACGTTCTGGGAGATTAAAACTGTGTGCTGACACGATGTTGACTCGAACCTAGGACCTTTTTCTTTCGCAGGCAAGTGCTCTATCCACTGCGGTATCCAGGCATCCCTGGTCATCGACCCTCACAACGCTATTCCATCTAGCATCTTCTGTCCTACTCCCCAATCTTCTTGGAACTAATCAGTCCACATATTTTTCGGAACGTACAAAATAACAGCCGGCCGGGGTGGCCCAGCGGCTCTAGGCGCTACAGTCTGGAACCGCGCGACCGCTAGGGGACTGATGACCTCAGAAGTTAAGTCCCATAGTGCTCAGAGCCATTTGAACCATTTTTTGAACTAAATTTGATTCATGGGACGCGTCGTAATTCTGACGTCACACTTGTTTGCTGTCATGAGAACGACGTCGCAAACTATTAGAATAAGAGAAGCAGACCCCTTTGTAGGTGGTCAGCAGCGCATTTGTGGTGAGAGGTTTGGCACGCTTTCGACGGGTGTTGCAAGCAGACGTCTAACGGCTACAGCTGTGGCTATTTTTTAAAGTGGGTATTTCTTTCTTCTCCTTCCGTGAAGGTGGCAACACTGATTTCTTATTTTTGTTTTAATTTCTTAATCGTCATTAAATCACCTTACAATGATACAGATTTGCCATGGTAATGCATTGATGATAAATATATTTTACGGACTATAAGACGGTATGAACTGTAGGACGCACCTTAATTTTTAAGCAGTTCTTTTAAAAAATAACGTTTTTACTATTTTTATATTAGATTGGAAAGCCGGACTAAAAAAAAAGTTCTTCGTTTTTAAACCGAACTGACCCTTCAAATCCCTTTTAATTTTGGCCATTTTGCATTCAGTCGTATATTTGCACATTTCATTTACGTCAGTTCTTTACTAGCCCGCCAATCGCCAGTGGTTTTTTCTATTGGTGGAGGGCCGAAATGCTGCTCGGCTGGTTTTTTTCCACGTCCTTCTGCATTTGCTATTATTTTCAATATGTAGCCCGCATCATATGGATACCTTTTATTTTTTTCCATTACGAAACAGCTAACAACAAAAATATTGTATTTTTACTGATAACACAAATCACTTTCAATTCAATATCATTGGCACCGTAGACTGCATCATAAGCTAGACAGTGTTCTGCGTATGTGATGGTGGGACGGGAAAGAAATGGTTCAAATGGCTCTCAGCACTATGGGACTTAACATCTGAGGTCATTAGTCCCCTAGAACTTAGAACTACTTAAACCTAACTAACCTAAAGACAACACACACATCCATGCCCGAGGCAGGATTCGGACCTGCTACCGTAGCGGTCGCGCGGTTCCAGACTGAAGCGCCTAGAACCGCTCGGCCACACCCGGCTAGCAAGCGTGTGAATCCCCGCAACTCACGTTCGTCGCATTTGTGCGCTTCTGCTGCCAGTTGAATCCAATGTTGCCAGATAGAGACAAATTTCCCGCAGCAACGAATATATGGCCAGTTTTTAAGAATTTTAAATCAAAAGCACAAATAAATAAACGTTACCGAAGCTTTTGTTTGTTATTTATGAAGCCAAGACCCCATCAATAACGAAATGGCCCTCTGGACTTACAACCTTGGACAACCAATGACCACATGATGACCATATCCATGGGACTTGTGGACTTTCTGTTCTTCTTATTAGTGGGGGCACTAAATTATACCATTTCAAATAAACTGTAACTGGATGTTGAACTGCAGAAACCGCCGGTATTTCTCGTCTACACTGGCGTGCAGAACTTCAGAAATGAGAATAACTTTCGCATGATGTTTTACTGCCAAGGAACATAGCTCTGTGAAACTTGAACCATATAATGAAAGAACTGCTACTGTACAGTACAGAAAGCAACTGAAATAAATACGCAGTGAGAGGAACACAACTGACACGTTTATTCAAAGACAAGAATTACGCCAAAGTCTTCGCGATTGATGATGTTCTCCTAGACCAGCGGGCTCCGCATGCGACCCGAATGAGTGTTCGTGCGTCCCACGATTCTCGATACTTACAAAGACAGTAATATTTTAAGATGTGCTTGATTTCAATTGACTTTAGTGAATTTGACCATGTGCTAAGGAAATTTTGCCGCTTATCTCGGGGACAGACTGGTGTGTGGTGCGGCCACTGCTCGGTTCATAGAAGCGAGAGGGGGAAGATTTCATAGTTTGCCTTCCAATGATGACGACTCACGAGCGTGGGCAACTCGCACCGATTAGTGTCATGGCATAAATGTCAAAAGAAAGTGTCATGGATTCGTGAATGCGCATTACAGAGGCGGCCATCTTCAAATGTGATGTGTCAGTACATGGTTGTAGCAAGTAATATGAAATCAAATTAGGGCTGTTGTATTACAATGCAACGATTAAAAGAAAAGTGGCATTCAGAACATTTAGTTTCTCATATTGGAAATCCTTTTATTAATTAATTTAACATACTAATTTATGTAGGTTACTAATTAACAGTAACATCGGTAGGAAAAGGTGTCGTAAAGTGTCCAGGACGGGAAAAGTAGCCACACAATATTTTTTCCCGTGAACAGCGCTGCTGCATGCTTAGAAGTGGTTAGTACAGTTCTCATATTCAACACCATTGTTGTCAATAAGACTGACAGGGAGGTTGTTCGGTAATTTTTAGTAAAAACTTTTTGGACTTTGTGTCATCTGTTGTACGATAAATAAATTACAATGTATTATTCTTGCTACCTTACTTGTGTATACTTTACCTATGCATCGATGTTGAAACAACGTCTTCTGAGCTGCAGTTGTGGTTCCTTGTCATTTATGTCAGTCTGATAGTTTCTTTTATGGATCACTAATGCTGACACGACGTCCGATCGAGAATAGTGCTCACACTACTTGTCCGGTAAAGTGGCCAAGGCGGTTTTTACACAAGTACGAGTTACTTCTACAAATTTTCGAACGGGAGTTAAAGTCGAGCGAGAAGAAATAAAAACTCTGACGTTTCCGGATGACATTGTAATTCTGTCAGAGACAGTAAAGGTCTTGGAAGAGCAACTGAACGGAATGGATAGTGTGTTGAAAGGAGGATTTAAGATGAACATTAACAAAACCAAAACAAGGATAATGCAATGTAGTCGAATTAAATCAGGCGATGATAAGGGAATTACTGTAGGACAACTCGGGTCGCGTAAGCATGTTTCACCACACCATGAAACCATGGTTATTCATAGATGCTTATCATTGGCACATTTTATCAGATTGGGAAATAAGATTTGCTGTTTGAGCAACAAACTAACTGATGAAGATCGAAGTAGAAAGGATATAAAATGTAGGCTGGCAATGGGAGAAAAAGTGTTTCTGAGGAAGAGAGGTTTGTTAATATGGAGTATAGATTTCAGTATTAGGAAATCTTTTCTGAAAGTATTTGTATGGAGTGTAGTCATGTATGGAAGTGAAACGTGGGCGATAAACAATTTAGACAAGAAGAGAATAGAAGCTTTGGAAATGTTCTACAGAAGAATGCTGAAGATTAGAGGGGCAGATCATGTAACCAAAGAGAAGGTACTGAACAGAATTGAAGAGAAAGAAATTTGTGGCATAACTTGACTAAAAGAAGGGACCGGTTGACACAGGCATTCTGAGACACAAGGGATCACCAGTTTAGTACTGGAGGGAAGCTTGGAGGGTAAAACTCGTTGAGGAAGACCAAGAGATGAATACAGTAAGTGCATTCAGTAGGATGTAAGTCGCGCGGTGTGGCCGCGCGGTTTGAGGCGCCATGCACGGATTTTTGGCCGCTCATGCCGGACGTTCGAGTCCTCCCTCGGGCATGGGTGTGTGTATGTTGTTCTTAGCATAAGTTAGTTTAAGAAGTGTGTAAGTTTTGGGACCGATGACCTCAGCAGTTTAGTCCCTTAGGGACCGACGCACATTTGAACATTTGAAGGATGTAGGTTGCAGTAGGTATTTTGAGATGAACAGGCTTGCACAGGATAGAGAAGCATGGAGAACTGCGTTAAACCAGTCTTCGGGCTGAAGTCCACAACAACATTACAAAAAACACGCATTGTAATACAGCAGATGAAACTGACTTCTAAACTCTTTTATATATATAGCTACCATCCTGCATTCTATCCATTTGCGGTAATTTTGAATACAGTATTTTATATTACTTAGAATCGTCTGTTTTATATGTAGGCTAATACAAAAGTCCGATTGGAAACGGTCTGCTGTAGCCACTTAGTTTTCTTTCAGATACTAGGGTGAATATACCTAGAAAATAGGCCCTGAAATCAGAGAAACGAACATGTGATCATGTTGTGATGGCACTGCCCAAAATATCTGTTTAGATACGGCAAATTGGTCGTTGAGATAAGCGTTCAGAAAGTGCATGTAGTTGCTATACACAATTTTCTTTTTCACTTAAATGCATTTGGCGTGATATGTTACAATATGTAGATTCAAAATGTGTCAGTGGTAAGCGTCTATGAATAACCATGTTTCCATAGCTTGGGGAAACATGCTTACGCGGCCCGAGTTGTCCTACAGTGTCAGCACAGTATTGGCTCTTGAGCAAAAATGTTTGACGACCATAGTCCTAGACCATGGGTTCCTAGCAAAATTTTTACGAGGACCCCCTCATCGAGCATGATTGGTACCTTGTCATACCACAGAATCAAGTACCTAAGGAAACCAAATTAATAGTCTTTTCATACGTTTTCTATTTTTGGTACTTAGAAAAAAATTGACATTCATTATTGAAAAAATATTTAGCTTAAAACTTTTTCAATTTATCCATCATTTTTATTGTTAAATTTTGATTACTGCTCAAAATCTTTGTCTTCAAATCTGGGTGTTTAGTGTAACAAACTCCTTAAAAAAATAAAAATTGAGTGTGAACTGAAAATGACAGGAAAAAATTAAAACTGAGTGTATTGGTCTTTCAAGTGTACTACACTTGAGACTGCATGGAGTAGACATGTGTGAAAAATAAGAAAATACTAATTTCATACAAGGTATTATTTATTTGAACCACTTTTTAACCAATGGTCCATTTTTAACTACTTGAACTGTAGCTTCCGCGAAAAACAACGCTTTACAAACACTGGTGTTTTAATACAGAAAATTGAGTATGTAAACAACACGGTCTGTGAAAGCACTGGCAATAAACTAACAATGGCCGATTGTCATCTGAAATGCGAGTTTCTGTGTAAAGCGACTGTCAGTTGTCAACTGCAAAGAGGCAGCGCGCACAGTCTAACGGTATATAGCAGAACTATTTGCCTCTATCTAATTCTAGTTTTGCGCTAGAGTGTGCTAGTGTCAGTTGGCTGTAGGAAGACGCTAGACGCAGAAGTTAGCGTTCGCTAAAGCTCTGCTCATGCAGGAAGTGGCCAAAACAAAAAATCTGTTATCATACGAAATATATTTAATGTATTTTTTATTCTAATAGCACCTTGCAGACCCCTCTGGCAAAGCTCGAGGACCCCTGGGGGTCCGCGGACCACCTGTTGGGAACCACTGTCCTAGACATTACAAGCGGCTGGGCATGGTTCTTAATAGCGTATGTGATCACCACGGACGTTCGGATACGGATCCTCTACACCTCCCGTAAACTCGATCCTCCTCACCCGCTGGTCTCTCCCATCCTCTCCCGCCCCCATCCGCTGCCGCGACTGTATTTCCACGTCCCACCTGCTCTCCATCTCTCCACTCTCCATACCCTCTCGCGAGGTGGCTTCCGCCAGCTCCTCCTCCCTGATGATGCCCTCCTCCCCTCCATCTATCCCTATCAACTTTGATCCTCCCACTTCCTGTGTCCTTTCCTTAGGGCTCCCTCTCTCCCTTCTCTCTCCTTCCCTCCACCCTCCCTTCCTCCCCCCTCCTCCCTCGGGCTTCCCCACCCCCTCCTACCTTCATTCCCCCCCCCCCCCCAACACCCCTGCCATTGGCATCTCTGCTCTCCTTTCCCTCTCCTCCACCGCCTTCCTCCCCTCTAGGCAGGTCCCCGGACTCGCACACGCTAAGTGCACATTCGCGCGCCGGAGATCATCGCCATCAGTTTAGTGTCTGTGCCGTCGTGATTGTGATTTAGTGTTTTTCGCCGCCACGCTCCTCGTTCACTTGTACCGTCTCGTTCGTCAGTGTTTGTGTGCAGTGCCACCAGTGTTTTTGTGTGTTTTCGTCGAGTGTGAACGGCTTCATGTTTTTTATTTATTGTATCTCCTGTTTTTTAACCTCCGATTTGTTACTTTTCTGTCTCATTTTTTTCTATTATTGTAATTCTTGTGGCTGAAGAGCGGAGTAGATGTAATCCGCTGCCAGCCCGCCTTTGTATAAGGTGTACAAATCACAATAAAGGAAAAAAAAACACAGACGTTAATGCGTACTCTGCAACGTACTGCCACGCTGGCCGGAGACTGGAAAGAAGTCCTTCTTGTAGGGCGTCCCATTCCTCCACCATATCGCCATCGCATCTCACAAGTGCTCGAAGGGATTTACATCGGACGAACATGCAGGCCAGTCCATTCGCCGAATATCCTCTCGTTCCGCAAGTTCCTCCACTCGCACTGTTCGGATCGGTCGCGCATTTTCATCCATTAAGAATGAAGTCAGCGCTGAATGCACACTGAAAAGACGATCAGGGGGAAGGAGTACAGTGTCACAATGGCTTTGACTGATGAGTGTACAGTTTTCAAAGATCTCGAAGTAGGTACGCCCGTATACCATTGTGGTGTCACCGCCAGACACCACACTTGCTAGGTGGTAGCCTTTAAATCGGCCGCGGTCCATTAGTATACGTCGGACCCGCGTGTCGCCACTATCAGTGAGTGCAGACCGAGCGCCGCCACACGGCAGGTCTAGAGAGACTTACTAGCACTCACACAGTTGTACAACCGACTTTGCTAGCGATGGTTCACTGACAAAATACGCTCTCATTTGCCGAGACGATAGTTATCATAGCCTTCAACTACGTCATTTGCTACGACCTAGCAAGGCGCCATAACCAGTTACTATTGATACTGAATCATGTACCGTCAAGAGCGACGTTCACCATTAATGGATTAAAGTTAAGTATTCCACCAGCTACGTCCGTTTTTTCTAAATTCTAATTTCCTTGTCCTGTTCCAGACCTCACGCCAGCCTGCATGAGCTAAACGCGTGCCTATCGGCCTCCTCTAGTAACACGGTGTTGGCTCTCCTGCCAACCAAAACAACCATTATGCCTCCGCACGCCGTAACAATTGGTCTGTCATAACGATCATGTTAGACAATGCTCCAAGGTGCATTCATTATGTTTTCCCACCTCTCGCCATGTGACGGTACTTCTAGCACTGTTGAACATAAACGGTGTAGTGGTCCATGTGATATGATGTTGCACAGGCGTACTGACCTAATATTTGAACGAAGCAGAATGACTAGGCAGCATTGTTGTGACACGCTACTATTTTCCCATGCGCGTTTTTTCATGTGTTCGCGACTGGATCTTCCTGCGCAAGTGGAGGACCTTTTGGAGTGAGAGGATATTCGGCAAAAGAACTAGCCAGCCTTTTCTACCCCCACCCCCTTACCCCGCCCACCCCACCCCACTCCCCTACCCCCGAGGACTTGAGGGATGCATTGGGGAGACGTATTTCAGTCCGTCCACATGCACCAACGACCATCCAGCAGGTCTTTGTAAAGGATGGATTGCTGTCCATGGTGATCACACATCCTATTAAGAACCAAATCATGTCTTTTGTAATATCCAGGAGACCATCATAAATCTGGCGACTTCTGTGTAATTGTTGTCTTTGAATAAACGTGTCATTTCTGTCAGTCTCATTACATATTCCTCTAAATTAGCTTCAGTATTGAACTGTAGCAGTTCACAGTGATTGACTCTTCCGTCGATTCTCGAGAGAATATTTTATACATTGTGAATGAAAACATCCACAAAACTGGTGTAATATTTACAATATTTATTATTTATTTCACAAACCGGTTTTCGGCAGTTATGCCACCATTAGATACGAAGATAAATACTCGTATGTAGTGCTGTAAAACTTTGTAGGAACAAACGTTTTAAACTGGTGCATCTACAAAAAAATCTTCATTTCCAGAGATGAAAAATGTTGATGTTGGATTCAGGAATAAAGGAAGAGGAGTTATCTCAGAGTAAATGCGACGTAAGATTATTTAACTAAGATTTTTATGTCGTCTCGTTTGGAAACAAGGAGAGGATGCTGTTTCGTGGCTGGTATCCTCTTTCTATAACACAAACTGCACACATATATTAACTGACTTCTTTATTTATAAGAATGGAAAATTACTTATATCAGGATTGTGTTGTGGTACAAGCTCTTCTGTATAGCCCATGCTAGCCTCACTGCTAGTGAAGTACAAAGTCCACTACATACACTATTAGGGTTGTTACTTGCTGCCTGTCTCTGAGTTAGTGGCAGAGGTAATTGCTATTGTAAATCCTGATAGACTGCGACTGATGACACAGGAACTTATTCATTGTGACAGACTCGAACAGACTCAAACTAACTGGCCCTCCGGTCTGCGGCGGCGATCTGAATACTGGCGACCAAGAGGGCGTTGGCACCGCGTTTCCTGTGAGTCTGTTGTTGGCCTCTATCTATCTTGTCACAACCTCTATGCCGCATGGTGTGCTTGAGCCAGTTTACACCAGCACAAGGATAAAATATGTGACACATTAACTACTGAAGTAGGTACAAATTACAAAATTGAACAATAAGCATTAGTGACATGTCCCAAGGATGGGATAGAACAAAATAATCTTCTCTTTAATGGGTCCTAAATTACAGACTGATAACATATACTTGTGAGATTAGAGAGATTAATTAGCTGCGATTATATATAGACTAATTTTTTACCAAGACAAGAAAAATTATAGTACTTGAAATGAAAGACAATGGGTGTGTGAGTAAGAGCGGTAATTTAAAACATGGCCTGAATGGGACTATGAGCAGTATCTGCAGTTAGAAGTGGTGAGTAAAGGAATTGTGTTTGGTCATTCAGTACTAAGCTTGGGCAGGTCGATATATCTTTATTAATTTCCATTGCTTGAAGATATCTTCCTTCCTTTATGGATATGATTTGATAGTTCATGTTGCACATTGTAATTATGGCGTTCTTTAAGCAGGTGGTCCACAGAAGTGGAAATTTTTGAAAATGAGCGCCATAGTTACAAGGTGCAACATGAACTATCAAATCATATCCATAAAGGAAGGAAGACAAGACATCTTCAAATAATGGAAATTAATAAATACATAGCCATCTGCCCAAGCATAGTATTGGATAACCAAATGCAGTTCCTTTACTTCTAAACACAGATACTGCTCATAAACCCATCCAGGCCATGTTGTTAATTAACACTCTTAATCATATGCCCCATTGTCCTTTATTTCAGTTACTATAATTTCTCTTCTCGTGATAAAAAAATACTCTTTTTATAATCACAGCACCTTCACTTACCAGCTTAATCTCACTAGCATATGTTATCAGTTTGTAATTTAGGACCTATTAAAGTCAAGATTATTTTGTTCAGTCACAACCTTGGAACATGTTACCAAAGTTTATTGTTAAATTCATTTTCCTCTATGAGCAATTGTTGTAATTTCTATACAGTACAGTAGATAATGTGTCACATATTTTATTTTAGTTAAATAATCTTACATCGCATTTACATTGAAATAATTCCTCTCGTTTTATTTTTCTTGACTGAAAATGGAGGTACTCTGTAGACACACTAGATTAAAATCCTTGGCCCTACAAAATTTCACAGCACTGTGTATTTATCATCGTGCCTGATGATGGCAAACAGCTGTAAACCGTTCTACCAAACAAACAATACATATTGTAGAACGTTACACTAGTGTTGTGTGTGTTTTAATTCGCAACGTAGCACTTCGTTCTACGTGTGATCCAAGTTTCATCGAGCAATGTTGAAGACCTTTGTAGTAGGTGACTTCTCTGCGGTTACAATGTTCTGGCATAACCACAAGTGCCGGAAGGAAGAGGAAGAACCGAGGACCAGAGAAAGTGAGAAAACGTCAGCCAATAGCCTGCTGACAAGGACCGCACCACGACACAAGCGCCCCCTGCAAGAAGTGAATATAAGTGCCGCTCCTGCCAGCCTTGGTAACCCAGGCGATCATTGTAGGCAAAACCACCCCTTCCTTCAGTCTCCTTGATTTTTATCTCAGCATCTATGTCCATCCTATTAACCTTACCCCCACTCTCAAGTACCTTGGCATCACCCTTGACCGTCGCCTCTCCTGAACCCCCCATCTCCGAACGATCCAAGCCAAGGCACACTCCTGACTCCGCCTCCTCAAGCTCTTTTCTGGCCGCACACGGGTTCTGGACCCCTCTGTAGTCCTCCACACCTATAAATCCCTCATCCACCCCATCCTCTGTTATGCCCATCTTGCCTGGATCTCTGTCCCTCCAGCCTTCTACAAGTCCTTTAAAATCCTGGAACGCCATGCGCTCCGCCTCGCCTATCGCATCCGCCTCCCTTCCCCCACACGGATCCTCTACAACTTAATCCCTTTCCCGCACCTCTTCCTCTTCCTCGAACAGATACGGATCCTTTACACCTCCCGTAAACTTGAACCCCTCACCCGCTTGTCTCTCCCATCCTTTCCCACCCCCGTCCACTGCCACACCTGTACAGCTGCATCCCACCCGCTCTCCATCTTACCACACTCCATACCCTTGCCCAAGGTGGCTTCTGTCAACTTCCCCTCCCTGATGATGCCCTCGTCCCCTCCCTCTACCCCTCCTACCAGCTTTGATCCTCCCCTTCCTCCTCATGTGTTTTTCCTCCAGGGCACCCTCTTTCCCTTCTCTCCTTCCTCACTTCCTCCCCCTCCTCCGTCCCTCCCCTCACCAAGCTTCCACACCCCCATACACTCTCCCCTCCCCCTCCTTTCTTCTCTCCCACTGGCATCTTCTCCCCCAGTCCCTCCTTCCCTCACCTCTTCCCTCTGGCAGGCCCCCAGCTTTTTCGTGTGCACAGTATGTTTTTAGTGCGCTGGAGATCGTCGCCACTGTGCTAGTGTTTCTCTTCCCAACAGTTCATCAGTGTCTCTCCTTCAGTGCTCTTCCGTTCACGTATGAAACTCTGAGTCTCCGTTGTGTACAGTGTTGAACGTTTTTATACAAACAGCGCATCCGTGAACGCCTTCATTTATTTTAATGTGTATGTCCCCTGTTTTTATCCTCCATTTATGTTTGTTTAATATGTCTTCCTGTTTTATGTATGTTTTTTCTGTGGCCGAAGAGCGGCATAGGTGTGCCACTGCCGGTCTAACTTTATGTAAAGGTGTAAAAATTACAGTAAAGGAAACAAAACAAAACAAAAACCGCCTCGGTCGGACATTAGTGCACAGATCGGTTCAGTATGCGGACATTAGCGCTACGATATCAGATTGTCATCAAGTGCTTAGTTGGCCTTCGTCTATAGCGAAGAATATTACTGTTTGCATGTTACTTGCGGCACCGATGTAACTCCAAAGTTAAGTATTGTCAGTCTGCTTTATAAAAATGAAACAATTAATGTTATTTGTTTGAATTGTTGTATAGCATTCCGAGAACTCAGCATCCTTTATACGCCCTATAGGCGACGAGTGGACAAGATCGAGCACACAACACACCTGTCCTTTACTTTCCAGATGTTTGAGGCCACGTTGCACAAATCCGAGTGCTGGGCACGGCTTAAAACGGCCGGACAGCCGCTCCGTCGGCGCCAGTGCGCCCGTGAGACCTCGGCGCCTCTAAGACAGCCGGGCGGGCCTGATTAAAATTCACTACGAGCAGTCGCGCCCCGCGGAGCACCGCTCAATTAGTGCCGCACTCAGTCAGGGGGCCTCGCGGGGGGTTGATCCCGGGCCCTCGGACACGCAGCTGCCGCCTAATTGCCCGCGTCGCCTTACATCACGGCCGCGCCGTCGCCGACGTCGCTTTATTACTGCGTGTCCCGGCCGTATGAGAGACACTGCGGTTCCTGTCCGGGCGCGGTGCCGGGAAAGGCGGAATCCTGAGCGGCCTTCGTTAGGCTGTCACAGCCGCGTTACGCCCGAGTGATTTAGGGCGCAGGTGACCCTTCCCTTGCCTTTCACGCACTCCATTCGAATATGCTAAACACGCATTTGCGGCTGGCGTGTGCAAACGCGGATACATCTGCAATTAGTGTATCAGCCAGCAAATGCCGCTGCAAGATTGTGTTGCTCGTACTACGAGGGTAATCCCAAAAGTAAGGTCTCCTATTTTTTTATAAGTATTTAGACCTGTTTATTTCTGCAATGGTTTACATCAGTTTATAGCTTGAACATTTAGCTATTTTTCGACATAATCACCATTTCTGTCGATGCATTTTTGTAGACTCTGTTGCAGTTTTTGTATGCCCATGGCATACCAACTCGCCGCCATGCTTTTCAGAAACTTATGAACCTCTTCTTTCACCTCGTCGTCGGAGCTGAATCGCTTTCCGGCCAAATGTTCTCTTAACCTAGGGAACAGGTGATAGTCACTGAGCGCCAAGTCATGACTATAGGGTGGGTGCGTGACTATGTTCCACTGAAACTGTTGCAGGAGAGCAACGGTTTGCCGAGCGATGTGTGAGCGAGCGTTGTCATGGAGAATGTGTACGCCCTTTGCTCAACATTCTTCTTCACTGGTTCTGAATTGCCCGTTTGAGTTTTTACAGTGTCTCACAGTACCTGTCAGCGTTAATTTTAGTCCCAGCGACACTTGGGCCGGCAACACTTGGGCCGGCCGGAGTGGCCGAGAGGTTCTAGGTGCTACAGTCTGGAAACGCGCGACCGCTACGGTAGATTTTCTCTGCCTCGTGATGACTGGGTGTTGTGTGACGTCCTTAGGTTAGTTATGTTTACGTAGTTCTAAGTTCTAGCGGACTGATGACCATAGCTGTTAAGTCCCATAGTGCTCAGAGCCATTTGAACTATTTTTGCAACACTTGGAACTGGCTTCTCGCTGTCAAACACATAGAGAAAAACTGGAAGTATTGTCTCAGAAATTGATTAAAAATTGCTCCAATCAAACAGTTCCGACCATTTATTTTGGGAGGTTTCCATTGGCCGTAAGGCAGGTGTCACAACTGGAAGTCCCGTCCCAGTTGTGAACCATTCTCCCCCACCCCCCTTCCCTTTACACCACTGCCTGCTTGCCATGCCATTGGCCATACGGCAGATATCATAACTGGAAGTCCCGTCACAACTGGGACCATCGGCCGACCCTCCCTCCCTTTCCACCACTACCAGCTTGTCTTGTCCTGAAGGGGAAGGAAGAGTCTGATTAACATCTTGTAAGACTGCTCCACATCCTCTATAAATTCTTTAAATAACGTAATTTTCTCTTTTAGCAGTAACTGCTTTTATCTCGCTATTTCAATTTCGGCTCAAATGCATTGTCAAGCATAAAATTTCACGTCATATAACGGCATTTAAATAAGACGAATCTGTTCATGACATTGCTAACAGCCATATACACTGAAGAGCCAAAGAAACTGGTACACCTGCCTAATATCGTGTAGGGCCCCCACGAGTACGCAGCACTGATCCAACACGACGTGGCGTGGACTTGACTAATGTCTGAAGTTGTGCTGGAGGCATATGACACAATGAATCCGTAAGCGTACGAGAGTGTGGGGATCTCTTCCGAACAGCACGTTGCAAGACATCCCGGATATGCTCACTAATGTTCATGTCGGGGAGTTTGGTGGCCAGCGTAAGTGTTTAAACTTAGAAGAGTGTTCCTGGCCAGCTACCCGTGGTCCAGCGGTAGCGTCTTTGATTCATAATCAAAAACGTCTTCGGTCCCGGGTTCGATCCCCGCCACTGCCTAAATTTTGATAAATAATCAGCATTGGCGGCCGAAGACGTCCGGCATAAGAAGTCAGCCTCATTCTGCCAACGGCCTTGTCAAAGAGGGCGGAGGAGCGGATAGAGGTTCAGGGCACTCTCTTGTCCTAGGGGTGGGAAATTGCCTCTAAAGGTGGAAGAACCAGCAATGATCAACGACATGAGGATGCAGAAGGCAATGGAAACCACTGCATTAAAGACACGTAACGTGTATCCACAGGACATGTGGCCTGTAATTGAAGAAGTGTCATGATGATCTCTCCATTGGCAAAAGATTCCGGAATAGTCCCCCATTCGTATCTCCGGGAGGGGACTGCCAAGGGGGGGTTACCATGAGAAAAAGATTGAATAATAAACGAAAGGATAACGTTCTACGAGTCGGGGCGTGGAATGTCAGAAGCTTGAACGTGGTAGGGAAACTAGAAAATCTGAAAAGGGAAATGCAAAGGCTCAATCTACAAATAGTAGGGGTCAGTGAAGTGAAGTGGAAGGAAGACAAGGATTTCTGGTCAGATGAGTATCGGGTAATATCAACAGCAGCAGAAAATGGTATAACAGGTGTAGGATTCGTTATGAATAGGAAGGTAGGGCAGAGGGTGTGTTACTGTGAACAGTTCAGTGACCGGGTTGTTCTAATCAGAATCGACAGCAGACCAACACCGACAACGATAGTTCAGGTATACATGCCGACGTCGCAAGCCGAAGATGAACAGATAGAGAAAGTGTATGAGGATATTGAAAGGGGAATGCAGTATGTAAAGGGGGACGAAAATCTAATAGTCATGGGCGACTGGAATGCAGTTGTAGGGGAAGGAGTAGAAGAAAAGGTTACAGGAGAATATGGGCTTGGGACAAGGAATGAAAGAGGAGAAAGACTAATTGAGTTCTGTAACAAGTTTCAGCTAGTAATAGCGAATACCCTGTTCAAGAATCACAAGAGGAGGAGGTATACTTGGAAAAGGCCGGGAGATACGGGAAGATTTCAGTTAGATTACATCATGGTCAGACAGAGATTCCGAAATCAGATACTGGATTGTAAGGCGTACCCAGGAGCAGATATAGACTCAGATCACAATATAGTAGTGATGAAGAGTAGGCTGAAGTTCAAGACATTAGTCAGGAAGAATCAATACGCAAAGAAGTGGGATACAGAAGAACTAAGGAATGACGAGATACGTTTGAAATTCTCTAACGCTATAGATACAGCAATAAGGAATAGCGCAGTAGGCAGTACAGTTGAAGTGGAATGGACATCTCTAAAAAGGGCCATCACAGAAGTTGGGAAGGAAAATATAGGTACAAAGAAGGTAGCTGCGAAGAAACCATGGGTAACAGAAGAAATACTTCAGTTGATTGATGAAAGGAGGAAGTACAAACATGTTCCGGAAAAATCAGGAATACAGAAATACAAGTCGCTGAGGAATGAAATAAATAGGAAGTGCAGGGAAGCTAAGACGAAATGGCTGCAGGAAAAATGTGAAGACATCGAAAAAGATATGATTGTCGGAAGGACAGACTCAGCATACAGGAAAGTCAAAACAACCTTTGGTGACATTAAAAGCAACGGTGGTAACATTAAGAGTGCAACGGGAATTCCACTGTTAAATGCAGAGGAGAGAGCAGATAGGTGGAAAGAATACATTGAAAGCCTCTATGAGGGTGAAGATTTGTCTGATGTGATAGAAGAAGAAACAGGAGTCGATTTAGAAGAGATAGGGGATCCAGTATTAGAATCGGAATGTAAAAGAGCTTTGGAGGACTTACGGTCAAATAAGGCAGAAGGGATAGATAACATTCCATCAGAATTTCTAAAATCATTGGGGGAAGTGGCAACAAAACGACTATTCACGTTGGTGTGTAGAATATATGAGTCTGGCGACATACCATCTGACTTTCGGAAAAACATCATCCACACAATTCCGAAGACGGCAAGAGCTGACAAGTGCGAGAATTATCGCACAATCAGCTTAACAGCTCATGCATCGAAGCTGCTTACAAGAATAATATACAGAAGAATGGAAAAGAAAATTGAGAATGCGCTAGGTGACGATCAGTTTGGCTTTAGGAAAAGTAAAGGGACGAGAGAGGCAATTCTGACGTTACGGCTAATAATGGAAGCAAGGCTAAAGAAAATCAAGACACTTTCATAGGTTTTGTCGACCTGGAAAAAGCGTTCGACAATATAAAATGGTGAAAGCTGTTGGAGATTCTGAAAAAAGTAGGGGTAAGCTATAGGGAGAGACGGGTCATATACAATATGTACAACAACCAAGAGGGAATAATAAGAGTGGACGATCAAGAACGAAGTGCTCGTATTAAGAAGGGTGTAAGACAAGGCTGTAGCCTTTCGCCCCTACTCTTCAATCTGTACATCGAGGAAGCAATGATGGAAATAAAAGAAAGGTTCAGGAGTGGAATTAAAATAAAGGTGAAAGAATATCAATGATACGATTCGCTGATGACATTGCTATCCTAAGTGAAAGTGAAGAAGAATTAAATGATCTGCTGAACGGAATGAACAGTCTAATGAGTACACAGTATGGTTTGAGAGTAAATCGGAGAAAGACGAAGGTAATGAGAAGTAGTAGAAATGAGAACAGCGAGAAACTTAACATCAGGATTGATGGTCACGAAGTCAGTGAAGTTAAGGAATTCTGCTACCTAGGCAGTAAAATAACCAATGACGGACGGAGCAAGGAGGACATCAAAAGCAGACTCGCTATGGCAAAAAAGGCATTTCTGGCCAAGAGTACTAATATCAAATACCTGCCTTAATTTGAGGAAGAAATTTCTGAGGATGTACGTCTGGAGTACAGCATTGTATCGTAGTGAAACATGGACTGTGGGAAAACCGGAACAGAAGAGAATCGAAGCATTTGAGATGTGGTGCTATAGACGAATGTTGAAAATTAGGTGGACTGATAAGGTAAGGAATGAGGAGGTTCTACGCAGAATCGGAGAGGAAAGGAATATGTGGAAAACACTGATCAGGAGAAGGGACAGGATGATAGGACATCTGCTAAGACATGAGGGAATGACTTCCATGGTACTAGAGGGAGCTGTAGAGGGCAAAAACTGTAGAGGAAGACAGAGATTGGAATACGTCAAGCAAAAGCAAATAATTGAGGACGTAGGTTGCTACTCTGAGATGAAGAGGTTAGCACAGGAAAGGAATTCGTGGCGGGCCGCATCAAACCAGTCAGTAGACTGACGACCAAAACAAAAAAAAATAGTGTTCCTGGAGCCACTCTGTAGCAATTCTGGATGTGTAGGGTGTCGCATTGTCCTGTTGGATTTACCCAAGTCCGTCGGAATGCACAATGGACATGAATTGATGCAGGTGATCACACAGGTTCTTACATATATGTCACCTGTCGGAGTCGTATCTGCCAACGGCCTTGCCGCAGCGCTGACACCGGTTCCCGTCAGATCACCGAAGTTAAGCGTTGTCGGGCTGGGCTAGCGCTTGGATGGGTGACCATCCGGTCTGCCGAGCGCTGATGGCAAGCGGGGTGCACTCAGCCGTTGTGAGACAAACTGAGGAGCTACTTGATTGAGAAGTAGCGGCTCCGGTCTCGGAAACTGACCTATGGCCGGGAGAGCGGTGTGGTGACCAAATGCCCCTCCATATCCGCATCCAGTGACGCCCGTGTGTTGAGAATGCCACGGCGGCCGGTCGGTACCACTGGGTCCGCCAGGGCCTGTGGATGGAGTTTACGTTTTACGGAGTCGTAGCCGGCCGAAGTGGCCGTGTGGTTAAAGGCGCTGCAGTCTGGAACCGCAAGACCGCTACGGTCGCAGGTTCGAATCCTGCCTCGGGCATGGATATTTGTGATGTCCTTAGGTTAGTTAGGTTTAACTAGTTCTAAGTTCTAGGGGATTAATGACCTCAGCAGTTGAGTCCCATAGTGCTCAGAGCCATTTGAACCATTTGAACGGAGTCGTATCTAGACGTCTGCAACTAGGCACGCCGCACGCCATTACGAGCCTCCACCAGCTTGAACAGTCAAAATGGTTCAACTTCAAATGGCTCTGAGCACTACGGGACTTAACTGCTGAGGTCGTCAGTCCCCTAGAACTTAGAACTACTTAAACCTAACTAACCTAAGGACAGCACACACATCCATACCCGAGGCAGGATTCGAACCCGCGACTGTGGCGGTCGCGCGGTTCCAGACTGTAACACCTAGAATCGCTCGGCCACCCCGGCCGGCCTTGAACAGTCCCCGGCTGAAATGCAGGGTCCATGGATTCATGAGGTTGTCTCCACGCCAGTACACGTCCATCCGCTCGATACAATTTGAAACGAGACTCGTCCGACCAGGCAACAGCGGTCCAATGTCGGTGTTGACGGACCGAGGCGAGGCCTAAAGCTTTGTGTCGTGCAGTCATCAAGGGTACGCGAGTGGGCCTTGGGCTCCGAAGGCCCATATCGATGATGTTTCGTGTAATACACCACACGCTGAAACTTGTTGATGGCCCATCATTGAAATCTGCAGCAATTTGCGGAATAGTTGCACTTCTGTCGTCGCTGGTCCCGTTCTTGCAGGATCTTTTTCCAACCGGAGCGATGTTGGAGTTCGATGTTTTACCGGTTTCCTGACATTCACGGTGTACACGTGAAATCGCTGCCTCGGAGATGTTGTGCCCCATCACTCGTGCGCCGAGTATAACACCACGTTCAACCTCACTTAAATCATGATAACTTGCCATTTTAGCAGCAGTATCCGATCTAACAACTGCGCCAGACATTTGTTGTCTTATGCAGACGTTGCCGACCGCAGCGCCGTATTCTACGTGTTTACGTATCTCTGTGTTAGAATACGTATGCCTATACCAGTTTCTTTGGCGCTTCAGTGTGTATCACTAACGCCTAAGACAATGGATGCTGCCGGCTGACTATACAGTGGCTTCCAGGGGCAACAAAAATTTTGGTTTCATTATTTTATTTACACTCTAAGACAAAAAAAAGACGCACCATGAAGGAATTTTCCGAATGGAACAGTAACCGATACATGTGACGTACATGTGCATACGTACAAATGATCACAGTTTCAGAAAATTGTTTTATTCAAGACAGAGCTTCGCAAATTGAGCAAGTCAGTAACATGCTGGTCTGCCTCTGGCCCTTATGCATTCAATTACTCTGCTTGGCACTGAGTGATGGAGTAGTTGGAGATCCTCATTACGTATCTCGTGCCAAATTCTGTCAGATTGGCGCGTTAGATTCTTAAGGTCCCGAGCAGATTGCGGGGCCCTGCCCATAACGCTTCCAAAGTTCTCAGTTGAGCAGAGATCCGGTGACTTTGCTAGCAAAGGTAGGGTTTAGCAAGCAAGAAGAAAAGCAGTAGAAACCCTCGCCACTTGCGAGCGGGCATTATGACACCCCACATCATCATTATTGGCTGTCGAGCCGTATGGCTGGCGGCGATACTTTGGTTGGTATCTCACCGCTGTCCGGGGTCTCTCCTGACTCGTCTTCGCTGGTCTTTCGGGCTCAGTTTGAAGCGGGAGACATCACTGAAGACGATTCCACTCCAGCGAATGAGGTTCCAGGCTGCAGATGTGTCTGGATACCATACGGACAGTAATGGGAATATGAACCTGACTGTCGCCCGCCATACGGCCTGACAGCCAAGAGTGATGGTCTGACGTGCCATTCCATGTCATAGCAGGACCTCTTTGGTTGTCATTCAGCACAGCGGCAAACCATATCCACGGCTTCCATTTCTGCAAGATAATACCCCCCGCCCCACCCCGTACAAGGCGAGAGTTTCTACAGCTTGTCTGCATGCTAGCCAAACCCTACCTTGGCCAGCAAGGTCGCTGAGTCTCTCCTCAGCTGAGAACGTTTGGAGCACTGTGGACAGGGCCCCCAACCAGCTCGGTATTTTGACGGCCTAACACTCCCTTTTGTCAGAATGTGGCACGATATCCCTCAGGAGGACATCCAACAGCCGTACCAAACAATGCCAAGCCGAATGAGTGCTTGCATAAGGGTCAGGAGTGGACCATCGCTCTATAGACTTGCTGAATTTGTGAAGCTGTTACTCTTGAATAATCCAATTATTCTGAAACTGTAAACGTTTTTTAGACTGTACTTTCAAACATCCCTTTAGATAAATTATGAATTACTGTGCTGGTAAACTTCTATGTTACTTGATGCAGAGACAGCTGAGTAAAACTGAATGTCCTCAGACATTTCTCTCTTACTTATTCTGATCATCACTAAACTGTCACCCAATATTTTTAGCGCAACGCAGTCTGACTTTCAATAATCCCTACAAAAGAATGGCCCTGACTAACACTAACCTATACTTTACATGAATCACTTACCTCACAAAAACCTTCGTTACTCGAACTACTTCAGCACAGCGAGCGCCAATGCTGCCAGCTAAATAAAAGATTCTGTCTACTGAAGGCACTAGCTACTGACAAGCATAGTTAGCAAATGAGAGATTTTGATAGAGAACAAACAATGTATTTACCTTCATAATGTTCAAAAGTCATAATTCATGACCTCTATCTTTACAAATGTCCTTTTTCTGGCGGACACACGCCCAGTTCGACCGCTTATAGTAACCGCTCAAAACTCTGGCATCTCTCTCTCTCCACATCAACCACTGCTGGCGGCTCACTTCTAACTGCGCAACGCTACGCGCTGTTCACATCCAACTGCCCAACACTACAATAGCGAATATTCCAACAATGCCAACCAACCACAGACTGCACACACCACAGCCAGTATTTTCATACAGAGCGCTACGTGGCGTTACCAACATAAAAACCTAAACAGCCTACTTACAACTTGTACAGGCCGGCCTCTGTGGCCGAGCGGCTCTAGGCGCTTCAGTCCGGAACCTCGCAGCTGCTACGGTCGCAGGTTCGAATCCTGCCTCGGGCATGGATGTGTGTGATGTCCTTAGGTTAGTTAGGTTTAAGCAGTTCTAAGTCTGGGGGACTGATGACCTCAGATGTTAAGTCCCATAGTGCTTAGAGCCATTTCAACCATTTTTTTTTTGTACTTGTATATCTACCGATTCTGTCCCATTTGAATAATTCCTTTGTGGTTCGTGGATTTTCTGTTTCTTTGTAAGTGTAATTATTGATCCAATCTAAAAATTTAAAATGTTTTCATAATCAACTCAGCAAGACGTAGAATCTTACATTAAAGATTTCACACAGTAAGTGAAGCAGAAACTCTGTATGTCCTGAGAAGAGTAATTCTTGGTGCGCAAATTACCCAGCCTATTTTCATCAAATATCTGAAAATAAAAGCTCCTAGCGATTTCCAACTGAGTTTGTAAACCTCCTCGAAACTTTGTCTCGCTGACATCGCCCTCAAAATAATGAAACGTAAAAAGTTTACACTTACTTCATTTTCGCTGTGCATGATCTAAACGTTCCGCATCAGGAATGAGGTTTTGAGTTATTACTTTACTACTACCGAATATATTCGCAACACGTTATACATAGACAGTATCCACGGATAGCAATGAATGTGCCTATAAAATTATATCACTGTACGACACATAGTTCAGGATCTACGGCGTCATAAACATTAAGCCTCTTTAAACATTCGAGAGTTGTGGTTGCGAGTTAACACTATTACCATTAAGAGTGACAAACATTGTCACTTTAATCTATTTCAGTGCCGTAATATGAGATCAAATCTTGTGAAGTACAGAGCCACATAAACCGAAGTTTCAATAGCACAATAAAAACAGCAAAAGCTGAAACGGAAAATGACGTCATTTGAGGCGTTTAATTTGTTTCAAAACTATGACAGTGAACAGCAAGGAGTGAAAGTGCGAAGTTTTACTCGAAAATGAGGTATTTTCTAGCTCAAAATGGTTCAAATGGCTCTAGGCACTATGGGACTTAACATCGGAGGTCATCAGTCCCCTAGAACTTAGAACTACTTAAACCCAACTAACCTAAGGACATCACACACATCTATGCTCGAGGCAGGTTTCGAACCTGTGACCGTAGCAGCAGCGCGGTTCCGGACTGAACTGCCTAGAACCACTCGGCCACAGCGGCCGACTGTTTTTTCTGGTGTTAAGCAGATTTTTTGTTTCCATTTTACGTGTAATATAATCGACGAACAATACGGTTATCCTCTTCACGTGCTGCGAGTTTTGCTGTGATGTGGACTCGCCATCTAGCTACAGTACACGTAACAGTAAAACTCGCAATACCTGTACTTCCACAATTTGCGGTTGCTTGAGAAAAATTCAACCTTCTGAGGCTCTCCCAATATTCCTTAGAGACATGTCTATTACACGCACAAACTAAGTTGACACGCGGCACAGTGGCTGATGGGGGCGACCGTAAAAGCATTTCTCGTTTACAGTCGCTCCAAACAGCCATCGCGCCGACTGTCAACTTAGTTTCCGCGAATATTACACTATCCCCGGATCTACTTCCAGCGGATTACACTTCACCCGGAATAGTCCACGAAGAAGATGTGGTTGACGAGTAAAGTAAGTGAAATTACTAGTTTCCACTATAATTAATGTTAACTTAATAAACGTTCGTCGCTCTAGTCACAACAATAAACAGTATCCATATTTGCCGCCACGATAGTCGCGCGGTCGATATAATTTTATCATTCGGAGCCCGCGCGTTCCGTAGACAACGTGGCTTAGAAATTATCATCTGATATTCGGATCAACACTGTCATTTATTACTTAAAATAAACACTGTCATTTTCTATGCAATTCCTATCAGTTTATCTGTTTTTATGGTAGAGATTCTGTGTTTACATATTGTAAACAAAGATGAGCGTCGGATTTGAGTTCATAGACGTATTCCCTTGTCTAACCTGGGCTTCGCTACCATGTAAGATGTTCTCTGCATTCGACGCTCTGCTCTTTTCGAAAATCGCTGATCTGTTGCAAGGTAGCGGTGGCAATATTGATAATTACTAAAATCATCATCATCATCACGTGCTCCTCGCCGTGTCCGGCGACAGCGACTCCATCAGTCGTTTAGTCCGTATTGTGGCGAGCTCGGATGTGGCTTGCAGCCGTGAAATTTTATTTTAGGTTTGATGATTATTTTAGTAATTCTGCAATTACTAAAATAATCATCAAACCTAAAGTAAAATTTCACGGCTGTCTCGTCACATCGATTAACGGTAGAGCTCACAGAAGAAATAGACTAACTGTTTTTGAGACTGGATGTGATGGATACGGAGATATTGCACTTTAACAACGATGGAAGCTTAACTGCGTAATGATATAACTAGACATCGGATTATTATTCCACTCAAAATAAAGGGGTGGAAGCTTGTCCTTCAGACTTCTAAACACGATTTGGCACAAAGTAAATGACAGTTCGGTGTTCAGAGCGTGTTAAGTAAAATTTCCCCTCGTCATTAACGCAAAACAGTCTGTACCTCGCCTTTTCTATCTCGGAAAGGAGCCTCGGTAGGCTGCTCAGTGAAAATCACGATGAAACAGTATTCTGCAAAGAGCTCCTTATTTCTTCACTACTAAAATAATTGTACTTTCCACAAAACTCACGGTCTTCTCTCAAAATTGCAACATACTCGCCAATATTTAATACTGCTTTACGTAGAATTATGCAGCGTTATGGAACAGCTATGCCCTGGGTGTTATTGATTAAGAATAATGCCTTGTCAAAAATGGGAGTGAAAATGCTACCTCCTCACGTTCAGGTCCTCTTAAATCTTCAGCGAGTTTTATTTCTGCACTGATACATTCACTCCTGGTTTTGTTCCTTTTAGAAATTCTGTGCTAACGATACTCAAAAGCATTTAAAATCAGTTAACAAACATCCTGTGGTATTCGAAAGATTTTTCTGGATTTGCGTTCTGTTGCTGTGTAGCAGCAGAAACTCTCTCTTTGTTGATCTCCCGCTTTCTCATGCCGCCGTTGCCGACGGCTATGGGCAACTATCGCAACAGGTAATCAAAGGACAGTCTTCTGATGTAATGAAATTCTCATAGTTGATACTAAATGCGCACAATAAATGCTGCCGCAGTTTGCACCGACCAAGGAGGTTTGAATAAGGGGAGATGGCCTCTACGTCACAAAAGTGAAACTACCGCCGCCATATTGGTGTGTGCATAACATTTGCTGTCGAGTGAGTATTCATACTGCGTTGCAGTGATACTTTATACTGTATCAAAATATGTTCTGAGAAATGACTGCCTATTAGACGTATCAAAGCTAAGGGGACAAGAGTGCCACACAATATTTAATTGACAAGGGGAGGCCACGACGTTTGCAACGCGGATTTACTGCAAACTTCGTACACTCGTAGTACTCCATGAGGACAACAAAATGTGTAAGCAGTAGTGCGTACTTCTCAAGCGTTATTGAGAAAATCGCAAGATAATTTCGGTCGTCAAATATATACCTGTGCGTGGCCATTTTTACCATGAAACGGCGGCAGCCGAGTGGTTAGCGTTCAAGCCCTGTAGTCACTGGATCGAGTCCCGTTCGTTTTTTTTTTCAACACAGTCATTTTCTTACTATTTATATTACAATTAATATAATGGGGAAAATACGTGTAATCGGATGAACTTTTACTAAATTTACAATGTTATTTGGCAGTCTTCTAATTTTTATCATCACAAGTAATGTAATATTCATAACTATCGACTAGTAACGACCAAACGCATAAAGTGATTACTGAAAATGTATACTTGTCCGTGATTTGAGAAATCCCTTATACCTGGAAGGAGCCCGAAACGACTTGTTACCTCCAAATTTTGACCGGCACGGACGGCTTTCGAAAGATGTACAATTAGTCGTCACTTTCGACATTACAAGTTGCAGGATGGTATTTTTTGTAAAAACAGGGAAACCAAAGTTAAACGGCACCAGCTGCATTGTATAAATGCTATGTTTTCGCATATGCAAGGTCTTTTGATGTTTTCCGTGGGAAAACAAACCTCGTTAACATTTTCAAAAACCTCTCTTTCAGACGATAATTTGGAAGCAAACCATGCATAACGCAGTATTTCCTCAAAAATCGGCGCTGATAATTGGTTACGCAGTATCGAGTGTATTTTAATAGCGCCGGCCGCGGTGGTCTTGCGGTTAAGGCACTGCAGTCCGGAACCGCGCGACTGCTACGGTCGCAGGTTCGAATCCTCCCTCGGGCATGGATGTGTGTGATGTTCTTAGGTTAGTTAGGTTTAAGTAGTTCTACGTTCTAGGGGACTGATGACCACAGAAGTTAAGTCCCATAGTGCTCAGAGCCATTTGAACCATTTTTTTTAATAGCGTCTTCCGAGAAGCAATTTCTCGTTCTCTTTCGGTTTAATACGTACAGGTTTGAAGACATAAATTTTCAATATCACTTTATGCGTTTGGTCGTTTACTAGTCGGTATTTATGAATATTATATTATTTGTGATAATAAAAATTAGTAGAGTGCCAAATAACATTGTAAATTTAATAAAGATTCATCCGATTACACGTATTTTTCCCATTATATCAATTGTAAAATAAATAGTAAGAAAATGACTGTGTTGAAAATAAAAAATAACTGACGAACGGAACTCGATCAAGCGGCTTGAACGCCACCACTTATTTCCTTTTTTTTTTTTTTTTTTTTTTTTTAAATTGTTCTATATTTGAAACGTCCCCTTTTGAAAAATTATACATGACTGTGCTTAAACTGACACACAATATTTTTTTAGCGCAACGCAATCTGACTTTCAGAAATCCCTACAAAAGAATGGCCCTGACTAACATTAACCTATACCTTTCACAAATCACTTACCTCACAAAAATCTTCGTTACTCGAACTACTGCAATACAGCGAGCGCCACTACTGTCAGCTAAATAAAAGATTCAAACTACGGAAGGCACTAACTACTGATAGGCATAGTTAGCAAATGAAAGATTTTAATAGAAAGCAAACAATGTATTTACCTTAATAGTGTTGAAAACTCATAATATACATAGCAGTTCATGACATCCAGTCTTACAAATTTCAAAACTCCACCATTTCTCTCGCCACATCCACCACTGCTGGCGGCTTACCTCCAACTGCGCAACGCTACAAGCTGTTCACAGCCGGCTGCCCAACACTACAATGGCAGACAACAATGCAAACTAGCCACAGACTGCACACAGCACAGCCAGTGATTTTCATACAGAGCGCTACGTAACGTTGCCAATAAGAAAACATAAACAGCCTACTTACATATTGTCCGATGACACCCATTCTGTTTGTTCGTTGATCCGCTCGCTCAGTTTTTTTTTTTTTTTTGTTAGATGAGATAGCTAACGCTCTGACCGAACACGCTGGGCTACCGTGCCGGCACCACTCGGCTGCAGCCGCTTCATGGTAAAAATGGCCACCACGCACAGATATATATAGTTGACGATCGAAATTATCTTGCGATTTTCTCAGTAACGCTTGAGAAGTACGCGCTACTACTTACACATTTTGTTGTCCTCAGGGAGTACTACGAGTGTACGAAGTTTACAGTAGATCCGCGTTCCAAACGTTGTGGCCTCCCCTTGTGAGAAACTCGCTTTCTGGGCTGAGCAGGATGGTGCCCCCGGCTTCAATCAGTGGTGTGCTCGGGATAAGTAGAGACATTTCCAGTTGTTCTAAACTCCTTTGCACCGACTCACTTGTGATTTGGTTTTCCTTGGCTACACTTTGCGTGAGAAAGTCCCCCGTGTGGCCAGTACTGACAGAGAGAAACAAGGGTCAGCCGCTACACACACGTGTGTCCGAAGCCTCAGCAGACTTGCCTCTGTGACAGACGGGTGTCGCCACACTGCTCCATTATGCGACGCATTTTATATCTTCACTAGACAGAAAACGGATGACAGACGGCTGCTCGTTCCTGGCAGAAGGGATTGGTTGATCACATCGGGTGGGAAAAATCGGTTTTTGAATGTCCTGACGCCAAAAACCGCATAAAAAGCATCAATCAAAATCAAATCTGATCATTATTTTCCGTGTGAGTGGCGCAAAACAAGTTCAATACGTCGTCCACAGTTGTCTGCAACAACTTTAAATCGAGAAACAGCATGTTCCACAACTGATCGAAGTGTTTCCGGGGTCACGTTCAGAATGTGTTGCGTAATGCGTGCCTTCACTGCAGCTAAGTTTGCAATCGTAACAGTAAACACAACATCTTTCAGATAACCCCACAGCCAGAAGTCACACGGATTAAGATCAGGTGATCGGGACAGCCAGGCTGTACGGAAATGGCGGCTGATAATTCCACCATTTCCGAAATAGCGCTTCAGCACCTGCTTAACCGGATTTGCAATGTGCTGAGGTGCGCCATCTTGCATAAAAACAATCTCATCCAGGCTGTTGGAAAGCTGGAATGACATGGTTGCGCAAAAGACACTCATAGCGCTTACCAGTGAGTACAGGTAACAGGACAAGAAGCACCTGTCTCTTCTAAAAAATGTGGCCCTACGATAAACGATGCCGCAAACCCGGCGCACACATGACCTTTTCAGGATGAAGTGGTAATGGTTGATTTTCGTGTGGATTTTCCGTTGCCCATATTCGACAAATCTGTGTATTAACATATCCTGTCAGACGGAAGTGGGCTTGGTCTGTCCGCAAAATCATCCATGGCCAATCATTGTCCACTTCCATGCGAGCAAGAAATTCTAAAGCAAAGGTCTCTCTTGGTGGCAGGTCAGCAGGCAGCAGCTCATGCACACGGTAATTTTGGATTTTCATCAGTGTTGTCAGCGGCGAAAGCCGAAACTTTATAAAAACACAAATCTTTTCCAATGTGTCTCCTAATAACTTCGAAACTTGATATGCACATTCATCGTTACAGTCTACAAATTCCGGCAGACGGTTTACAATACTAGTATCATAATCAAAGAATCATAAGCAGATTGGAAACATTTTTCTATTTTTTTAACTAATTGCATCTGTCGTTATAGAAATGTACAGATTTTCTCTTGGATGGTCTTTAGAATACACACATCAAAAACAGTTTTGCATCACCCCGGTTCCCAGAACTCCTGAGGATGGACGTTGTCTGTGGATATTGTATCACAGACACAGTTCCTTTGACTGTTCAGAGATGTCACTAAACCCGCCCAACGATGTAACCAACCATGCATGAGCAGCACCTATCAGACGGAGGGGGTCCGACAGGCGATCACTTCCAGTCATTCCACCAGGAAGGAGGTAAATGGCTCGTGTTGCCTGTAGTCCAAACATGCCTAGACGGACAAATTTCACGGTTCGATCGCGTCCGCATTGTTACTTTGAGCAAGGAAGGGCTCTCAACAAGCGAAGTGTCCAGGCGTCTCGGAGTGAATCAAACCGATGTTGTTCGGACATGGAGGAGATACAAAGAGGCAGAAACTGTCGATTACATGCCTCACTCAGACCGCCCAAGGGCTACTAGTGCGGTGCATGACCTCTACCTACGGATTATGGCTAGGAGGAATCCTGACAGCAACGCCACCATGTTGAATAGTGCTTTTCGTGCAGCCACAGGACATCGTGTTACAACTGTGCGCAATAGGCTGCATGATACGCAGCTGCTCTCCCGACGTCCATGGCGAGGTCCATCTTTGCAAATACGACACCATGCAGCTCGGTACAGATGGGTCCAACAACATGCCGAATGTACCTCAAATTATTGTTATTTTGAATCATTCTTTGTAAATTTTGTAGATAAAACAAAAGGAAAGAAAACTGTAAAAAGATGATAAACGAAAATTGTAAGATGTACGACCTGTTTTAAACATCAGGTAACAGGTCTATAATTTGGCAATAAAATAAAATAAAAAAAATAAAAAATAAAAAATGTACCGCTCAGGATTGGCATCACGTTCTTTTTACCAATGAGCGTCGCATGTGCCTTCAACCAGACAATCGTTGGAGACGTGTTTTGAGGCAACCCAGTCAGGCTGAACGCCTTAGACACACTGTCCAGCGAGTGCAGCAAGGTGGAGATTCCCTGCTGTTTTGAGTGGCATTATGTGGGGCCGACGTACTCTGATTGTGGCCATGGAAGGCGCCGTAACGATACGTGGATGCCATCCTCCGACCGGTAGTGCAACCATATCTAAAGCATACTGACGAGGCATTCGTGTTCAAGGACGACAATTCGCGGCCCCATCGTGCACATCTTGTGAGTGAGTTCCTTCGGGATAACGACATCGCTCGGCTAGAGTGGCCAGCATGTTCGCCAGACATGAACCCTATCGAACATGCCGGAAAAGGGCGGACGACGTGACCCACCAACCACTCTGAGGGATCTATGCCGAATCGCCGTTGAGGAGTGGGACAATCTGGACCAACAGTGCCTTGATGAGCTTGTTGGTAGTATGTCATGACGAATATAGGCATGCATCAATGCAAGAGGACGTGCTACTAGGTATTAGAGGCACCGGTGTGTACAGGAATCTGGAACACCATCTCTGTAGGTCTCTCTGTATGGTGGTACAACAAGCAAAGTATGGTCTTCATGAGCAATAAAAAGGGCGGAAATGATTTTTATGTTGATGTCTATTCCAATTTCTGTACAGGTTCCGGAACTCTCGGAACCGAGGTGTTGTAAAACTTTTTTGATCTGTGTATTTTCAACAGACTCTTGACCAATACTTTGCATACAATATCTCCCGTCTTTTGTTCTTCTGTAGGTAAAACTTTGAGCGAGTTTTGAACCACTGAATATATTTGGTAACAATTTGTATGAACAATCTATGCTACTGTAACTAAGAGAATGCTTGACCGTGTGATAAACAGATGCGAGTTCTCCTGTTCACCTGCGGGGTAAATGGTTCAGGATTAGAGAAATATTTGGATGAGGTACTTGGTACTCTACTGCTAACAGCAGCCATGTGAGATTTAGTAGATGCCTGTTGTTTTACATCAGCAATGCCTCCATCTGTGCACGAGAAATCTTTACTGCACAGGTAACAGTACGCCATGTACGAGTTTTCGTTTACTTGTCTTAACCAGGAATAACTATTTTCCCAGTTGGATTATACTTAGTAAGCCTTTAGTCGTTCTTAGAATGTACACCACTTCTAGAGGAATCTGTGTCACTGTCACTTAATTCATTCATTTTGTCTATAGTTTTAGAAATAATTCACTAATGTAACCCTCAGCATTTCTCGCAAAATAATGAACGAAGTTTCAGACTAGAATGACAGTCAAGAATGGAATTAAAAAATCCTTCCAGAATTGTTAATACACGTTGACATAACATTTAAACGAATTAGCAAACGAAGAAAATGTTAAAAACAAAATTGTAGAAAGGGAAAAATGAAATGAAATGATCTAATGGCATCGTTGGCCGGGACGTGCCAGTCGGTTTCGGCTTCCAAGTGCAAACCTTATTTCAGTCGGCACCACATTGTGCGACTTGCGGCCGATGGTGAGGATAACACAACACACTGTCCCCGAGCGGAGAAAATCTCCCACCCGCCCAGGAGTCGAACCCGGGCCCAGCGCAAGGGAGGCAAGCACGTTACCACCCAGCTAAGCAGGCGGACGTTGTAGAAAGAAAGTTCGATAGAAAATAGACAAACGGAAGAGTATAAAACAAAGAGAGGCAAACAGAGATACGCGGGGGGTAAAGGTTGGAGGGGGGGGGGGGGTAAATCACTGAGTATCGGCCCCACCCGGCATACTCTGACCTTCATGCGGTACATGCGTAGATAACAATAACTTGCCAGATTTCGCAAAAACCATGGAACTAAGTTGAAGTACGCGACAGAGCCTGTCCCGGCGGGATATTTAAAATTACGAGGTCTGGCAACACTAGTTGTATTCCTTCTTCATTTTCCCAGTTTACTGATCTAGAAACTTCTTCTAGAATTGCGGGCTATAATTTGTTACGAAGAACAAGGAATGTTCTCTCACTAATTTTCTTCCACCCAGCTACGTTAATGTTTTAAAGAATTTGCAGTTATTTTCGAAGCATCTGTGGTTTTCTACAAGTATGTAGGGGTTTTAGCAACATAATCCATGTGATGTATCACCGTAAGTATATCCTATTACTGCACTCCAGTAGCCTCTAGTGTAATAGCTATAAGACCAATACAATAACAAATCGATCACAGCGCCTAAGTTCCTAAAGATGAAGCTACAGTTACTTCAGAATCAGTTGCAAATAAGTAAAAACATCAAACTCAACTGGATGGAAGAAAAGTAGTAAGATAACAACCTTTGTTCTTCGTAACAAAATACACTACTGGCCATTAAAATTGCTACACCACGAAGATGACGTGCTACAGACGCGAAATTTAACCGACAGGAAGAAGATGCTGTGATATGCAAATGATTATCTTTTCAGAGCATTCACACAAGGTTGGCGCCGGTGGCGACACCTACAACGTGCTGACATGAGGAAAGTTTCCAACCGATTTCTCATACACAAACAGCAGTTGGCCGGCGTTGCTTGGTGAAACGTTGTTGTGATGCCTCGTGTAAGGAGGAGATATGTGTATCATCACGTTTCCGACTTTGATAAAGGTCGAATTGTAGCCTATCGCGATTGTGGTTTATCGTATCGCGATATTGCTGCTCGCGTTGGTCGGATCCAATGGCTGTTAGCAGAATATGGAATCAGTGGGTTCAGGAGGTAATACGGAACGCCGTGCTGGATGCCAACGGCCTCGTATCACTAGCAGTCGAGATGGCAGGCATCTTATCCGCATGGCTGTAACGGATCGTGCAGCCACGTCTCGATCCCTGAGACAACAGATGGGGACGTTTGCAAGACAACGACCATCTGCACGGACAGTTCGACGACGTTTGCAGCAGCATGGACTATCAGCTCGGAGACCATGGCTGCGGTTACCCTTGACGCTGCATCACAGACAAGAGCGCCTGCGATGGTGTACTCAACGACGAACCTGGGTGCACGAATGGCAAAACGTCGTTTCTTCAGATGAATCCAGGTTCTGTTTATAGCATCATGATGGTCGCGTCCGTGTTTGGCGACATAGCGGTGGACGAAAACTGGAAGCGTGTATTCATCATCGCCATACTGGCGAATCACCCGGCGTGATGGTATGGAGTGCCATTGGTTACAGATGTCGGTCACCTCTTGTTCGCGTTGACGGCTCGTTGAACAGTGGACGTTACATTTCAGATGTGTTACGAGCCGTGGCTCTACCCTTCATTCGATCCCTGCGAAACCCTACATTTCAGCAGGATAATGCACGACCGCATGTTGCACGTCCTTTACGGACCTTTCTGGATACAGAAAAGGTCCGACTGCTGCCCTGGCCAGCATATTCTCCAGATCTCTCACCAACTGAAAACGTCTGGTCAATGGTGGCCGAGCAACTGGCTCGTCACAATACGCCAGTCACTACTCTTGATGAACCGTGGTATCGTGTTGAAGCTGCATGGGCAGCTGTACCTGTACACGCCATCCAAGCTCTGTTTGACTCAATGCCCAGGCGAATCAAGGCCGTTATTACGGCAAGAGGTGGTTGTTCTGGGTACTGATTTCTCAGGATCTATGCACCCAAATTGCGTGAAAATGTAATCATGTCAGTTCTTCTCGTGTAGCAATTTTAATGGCCAGTAGTGTACTGCCACCACCTGCAAGCGTTCATGATGTGTTGCCTGTTAAGAGCAACCGTTCGCCTGGATTACATCGTACCGGGTCGCGACCATGGAGCAGGTGAAACAAGATAAGTGATTAATCCGATCAGACGAGACGTTCCATTGATCCACAGTCCAGTTTTGATGATACCGTGCCCACTGCAGTCGTCGGGTCAGCATGTGAAGACGTAGAGGTCCCAGCTACGGAGTCCAGTGTTCAAGAATGCTCTGTAACACATGCGCCTCTGCAAGCGTAGTACTCGAGATTGCAGTGCCGCTGTTATTCTGATGACGATGCACTGCGGCGACCACAGCCGTTACTAAATACATCATATGAATTCGCAATGAATGGAATGACGACAGTGAAAATCTGTGCCGGACCGGGACTCGAACCCGGATTTCCCGCTTATCGCGAGCGGTCGCCTTACCATTTGGCTGTCCGCGTTCGACTCACGGCCAGACCCAAACTTCCATACGCCGCAGTGCATCGTCCTCAGAGTAACACCGCCACTGCAATATCGTATTTATCTGCCGATATCGGGCATGCGACTTCCTTGCACAACGTCTGATATGTGTGGGAATACACGTAATGGATATTGCGAGTACAGATCGTGGACATATGATTGACGACATATGGAAGTTTGGGTCTGGCTGTGAGAGCCAAATGGTTGCCGGCACGGTAGCTCAGCGTGTTCGGTCAGAGAGCTTGTTGCTCTCTGTAATAAACAAAACTGAGTGAAGGGATCAACAACGAACTTCAACGGATGTCATGTGACATCCACTACGACCAAATACAACGAACAATGACGAACAAAATGCAAAAAAAAGTGGTAAGGCGACCGCTCGCGATTAGCGGGAAATCCGGGTTCGAGTCCCGGTCCGCACAAATTTTCGTTGTCGTCATTCCATTCAACAGCTGATAGTAGTCATTGCGAGTTCATCCGATGAACGTAGTGCTCTGTCGTTAGACGTACCTCACATCGCTGCCCATCTTGCTTTACAGAGTGAGCAATCCTGCGACATCCACATCAAGTGATAAGAGTGTGTGTCCAACACCTTGACAGCTATTCGTGGTTTCACTGTTCTTAAACTATTTTCATGGGATACTCACGACAGTAGCACGCAAAGAGCCGACCATAACCGCCGTTTTCGAAATGCTAATTCGCAGGTTCCCAGCCACAATAATCTGTCCTCTGTCAAATTCACTTATGTCAGTGGATATGCCAATTTGCGGCCCGTACCGTCTTTAGAGTCATTCCCCATTCACCGCTGCTCAGCTTACGTATTTTCGTTACGCGTAGCGTGCCCACATCGCCATCAGACAGTGGACATCTAAATCTACATGTATACTCCGTAAGCCACCTCGCAGTGTGTGAACTTGACACTCCCACCCTCTCTCCCCCTCTTTTTGTTCCAGTAGCAAAGTCGCAAATAGCTATCGGGGAAGATCGATTGTCGGTGTCTCCGTTTGGACTCAAATCTCTCGAATTTTATCTTCGTGGTCCTTTCGCGAGGTATACGTAGGAGGAAGCAAAATTGATGACTCTTCTAGAAACGAACGCTATCGGAACTTCAACAGTACACAGCACTGTGATGCAGAATGCCACTCTTAGAGCGTCTGCCACATGAGTAGGTTGATCAGTTCTGTGACGCTTCGTGAATGAACCTGTAACGAAACGTACTGCTCTTCTCCGTATCTTCCCTATTTCCTCTATCAAGTCTATCTGCTACAAATCCCATTCTGACGGCCGGCCGCGGTGGTCTCGCGGTTCTAGGCGCGCAGTCCGGAACCGCGCGACTGCTACGGTCGCAGGTTCGAATCCTGCCTCGGGCATGGATGTGTGTGATGTCCTTAGGTTAGTTAGGTTTAAGTAGTTCTAAGTTCTAGGGGACTGATGACCACAGCTGTTAAGTCCCATAGTGCTCAGAGCCATTTGAACCATTCTGACGACCAGTATCCAAGTACTGGTCGAACGAGTATTTTCTAAGCTTCGTCCTTTGCTGCAAGACTACAGTTACAAAGCATTCTTCCAATGAATCTCAGTCTGGCGTCTGCCTTACACGCGGCTAATTTTATGTGGTCGTTCCACCTCATATCGTTCCATACACATAATGCTAGACATTTGAGGAAATAACTGCATCAAGTGATTGTTCTGCAATTGTGTAATCATACAATAAAGGAGCTTTCTGTCTATGTGTTCACAACACAGTACATTTATTTATCTTGAGGGTCAAATGTCACACCCTGTACCAAGCGTCGAGCCTTCATAGGTCTTCTCGTATTTGGTTACAGTTGTGTAGCATCCCGACTTCTCTGTATCCAACAGCATCAGCCGCGAAAAGTCTCATGGAACTTCCGACGTTACCTACTGCGTTTTTTTATGGAAACTGTGAAAAGTAATCGTACTGTAGTCTTTCATAATCGTTTGCTTTATCGTTGTATCTTGTTGATGAGTATGGAAACTAAGGGAACGTAAATGTTGAAACCTAGAGCGGCACATATACTGCCTCAAATATCCTCAAAGAGGTTTCTGAGCATAACGTTTCCATTCGCAGAGAGTAAGATGCTCTGCCGAAAGATTTTAAATTCAATTCAGAACACGTGCGCAATGTTTGGCGACCATAAATTATGTTTTCTCGTATCTCCTCTTTCTGGCGGATAAACACCGGTGGCTATTTTTTATTTATTTTATTTACTTTTTTAAACATTACAATTCATGCCTTTCACATCAAGTCCGAATTCGACCACACTAACGAACGGTAGCAAGCTCGGGTACTGACAGCTGAACCGTTTCAAACTGTGTAGTGAACTGAAGAGGTATACTCTGCCCTGAAGAAATAGGTAATGTCCATGTGAGCTGTAGCGTTATGCGTAACCCCAGCGTCTGCAGTTTGAGTTATCAGCTACGTCGCTATCACGCGGCAGCGGACATCCGTCTGGCTCAGAGACTGTATCCGCTAGTCGGTGGCAGGGCAGTGGGTTTTATACGCTCTAGCAGGCCACACGCTTTCAGCTGAAGTTGAAGTTCTGTAACTCAGTGCGTACCGTGACCTGGACAGCGGGCAGACATCAGTATTTGGACCGGTGTTCCCGCAGACAGGTACGCGTGAATATTGTACTTCATTACCTTCGAGAAATAATATTGAAATAGACAAATGGCAGATGCGATGGTCTGGTTAATGCTAACGTCAGAAGTGTCCACGACGAATCAGACGCTAGATACACGTCAACTTTGGGAATTTTCTGGAACATTCGGCCATCAGTATGACTTAGAATGAGCTCAAATTTCTTCATGATCACTTAACGAGATATGTGTGGGAGAAATCAACGCGTTTCTTGACTCTCATCATTTTCAGAACTCACTTATGTAGCATCCATGTTTATTGGTTCATAATCATTAGCATCAGTATCGGAACTCAAACAGTCTACTGTCATGACTCTAACCATGCGCTCATTCTACCAAGCATGCAGATAAACTACTCTTCTTTCCTTAAATTGCCGTAGGATTAATTTTCTATAAAAATGACAGTTTCCTACCAAACGCTTCTTGACATACATAACATTAAAAATAGGGTCATACGATTTCGGAACAATGTCTACCATAACAATTTTTATCCAGAAACTTTTCAAAATTATCATTTTCATACAGTATTTTTTAATTTCACAACTTTCGTTTCCTAAGCTTACAAGGGAACCTCCCCATCGCACCCCCCTCAGATTTAGTTATAAGTTGGCACAGTGGATAGGCCTTGAAAAACTGAACACAGATCAATCGATAAAACAGGAAGAAGTTGTGTGGAACGATGAAAAAAATAAGAAAATATACAAACTGAGAGGTCCATGGGCAACATAAGCAACATCAAGGATACATAGAACTCAGGAGCGCCGTGGTGTCGTGGTTAGCGTGAGGAGCTACGGAATTAGAAGCCCTTGGTTCAAGTCTTACCATGAGTGAAAAGTTTAATTTTTTATATAATCAACTTCGCTCTCCAAAATTCCAGCACATGTTCAGATTTGCTTGGACATATGCAGGATTTGACAGTCTACACACGGAAAAATTTGAAAACGTTAAAAACATATGTTTTGACAGAGCACAGCGAAAATGTGCGACTGTGAAACTGTTGCATTCATTTGTTGCAGTTTATATGACAAACTCTTATGTTTTCATCACATTTTTGGGAGTGATTATCACATCCACAAAAAACCTAAATCGGGCAAGGTAGAAGAATCTTTTTACCCATTCGCCAAGTGAACAAGTTAGGTGGGTCGACAACATATTCCTGTCATGTGACGCACATGCCGTCACCAGTGTTGTATAGAATATATCAGACGTGTTTTCCTGTGGAGGAATCGGTTGACCTATGACCTTGCGATCAAATGTTTTCGGTTCCCATTGGAGAGGCACGTCCTTTCGTCTACTAATCGCACGGTTTTGCGGTGCGGTCGCAAAACACAGACACTGAACTTATTACAGTGAACAGAGACGACAATGAACGAACGGACAGATCATAATTTGCGAAAATAAAGTTTTCACCCGAGGTAAGACTTGAACGAGGCTCCTCTTGTTCCGCAGCTGCTCACGCTAACCACGGGACCACGGCGCTCCTGAGCTGACAACATCCTTAATGTTGCCTATCTTGCACATGGACTACTCAGTTTGTATATTTTCTTATTTTGTTCATAGTTCCGCACATCTTCTTCCTGTTTTCTCGATTTATTTGTGTTCAGTTTTTCAAGGTCTATCCACTGTGCCAACTTATAACTAAATCTGAGGGGGTTGCGATGGGGAGGTTCCCTTGTTAGTAATAAATATCAACAACTGGAACAAAATTATCCACGCTATATAGAACTTCCAAGATGTAATGGGTCAAGTGATTGGTTAAATTGTCAGAGCATGGCGTTGTTTCCTGTGCTTGTAATCTGAAGCTTTACAAATCTGCGGCGCTTGGCAACTGCGAGAAAATGCTCCTTGCTATAGAGATACAACAATGTATTGGCAGTGTTACAAGTTTGTCAAGCTGGTGAGCTGGGAGTTATCTATCAAGTTGCACCGTGGTCCACCTTTAGCTCTTGGTCACCATGGAACTGGCTCGGAAAGTCAGCTCAGGCGCCGGAGGAAGTCACTAGTATACCACCTATATTAGCACCACGCATAGTAAAGCAGTGCAAGTTCAAACTAACGTTCAGCTTTACTTTCTACTTGTGGAATACGCTAGAGTTAGAACGTGCCAAGTTTGGTGAATAAACTGGATGTTCTCACAATCTGTTTTCGAAATCGCACTATTTTCGTGCTGTCAAAGTGCCTTTGCGTCCAGTTGCAGCGTCCTGATAAATGGTTCTTCTTTTGGAATCCAGCCGTCTTCCCACGTGTAATATTTTCCAGTTGTTCCAAAAGACCTGAGTACTATTAACCGAATAGCAAATTACCCTTTGCAAAGCAGCCAATAAGAACGTAGAAGAGCTTCCCAGTAGACGAAATCGATCTCGAATCTTTGGAGAGAGACTTCACGTTGCTTTAATTTCTGTTTCTTTTCTGGAATGTTTTGCTGGAGCTCACAGTAAATGTGGTACCACTTTGAACAATGCTTTCTATTTGTTAATTCCTCATATAAACTGGACCGTTCCTTTTGTTATGATATACGTGCACTCCCAATGCCTCATTGCACATTATCTTCATGTTCTCAAATGCGGTGGCAGGTTTGTGTAGGCCTCGTTAGAATTCAGCCCATCTTTTTTTAAGTACTGAAATTCAGAGAGGATTCTCCTCATCAACTATCACCCATTATGAACGAATTTCCGTCAAACAGTCGAAAATAAAGAATTTACTATGCTATCATATTATATTATGTCCTATGAACGAAGCACACACGATGTGCTTTTTTTGAAAAACTATGTATCCAAAAATATTCTGCAAATCAAGTTGATTTAGTGCCTGTTTACACGTTGCTTTTAGCGCACATCTAGAGCTCGCAGAGTTGCGTAGCCTGCCAATCCTCGTTACTCCCACTGGGCTTTCTCATGTTTCACGGAATCAAAGACAAGTCTCTATCGATGCACGAAAACGCAACCGATGCTACCCAACTGTTGTCAATAAAAGCCGCCGACACGTTCTATCACATTCCCACTTTGAAGGAAGAAGGTAGAATGTGGCATCTTGGTGCACAGAATACTTGAGTGTAAAGATCATCACAACGTGAAGACACGTGTTACTTCTTTGAACAAAATATCTTGGATGTTAGAAGAGTGTGGGGCGCAGTGGAGGAAATTAGAAATAAAATAAAGATTTTACTTTCGCAGTACTGCCGAGAACCATTGAGCCCTCAAGGAGAAGTGGTGACATTATACACGGCATGTTCAGATGCATTGCGATAAAATTCTGTGATTTTCTGATGATACGATTAGATGATAATAATAATCATGATTAGATAATAATGATAATTATTCGCACTCTTCACTGCCATTGCTCCCACAGGGAAAGTAAAAGTTTCTGATTTACTTTTATCACTCGACGCCGTGATATCTTGCCTCCTGTGCGTGCAGTACTATCTTACTGTTTGTGATGCTTCTAGGCACACAGAACACTTCCCGTTCACTTTATCGCAGTTTTAAGTAACATGCAAATGGTCATTTAGATAGAGTCGTATGGCGCCGTCGGCTTGGAGACACCGAGCTTTTGTTCAGCAACCTAACCGGAAAACGTTTTCCTTCTCCGCACACAATGCCCCCTTTCCACGCGGAGTATGGGAGTGGTTTCGTCTCAAGTGTATGTTAACTATAGAGGATTCTAATGGATTTGTGTACAATCCGGAGGAAGGATCACTGTCTGCAGTGTCACATGTCATCACAGCATGAGACATTGTGGAGAGGTGTCCAGCGTAACGCAGGACATTTGCGCAAAGCCTGGATTGTCTTTATACACGATAACGTCCGCTCCTCTCGTCAGGGGAGTACTGGCCGTGAAAATTTCTTCCACGACCGGGATTCGAACCGGCTACCTCCGTGCCAGAGCCACTATATAGGCGTGCGTCACAATCCAGATTACGGAGGGGGGTGCTTGTGTTATCTACTTGCATGGCATAGATCAACATAAAAAAATCAAAATCTTTGATAACTTAGACAAATATGGACCAAGCTACGAACTTTTCTCCTTGTGCCAATGTTTACTGTGGTCTTTAGTCCGACAGCTGGTTTGATGCAGCTCTCCACGCAGTGCAAACCTCTTCATCTCCGAATAACCCCTGCAACCTAGATCCTTTTGAACTTGCTTACTGTAGTCAACTCTTGGTCTTTCTGGACAATTTTACCTCCCACACTTTCCTCCAATACTAAATTAGTAGTCCCTTGTTGTCTCAGTATGCCCCAATCAACCGGACCCTACTTTTAATCGTTAGGCCACAAATTTCTTTGCTCTCCAGTTCTTTTCAGTACCTCCTCATTGGTTACGTGGCCTGCCCGTCTAATCTTCTGTAGCTCCACATTTCAAATACTTCTATTCTCCTCTCGTCTAAACTCTTTATCGTCCAGATTTCACTTTTGAAATAAAAGGCTACACTCTACACAAATACCTTCGAAAAAGAGTTCCTAACACTTAAATCTATATTCGATGTTAACAGTTTTCTCTTCTCCAGCAGAGCTTTTCTTGCCATTGCCAGTCTACATTTTATATGGTCTATACTTCGGCGCTGGCCGCTGTGACCGAGTGGTTCTAGGCGCTTCAGTCCGGAACCGCGCTGCTGCTACGGTCGCATGTTCGAATCCTGCCTCGGGCATGGATGTCCTTAGGTTAGTTAGGTTTAAATAGTTCGAAGTTTAGCGGACTGATGACCTCAGATGTTAAGTTCCATACTACTTAGGGTCAAGTGAACCATCTACTTCGGCCATCATCAGTTATTTTGCTGCCCAAGTAGCAAACCTCATCTAGTACTTTTAGTGTTTCGTTTCCTAATCTAATTCCCTCACCTTCGTCTGATTTAATTCGACCCTCATTCCATTACTCCTGTTTGGTTTGGTTAAAGTTCGTCGTACATCCTCCTTTCAGGACGCTGTCCATTCCGTTCAGCTGCTGCTCCAAGGCCTTTGCAGTCTGTGACAGAATTACAATGTCGTCGGCAACCTTCAAAGTTCTTATTTCTTCTCCTTGAACCTTAATTCCTTCTCCAAACTTTTCTTTGGTTTCTTTTGTTGCTTGCTCGGTCTACAGACTGAGTACTATTGGGGATAGGCTGACTCGCTTCTCAACCTCTACCCCCCCACCCGCACCCCCGTTTCATGCCCCTCAATTTGTGCCAATATTAAGGTGAATAAAACGAGGGGTGATGTTAATAAGTCTTAATGAAGATGGTACTGTTGCAAAGAGAAGTTAGTAGTAAAGTAACAAAAATTGGACGGCTTCATAATTTCGATGATGGGACGGTTGGTGGTACCCCGAAAATGTGCTGGAGGCCAAGTGCTGTGGAAGGTACAGTGAAGGACTGTAGTGAACCTTCAAGCGGGCAGTGATAGCCTGGCCCTAGGCTCACAGATCTCGCGCAAAATAAATTGCCACTTCACAGAAACGCCTTCTCGTTCCCAGCGCCAGATAACTCCACCTCTTTGTTTCAAAGGGGCTACTACCTTAGTTCGCTGTCGCTCGTATTACTGGTCGTACTGGCATAAAGACATGATAGCTGTAACTTAAAAGTTGTGCTTGTGATCAGGCTTCAGCAGGTGAACTGCACCTTACCAAACCCGCCACTACAGACAACTAAATCTCCACCACTACCATTGTCGCCTCCACTACCATGACGTCCCCGGGAGGAGCTAAATTATTTTTGCCTACTGTATGCTACATTACAGGGTCAGGGGAACCATTAATGGGGAAGCAGGCTCTGGCAACTGCATGCTGTCCGGACGTTCCTCGTACTTTAGTATGTGGAGTACCGGATTTAGACGATTGACGCTGGATGAGGTAGGAGTGGCTTTCGAAAAATGTCCAAGATAATTATAATGCCATTCACCACACTGGGGTGTCGGTAGCATTTCCTCACAGAGCTCCACGTAATGTCCAATTGAGACCTTACAAAATGAACGTAGATCATCGAATGACCAAGCCAGATACTATTGTTAGCGTCAGTATTGCAACTATCTACCTCAGTTTTGCGTAATGGAGATATTTATCCTGATACGCTTGTTCCTGATGGGGCATGGCTGTATTTATCGGACTACGAGAACTCACAGAACAACCGACGCTGGAGTCTTGAAAATGGGGTTAGTGTTTCTATCATTACAAGTAGTCCCTATTTTCGTAAATACATCATACTACTGTCGCAAACCCATTGACTTTGTGTAGTCGCACAGTGTTCTGGATGGAATAGCAGTAGGTCTTTTCAGAAGACGTTGGTTCCGTGGAATAAGGCTGCAATATATTCCTCACGTTCCTCTAAGAAAGAGAACTCCATGTTCCCCCCCCCCCCCCAATCTATTGTATAATCACTGCCATTTATATCCAGATCAGCTGATTTCGGCTGTTTGGCATATTCAATTGCACACTCATACATTCGAAAAATTACATCGTCGCCGTTCATGGTTGTGTACACATGTACAATTGTCATTTTAATACGAAACCACTGCTGTAGTAAACATGAACTAGAACAATGTTCTATATTTATTTATTGTTTTATTTATTGCCTTTTGGAAGGGGCTCATACAGCCATTTTAACACTGAAAATAGTATACCACAGTCTGTTTTTACAATTCAGAGTATATATTATTTTAAGTCGTACCCTGGTAAGAACTTACATAGGCTCAATGTGGGACAGATTGCGATATAAAGCAAATTTTAGGTCCTTAGTTTACTCAAATGAGTAAAAAAGACGAAAATGTAGCACAGGATACACAGAGGTAGTATGCTATAAATATCCTACTGGTAAGACAATAAGAAAAGATAAATTGCCGTCGGTACAGATTAGGGATGGTCCCAATTCAATCCATGGATATATCTCTAACATAGCAATAAAATATTCTTTTGTATGTTCCGTAAGAATTGTTTCAAAAGCTGAAGACGGAGATCTGAATATTTGTGCAGGTATATAAGTACCATCTAGATAGAACATAATAACAGTATACAAGGGCCAGACTGGAGTATTGCAGCTATATGTACAGATACACAAGTATTCAGACACATACATATAGGACATACATAGTGAAACGTTCTGTATTCGTTAACACGTTAAAATAACTGAGCCCCTTGCTGAAGTTCTCCGGTTCTCGTTTCTTAGTTACAGCTTCCCTCGCGTTCTGCGATGGGGCAGCCTTGCGGCTCTTTGAAGGCATGAAATCATCATTCCCTGCTGGGGGTCTTGTCTTGCTCGCTGGTCCGTGGTGTAAACGTCAGTGATTATATAAAAGCCAGAGTGAAAAACGGAGCTTGTGGCTGTGGCATCTATGAGAAGTTAAGATGCAGTGAAATAACATCGGTCCAGTAGTTGTTGCACTAAGTACGCCCAACCCTCCTGCTTTCAAGCCATGCACTGGTTTTGGTGTAAGTGACGAACAATTTTAGATCTCTAATGTCTGCTAGAGCTCTAATGCCTGCTGTTGTGCACTTCCGTGTCCCCTGATAAAAGCACTAATGCATCATCAGAAATAAAGAGCAGTTGAGTGCCAACATTTCCATCACGCACAGACTGCAGTAGCCAGTCGCACTACTGACACTGATGGACAGTGCCTGAGTAGGTCGTTTGGTGCTCTGACGTTTGCCCCTAAGGCTTAAGTTTGACTATAGTCAACATATTCGTCTCGTGAGAATCAGCAGCTGTCCTCATATTTAAGATAATTCTAATTTATTGTTCAGTCTCAGTTGCACATATTTAATTACATGACATGATTCGATCAATCATGATCACCTTCAGATCTAAGAAGTTGCGGAAGCAACCCTTCTTGCCCTTTCAGAACCTCTTATCAGAGTACTCAGCAACCTGTTTTGTCTATTAAGAACCTCAGGTCAGAGTACTCTGATATGATATTCTGAATAGACACGACGGGTTGCTGCTGGCCGCGGTGGGCAAGCGGTTCTAGGCGCTCAGTCCGGAGCCGCGCGACTGCTACGGTCGCAGGTTCGAATCCTGCCTCGGGCATGGATGTGTGTGATGTCCTTAGGTTAGTTAGGTTTAATTAGTTCTAAGTTCTAGGGGACTGATGACCATTGATGTTAAGTCCCATAGCGCTCAGAGCCATTTTTTTGACGGGTTGCTCACGCAAATACTTACTTCTGAAAGATGACCTTGAGTGATCCAAACACGTCATACAATTAAAAATGTGGAGCTGAGACTGGACAATAAATGAGAATTATCCTGAAAAAGCTTTTTTTTTTGCTTGATTGAATTTCGATTCCCCCCGAAGGGGCGGGCTGGCAGCAGCTTAGTACGCTGCTAGCCTACAGACTTTTTAAAACGTAAGATGTAGATAAGAAACAATAAAAGCAGGTGATAAAACGGTGACTTAAATTGTAAAACGGCGGAAAATTGGGGAAAGTTAAAACATAAAGCAAAGGGTTGGCAAAGCTAATAAAATACACAGGAAGCAGACAGGTAACATAGTAGACAGACAATTAAAAAAAAACATGGCGATAGTCTCGTTTCTGTTCACAAGAGATATAAAAATCACACCCAGCGGCAGTATGATGTCTGTTTGCAACACTTTGGACAAGACACACAACACTGAACACTTACTGTAAACACTGCACTAAAATGTCAGCACAAAGATAACACACCATAGCCATGGGCAGATGGGGGAGGGGGGACCTGGCCAGATGGGGGGGGGGGGGGGAACAAGGAGTGAGGAGAGGAAAAACGAAAGGGGGGGAACCAATGGAGGGAGAGAACTCACAAGGGGGGGGGGGGGCGGGGGGTGCAGGGCAGACGCGAGAGAGAATGGGAAAAGGCAGAGGAGGGAAATGCAAAAGGACTCGGGGGCAGAGAGAGGGTAGGTGGGGAAAAAAAGAGTATGGAAGGAGGGGGGAGAGGGAGCCCGGGAAAAGGACGGCTGAAAGGAGGGGGGATGAGGATGAGAGTTGATAGGAGGGATAAATGGAGGGAGAGAGGGCATCAACTGGGAGGGGGAGTTGAGGGAAGCCACCTTGGGAAAGGAGATGAAGGGTTTAGAGATGGAGGGTAGGGGGGACACAACAGTGAAGGCGTGGCAGGGGGCGGGGACGGGAGAGGAGAGGAGCAACCAGGGGGTGAGGGGGATCAAGGTGGCGGGAGGTGTAGAGGATGCGGATATGTTCGAGGAATAGGAGCAGATGAGGGAAAGGAATGACGTCATAGAGGATCCGTGTGGGGGATGGGAGGCGTATACGGAAGGCGAGGCGGAGTGCATGACGCTTTTTTATGTTTGTGTACAGATCTCGTTTAAAACAAATATGCCACATGACAGAGTCCGATGAACGGGCCGGAGCCTATGTAGCTTTTGGCGTTGCCTCCGCAGTATTGGCTTACGACACTGCCCTCGCACCGCAGGTGAGCGCCCTGGTGCTCCATTATTAGAAAGGGAGATGCGGTTGGCATTCCGACAGGAAAAGCTGGACAAATGACTGGTGTTTCCCTCCGACACCGCGGGAATTCGTAAGCGAGCTGGGCGCGCTTTGATTTACAGGGCGGTCGCCAGAGGGCTCCCGTGACGGCGACTTGGCTGCGACGCGGCCTCCCAGGTCGGCGGGCATACGCCACGCAGCGGTATAACTTACCGGGCCATAAAGCAAATAACAAGCACAAATTGAAATTTAATTGAATTCCTGTGCGTATCGCGGCTCCCGCCGGCAGCTGCCTGAGTTATGCGTCGAAGCTTTCTGTATGCCGCCGGCACGTCCCCTGTACCCGCCTATATATATCGTCGGCAGTCGTTGATAGTTCGCACGACGCTCGATCGTTACACGTGGGACGCCATGAGATATGACTTGTTTATGGCCGATTTATGCTCGCGGGAAATTTAATCGGACGTTTGGTATTAATCGCCGGTGCTTACTTACCTCTGAGAGGAGCTATGCCGCCGTTACGAGCGCTGTTTTGTTTCGGATGCATGCAGCCACGTGGATTCATAAATAGTGGGGTCCGAGTGGGAGACCGCTATACCAAATGTTTCTGCTTTGTAAGTCTCTTTAAAGTACTCTTAAGTTTAATTTTATGTAGGATTTAAAAAGAAAATCGTTTGCTAACTTCAAAAGTTTTGGCATCCACGCACGTGTAACTACATCACGTGCTGCGTGTCAGTGTATTCAATTCCCTAAAATTTTGCAGTCAACTAACGCCGAAGGAAGAAACTAAGAGAAAGTGTGTGAACAACGATTCCAAGAGTACAAAACTTTGCACTGGTACGTCATTCCCATGTCAAACTAGAAAACGCCGGTTTGTGAATGTGAATAACTTCTGAGATCAGACATTCTTAGCGAAACGTTTTCTGTTCATGTTCAAATGATCGACTTCCACTGAATAACAACATAATTAATACAGACTCCATAATAACTAATAAACATTCATCCTCATGTGCTCCTGCTGCAACCTTGCGAAAGTAACAAAACAGTTTTAATGAGCAACTATGATTTACCTGTATTTCATTTTCAAAAGCCGAAGACAATTCAGACATTCTCTAGAAACAGTCTGAATGAAGAAAGCGAATACAAGAGAAATAACTTTTAAAAAAATTACCCAGGAGAGGAAGACAGATAATCACACACATAAATCCGTTGATGGTAGAAGTAACTGAGATAAAAAAAGAACGCCCATACTTTTCGTCGAAATTAAAATATGAAACCGAGACAGTGAAGAAACATTTAACTGGCGTGATGTGGGCATACAAGTCACAGCACCTTCAAGACCTTTCGACATAAACGTTATATTCCGTAATTATGTAGAATTAAGTCAGAGAAGTCACTTAAAGTAAAAATGAATGAAAATTTTTCATTACTTAGTGAATGTGAAAATTTGATTACTAGTTTTGTCTGTTCCGAGGATAACAGAGAGACAATAGGTATAAAATAATGTTCGCTAAGTTTAGAAGTTTTTGCTCTAATTTTTGTGAGCCGATACATAATGGCGTTAAAGAGATTCAAAATATTGTCATGACGGCGGTTTCCATAAAAGGCTGCCTTAATCTGCACAGGTATAACTGAAAGATGAAGCTAGCGCTGGTACTTTCAGAACTCGCTACTTAGGTTGATCATTTAAAGAAAAGAAAAGAAGAGCAGCCACCATCATGTTTTAGCTAGTCTTGAGAAAAAACAGTGTGCATATCTGAGGTCACTGTAGTTGGACTTGTAGTTTAGGCACTACGTTTGTATAAATTATTGATAAGACAGGTCTGAAGTTTAAGGAAGGCTACCGGTTTTCGACAAGCAGTCATTTTAATCATCTTATTGCTCGCTAGCCCGTAGCTCGTTTAGCTAAAATAATTAAGACAGCTCGAAAATCATCCATGATGCCTCTCAAGTCAGGCTAAATGTTCTACTGCTGTTGTATCACTACATGACGATCACTTTCCATCGGAAAAAGTGTGACATAAATACAAAAAATATCGCCTACTTTCGTACCGACATTTAAACGTAAGACTCTTATAACGAAAAACGCTTCTTGGGAGTTCCATTAAAAGTGCAGAACATGTCTGGGTAGTCTCAAAAACCTGTCAAGTAATATGTACGCCACACTGTTTAACTGCGTAAGCTGTGTGTTACATGTGAAGGGAACTCGCAACAATGTAGTTAAAATTTTAAAAATTTTGTCACTACAGTTGTTGGAAATTTTTATATGAGGTCAAATTGTTTATGCATGCATTTATAAAGGAAATCAGAAATTTGTGTGTGATACGGAAGTAAAATATTCTGTCAGTCAAGTCATGTGTAATTCCTACAGTGGTTCAGAATATGTAGTGCCATTTTTCGATCCTAAAAAAACATTGTAAGCCTATTGAAATTTTTCTGTTTTAAATTTTTCAAAGTAGATTTGTTTTTAAGATACTGCTTTCAGTAGCTAAAGTTGGAAGTCCACATAATCGTTCCTGTGAAAGTCTTGACCCAAGCTATGTCTTCCTCAACTTGAGTTTTGAAAAACTACATTCGCCACTAGCTCCAGATTTAGGTGGTAGAGTTGGGAAGATTCATAAGCTTACATAAGTATTGGGAAAACTGACTCTTAAAATTGTTTTTTGTGATACAAGGTGGTGACCTTTGCGGAGGACTTCCAGCAGGAGGAATGGACGCTGAGATCATAACTTCATCGTGCAGTGCCTTCCAATTCATGTCACATACATCACCATAATTTAATCACACAAGCGGATTTTGGTTGTTCACAGTATGACGCCTGCAGATCATATGCACTGATTAACCAGAACGTTATGAACGCCTGCCTAATAGTCGGTATGTCCAGCGACGACCCGTCGCGGCATGGAAGCAACGAGACCTTGGTGAGTCGCTGGAGGCGGTTGGCACCACATCTGCACACACACAAGTCACCTGATTCTCGTAAATCCTGGGGAGTGGGACGATGAGCTCTGACGTCACGTTCGATCACATCCCAGATGTGTTCGATATAGTTAAGATTTTGACAGTTGCGGTAGGGTCAGCATATCAACTGGAACTCGCCACTGTGTTCCTCGAATCACTCCATTACAATCCTGCCATTATCCTGTTGAAAAATGCCGTTCCCGGGAAGGCGACGGATTCGCACCCTCCTATCGGCATGATGAAGAAGGTATCGGGATTCACCCAACCGTGCAACGCTCTGCCACTGCACCAACGTGCAGTGCCGACGGCCACGTGCCGATTTCAGTCGTAGCTTTCTGATGTCGAGGTGTTAACATTGGCACATGAATCGGTCGTTGGCTGCGGAGGCACATCGTTAAGAGTGTTCGTTACACTGTGTGATCAGACACACTTGTACTCTGCCCAGTTTTAAAGTCTGATGTTGTATTGTATTGTATGTATTGTATGCTATCCGGGGGCCTAGAAACGACGGAGAGGCTCCATCCCCGCCGCAGCCGCAGTGGTCCACAATCTCACGACGACTACAGAAGTCCTCTTCACCCCTCCGCTGCCCCACACCGAACCACTCTTTCAGGGTTATTGTGCGGTTCGGCCCCCGATGGACCCCCCCCCCCCCCCTCCCCCAGGGCACGTCTCACACCAGAGGAATGTAACCCCTATGTTTGCGTGGTAGAGTAACGGTGGTGTACGCGTACGTGGAGAACTTGTTTGCACAACAATCGCCGACATAGTGTAGCTGAGGCAGAATAAGGGGAACCAGCTCGCATTCGCCGAAGCAGATGGAAAACCGCCTAAAAACCTTCCACAGACTGGCCGGCTCACCGAACCTTGACACAAGTCCGCCGGGAGGATTCGTGCCGGGGACCAGGCGCTCCTTCCCGGTCCAGAAAGCCGTGCGCTAGACCGCACGGCTAACCGGGCGCGCTAAAGTCATGTTAGTTCTGCCTCATTTCGGCGCCGGTCCTCTTTACCAGTCTGCCCAGCATACGATGTCCGAAATCTGTAATGAGGGACAGCCACCCATCCCACGACATCTGGACGTAGTTTCATCTTGGTTTCACCACGTGTTGAAGACATTCATCACAGCAATCCTCGCCGGCCGATGTGGCCGAGCGGTTCTAGGCGCTGGAGTCCGGAACCACGTGGCTGCTGCGATCGCAGGTTCGAATCCTGCATCGGGCATGGGTGTGTGTAATGTCCTTAGGTTAGTTAGGTTCAAGTAGTTCTAAGTTCTAGGGGACTGATGACCACAGATGTTAAGTCCCATAGTGCTTAGAACCATTTTTGAAGAGCAATCCTCGAACACCCGACAAGTGGTGCAGTTTCCGAAACGCTCGCGCCGAGGCTCGGGGCCATCACAGAATGCCCGCCTCTCCCATTCTGCTCATGGACAGCTTGCTCACTGATACCACATGCACAGCGCGTGTGTCTGACTGGCAGTCATTCCTCGTCAGGTGACGCTGCTATCGCCTGGATGGGTTTATATCGATAGTAGGTCGTTGGTCATAATGTTCTGGCTAATCGGTGTATATCTTATGAAAAGCCCAAGTTCTCACTGTTTCCATAAGCTAGAACCCATCTTTTAGTGAGGAGATAGGTTTATTGCCAATAAGGTAAAAAGAAAGGAAGGTAGTAAGGAGTAGTGTGCGTCACCTTCATCAAAAATCTCTTCGTTCACTCTCCTGGGACGAGTGTACTTTACTTTTTCAAAGATTGAATGTGACCGAAGTTTGACAGCAAGCATTTTGCACCCATTGTCTTACTAATTCAGCGGACAAAAAATAATTTACTAGCATGGAATAAGAACACTGTACGAGACCAAAAGAACACAGCGGCCTGGAATTAAGTGTTGCTGGCACACTGGATTCAACGTCGGCCATTCAGTGGGGATGTATCCGTAAACAGTTCATTCCCCATCACCCAGCATTCCCGAGGTGCTCGGTACTTCGCTGTGAAGGGCGGTGGCAATTTTTTAGTCAGAATGCCCTGAGGTTAATAATGTCTGACCAGAAGCATCTTACTTACTGTAAATATAACAATCGTCCTTCGTAGCTGATTGGCAGCACTCACGCCTTTATGACGAGGTGGACCTAGTGTCGATTACTGGTGACAGCATCAGTTAAAACGCCTGCCACTGAAACAGCGTCTGGCGAAAGTACTTGCGACAAGCTGTGAGCCACGCGAGATTTATTATTTGGTTATCTACAAACACTGTAATAAAAATTTTGTTTTTATATACTCATATGCATAGTGGATCACAATTAACAGCGCAAACTGACACGCGTGTGGCTTATGATAATAGAAGTCAAGGTTTAATTACCTACCAGGGTAATTTTTTAACTCACTGTAAATGGTTACTAGTGGGTGAATGATTATATGGGGAGTGATTTGCAGACAGAAACTTGGGGGAAGTTAGCGAATGTGGAACTCTGCAATCTACTGTAAGTTTCGTATGCTACAAAATTTTTCTGGGTCGCCTCCCAATTTAATTAAAATTGGGAAAATTTAATATACGAACTGAATTACTCACTGTATTCGTAAGCGTAACTAACGAGTTAATATTAATAAAAGGTTCCAAGTGAACATATGTAATAAGCGTATGGGAACAATTTAAGTAAAAAAGTTAAATAATTCAGAACAAACTTAAGCCTCAACAAAAGAATAAGATAATAAGATAAAAGTCTACAAATATAAGCCTGGCTTTTCCACTTATGAAACGTGGAATGGGATGTATTAAAAATAATCTTATAAAATTGGACGCGTTTGTCTGAGAAATAGTCATCACAGTTTAACATACTTTATTAAAGTAAAACATCATATTAAAAATTTACAAAATACTAGTTCTAAACTAAGATTTGTCGTTAATTAACTTACTTTTATTATTATTATGTTACTGATGTACATTGCGGTGATGAATGAAAAGGAAATTTTAGGCTCGCATGGGAAAAGTTCACATAAACATACACGACTCACACACACAAGAATAGAGATAATAAGAATTTTACCCATCACAACAAGTCAAAGGGTTAGAGGTTCATCCCTATCGCGGTGATTGAATTATTGTCAATAAGAGTCCGCCTGCTTAGCTGGGTGGTAACGTGCTCACCTCCCATGCAAGCGGGCCCGGGTTCGATTCCCGGCCGGGTTGGAGATTTTCCCGGCTCGGGGACTGGGTGTTGTGTTGTCCTCATCATCATTTCATTCTCATCACCGGCGCGCAAGTCGCCCAATGTGGCGTCGAATGTAATAAGACTTGCACTCGGCGGCCGAACCCGAATGGGACATCCCAGCCAACAGTGCCATACGATCATTTCCATTTTGATTTGTGAATAAGAATACTACGGAACGTTTTGCGATGAAAAAATTTATCTGCATCACCGTACACATGAAACTAACGTACGCTGGCGTGAAACACTCGCAAATGCCGTGAATATTCACGAACAGAGCAAAATAACCAAGGCTCGTCAAATCTTCAAGAACACAGGTGTAAACAGTATAGAAAAAATTAGCAATAAAATAGCAGAATTAAGAATAAACCTTATTATTCAAGATGGTACTGAAATTACACACGGTGAAATCACCACCACGTGTTATGAAAAAAGCTACATAATCTTAAAATTGAAACGAAATGAAAAGTAGAAGAAGTAAAACACATACAAGCGAGGAAAGTTCAGACATACATTCTAGTTAAAGGAGAAGTCAGACTACTGAACTTTAAACCTGTGGTGGAGTACCGGACTTCCTGTTCAAAGTGTTCTGCTTACACAAAGCGAGGACCGGAAAAACTTACTACACCCGGAAACATATACTCGTCACTACACTTTGAAAAACATAAGAATTCGACTACCGAACTTGAAAATGAACTAGCAGATCAAACGTGTGCTTCAGTTGGAATAGCTACACATCATCACTCACTCACATTAATGCACTCACCAGCGCCAAGTAGCTCTTAAGAGTGTCATCTTCAGTCACCAAACGTCCAGTCCCGAGTACCAAGAGCACTCTCTCCAAGCAACGAACTACCCAACGGTACAAATTTCTTGACTGGAAAAGCTATGTTGGCTACACTGCTGCTACCACAGCAGACAGCCAGATGCTGTACTGATACCACGCATAAGACAAATTCAACATACACACTCACTCACTCATTCATGCAGATGATAAAGAGAGAGAGGAAATTTGGGAGCACAAAATGTAGGTAACGTACATAGGATTAGATTATTACTGGAAAAATTGATATTTTAATGCGATTGTGTACCACTGAATGGGGACAAACGCGAAGTACAAAAATTACACATAATTGAGCGTGAAGCACAAAATACAAGTTAAATAGTATGAAACGTATCTAACAGGTTGACGGTCCTATATGATCGTAAACCTGGGAAATTACCGATTACATCCTGGCCTGCTCACTGTGACGTTTTCAACTACGTACTGTTATTGTTTTGGTACTTAAGAATGCATGTTGTTGCATGACTACAGCTAACGATGCTTTCCAATGCTTACTCACCGCCTTTTCGTATTTTGAACGATCTGAAGATGGTTGCAGATAGAAACCGAAACTAGTTATCGAACTTTAATTACGATAGGAAAATGACGGTCTAGGCATTTAAAGTTTTTACTTTAAAATTTTTTATATTTAATGAGCCACATTATGACCGCCGCCTACGCCCCCTGACCATGTAAGGTTTCACTGACTTTCAGTTAACATCGGTATGGCTACGAGCTACCACTGACATCTACGTGAAACATTACGCTAGTTATTACAAATGTAAATAAAAAGTAAACTTTTCAATTGAGTCCTTATCTAAATGGGCCCAAATTTCCCCCACGGCCTACGTTACCTGGCGCATCGTTGCGGAATATGGTAGGTGCATGATGGAGCACGGGCACGTTTTGCTGCTGGTATGAGACATGTCTAAAGCGACAGTATGCTCCGAGATGGATAGTTGGAGCACAGCCTGTACTTGATAGTCAAGTACGTGACGCTTCGTAATCACGCAGTCGCAATTATCTCGCAAACCGCTGGTCTGGAGACTCAGTATTGAGTGGAACGTTTTTCCTACAATTACCGTATAGTTTCACCATTATCAGTTTTCGGTACTAATTATAATAAACCCTGTACACAAATTCTGCACTTAGGAGGGGGGGGGGGGCTGGCCTTTAACTCCCCGGTTGTAGTACTTCGAATTAGGTTGAACAATGTGCGAAAGGATTAAACACAGAGGACGTCAGTGTGTGGATGATGACGGTCACAGGGTGATAAACGAAACACTATGCAACAGGTTCTAAATTAAAATCTAATAATGGCAGTAACCGAAAGGTTATAAACAAAAATATACAGGGATTGGAAAATACAGGGTGTATCAGAAAGAATCATCCGACTTAAAAAAAAAATCATAACTGTTATGTTATTTGAGATATGTGCGTGAACAACGTACTGCTGGAAAGAGCAAACTCTGGAGTTATGGTTTTCGCTAGGTAGCAGCAGTGTGCGTTCACTACAGTCCCACTAAAAATGGTGTCGGGACAAGCGCCGGTCAGTAATAACTGTTCAGCGTGACTTTCGTACTGTTATGGTGTGGATCCTTCTACAGCACAGAGCATTAGATCATGGCATGAACAATTCCGAGAAACAGGTTGTTTGTGTAAAGGCAAATCGCCGGGACTGGCACAGACGTCGAACGCATCCGCCGCAGTTTCACAAGGAGTCCGCAGAAATCCGTTCGGTGTGCAGCTCGACAACTCAAGCACCCGATGTCCGTCTGGCGTGTGTTGCGTCGACGTTTACACATGAGACCACACAAAATTCAGCTACTGCAAGCTGCTCGTGAAGGTGACAAACAACAACACGTGTAGTTCTGCAATTTCGTTCTTGGGAAAATGTAGGATGACACTTTTCTTCCACGCTTAGACTTTAGTGACGAGGCAACATTCCATTTACATGGAAAGGTGAACCGTCATGAGAATATGGGGTACGGAACAACATGAAGTTGTACAATATGATAGGAAATCTCCAAAATTTAATGTGATTTGTGCAGTTTTACGGGGATAGATGTACGGTCCATTTTTCTTTGCCGAGAACACTGTTACAGGAAGCACATAACTCGATATGCTTGAGAGGTTTCTTTTCCCGCAGTTGGAGACTGATTCGAACGACTTCATTTACCAGCAGGATGCAATTCCGGCCGGTGTGGCCGTGCGGTTCTAGGCGCTTCAGTCTGGAACCGCGAGACCGCTACGGTCGCACGCTTGAATGCTGCCTCGGACATGGATGTGAGTGATGTCCTTAGGTTAGTTAGGTTTAAGTAGTTCTAGGGGACTGTTGACCACAGATGTCACGTCCCATAGTCCTCAGAGCCATTTGAACCATTTTTTAACCAGGAAGTGTGGGTGCTTCTAAATCAGAGAATTATTGAAAGATAGGTCGGTCGCACTAGAGTAAATGATTCAGCCTTACATTGCTGGCCTCCAAGATCATCGGACCTGACTGTATGTGATTATTTCTTGTGGGGGTTTATAAAAGACTGTTCGAGTGCCTCTGTTACCAACAACAGTGAATGAACTGAGACACTGAGCAGCTGTGGAAACAAATAAATAAATTGCAGAAAAAAAGACGTGTTCGCTGCATTGTGGGAACAATTTGAATACCGCATTGACATATGCTGTGCATCTCAAGGGGGGGGGGGGGGGGGGGAATATTGAACACCTTTGAAACGGTATGAAAAAAAAAAACTTTTTGAGTTTCTCGTTCATCAAGAACAAAATTCATTTTATATGTTTATTAGGTTCAGAAACGTAGACGTGCCAAATCGGATGATTGTGTTTTTGATGCATCTTGTATATGGGACCACCGCGATAAATGTATGCTCGAACATAATTGCAGATGCTAGTCAAGCCTGCAGGTTGCGGTGTTCTACTCGACCATGAACGGCACCTTTGCGACGTGATCAGTATGTTCCACGTATCAGTCATGGTCAGAACAGTGTTCTGAGTAGTTCTGGTAGCGTTATGTCGGAGCTAATTGACTTTGAACACAAGAAAATTGTTGATACTCGTGTGGTGAGTGTGTCTGTAACCAAGGTAGCTACAGTGTTTGCGGTTTCAACAGGCACCATATCGAAGACCTATACCGCATACGCCGGCCGCGGTGGCCGTTCTAGGCGCTTCAGTCCGGAACCGCGCGACTACTATGGTCGCAGGTTCGAATCCTGCCTCGGGCATGGATGTGTGTGATGTCCTTAGGTTGGTTAGGTTTGAGTAGTTCTACGTCTAGGGGACTGACGACCTCAGATGTTAAGTCCCATAGTGCTCAGAGCCATTTGAACCATTTGAACCAACACGAAGGAGCTCCATAAACAGCGAACTGCAGAGCGAGATGGAATTTCAAATCAACGCATCAGTGATGGTAATACCTATAAGTGTAAAACGTAATGCGGAAGCCATAAAAATTGGACTATGGAGCAAGGAAGAATGTTATTTGGTCGGATGAGTCGTGTTTCACACTGCCTACGATGCAGACTGCTTGCTGTCGAGGATAAAAAGTCGCGTTACTAGCACGTATTCTGTGACCATTTTGAGCGATCAAGTCATTCGCACGGAACAGTTTTTGTTCCCCAATGTTGATGCTGTGTTTGTGTTCCAAGGCAACAGAACTCTGTTCACACAGCCCGCATCGTTCACAACCGATTTTGTGAGCACGAGGATGAATTATCGCATCTCCCCTGACCACCGTAGTCACCAGATGTCAATATTGTTGAGCCTTTGTCGTCTGCTGTATAAAATAACTATTTTAATAGTGAAAAGGCAATATTTGGTTTACTTGAGACAATTCTGGTAATTAATTATATGGCCACCGACAATTAGTTCACTAGTCATTTACTCTTGTCACGTCTAACTCACTGAAGTTCATCAAATGCTGACTAAGATTATTAAACAGCAGTTCATTAACGTCTGGCCTATTGATCTGTTCAAGTTCTTATAATGAAGTGAAAAAAGAAATTAAAGAAATAGTTCTTCTGTGAATGCAGTTTGCGTTCTATTGTTCTGTTCTAAAAAGAAACCAACATTTTTTTCCAACTACCAGTTAGTCGCAAACAGCGATAACAATATATAAAATCTTATGAGTGCTTCATTACTCTGGGATGGTAGGTTATCTCTCATGCATTGTATGTTGCGAGAAAAATTACTTATGATTTTACTTTTGTTGTGGATTGATCTACGCGGTTCTAGAGCTGTAAAAGTGTTCAGTTAGCTACCAAACGATTTACTGTGAATAAATCGAAGATAATTGAAAGGGAAAACACCTTTCTTCGATAAAACCTACTGAGATAATTATCTTTACAGATAGCGTTCAGACAGTTGAATCCGTCAGGACAAGACGGTCGGCGTAGAATTCTGTAAGCCGCCCAGACGGATTGGAGACTACCATGCAATGTTGCACTCTTCATGGAGCAATGATCACTGTTCTGCATAAGACGAAAATTTTCATTTGATGCAGTGACTTTAAGAGAGAAAATTCTTCCATATCTAAAGCTGGATTACAAGCAGGTTGGAACCCACGATAACTCCTGATTCAACTGTCTGAATGCTGTCTATCTGTAGAGGTAGTTATCTCAGGAGGTTTGTCGAAGATATATATTTTACCTTTCTAATTACCGAGCGTGGTGGCGCAGTGGCTAGCACACTGGACTCGCATTCGGGGTTAACGACGCTTCAGTTACGCCTCCGGCCATCCTGATTTAGGTTTTCCGTGATTTCCCTAAATCGCTCCAGACAAATGCCGGGATGGTTCCTTTGAAAGGGCACGGCCAACTTCCTTCCCCGTCCTTCCCTAATCCGATGAGACCGATGACCTCGCTGTCTGGTCTCCTTCCCCAAACAACCCAACCCCCCCTTTCTAATTATCTTGGATTCACAGAAAATTGTTTGCTAGTTAACTAAACACTTTTGCAGCTATAGAACGCCACAGGCCAATCAGAACAAAAACAAAGGGGAAAGTAATTCTTCCCGTAACACGCGATGCATCACAGACAACCTAGCATCCCCGAGTAATGGAGCAGTGGTAGGAGTTCATATATCGTTATCGCTGCTTGCGACTAACAGCTGGAAAAAAACGTACATTTACACTCCTGAAAATGGAAAATAGAACACATTGACACCGGTGTGTCAGACCCACCATACTTGCTCCGGACACTGCGAGAGGGCTGTACAAGCAATGATCACACGCACGCCACAGCGGACACACCAGGAACCGCGGTGTTGGCCGTCGAATGGCGCTAGCTGCGCAGCATTTGTGCACCGCCGCCGTCAGTGTCAGCCAGTTTGCCGTGGCATACGGAGCTCCATCGCAGTCTTTAACACTGGTAGCATGCCGCGACAGCGTGGACGTGAACCGTATGTGCAGTTGACGGACTTTGAGCGAGGGCGTATAGTGGGCATGCGGGAGGCCGGGTGGACGTACCGCCGAATTGCTCAACACGTGGGGCGTGAGGCCTCCACAGTACATCGATGTTGTCGCCAGTGGTCGACGGAAGGTGCACGTGCCCGTCGACCTGGGACCGGACCGCAGCGACGCACGGATGCACGCCAAGACCGTAGGATCCTACGCAGTGCCGTAGGGGACCGCACCGCCACTTCCCAGCAAATTAGGCACACTGTTGCTCCTGGGGTATCGGCGAGGACCATTCGCAACCGTTTCCTTGAAGATGGGCTACGGTCCCGCACACCGTTAGGCCGTCTTCCGCTCACGCCCCAACATCGTGCAGCCCGCCTCCAGTGGTGTTGCGACAGGCGTGAATGGAGGGACGAATGGAGACGTGTCGTCTTCAGCGATGAGAGTCGCTTCTGCCTTGGTGCCAATGATGGTCGTATGCGTGTTTGGCGCCGTGCAGGTGAGCGCCACAATCAGGACTGCATACGACCGAGGCACACAGGGCCAACACCCGGCATCATGGTGTGGGGAGCGATCTCCTACACTGGCCGTACACCACTGGTGATCGTCGAGGGGACACTGAATAGTGCACGGTACATCCAAACCGTCATCGAACCCATCGTTCTACCATTCCTAGACCGGCAAGGGAACTTGCTGTTCCAACAGGACAATGCACGTCCGCATGTATCCCGTGCCACCCAACGTGCTCTAGAAGGTGTAAGTCAACTACCCTGGCCAGCAAGATCTCCGGATCCGTCCCCCATTGAGCATGTTTGGGACTGGATGAAGCGTCGTCTCACGCGGTCTGCACGTCCAGCACGAACGCTGGTCCAACTGAGGCGCCAGGTGGAAATGGCATGGCAAGCCGTTCCACAGGACTACATCCAGCATCTCTACGATCGTCTCCATGGGAGAATAGCAGCCTGCATTGCTGCGAACGGTGGATATACACTGTACTAGTGCCGACATTGTGCATGCTCTGTTGCCTGTGTCTATGTGCCTGTGGTTCTGTCAGTGTGATCATGTGATGTATCTGACCCCAGGAATGTGTCAATAAAGTTTCCCCTTCCTGGGACAATGAATTCACGGTGTTCTTATTTCAATTTCCAGGAGTGTATGTTATTACTGTTGCGCGAAAAGACGATTTGCTTGTTGATTTGGGGAAGGGAACCGAATAGCGATGTCATCGGTCCAATAGGCTTAGGGAAGAACGGGGAAGGAAATCGGCAGTCCCGTTTCAAAGGAACCATACCAGCATTTGTCTGAAGCGATTTAGAGAAACCAAGGTGCCCGATCACTGCGCCACTTCGCTCAGTGCGAGAAGATGCAATAAATCACATTTACAAACTGTCTCTCAGGTCTGCGGCCTATATTAATATAATTTTATGACAATACGTTTTAAATGACGACAAATTAATATGCGCACACCGCTTCAGCAGTAACCGATCTAACAACTGCACCAGACACTTGTTTTACTAGGCATTGCCGACCATAGCACCGTATTCTGCCTGTTTACATATCTCTGTATTTGAATACGCATGCCTGTGCCAGTTTCTTTGGCGTTCAGTGTATTCGATCCATTATATTTGGAGAAAAGGGTGCGTAATCGCTATCCACCTCCATTATCGTTTTCCAGACTTTCCACAATTTCTAAATCTGCATCTATATTCTGGAAACCATCTTGAGGCGCATGGCAAAGGGTATGTCCCATTGTACCAGTTAGTACGGTTCTTCCAGTTCCATTCACGTATGGAGCGCGGGGAGAACGATTGTTCGAATGCCTCTGTGCGTGCTGTAATCATTCTAATCTTATTTTCGCGATCCCTATGTGATCGATACGTAGGGGACTGTAGTATATTCCTTGAGTCACCATTTAAAGCCAACCCTTGAAACTTTGTTAATAGACTCTCTAGGGATAGTTTACGTCTATCTTCAAGAGCCTTCCAGTTCAGTTCCTTCACTATCTCTGTAATACTCTCACACAGTTTAAGCAAACGTCTGACCACTCGAGCTGCCCTTTTCACAGTTCACCAGTATTCTGGGATGGGTCCCACGAGTGATTTGCAACCAATCTCCTTTGTAGACTGATTACAGTCGCCCAGTATTCTACCAACAAACCGAAGTCTGCTACCTGCCTAACCACGACTGAACCTATATGATCATTCCATTTCACATCCCTACAAAGTGTTACACCCAGGCATTTGTATGAGTTAGCCGATTCCAACGGTGATACATTGATGTTATAGTCGTAGGATACTATCCTTTTTCGTATTAAGAAGTGCACAATTTGCAGGAAAAATGGTATAAGTTTCCCTTGAAATCCATACAGAAACTGCATGCATCCACAAAGATTCGCAGACTCATTTAGGAAATTTAATTTTTTTACTGGTACTGTGCAGCAGGTGTCTGCCTATTTTAACTCTGAGGAACAACACCACCATCCAGAACACCTCATTTTTTTTTAGTGAGAGGCGTCAATGTGGACGCTTTACTTATGTAAAATCGTAAACTAGGTATTTCAGTCGTTTTGTATTTTTGTATACGGTTCACTTCGTAACTTACGACTGAGTCATGTCGAGACCAAGGTTCCGTACCTCAGACTAATAAATCAGCTCTTTTCCATCCTCTGGAAGTGTATATCATGCGCATGGTACAAGGAACAAGTAAGTCTTGTAATACATTCACTTAGTAACACTGTTGCCGGCCGTTGTGGCCGAGCGGTTCTAGGCGCTTCAGTCTGGAACCGCGCGACCGCTACGGTCGCAGGTTCGAATCCTGCCTCGGGCATGGATGTGTGTGATGTCCTTAGGTTAGTTAGGCTTAAGTGGTTGTAAGTTCTAGGGGACTGATGACCTCAGATGTTAAGTCCCATAGTGCTCATAGCCATTCACTTAGTAACACTGTTTCCAAAATTTCACATTTCGTTCTCCTCACGTTTGATGACAGTCCGATGCTGTTTCGTTTTCCTGACAACTAGTTTACATCGGAGTGCGGGCGAGAAGTACGGTGGGTGTTGTTCTGGAAACTTGCCTCAGCACGCGGCCCGCGGTAAGAGGCACCTGTGGGGAACCTCGAGCGCTGAGAATAAAAAGCTCTGCCTCCCACACACGACGCCGAGCCGGGAGCTTCTTGTGTGGCAGTTTCCACAAAAACGGCTATTACAGCCGCCTGCACGGTAAGACGCCGACTGATTGATAGATAATTGCCGATCCCCGTCGGCCGCCACCGAAAAACACGCTGCGCCTCTCGTAATTACAATTTATAAACAGTAGTAAATACTACAATGGCGACCTCCGTATTTAATGCGAGTATCGGCGATGTAATAAGATGCGGCAGAATGGGGATTAGTTCCTTTTTTCCCGTCTCGCCAAAGTCTTTGTTTTCTTCCTACGCTGTATCCGTCGCGGCGGGCGACTATCCCCAATGAGGGAAGCTTTAACGAGGAGCTTGCTTTACGAGTTCCATCGTAATGAGCTGCGCCTTATGAGCTCGCGGACGGCTGAGTCGGAGACGTTCGTCCTGCCCGAAATGCAGTAGAAATTGCGTACAACCGCAATCAATCTCAGTTCGAAACTTCTGTTTTGGAACTGCAAGCGCTAAACTCACGGAGAAGGAAAAAAAGGCCCCGATACCTGCCGGCAAAACTGTGTTTCTTTTTCCCCGATCTGAAGGGACTTTCGACAGCATGACAGGCTACTTGTCGTCCTAACTGTCAGAACGAGCCCGTGGAAGTCGTTCCTTTTATTTGTGAGTCAGTTTAGCGAGTAAATTGGTGTTGCTTCTGTAGCTGCGTAACTAAGACCACATGATTATTACGGAGATGTGATGTTTAATGATTCTGCGAGATTATAATAATAGTTAAGTCAGAGGCGGTTTAACCATTCAGCACGTAGAGAACATTTTACAGGCTCCACGTTTTTTTACAGAGACCCTGCAGTCGCAATAACGAGCTTTTTGGGGGAAGATTACACTGCGCAAAACAATTAAATGATCCCTTTTTCGGAAAGCTGCAGTTGCCTCCCGTTGCGACATTAAGTCTTATATTTCGCTCAACGGTGCCTAAGACCTTCATCTGTAATGGTGAGAGGCACCCACATGCCTTGCTCATACTGTGGCATCAAGCAGTCAGGCCTGCAAGATGAGTGGTCTGCCAAGCGAGTGGATTCATTATTATTTATCGAGTAACATCAATGACGGATTATAAGCTCTAGTACTCACAATTAACCTACAAATTATTCTCCTGTTTGAATATTACGTAACGGAAACGGATAACGCACATCTGACTACTAGTAATTTACACAACTCTGATTGTTCACTACGCACTGGCAATACCACATTTTCTTTCTTACCCTACGGCTTTGATCGACACGTGGCCATCGCACTGCATATGAATGGCGCACACATTATAAATTCTGGATATCATGACTACACACTATTCGAAGAACAAGGCCACCAATCTTTTTCTTTTCACTATCTTTTTTATTCCGATAAATTCTATTATGATTCAAAGATAACCTAAACATACCATTACATTTTATACAACAATTACACATGAGAAACTCCGCCCACTGGTCGTGGCTTTACACTGGTGATTCTCTATCTTATGGTCTCGTAATTATCTAACGCTACAGTGCACTTTCTGGATACGATGGTGGATCTTTTGCTATATCTCACACTTCGACTCTCACACCCATCATCACAAAAATTTCCTCCAGACCGAGCGGTACAAAAAGGAACATGCACAAGCCACTACCTCTGAACCTATCTTGCTACTCTCCCATGCAAACCACACATACTTAAATTACATGAAACACATCACACTGCAACATACAATACATCACAAGGAATAGTCACAACGTTAGAATCACTTCACTTACAGCTTTCCCACTTCAATTAGTATTCATCCCAGTTTCACACGACACTGCCCCAATTCGTAACTTTTCTTTCCTACTACGAACTCTGGAGGATATATGCACGTCTTCCCGTGCAATGCAAGCCAAGTGGCGCTGCTGGATAGACGGCTGACTCACCTTACTTCTCTCTCAGAGTATTAGAGTTTGAATCAAGCGTCACACGGAAACATAACACGCAAAGTAATATTAAGATCATATTGGTCACACACGCAAGTCCTCAACTGATACCTTGGACGGGTACTTCTCATTATCCTTTGTCTCATACACAGATTGAGACTCGCACAGTACTCGCCACGTGGAAGTGCTCGTCTCTAATTTCAAGTCCTGCACACGCGGCCGGCCGAAGTGGCCGTGCGGTTAAAGGCGCTGCAATCTGGAACCGCAAGACCGCTACGGTCGCAGGTTCGAATCCTGCCTCGGGCATGGATATTTGTGATGTCCTTAGGTTAGTTAGGTTTAACTAGTTCTAAGTTCTAGGGGACTAATAACCTCAGCAGTTGAGTCCCATAGTGCTCAGAGCCATTTGAACCATTTTTTTTCCTGCACACGCCATTTCTTAAATATTTCCAACTTATAGTACACAAGCCAGTAATTCAGCTTAACTTAAGCACTCGGAAGTATTTCAACTTAGTACTAGCACTCGCAAGTATTTCATCTTAGTACTGCACGTGGTTTCATTGTGACCGTTGGTCACTTTCTGAAGATTACTACGATCCCCTTAATATTACCTGCCTGTCATTTAATTCTCCCCCCAAAAGTTCCAGAAATAGAGAAATAATTATTCCAAACTACTCTTAAGTATTTCACACGCATACCATTCTCTCCACTCTTTTGACTTTACGGAGCACACCTAAGACAGGTCTTACCAACACAAGATCCAGCGCCAGAGTGCTTAAGTATGGCCGTTCTTCAGGTCAGCTTGCACGTCCGTATTTTTAAGGAGATGATGCACAATAAGTAAAAGGTAAAAGCAGAAAAATACTGTGGACAAAGTCACTGAAGTTTTTAACAGACATCGTGGAGGTCGGTTGAGAACCGCAGGCCGCACGACGGGACGCAGTTTGACTACCAGTAGACTAGATGGGCTCTGAGCACTATGGGACTTAACATATGAGGTCATCAGTCCCCTAGAACTTAGAATTACTTAAACCCAACTAACCTAAGGACATCACACACATCCATGCCCGAGGCAGGATTCGAACCTGCGACCGTAGCGGTCGCGCGGTTCCAGACTGAAGCGCCTACACTAGATGGCCAAAGGATATTGTGATACACGGTGTTAGTAATGCAGTAGTACAAGATACGTAACTGTTGACTGTCTTTAGTCACAGATTTATCAAACCTGAAATTCTTTTACTATATCTACTGACACGGATAGAAACTTTGCTGTTTCTTCATACAGAAACAGTTTATGTATAAAGAAGACAGAATGAGGGGAGAGACAGAGACCACACATGGGTCGCTTAACGTATTTATGTTATATGGCCTGCGGCAGAGAGAAATTAATGTAGCGGCAATGGGAAGACAGAGCGCAACAAGTCTATCTAAAGTGGTTCATTCATCCGGCGCCTTTAACCTCGGGGGACCACCCCGGCGTCTAACGAACGGTAATGCAGTGTCGCTGATAGCCGAGAGCGTAATTAAATTTCATTTGTGTGCGACGTCCAGACGGCGGATCTCCGTGTGGGTTCTCCCAATGAATACGTTTGCATGGCTTAATTAAATTCCCCCGAAGCGCTGGAAACCGTATCAGAAGCTGGGACCCGCCCGTGGCGGCGCTAGGATCCATTACGTCGTTTATAAATCATACGTCACGTGCCTACCTGCTTCCGCGTAATAAAGACGGCACGGAGCTGCATGTTTATTAATGTGACAACAACAATTGATATGTAGATTATGTTAATTGGGGAAGCAGACAAGCGGCTGTTCGCGTAATTGAAACAGTGGGACCCTGAGAGCGCTGGGTGGGCCTCGCGACGTCCGCCGGCGGCTGTCTTTGTTTTGTGCGGTCGCGTCCGTACGTACGTGTATTAGGTTACTGCCCGCCGCGCCGCCGGGCCACCTCCACGTGGGCGCGCTTCCAGTGAAGGCAGGCCCGCGGATAGCTGGCTGGCTCCTCACATTCCTGCCAACGCATCTGTTCTTTTATAATTTTTTATTGACATGATGGAACCAATATGAACTAGGGCTGTTAATTAAATATCGATATTTGATATATTTTCCGAAGAATATCGATATACAAAGGCTCTATACCTGCCCCAGATACACCGATATATCGATATGAAACGACAGCATCGAGTGCTGATATTTTTATTTTATATTATAGGTTTTTTCAGAATTATCGGAAAATGTTTGAAGTTCTTCCTTTGAAATTGCAGTAGAACATATATTTGTTTTCTCTGTGTGAAGATTCTAACAGTACCACCACTTGCAAAGTAGGTTGGAAATCAAATTAATAATGTTGCTCACGCAGTATATGTTCGCTTTATCGGGCAAAAACAAAGTTACTGACCGCGGATGGTATCGTCAAAATAAAAATAATGAAGTCACTGTAAAAAAAGTCATTAATGGATTCCCACGTAGATTTAGTCGAAGTTGTTATAGCACATTTTGTTGATTCTAGGGTGATTCCACTTTGACTGCTAGAAGGTCCAGATCTGTATTTTAGCAATATTTGAAGACCTAACAAATTCGTTTTTTGGGAAATTCTTAATTATCAAACAATCCCAGATCAGAACAATGGTATGGTAGAAATAATTTTTGACTTGGTGTTCACGGTCCACATTTTTATTAAACTTCTTGTAAATTCACATATACTTCTTCTTAATTGTCACATCATCAAGAAAACAGTTTATCAGTCTTCATATGCTTAATTTCCACTTTAACCAAACACAAGACTTGACTGTTCTTTTACAAAGCGAAATAACAACGTCTGCAAAGTGAAACAAAGTCTGCTCCGTGCGCATTCGCGCCAAAACTGTTACAAAAAAATGGCTCTGACCACTATGCGACTTAACTTCTGAGGTCATCAGTCGCCTAGAACTTAGAACTAATTAAACCTAACTAACCTAAGGACATCACACACATCCATGCCAGAGGCGGGATTCGAACCTGCGACCGTAGCGGTCGCTCGGCTCCAGACTGTAGCGCCTAGAACCGCACGGCCAAAACGGTTACAAGTAAAAGATTATGACAGTCTCGCAGAAATGAATACACACAAGAACCATATCACTGTAATATATCAAATGGTTCAAATGGCTCTGAGCACTACGGAATTTAACATCTAAGGTCATCAGTCCCCTACAACTTAGAACTACTTAAACGTAACTAACCTAAGGACATCACACGACACCCAGTCATCACGAGGCAGAGAAAATCCCTGACCCCGCCGGGAATCGAACCCGGGAACCCGGGCGTGGGAAGCGAGAGCGCTACCGCACGACCACGAGCTGCGGACTGTAATATATCGATACATCGGAGTACCTATACATTAATAAAACCAAATGTGAATATTGCCACAAAAATATGTCTCTTACTTCGCAGAAAAGTAGTACGATATTACCGGTATCGAGAACTGGGGTTGGAGTGCCGTAATGGTCACGTAAATAAAGAACCATTACACGGTGTGTTACTATTTTTTGAGCTTTCATCACGTCCAACCTTTCTCTTTAAGTGTGTGAAGTATATATACGTGACACAAAAGAAAAACTTTTACTTCGCTCGGGGGGGGGGGGGGGGGGGTGAGCAGAATAACAAGATTTCTGATGTGAGGAGAGAACACGCCAGATGCGTTAAACAAACAGTTTTTGACGCACCTAGTCTGCTATTTCTTCACATCGACATCCTTCAAATACAGTTGCTGAAAACGATGAACAAAAATCTAAATGACAATATTGGTCGTTGCGGTGGGCGGAAACGTGTGAGGGGAAATACTGACGTAATCGGCGCTTGCCGCTACCAACAGAAACTGCAACGTTTAGCTTCACCACGCAGTTTTGACACTACAACTGCTGTATCGCTAGTGTTCGTAGAAATGAAAAAAAAAAAAGAAAAACAGGGAGTCAATACGAAGTGTCCCGGACAAATCCGATACGTGACGAAACCGATGGACCCATCAGCCCTTTAATGTGTCACTTACATGCAGTTACCATTTTTAGTAAAGGGATTATGACCAAGCTTCAGTGTGCGTCGTTTCCCTTTCAATTGTTGCTCTAAGGGGGATAGGCAGGCTGGTAGTTATTTTTTTAATTTACAGAACATGTAATAATAAATCAGTACTTAAATATGCAGCTCTAAGACCGGCAGTATGATTACATTGTGAAGCCGATATTTTTATTGGCCGTTATGTCGATATTTTTCTATCGATGTATCGATGCTTCTCCTCGATGTATCGAGAGGTGACAAAGATATATTTTAAGTGTCGATATATCGTATACCCGATATTTTCAAAAATATCAACAGTCCTAATACCAACTAGTCTTATTTCTAGACATAATAATTTCTGTTAGCTGTCTCCAATTTACTAAATTCTGAGAACAGAAAAAAATGCACGCCCTCAAGGACTATAGTTAGTGGCATCAGGCTATACAGGGTAAGTATTACGAGGGTCACTCCAAAAGAAATGCCCACTATTTTTGTAAAAATACAGTTTCATTCTGCATATGTAAAAGTTTTACAGTGTGTAGATACATCCTTCCCGCCTGCTTTCAAACATAGTTCAACCTGTACCCGTGAATGGCGCCGTCACAGCGTGTCTTCAAGATGGCTGCTTCACTTGACGTTCGTCAGAAGCAACGTGCTGTCATATAATTCCTGTGATGTGAAAACGAGACAGTGGGAAACATCCACATGAGGTTGAAAAAGGTGTATGGAGATGCAGCTGTCGATGGCAGTACAGTTAGCCAGTGGGCAAGCAGGTTACGTGATGAAAGCGGCACGGCAATATTGAGGATTGTCCTCGCAGCGGCAGGCCTCGTACTGCACACACTCCAGACAATGTGCAGAGAGTTAACGAATTGGTGACTGCTGACAGACGTATCACAGTGAACGAATTGTCACGCTACGTTGGGATAGGGGAAGGAAGTGCTTGCAGAATACTGAAAGTGTTGGCGTTAAAAATGTGTGTGCCAGTTGGGTTCCCAAGATGTTGACAGTGGCTGACAAAGAAACGAGAAAAACGGTATGCAGCGAACTTTTGGAACAGTACGAGAATGGTGGAGATGAATTTCTTAGAAGAATCGTGACAGGTGATGAAACATGGCTCCATAATTTTTCACCAGAGACAAAGAGGCAATCAATGAAGTGGCAACCCTGCAAATTCACCCAAGAACAAAAATATTGAAAACCACACCTTCTGCTGGAAAAGTTATGGCTACGGTGTTTTTCGATTCTGAAGGACTCTTGCTTGTGGACATCATGCCAAGTGGAACCACCATAAATTCTGACACATGTGTGGCAACATTGTAGAAACTTCAAGCTCGACTGAGTCGTGTTCGACCACATCGGCAAAAGCAGGATGTTTTGCTGTTGCACGACTATGCACGGCCACCTGTCAGCCAAAAAACCATGGAAGCGATCACAAAACTCGGATGGACAACACTGAAACACTCGCCTTACAGTCCTGACATAGCTCCATGTGACTATCATCTCTTTGGAAACTGAAAGACTCTCTTCGTGGAACAAGGTTTGAAGATGATGACTCCCTTGTGCACGCTGCCAAACAGTGGCTCCAACAGGTTGGTCCAGAATTTTACCGTGCGGGTATGCAGGCGCTGGTTCCAAGATGGCGTAAGGCAGTTGAGAGGGATGGAAATTATGTGGAGAAATGAAAATATTGTTCCTAAAGGATGTATCTACACATTGTAAAACTTTCAAGCATGTAGAATAAAAGATGGATTTAAAAAAAAATAGTGTGCATTTCTTTTGGAGTGACCCTCGTAATAAAACCGAGAAACTTCAGGCACAGATTCCTTACTGGAAACAGTGGAAAAAACTTCTGATGAACATGTGTCCGGAAATGCGCCGTTGCCACAGTAGATTGCGCTGACGAGTGAAAGTACCTCTGACAATGTGCAATGTGTTCCTCGTGTGTTGCAGGCTGTGTGATTGACGCATCGCACAGTAAGCAGCAGAATGGTCCGGTATTCAAGCTAAGAACGAGATGATGTTTGTGTACGGCCAAGCGGATGTAAATGGACGAGAAGTAGCGCGGCTGTACCAAAACAAGTACCCGTACAGACAGCAGCCACATCACACAACATGTCAAGCCCTTTTTGGGTGTTTGTTGTGTGATCATGGGTCCTTTCAAACAGATCAACGTGCAGGCAGGCGGCAGACTGTGTGTACACCAGATTTGGAGGACCGGGATCTACAGGCAGTTGCCTGTAGACCGTTTCCATCTGTTTGGCCGTATACAAACATCATCTCGGCTTGTTCCCGACATGAATACCGGACCATTTTGTTACTTACAGTACGCTGCGTCAGTCACTCAGCCTGCAATACTCAAGGCGCATATGACACGTGTTCAGAGGAACTTTCATTCATCAGCGCCATCTACCGAGGCAACGATGCATTTCTGGACGCATGTCATGGGACCTTTTTTCCTCTATTTCCAGCCAGGAACCTGTGCTTGCTGTTTGTCGGTTTTATTAACGTTCACCCTGTAATATGTGCCAAAAACTTTTCAAAATCCAAGATCGCATAAAAAATTTCTTTCAACAATCATTGGTGTCATCTTCGGAGCTTTAGCATCGTTTTGTTGGACAACATATTCATTTTACACTGAACGTCATGCACAAGATATCAAGTGCATAATACTCAGCACATTATAAACGTTTGAAATCCACTTGACATCTTGTACATGGGACTCAGCGTAAAATGAGCATGTTTTACAACAAAACGATGTTAAAATGAAGATGGCAGCAATGACTGTTGAAAGCGGTTTTCTTAAATAACGAAAATTGTTTGTGCGATCTTGGCTTTTGAATGGATTTAACAAGTAAAACAGATTGCCCTTCATTACTCTGAAAATGAGAAAATTCCCTGTAATATGCGCATATTAAGGTGTAGGATTAGTGATTTATTTGCTGGGCTTGTCTGAGCTCTCTCTGTTTTGACTTTGCAGTCAGTAGCTGTGCTAGTTTAAAGGTGAACAGTGTTTGCAACTGTGCTGGCGTAAGCTGGCGCCAGCACTCCATGTGGCATAGAGGTTACGAGAGTATCGATAGAGGCCAACGACAGACTCGCTGGAAACGTGCTGCCAACGCCCTCTCGGCCAGCAGTATTTACGATCGCCACCGCGGACCCGAGGGCCAGTTAGTTAGTTAGTTTATTCCAGTTAGTTCAGTTAGTTCGAGTCTGTGCGCCATGTGAGTTACAGTGTGTCACCGAGATGGAGCTGCTGACTTAGCCTCTAGCACAGAGACAGGCAGCACATGCCAGCCTTATGGTGAATACAGCATTGAGGCTACGTGAACCACAAGGGATGTCTGGAAAGTAAGCTCCAAGCAGCTGCGAAATGGAAACCACTGTGACAACCACAAATGTTTTATTTGCAACAGTTAGCTACACCTTCTACAAACTAATCTGCATAGTTGCTGCACCGACTAAGACATTCGTAATAGCGACATCGTGGGTTGTCGGGTGTTGTGCCGGATATCAGCGTCGTACTTGCACGATATTTCGGTCACGTAGCTCGTAACCTTCATCAGGTGCGACCTGAGACTGCTCCTCGAGTGGACCTGGTCCAGTACTTATGCCTATGGCTTTCCCCCTCCACCAACGGCTGCAGGCGCTTCCTCTGTGGTCCGCGCCCATTCCCTGCGACCTGCTGGAGCGTTGCTGCTCCGTTTTCCGTCCGCTGCGGTTCTAGGTGTTCCCTCTGCGGTCCGCGCCCACCAAACCTGCTCCTGGGGGTTTCATCTACGGTCTGGGGTACCAGGCATTCCCCCTGCGGTCCGCGCCCGCTGACCACGACCTGTTGGAGCGTTGCCGCTCCGTTTTCCGTCTGCTGCGGCTCTGGGTGTTCCCTCTGCGGTCCGCGCCCACCAGTCCCACTTCTGGGTGTTCCATCTTCGGTCTGGTGCGCCTGGCAATCCGTCAGGGACTCGTTTTCCATCTCCATGTCTCTGGACGGAAAACGGAGCAGCAACGCTCCAGCAGGTCGCAGGGAATGGGCGCGGACCACAGAGGAAGCGCCTGCAGCCGTTGGTCGAGGGGGAAGGCCATAGGCATAAATACTGGACCAGGTCCACTCGAGGAGCAGTCTCAGGTCGCACCTGATGAAGGTTACGAGCTACGTGATCGAAATATCGTGCAAGTACGACGCTGATATCCGGCAGAACACCCGACAACTCAAGATGTCATTAGATCGCTGGGAAAGCCTGAAGAGTTACATTCGTAATAGCGTTGTACGAACTTTTCAATATTCTCGTGATAGAAGGGAGCCGCCAGTGGTTGCCGCCAATTCTCTACACTGGTATACAGCTCGCTGTCCGTGCCAAAATGTTGTCTTCAAAGCCACTGACTCACGTGAGGAGAGATGAAACTCAAAGGGAGCCAATTACAGGCTGGAGCATCTTCATTGCCCCTGCAGAATGCGGCTGAGAATTGTTTTGAAAGGGGTTACGCATGACAGTTATGTTATGTGGGCTGCATAGCTTTGGGGTAAATTTCTCACAGGGGCCTCGGGAGACACTATTTTCTAGGCGTATTTACGCGCTCACACCTTAAAAGAGCTACGTGACGTGATCGACGGGTGTACTAGAGACACTGCCCAACACGTCCATGCAAAGCTTCATCCGACTTTCAGAGTGGCTTCCATTTCGCGACCGATCGGAACTTACTTTCCGAATAGCCCTCGTATACAGAAGAGAGCCTGTACCACGGAACATGTAGGCTTAAGTAGCTCATTCTTTATGAATAAAGGACCCAGTTATTAATTGCGTGCTGTTTGTCTTATTTAAAGAGGATACCGACCACCAATCAACATCCTTTCCTTGCTTCCCATGGTACAGCTCTACAGAGACAACGAGACGAGATAAAAGTGGCTAACGAGGATTCAACAGCGACAATTATTCTAGGGCTCAGCCATGTTCTGTCGACGAGTACATACTTCTGTTGAACAGCTGCAGTAATATGATCGGGGTCGCTTTATGGACTTATGGAAGCTGCATGGACGCATCGACGGATTCCTGCATAAGTTGGGCACAATATGTCGTTGGTGTGTCGTCGCTTTCAGCTGCAGTCTGTGAAACATTCCTATGCTGTTAGACCAGGTTCTGGATGTTGCGTTGTACCGACGCAATATTCGAGCAGTGGTGGCCAACCGAACATCATCCAGATAGGAAATTCGGGCAAATGTTGTACTTGCTGTGTCCCAGAGGACCGTTGGGAACCGTATACTCGTAGGAGACTTGTAGCAAGGGTTATATGACCACAAAACAGATTTGAAAAAAAGAAAACTGTGACCATGTAACAGATGCTGTAGAAGATGAAATTAGTGAAACAAGTACGGCACTAAAGAGGAAATGTAGAGGCGAAAAAATATGTTTTCAGCCACATAGTTGGTTCATAATTTATGCAGTCGCAGGTAATTTTACGATGATACTACACTTCAGCTCAATAAAGGGTAATGAAAAGTTAACAGTAAGTAAGTACAAGTACACACATTTATACAGGCAGGCATATAATTACCTACAAGTCTAACGTCACAAGGATTTATACAAGGTGTTTGTGAAATAAAGGTTATGATAACGGTCTCTAGAGTATTCTGATGCTTATGGTTGCACTACAGTATTTTTAAAAAGAAAGTGGCACACATTGCTGCAGGAGGCCAAAATTAGAAGGAAAGACCACCAGTTAGACGTCCGGAATCCAGTACGTGTCAAGATATGAGATGTTTTCCTTGTGATGAGTAATGCGTAGTTTTCCACTGAATCGGTTGGGATCACAAGAGAAGCCATGGTAAATCACCACAATACACACGTGTGGGCAGTTGAAAATCATGGAAGTGTAGCACCAGGATCACTTCAGTATCAGTGTACGGGCAGGAATTGGCGGTAACAGGCACTTTACGAAATAGGTTAGCGGGTGCTGCGCTTGTATTAACAACGTTGCTGGGCAACATTACCCTTGTGTAAAGATAACGACTTTGATGTATGTACGACGGGTCACCACACCTTTTTCTACGAATCGTGTGACAATGAAAGGTCTTTTTAAATAATAAAAATATGACGAACGTATTCTGTTTTGAATAATAAGAGTTGTGCAGAAGTAATAATGACTCGTAATAGAAAATTGAACTGTCGTAAAGAGAAGGCAAGCCTTTAATACCGGTAAAGTGAATAATCTGACTGCAAGAATTTTGAAAAGTATAAAATGCCTGAATAATGAACTTTGACATAAAACCTGCGGTAATTAGTTTTACAAAACTGGTCCCGGATCCCAGAACTAAAACTGATACACGACAGAGAAAAATCTATCTCTGAACGACATAATTTGGCCCTGACTGAGTAAAGAGAAAACATCAAAGTATTTAGTTCTTACCTCTATTCTGCGAAAATCTGGATACCGCGTTGCAGTACTTTGTGTCTTGAGCGCCGCTATGCTAAAGCTCCAAATTCCTATATCCGCAAAGAAACACTCGTGAGGTGCAATGAGTTCTCTGTTAGTTGCAAATCGAAGTATTTTCGGAACATACTTGGTTCCTTTTCTATTTTTGAAAGCGCCATGATCAATTAAAAATTGTAAGAGAAAGATAGTTGAAAAATGGCGCTGCAATAATAAAAGAGTGACTTCAAAAAATTGCCTTATTATTCCTCTTTAGGTAAATAAAAGACTCCATCATACTTCCTCCTTCTCAGATCAGCTACCATTACAAAAGCATCTTATCTGAACACATCGATAAATTGAGATTTTACATTTGAAACACAACATTACAACTACTTCCTCACTTTAACACAGCTAACCACTATCTGCCACTGCGCCTACACGCGCACCAAAGATGATCGTAACCTGCGATACAGCTTCTAACAACGCTGCTCGCTCACATGTAACAGCTCGAGAGCAACGATATGACATTATTGTACAATCGATTAATACTTAAATGACATCAATCAACAATAGCTCACCGCTCAACGTTTCATGGCCCATGGACTGGTCAAGGGACAGTGGGCTCCCGGTTCACCGGACTTGAATCGGTTGGATTTCTGGCTACGGTGGCATTTAAAGTAGATCTGTTGATAAAATATCGATATAATGAGACTCTGCCCAAAAATATCGATATATGTTGGCGATATTTGCCCCCAGCCTCCGAACCCCTGTTATATCAATATCGAAATGGCAATATCGAATGCGGTAATTTTTTATTATATTTTTTCACAATTTTCGGTAAATATTTGAAGTTATTCTTTTCAAACTGTAATATAATATAATTTTTCTTTCACTGAGTAAAAGAATCTCATTACTTTTTGAGCTTTCATCGAGTCCAATCTTTTTCTTTGACTGTGCGAAGCAAGTACATGTGGAAGCAGCATACTAGTTGCATTAAAAATAATTTTTAACGCAATTAGTGTGCTATTTCCTTACATCCGCATCTTCAAACACAGTTGATGAAAATGATAAACAAAAATCTAAATGACAAGATTGATCTTCGCGATGGGCAGAGACGTATGAGGGGAAATGCTGACGTAATCGGCGCTCGGCGCTACCAACAGAAACTGCAACGTTTAGCTTCACCACGTAATTTTGACACTATAACTGCTATGTCGCTGGCAGAAATAAAAAAAAAACCGGAAAGTCGACATGAAGTGTTCTGGACAAATCTGATATATGACGAAAACCGAACGGCGGACCTATCGGAAACCTTTTATTGTGCCACTTACATGCAGTTACCATTGTTAGCAAAGTGATTATTGCCAAGCGTGAACGTGCATCGTTTTCCTTTCCGTTCTTGCTCCATGCTGTAAGGGGCTGCTATCTTCTTGATGTACAGTATATCGGGGAATGTATTTACAATGTGTGGCCGATGTTTTTATAGGCAGGTACGTCGATATTTTTTCCCTAAATACACTCCTGGAAATGGAAAAAAGAACACATTGACACCGGTGTGTCAGACCCACCATACTTGCTCCGGACACTGCGAGAGGGCTGTACAAGCAATGATCACACGCACGGCACAGCGGACACACCAGGAACCGCGGTGTTGGCCGTCGAATGGCGCTAGCTGCGCAGCATTTGTGCACCGCCGCCGTCAGTGTCAGCCAGTTTGCCGTGGCATACGGAGCTCCATCGCAGTCTTTAACACTGGTAGCATGCCGCGACAGCGTGGACGTGAACCGTATGTGCAGTTGACGGACTTTGAGCGGGGGCGTATAGTGGGCATGCGGGAGGCCGGGTGGACGTACCACCGAATTGCTCAACACGTGGGGCGTGAGGTCTCCACAGTACATCGATGTTGTCGCCAGTGGTCGGCGGAAGGTGCACGTGCCCGTCGACCTGGGACCGGACCGCAGCGACGCACGGATGCACGCCAAGACCGTAGGATCTTACGCAGTGCCGTAGGGGACCGCACCGCCACTTCCCAGCAAATTAGGGACACTGTTGCTCCTGGGGTATCGGCGAGGACCATTCGCAACCGTCTCCATGAAGCTGGGCTACGGTCCCGCACACCGTTAGGCCGTCTTCCGCTCACGCCCCAACATCGTGCAGCCCGCCTCCAGTGGTGTCGCGACAGGCGTGAATGGAGGGACGAATGGAGACGTGTCGTCTTCAGCGATGAGAGTCGCTTCTGCCTTGGTGCCAATGATGGTCGTATGCGTGTTTGGCGCCGTGCAGGTGAGCGCCACAATCAGGACTGCATACGACCGAGGCACACAGGGCCAACACCCGGCATCATGGTGTGGGGAGCGATCTCCTATACTGGCCGTACACCACTGGTGATCGTCGAGGGGACATTGAATAGTGCACGGTACATCCAAACCGTCATCGAACCCATCGTTCTACCATTCCTAGACCGGCAAGGGAACTTGCTGTTCCAACAGGACAATGCACGTCCGCATGTAACCCGTGCCACCCAACGTGCTCTAGAAGGTGTAAGTCAACTACCCTGGCCAGCAAGATCTCCGGATCTGTCCCCCATTGAGCATGTTTGGGACTGGATGAAGCGTCGTCTCACGCGGTCTGCACGTCCAGCACGAACGCTGGTCCAACTGAGGCGCCAGGTGGAAATGGCATGGCAAGCCGTTCCACAGGACTACATCCAGCATCTCTACGATCGTCTCCATGGGAGAATAGCAGTCTGCATTGCTGCGAAAGGTGGATATACACTGTACTAGTGCCGACATTGTGCATGCTCTGTTGCCTGTGTCTATGTGCCTGTGGTTCTGTCAGTGTGATCATGTGATGTATCTGACCCCAGGAATGTGTCAATAAAGTTTCCCCTTCCTGGGACAATGAATTCACGGTGTTCTTATTTCAATTTCCAGGAGTGTATTACTTCCTTTCGATGTATCGAGAGCCGATAATGATGATCATTAAATATCGATATATCGAATTACCGGTATTTTCAAAACTATCAACAGTTCTAGAATGAGATTTTCACTCTGCAGCGGAGTATGCGCTGTTATGAAACTTCCTGGCAGATTAAAACTGTGTGCCGGACCGAGACTCGAACTCTGGACCTTTGCCTTTCGCTGGCACGTGCTCTACTTGCTTCGGTAGCCCAGTTGGTAGAGCACTTGCCCGCGAAAGGCAAAGGTCCCGAGTTCGAGTCTCGTTCCGGCACACAGTTTCATCAACAGTTCTAATTTAAACCAATTGGTGGAAGCCCAACCTATTGACAATGAGAAGCAGTCCTACCGGAGCCAGGTGTATTCGGAAGAATGCATGATTCACTGTGAGGAGAGACAGAAAGATGTGTCAGGATGCGTGGTAAACACACGCAGCACTGCCTGTAGTATCTTCTGGTACGTAACAGACAGATGGGAACGAGTGAACAGATTGTCCCATATCCCAACATATATTGGTTTCCTGACATGTCATCGTAGGGACTTCTCTTGCAGTTTTGACCAATAGTACCTCCTGCTGGAAAAGGAGACACTTTTTTTAAAAGAGCCAATGTACTGCTTACAATGCTGTTTTATATGAACAAGTTGTGTGATAACACTAAAACTAATGTTAGGCAATTCATTCATATCTCAACACTGATGACTGGGACACACACACACACACACACACACACACACACACACACACACACACAAACTTTCAGCTCACATCAGGACCATGACGTTAAAACTTTACTTAAATTCCATTCTTCGAGCTTTTACATTTCTCTGACTGGAAAACTGAGTCACCATCTCTCCATAATGAAGGAGATATTGAGCACACTAAGACGAAATGGGAGAAGTATAATCCATGGCTGATTTTGAACATATTGTTTTGCTGTTAGAGTGTATTGTAGAGTGATACAAGTTTTTTGTTACCAACTTATATTACTTTTAAAGAACTGCTTTTTGTTATCTATATAATTCTTAATATAGTTTCTGTTATTATGCAAGCATACGTGAACCGTCTATTTAAATAAGTTTTTTAAACTATCTCTTCACTGTCACTTTCATGTGTAGTATGATTCAATTGTAGAAAAAGCTGCTTTGAGCTTTTCGTAGAACTCTTCACAATAAACGTAACGTAATTTAGGCTTTTGTCATGATCATCGACATAGTTGTTATTGTTATAGTTACCAACAGTTTTCTTGATGTGCCTAGCATTCACATGATGCAATTATATTCCCCACCTTATTGAATATGTTTTTGCAGTTTTATTGTTTCTAGTTATTATTATCACGGGCCTTTTCTTTAGTTTGCAAAATATGTCCATATATTGTGCACTTTTTCCCCGAAAGATGATTCCCATAGCTAAGAGGAGTGTACATATAAATAGCGTGTTACCGCGAGGCTCTTATGTCAGGTCTCTAAGGACGATATACACTGACAGATTTCCGTTTGGTAGTATCTTCGTAAGTTCATTCCACTTGAAGTAACAGTCGATTTTCGTTCCAAAAAATAGTGTTTGTTTCGCAATTTATGATATTATTATCTACGTTTAAACCCACAGCGTTCTTTTCTCTGGTTAATCTGAAATTTGTGCTTATTATTTTCTATAAACTCGGTTTACGTTGTTTTACTAGCTGAGGACTTCATTTGTTTTCTATATTAGCAGTTCTGGCGCTTTACTTGTGTTTACACCTGTCATTAGCAAAGACGATCCTTTCGCCTCTGTAGTGATTTCTAGCATTGGCCTTATGCTGAAAGAGTTTATGAAAGAACATATATCTGTAGCCAAAAGCGATGAGAAAGGAAATCGTAGGCAGAGGAAGAGTCACAAAACAAGTAACAAAAAGATTTAGAAATGCGATATCACAGACTGATGCTAAAAATTAAATAGACAGGTGAAATTAGAGTTCGAGAGGTAGCAGCATGCTCCACAAAGACAGGGATATTCCGTTGGTTCTTCGATCGCCCGTCTTGTCTAAGACTCTTTGATCGCCTTCTTGTCGAAGACGGAGTGGAGTGGCTACTTTAGCAATGTAAGAACATCAATTCTTATGAGACTTATCTTCGTTACGAAAGTCCCTCACGAGAAACTCGTTTCTTTTCACGCTAGTACTTACCTAGCGATTCTATCGAACTACCACCTAGAGACGTGTACACTTCCAGTTTTCCGAAATCATCAGCTTCAGTATCAGCGTGATGTCTATAGACAGACGTGATCTTTTCTTTGAAGAAACTAGGATAAATACGCCTACCTGTTCGGTAGCAAGTTTCAGTCGGTTTGTAATTCTATTTTACTTTATTGCATTGTACGGTGGAAAGTTATTCTACTGGATACCCAATTCTTCTTAAGTTCGGCTATGGGATGCTGGTAGCAAAAGTCTCGATACGGCTCTCAGGAAGATAGATTTCTGTTTTTATTGTCGTGATTTAACGTCTGATTTATCTGGGGGGAGAAGTAAGCCTTTACGCGAGGCAGAAGGTATTTTCTGGAGCGCTTCCAATTGTAAATCGCATTTCGGTGATGCCCTCGCGAGGACTAAAGGATCGATCTTCTACTCTCTGAAATTTCTCTAGCTGTGCCGTTAAAAATCTGAGTAAAGTTTCAACGCTGACGAACAATACAGGAGAAACTGTATCATAATCAAATGTGAAAAGAATAAGATTTTCTTCGACAGGGAACCAAGCGTCTATAATCAGCAGCCTCTGCTACATCATACGGAAGATATCTCGACATACTGTTAGTTGTCACAGAGTTTTTGGGGTGTATTACACACAGTCTCTCTGATATCGTGATATAATTACTGGACAGCAGTGGTTCATTCCCAGCCTATATTATTTTCCAAGGCACAGATTTATGGAACTGTAATCCAAAAGCCGGCCGAAGTGGCCGTGCGGTTAAAGGCGCTGCAGTCTGGAACCGCAAGACCGCTACGGTCGCAGGTTCGAATCCTGCCTCGGGCATGGATGTTTGTGTTGTCCTTAGGTTTAACTAGTTCTAAGTTCTAGGGGACTAATGACCTCAGCAGTTGAGTCCCATAGTGCTCAGAGCCATTTGAACCATTTTTTGTAATCCAAAATTTCTTCCGTAAATCGTCCACATTCTGCTGCCTGTGCAGGAGTTCTGTTGTTTGCTTCTAAGGTAGTTTATTATTTTCTTGTCTCACTTGTTAAGCGGAGGTGTCTTTCTGCCTTGCTTAGGTTTCCTCTTTTTACAATAACACGGCAATAGAACTTAGACGCAGTATTTTCCGAAATCTTCAGAGATGGACTGTTTCGACATTCTGTATGGAAGGCTTGTAGAAACTGCCGATTACTACTTCATGCCATTACTTCTGCTCTCATTTAAAAATATTAATATGTGAAAAACAAAAAGTGATGTAAACAAGATGTAAAGTTGTGACTATGGTTCAATAAACTGAGATGTAAAGCTGTGGCTGTGGTTCAATAAATAGATTCTAGATACCGTAGAAGTAGCTCACTTTCATCATTAAGTCACTGACTACTATGAAAACAAAGCAGGCGCAGAGCTGCAATATACACTAAGGCCGAAATATGACAAGTACCAGGAAAATACATTACTGGCCATCAAAATTGCTACACCACGAAGATGACGTGCTACAGACGCGAAATTTCTGTGATATGCAAATGATTAGCTTTTCTGAGCATTCACACAAGGTTGGCGCCGGTGGCGACACCTACAACGTGCTGACATGAGGAAAGTTTCGAACCGATTTCTCATACACAAACAGCAGTTGACCGGCATTGCCTGCTGAAACGTTGTTATGATGCCTCGTGTATGGAGGAGAAATGCGTACCATCACGTTTCCGACTTTGATAAAGGTCGGATTGTAGCCTATCGCGATTGCGGTTTATCGTATCGTGACATTGCTGCTTGCGTTGGTCGAGATCCAATGACTGTTAGCAGAATATGGAATCGGTGGGTTCAGGAGGGTAATACGGAATGCCGTGCTGCGTCCCAACGCCCTCGTATCACTAGCAGTCGAGATGACAGGCATCTTATCGGCATGGCTGTAACGGATCGTGCACCCACGTCTCGATCCCTGAGTCAACAGATGGGGACGTTTGCAAAACAACAACCATCTGCACGAACAGTTCGACGACGTTTGCAGCAGCATGGACTGTCAGCTCGGAGACCATGGCTGCAGTTACCCTTGATGCTGCATCACAGACAGGAGCGCCTGCGATGGTGTACTCAACGACGAACCTGGGTGCACGAATGGCAAAACGCCATTTTTTCGGATGAATCCAGGTTCTATTTACAGCATCATGATGGTCGCATCCGTGTTTGGCGACATCGCGGCGAACGCACATTGGAAGCGTGTATTCGTCATCGCCATACTGGCGTATCACCCGGCGTGATGGTATGGGGTGCCAGTGGTTACACGTCCGGTCACCTCTTGTTCGCATTGACGGCACTGTGAACAGTGGACGTTACATTTCAGATGTGTTACGACCCGTGGCTCTACCCTTCATTCGATCCTTGCGAAACCCCACATTTCAGCAGGATAATGCACGACCGCATGTTGCAGGTCCTGTACGGGCCTTTCTGGATACAGAAAATGTTCGACTGCTGCCCTGGCCAGCACATTCTCCAGATCTCTCACCAATTAAAAACGTCTGGTCAATGGTGGCCGAGCAACTGGCTCGTCTCAATACACCAGTCAGTACTCTTGATGAACTGTGGTATCGTGTTGAAGCTGCATAGGCAGCTGTACCTGTACACGCCATGAAAGCTCTGTTTGACTCAATGCCCAGGCGTATCAAGGCCGTTATTACGGCAAGAGGTGGTTGTTCCGGGTACTGATTTCTCAGGATCTATGCACCCAAATTGCGAGAAACTGTAATCACATGTCAATTCTAGTATAATATATTTGTCCAATGAATACCAGCTTATCATCAGCATTTCTTCTTGGTGAAGCAATTTTAATGGCCAGTAGTGTAATTTAGCAATGGTGTAATGAAGTTACTGAGTGGAGATCTGCCAAAAGATAACTCAGCATCCTAGTATGAGAAAATAAAGTCGAGCAATACTGTTTTAAATTTTTATTTTACAGCTAACAGTTAAAAAAAATTGCCGCGCGGGGTAGCCGCACGGTCTTGGGCGCCTCGCCACGGTTCGCGCGGCTATCCCCGTCAGAGGTTCGAGTCCTCCCTCGGGCATGGGTGTGTGTGTCGTCCTTAGCGTAAGTTAGTTTAAGTTAGATTACGTAGTGTGTAAGCCTAGGGACCGATGACCTCAGCAGTTTGGTCCCATAGGAACTTACCTCAAATTTCAAAGTTAAAAAAATTAAACTAATTCAGAAATTGTCTGCAGAATGAAATACGAAATCTTTATATCACGTACATTTTGTGAATTAAGGCATTAAAAGTTCTGGAAGAAATTAAGGACAGCTTTTTATTGTTTTATCTTATCTCTTTTTAACTGGCTTTCTGGACGTACCCATGCAATAATCTCAACAGTGAAATATCAACTATGACGACACGAACGTAAAGACAACGCAACACCCTGTTTCCGAGTCTCCGATAAGACGACTTAGAATCGTTGATTGAAAGGGGCAGCATAGTTTACAGATAATTAAAAATTTAAGTTATATACCCTTAGAAATACTCTTACACTTATTATTTTATTAAAAGCATGCAAGTTAATGTGTTTTCGCTATTCACACATGAAGTTTCTGTAAATACTGAAATGTCCTCATTGTACAGTGCAGTAGTGTAAGGTATACTACTGACGAATAGATTACTGTAAGTGGAAAAGTTGGTCGTCTGAAAATGGGCATCATAGGCCGAAGCCGATAATGGAATTACTATGAAGCTTTTAAAAGTATGTTTGGATGGTTGCGTTCTGTACCTACAATAAATCTGTTACAGAAAGGTACTGAATTTTCTTAAATATTCAATTAGGGGCGACTATCGTAGAAGCTTTTTAAAATTTCTATGGCACACAGCACGAGCTGGTTTTCAAACGAATAATTTAAACTCTTCATTATTGCTGGTGTGCCCACCATAAGTCAATACTGATTCAGAGAAACTGAAAAAATTTTCAGGCAGATCTTAAGATTTTATTAAAGTGCTACAAGAATTGGCAACCTGATTTAAATGTTGCGAAGTATCATTGGATCCCCCTTTGTAGGGATATGAAATGTATCGATCTCGTAGTCTCAGTCGCTAGTAAAGCTGGTGGCACACAGTCTTCATTGGATACTGGGAAATGCAGTACCAAGGAACTTCCTGGCAGATTGAAACTGTGTGCAGGACCGAGTCGAACCAGGGCCTTTGCCTTCGCAGGTATGTACTCTATCGGCTGAGCTAGCCAAACTGCCCTCACACTTATATTTCCGCTAGTATCTCATCTCCTGCCTTTCACACTTCGTCTCGCTGCACTCCTGGAAGAAAGGATATTGCGGAGACGTGACGTCTGTGAACTTTGGAAGGTAGGAAAACATGTACTGCCGGAAGTAGAGCTTTGAGGATCGGTCGCGAGTCGTACTTGAATAGCTAAGACAGTAGAGCACTAGACGGTGAAAGGTAAACGTCCCAAGTTCGAGTCTCGGTCCGTCACACAATTTTAATCAACACGAAGTTTCAAATCAGCGCACTCTCCGCTTCATTCTGGAATCTGCGACGGAGGCTTCTTGCAAACTGCTCGTGAAACCCACGCTGGAATATTGCTCAAATGTGTGGCCCTTACCTCGTAGGAGTCGTAATGGACACTTAGGGTGTAAAAAGAATAACTTCACGGATGACCACGAGTTAAGTCGCGGGAGAGCATCGTGGAGATGCTGAGGAACGTGATACAGCCGAATCTTGAACTAGACACGAACTATTCTGCTAAGCACACTTACAAGAGAGGAAGACACGATTATGCCACAAGCCCCTACGTACACTTGATCAAAAGTATCAGGACACCTGGCCGAAAATGACTTACAAGTTCGTGACGCTCTCCATCAGTAATGCTGGAATTCAGTACGGTGTTGGCCCACCCTTAGCCTTGATGACAGCTTCCACTCTCGCAGGCATACGTTCAGTCATGTGCTGGAAGGTTTCGTGGGGAATAGCAGCCCATTCTCACGGAGTGCTGCACTGAGGAGAGGTATCGATGTCAGTCGGCAAGTCCTGGCACGAAGTCGGCATTCCAAAACATCCCAAAGGTGTTCAATAGGATTCAGGTCAGGACTGTGTGCAGGCCAGTCCATTACATGGATGTTATTGTCGTCTAACCACTCCACCACAGACCGTGCAATGTGAGCAGGTACTCGATCATGTTGAAAGATGCAATCGTCATCCCCGAATTGCTATTCAACAGTGGGAAGCAAGAAGGTGCTTATAACATCAGTGTAGGCCTGTGCTGTGATAGTGCCACGCAAAACAACAAAGGGTGCAAGCCCGTCCATAAAAAATACGACCACACTATAACACCACCGCCTCCGAATTTTACTGTTGGCAGTACACACGCTGGTAGATGGCGTTCACCGGGCATTCGCCATACCCACACCATTTCATCGGATCGCCACATTGTGTACTGTGATACGTCACTCCACACAACGTTTTTCCACTGTTCAATCGTCCAATGTTTATGCACCTTACACTAAGGAAGGCGTTGTTTGGCATTTGCCTGCGTGATGTGTGGCTTATGAGCAGCCGCTCTACCATGAAATCCAAGTTTTCTCACCTCCCACCTAACTGTCATAGTACTTACAGTGGATCCTGATGCAGTTTGGAGTTCCTGTGTGATGGTCTGGATAGATGTCTGCCTACTACACATTACGACCCTCTTCAACTGTCAGCGGTCTCTGTCAGTCAGCGGAAGAGGTGGCCTGTACGCTTTTGTGCTGTACGTTCCTCCTCACGTTTCCACTTCACTATCACATCGGAAACAATCGACCCAGGGATGTTTAGGAGTGTCGAAATCTAACGTACAGACATACGCCACAAGTGACACCCAATCACCTGACCACGTTCGAAGTCCATAAGTTGCGCGGAGCGCCCCATTCTGATCTCTCACGGTATCTAATGACTACTGAGGAGTACCTGGCAGCAGGTGGCAGCACAATCCACCTAATATGAAAAACTTATGTTTTTGGGTGCGTGCGGACACTTTTGACTACGTAGTGCACCTTTCCGATAGGGACAGCGAAGACAAAACTATACTAATTACAGAGCATATAGAGGGGTTTAAGCAATCATTGTCACCAAACCCCTTACACAAATGGAACGGGAAGGAGCCCTGATGAACTGTACAAGCCATGCTCTTGACTTCAGTTTGAGAAGTGTGGTTACAGGTGTAGCCTGCAACTTCCATTCAATCGTAGATGAAAAGTAAAGTTATCAAGACCTGAGCAATGATGGCGCGTGGTGGTGCAATTGGACGGTATCAAGCCCTCAACAAGGCCATGGAGAAGTCACTGTTTTGTCATTGATCAGTTTCTTACTCCTTAATGACGGGAGGCTCTAACGAGTGTCGGGGAAGTAAGGACGAATTTTGCGCCATTTTGTTATACGACGGTTGTCAGCCGTGCTTTTTTCATTTTTGCTATCTGCGATCCTCTCCATTAGCAGCCTGATAGCTTTTGTGTGGTGAGCATTGTTGTTTGATGTTTATTTTCGTCGTGGAGGAGATGACAACTGAGCAACGTATGCAAGTGATAAAAAGTTGTTACAGGAACAGTGGAAGTCCTAAGGCAACCGTTCGTGAATTGCGTGTGACCCTCTGACGTAATGCTGCTTCAACCGAATCATCAGTTCGGAAGCTGATCCGGAAGTTTGAGACCAAGGCTTCTGATTCAAACGTTAAGAAACCAGGACGACCGCGTTCTGTTCGAACACAATATAACATTGCTGTCGTGCGTGACAATGTGACCGCAAGCACCAGGAATCGGTTCACCGACGAGCTCAGCAATTGAATTTATCACCAAGTTCGGTCCATGAAACCCTTTCAAAAGTTCTGAAATGCATGCGTGCAGAATTCAACTTGCACAACAGTTGAAGCCTGCTGATCATGGAATGAGCCATGGATTTGCTCAATGGGGCTTGGCTCGACGAGCGGAGAACGGAAACTTCCCAGGTGAGACGCACTTCCACCTCAGTGGGTACGTCAACAAGCAAAGTGGAGAATTTGGAGTAAAGGAAATCCGCGAGTGACTGTGGAAGATGAGATGCATCTACGAAATCCACGCTGTGTGATGTTGGTTCTGGGCAAGAGGAGTTATGGGCCCGTACTTGTTTGAAAACGATGAGGGAGCTGCCGCTACTGTCAACGGCTGTCGTTATCGAAACACGCTTTCTCATTGGTTTTCGTCTTATTGATAATAATGCCGATTTTTGTTTCAGCAAGATGGTGTCACATGTCACACATTCCGGGAAACGATTGCTCTGCTGAACGAAAAGTTTCCTCAAAAAATTATCACTTTGCGTGGCAACCAGGACTGGCCTCCCAGATCATGCAATCCTACGCGTTGTGACTTTTTTTTTACAGGGATTTGTGAAATCAAAAGTGTACTTGAACAAACCACAAAGAGTGCTCCAATTGAAATTAAAGCGCTTATTAATGGCATCCCACCAGATTTTTGTGAACGCATCATCGAGAACTTCAATTGACGCACTGCACCTTGCCGCGCGGCCTTGGGTGGTCATATGGAGGATATGATTTTTCATACATTAATGGGAAAAGTTACTTAATGTGTCTGTAAAAAAAGAAAATTACATTTTCAATAAATTTTGTAAGTTCAAATGGTTCATATGGCTCTGAGCACTATGTGACTTAACTTCTGTGGCCATCAGTCCCCTAGCAATTAGAACTACTTAAACCTAACTAACCTAAGGACATCACACACAATTATGCCCGAGGCAGGCTTCGAACCTACGACCGTAGCGGTGCCGCGGTTCGAGACTGTAGCGCCTAGAACCGCTCGGCCACACGGGAAATTTTGTAAGTTCTATAGCACTTTAATACAGGGTGTTTATAAATGAATAACGGAGTTTTAACGCTTTATAATATTTAGTATATTAAACTTACAGTTATAGAAGATACGTGAAATGAAAGAACAACTCAAACTGTTTTACCAAGAACCTTATAAATGTTCAATGTGAGCACCATTTGTCACACGCCACACATCAAGTCTACAGCCGAGTTCTTCCCAAATGTTGGTAAGTGTGTCTTCAGTGATTGTTGCAACAGCTGCTTCAATCCGGTTTCTTAATACAGGGAGGTCTGCTGGTAGCGGAGACACGTATACACGATCCTAGATAAAGCCCCAAAGGAAAAAATCGCATGGCGTTAGGTCGGGTGAACGTGGAGGCAATGCAAAGCAAGCCCTGACATTGGGCCCCTTGCGACCTATCCAGCGCTCGGGTATAGACTTGATCTACATTTACGTCTACATGGATACTCTGCAAATCACATTTAAGGGGGGGGGGGGGAGATTCCAGGCGCTACAGTCTGGAGCCGAGTGACCGCTACGGTCGCAGGTTCGAATCCTGCCTCGGACATGGATGTGTGTGATGTCCTTAGGTTAGTTAGGATTAATTAGTTCTAAGTTCTAGGCGACTGATGACCTCAGAAGCTAAGTCGCATAGTGCTCAGAGCCATTTGAACCAACCATTTAAGGGGGCAGGACGTCAAACGGCCGACTTCGGGCAGAAGAGGCACCACAGGACATTTTAATTTCTACAGTCTACCCTTTTACAAATAAATTCATAAAACTTGTCAGCATGACCAGGAGGGATTCAGGATTCACACTCGTAACAGTGGAAGTTCAAAAACATAACAAAATATTTGTTTTTACATGTCAAATTCCATCATTTTTTCACTTACTATTGGCTCCATTAGTTGCTATAGGTACACTTTTCTTCATAAGTAAGAGAGATTCTTCGATGAAGTTCGCACAGTATACAAACCATACTTACAGGTCTATGAAACTCTAGAATTTTCCAAATCTATTAAAAACTGCGGTAAAAATTCAGATGATTAACAATAGAATTTGAGTTTTTTCTAAACATGAAACCTGAAATAAAACAGCTCATTCATTTTTTGTAACTTAAAGAAATTCTAGAGTTTCATGCACCTGTAAGTATGGTTTCTATGCTGTGGAAAATTCATCGAAAAATCTCTCTTACTTATGAAGAAAAGTGTACCTACAGCAACAAATGCAACCAAATAGTAAGTGAAAAAATGATGAAATTTCACATGCAAATAAAATTTATTTTGTTAAGTTTTTTAACTTACACTGTTACGAGTCCTTCCTGGTCATGCTGACAACGTTTTATGAATTTAATTGTAAAAGTATAGACAGTGAAAATTAAAATGTCTTGTGGTGCCTCTCCTGTTCCGAGTTGGCCCGTTTGACGTCCTACCCCCCTTAAGTGCCTGGCAGAGGGTTTATCGAAGCACCTTCACAATTCTCTATTATTCCAATCTCGTATAGCGCACGGAAAGAATGAACACCTATATCTTTCCGTACGAGCTCTGATTTCCCTTATTATATCGTGGTGATCGTTCCGCCCTATGTAGGTCGGTATCAACAAAATATTTTCGTTGCGGAGCAGAAAGTTGGTGATTGGAATTTCGTGAAAAGATTCCGCCGCAACGAAAAACGCCTTTCCTTTAATGATTTCCAGCCCAAATCCTGTATCATTTCTGTGACACTCTCTCCCACACTCTCTCCCATATTTCGTGATAATACAAAACGTGCTGCCTTTCTTTGAACTTTTTCGATATACTCCGTCAGTCCTGTCTGGTAAGGATCCCACACCGCGCAGCAGTATTCTAAAAGAGGGCGGACAAGCGTAGTGTAGGCAGTCTCCTTAGTAGGTCTGTTACATTTTCTAAGTGTCCTGCCAATAAAACGCAGTCTTTGGTTAGTTTTCCCAACAACATTTTCTATGTTTTATTTCCAATTTAAGTTGTTCGTAATTGTAATACCTAGGTATTTAGTTGAATTTACGGCCTTTCAGATTAGACTGATTTATCGTGTAACAGAAGTTTAACGAGTTCCTTTTAGCACTCATGTGGATGACATCACACCTTTCGTTATTTAGGATCAACTGCCACTTTTCGCACCATTCAGATATTTTTTTCTAAATCTTTTAGCAATTTGTTTTGATCTTCTGATGACTTTATTAGTCGATAAACGACAGCGTCATCTGCCAACAACCCAAGACGGCTGCTCAGATTGTCTCCAAAAGCGTTTATATAGATAAGGGACAGCAAGGGGCCTATAACACTGCCTTGGGGAACGCCAGAAATCACTTCTGCTTTACTCGATGACTTTCCGTCAATTACAACGAACTGTGACCTCTCTGACAGGAAATTAAGAATCCAGTCACGTAACTGAGATGATATTCCATAAGCACGCAATTTCACTACGAGCCGGTTGTGTGGTACAGTGTCAAAAGCCTTCCGGAAATCCAAGAATACGGAATCGATCTGAAATCCCTTGTCAATAGCACTCAGCACTTCATGTGAATAAAGAGCTAGTTGTGTTTCACAGGAACGATGTTTTCTAAGCCCATGTTGACTGTGTGTCAAAAAAAAAAAAAAAAAAAAAAAAAAAAAAAAAAAAAAAAAAAAAAAAGAGGCTCTGAACACTATGGGACTTATCTGAGGTCATCAGTCTCCTAGAACTTAGAACTACTTTAACCTAACTAACCTAAGGACATCACACACATCCATGCCCGAGGCAGGATTCGAACCTGCGACCGTAGCCGTCGCGCGGTTCCAGACTGAAGCACCTAGAACCACTCGGCCACAGCGGCCGGCGACTGTGTGTCAATAGACCGTTTCCTTCGAGGTAATTCATAATGTTCGAACATAATATATGTTCCAAAACCCTGCTGAATATCGACGTTAACGATATGGGGCTGTAATTTATTGGATTACTCCTACTACCTTTCTTGAATATTGGCGTGACCTGTGCAACTTTCCAGTCTTTGGGTACGGATCTTTCGTCGAGCGAACGGTTGTATATGATTGTTAAGTACCAGCATACACCGAAAGGAACCTAATTGGTATACAGTCTGGACCAAAAGACATGCTTTTATTAAGTGATTTGAGTTGCTTCACTACTCCGAGGATATTTACTTCTACGTTACTCATGTTGGCAGCTGTTCTCGATTCGAATTCTGGAATATTTACTTCGTCTTCTTTTGTGAAGGCATTTCGGAAGGCTGTGTTTAGTAAATCTGCTTTGGCAGCACTGTCTTCGATAGTATCTCCATTATTATCGTGCAGAGAAGTCATTGATTGTTTCTTGCCGCTAACATACCTCACAGACGACCAGAATCTCTTTGGATTTTCTGCCAGGTTTCGAGGCAAAGTTTCGTTGTGGAAATTGTTATAGGCGTCTCACATTGAGCTCCGCGCTAAATTTCGAGCTTCTGTATGTGTGCCATGTGACAAATGGTGCTCACATTGAACATTTATGAGGCTCTTGGTAAAAATGTTTGAGTTGCACTTTCATTTGACATATCATTTATAACAGTAAATTTAATGTAATAAATAGTATAAAGCGTTAAAACGCCGATATTCATTTATAAACACCCTTTGTATGTCCCTATTTCCCGGACACCCTTCCGTGTCCCTTACAAACAGAAGTAAGAAAAAATATTTTTCCTCTAAATTCTAGTATCGTTGCTATCGGAACAACTGCGGTTTGTGCACGATGGACGGAATTCGCTGGCAACGTGTTCTCGTGTTAGCAAGCTGTCCCAAGTTCCTGTATGTCGCCGCCACAAGAATTCCCCGCGGAGCAGCCGCTTGCAGCTCGGTTTCAGATCTTATCTGCGGGCAAAAAAATAAACACGGAATAATAATTTCGGGCCTGAGATTGAATCTTCTCGGCTATTGACACGCAAGATAACTGAAACAGGTTTATTACGGTCACCGTCGATAGCGTTTATAATTCCCGTGCGTCATTTCCAAAGTAATGACTCCCTGGACAGCATACTAAGTAGATATTTACGAATATTAAACACGTATATTAAAACAGAATAATTCCCTCACGAGATTAGTAATTACTATAGAGCAACGTGTATTAATGGTTGGGACTGGTTTTTAATTCCTCGTATGACTTTCTTTTTTGGCGCTTCCTCGTGCCGGGGAGGCATTCGATGGGTCGTTCTCGTCGCAGGTTCCATCTACGTTTCATCAAAAACGACAGTAACACCAAAGCAACGGCACGCACCCCATTTCAAGTGTTTCCTGGCTGTCTTTTATAGCCAACCTGTAAGGAATATCGCCATAAATTTGGGAGATGTTAATTAAAACAATAAAGATGTCCGCGTACGAAATTAATGTGGCGAGGTAATTAGGGAACGTTTGACGCAGTTTCAATGAAGACTACAGCCTGATAAATTATTGTTAATTACTTAATCATCACTTGTGATAGCGCGAAGGAGCAATTTGTTTAGGAAGGACCGTTTCAGGCAATTGAGAGGTTCACTATTTGCGATATGGTGATAGTGCGTTGACCCGTTCCACTCAGCGGAGGGGCTGGATCCCTAGGCTGCCAGTTTGGATGTTGTTTGTACTTTATTTCCGTGAGTGAATACGACGCCAGTGTTGTTGGCTCTCCTAGTGTCGGATACAGATGATGAAATTGGCGGTCCAGCTGGTAATTTGCGAACGAAATAGGCTATATTACACGATGACTCATCATCTCTAGATCTACAGCTACGTATAAAAGGTGTATCAGAAATGCCTTTATAAATTCTAGCGTCAGATTACTCAGACCAAATATAAGAAAGAGCGTCTCTATAAGCGTAGGCCCGAAAATCTTACGTTTTTCAATTGTTAATAATAGAAAAATTGTTCAGGCTGTCGTCGAACTGCTTCTACACACGCATTAACTGGCCATGAAATGAGATCTGTCAAATGCTACGGCGATATCTTTTTTCTGTTCAACTTGGCGATTGCGGTTACACCTCTAACAGCTCATGCACGGATTCATATTTATTCATTCGTTATTTGTTCGGAAGGTGTGCGTCATAGCGCGTTCATTCTTCTTCTTCTTCTTCAGTAGCTCTACAGCCCTTGGTGAGCCTTGGCTTCTTCAACAATCTTCCTCCACACTTCTCGGTTATTAGCTGCTCTTTTCCACCCCCGGACTCCCATATTGCTGATATCCATTATTACCTCATCGATCCATCTTCTTCTAGGTCTCCCTTTTCGCCTAACTGAATGGATCATACCTTTCATCATTTTCTTTGGAATTCTATCCTCTGCCATTCTCTCCAAGTGTCCTAGCCATCGTATTCGCTGTGATTTCACAAATTTTACTATGTTCCTGCCTTGTATTAACTCTTGTAATTCGGCATTGTAGCGTATTCTCCAGCCTTCTTCCTCCCTTATTGGCCCATAGATTTTGCGTAGTATTTTCCGCTCAATGCTTCTTAGAGCATTTTTATCGTGTTCTGTCAACGTCCATACCTCTGAGCCGTATGTGATAACTGGGCGGACTAGGGACTTATATATTAGCAATTTAGTTTTTCTTGTAACAAGGCTACTTTTGAAAAGCTGCATATTTGCAAAGTAAGCTCTGTTTCCTGCTTGTATTCTTTCTCTTATAGCCTTTCCAATACTGTTATCATTTGTTATTAAGGCTCCCAAGTAGTTAAAAGAGGACACTCCATTGAAGCATTTCCCATTGATGTTTAGGTTTTTAGGGGTTCTTCTGGCCTCAGATTGTGACATTACCATATATTTTGTTTTGTTTTCATTTACTATGAGGCCAATTTTTAAGGCTTCTGTTTCCATTGCCCGGTATGTTTCTAGGAGTGTATTGGTATTTCTTCCTGCTATAACAATATCATCAGCGTATGCACATATCTGGCTAGTTTCCATAAATATGGTGCCTCTTTTGTTGATTTTATTTACTGCACTATGCAGGGCTATGTTGAATAGGACAGTGGAGAGACTATCCCCTTGCTTCACACCTTTATTAAAGTCAAAGCTTTCACTTGTTCTGCTAAGGACCTTTACTTTTGCTCTTGTCTCTGTTATTGTCATTCTGATTAGTCTTATTAATTTAGCACATATACCAACTTCTTTCAGTACTCTGTATAGTTCTTGCCGATTTATGCTGTCAAAGGCTTGTTTGAAATCGAATAAGAAATGCAGATCTATATAATATTCATAGAACTTTTCCATCATTTGCCTTATCACAAATATTTGATCAGTTGTTCCTCTGCCTGATCGAAAGCCACACTGATATTCCCCTAGTATGCCTTCTGCACACTTCCGTATCCTTTCGTTTAATATACTTGTGAAGATCTTATAAGCTGTACTTAGGAGTGTTACACGTCTATAGTTTACACATGCTGTTCTGTCCCCTTTCTTATAAATGGGGACTATTATTCCAATTTTCCAATTATCTGGCATAGTTTCTGTTTCCCATACATCTGATATTAATGTGTGCAGTTCTTTTATTACAGTTCATTACCTCCCCGGTTTCATGAGAATCTCTAGTGCTTTTTTGCAGACGATGTGTAGCAGGTGTCAATGTTTGTTTCTTTGTGCACTGTGTTGTGGTTCTGCTTTTAAGTCGATTAATGTGCAATGCTGTGAGCTGTCTCCAAAGGTAGCACTCTAAAATTTGTAAGTCGCCGATCGGACTACTGTAAAGAGTAATGTGTCTCGAACTAGGGAAACGAATAAGAAACATCCTACAGTTTTATTACAAGTGGTGTAAAAACGATGGACGAATATTCTTGCTGTGGCGAATTAGTAGCACAACTGAGGAGCATGACATTTGAACCACTGAACAAAGGCGCAGTTGCGGCATCTCAGCGAACCACTAGAAATTAAACTGAGGGATATTGTGGAAATGTGGAAAAAACTACCTCCAATGTAGTGGATTCAGGGATCTATGATATGGCCGAATTCGTCGAATCTGATGTTGTTTAAGTATAATCTTTTTTGAGTTAAGTTGTGTAAACAACTTTTAATAAAGTAACATAACTTACAAATGACTTAATGATCTTCACATAACCATTAAGAACTAACTTAAGTATTTCCCAGTTCGAGGCGTAATCAGTGTAACGCTTTGTTTCAAAACACGAAATAAATAGCACAGACTGGTATAGGAGTTGCGGTTGCCACAGAATAAATGTTATTGCCAGCTTTATCGCTTCAGAAATTGCATTATGTATGACCGTTTCTTGCCTAGGAAGACAAATTTCCAGTTTTCGAAGTGGACATTCTTCTGAAATTTGCAAACATAACGTCGCCGTCACTTTGTATTTCTTGCAGTATTATACGCCTGTTATTTAGATGTGGTTCTGCTTAAACCTTAGTCACCATCATTCTTTCTTTTTATGTCGCATTTCGCAGCATAAATTGTCAAGCAAAGAAGAGAATCCTATCAGACTGCTTGATAAATGAGGCAATGTGTGGGCACGAAGCACACATGCGTACGGTACGTTCTTCCCATTGAGTTATGCGCATGCGGTTGTTTCCATTGCCCTGCGCTTGCGCTCGAGGCATCCTGTGGACATTACAAGTTCAGAAAAAGTGTATGATTTATTCAAGCAAAAGAGCTTCACAAAACTAGCAAGTCAATAACGCGGTACTCCACATCTGGCACTTATACAAGCAGTTATTCAGTTTGGCACTGATTGACATAGTTGCTGTATTTCTTCCTGAGGGATATCGAGCCAAATTCTGTCCAACTGACGCGTTAGATCATCTAAATCCCGAACTGATTGTAGGGCCCTTCCCGTAATGCTCCAACAGTTCTCAGTTGGGGAGAGATCCGGGGACGTTGCTGGCCAAGGTTGGGTCTGGTGAGCACGAAGACAGACAGTAGAAACCAGGACTGATGGTTGCCACTTTTCCTTTCATAGCAGGACCCCTTTGATTTTCATCCGTGGGACCCTCACAGCACAGGGTTCGTCTACTATATTCTATGCCACGTTTTGTTGCCCTTCATGCCAAGCCATCCTGGTTTTACATTTCAGCAAGATAATGCCCGCCCACAAACGTTACTACTGATTGTCTTCGTGCTTACCAAATTCTACCTTGGCCAGCAACGTCGCCGGATCTCTCCCCAAATGAGAAAATTTGGTGTTATGTGGGCAAGGACCTCGAACTAGCTAGAAATTTTGACCATCCGACGCGTCAATTGGACAAGATTTGACAGGAGGTCGTAGTATAGACTCAATCGAATAAACTATTCTATTTGCGTTCAGTTTATGTTGGTTACAGAAATACCCCTGTTGTACCTCAAAGAAATATTCACAGAAGGTGTTAAGCAAAGACAAATGAAGTTCAAAGTTGATGTTCACAAATTCGACCTTCGAACTCGTGCAATTTCTATTTCTCTGTACTACACCAAATGTAGCCCACCTGAGGTCGTCTTGCTTGACATGCTACTCATAACTGTGCTTACTTATTGTTTGTAGACTTCGCCTGTCGGCATGACGACTAGATTGCGAAGGAGCCTAGTTGTGCTGGGAAGGGAATACCCTCGTTGTAGCCAGAAGAACCTCTTCCAATAAAGCTGAAGCCCATTTTCAAGACAGCCTACATTATGGAGCCCTGTAAGACAAAGCGTTAGCATAACTGGTCCAGTCGACTGATTGCCTATCATGCCCCACGGCAGACTTGAAGAGAAGCGTTGTGGGAAACGTCTCGCCACAAAAGGTATGCGGGTTATCGTTGGGCCACCAATGTGCGTTACGAGTGTTAATGGTAGCGTCAAGAGTGTAAGCGATTTCATCAGTAAACAGAATTAATGAAGTTAGTCAGGTATGTGCAACTGGGCAACGACAAAATTCCAGTCTTCTACCTTCCTCTCCTTTACGAAAGTAGTGAATCGGTTATACGTTTATAGGGAAATAGACCGTACATACGTACTATCCGCCATGTTCTTGTAAGTGTAAGACCTATACGTGCATAAACTGTGCATGGGTTTGTTGAAGGACTAGGGTGCAGCATAGTTCTACTAAAGGAACTCAATAGAGGCCGGTTACAAAGATTAGAAACAAAAGATATTTGTTGCTATGCAATAGCCAAGGCAGAATCATAGGCCAGATCATGCTGGACAAATTAAGAGCAGGGTACGAGGTCACAACTTTTTGTGAAGCCAAGCACTAGCCTTAGCGAGGTATCAGAGGACATACGGAATTTTTTTTTAATGATTTTGATACAGAGAATCAGATGATCACAGTAGGTGGAGCGGAAAACAGTCTGGCTAGAGGCAAACAACAGCATTAGGGGCGATCTAGATGGGACTGGAGTAGCAACTTGAGACGCAAGCATGAATTCTGTGGAGGTTCTATAGCGCTATGACCAGCTCTGGGTTGACACTGCAGCGAGCTGTGTGAACGCACAATTGAACAGGTTGCTGCTGACTGAAATGAAATCACGTGAGTGCAGTGCCAATTGCTACAACTGGGAGATGGGGTACTTTTGACACGGCCTTCAAAGGTGGGGAAGATAGTTTGGCTGAGCTTCTTACAGAAAATGTACTGGAGCCCACTGTCACTCAAAGCACGTTCCATGTGATTAATGGTGTCAGAAGGCCAACATTTTTTGGTTATGAATGCGTGAAAGATGTTGAAACAACCGAACAGCCCTACAAAATGCTTAACAATTCACGAAAAAGTAAAGTTATCTTTTTTCATCAGAATATTACAGGATTCAGTAATGAGGTGGAAGAGCTTCTTGTCTGTTTGGAAATTTTAGAGAGCTCTGAAAAAATGGACACCAGTGCCTATCTGAGCGCCAAATAACTACTGAGTTACAGAAATTACATATAAAAGATTACAGCCTAGCTTCTTGCTCATATAGAACTAAAATGGGGAACGGTGGTGGTGTTACGTACATTAAGACAGAACACAAATAGAACTAGTACGGAGAAAGGAGACTCGGCATAGTTGTAACGCTAAGTCTGCATGACTACCTATAATGGTTAGCATTTTGCACAACTGTTACAGGGTTCTTGGTTAGTGTGCTTTCTCAATGGCTGATCCCTCAGTTATGTTTGCATTTATACACTGTTGACAGCTGCGCTGCGAGTTGAAATCTAGGTCTGCAATGAAATACGGATGATATTACAACCGACGCTTACCTTCTTTCTGTTATGGACTCGTAAAGCTGGTACTCCGCAGTTAGCAAAGCGTCTAACTTATTCTTTACAAGGAGCAGCAGTTTTTCCATTACAAAAACCGTACACAAACATTCTGGCATAATCACCATCTGTAAATATATACAACATGCTTAAACGATACAGTAGAACATTCACAATCCCAAATGAAATATTTATTTACGTAAACTTCGCTGCGTGAACTTCGAGACAAAAATTGTCATCTATAAAGAAACTTATAGCAGGTGGAGTACCACTAAGCGAGATCGAAATTTATCCCTATAACAAGCTGAATCACTCCATCTAATAATTGGGAACCTGTTATGAGCCGGCCGTAGTGGCCGAGCGGTTCTAGGCGCTTCAGTCTGGAACCGCGCGACCGCTACGGTCGGAGGTTCGAATCCTGCCTCGGGCATGGATGTGTGTGATGTCTTTAGGTTAGTTAGGTTTAAGTAGTTCTAAGTCTAGGGGACTGATGACCTCAGATGTTAAGTTCCATAGTGCTCAGAGCCATTTGTACCATTTTTGAACCTTGTAAACTCCCCACAATAATTTTGAAAAAGTATGGACAATATTATTTAAGAAATGTTAATGGACATTGCTCTAAGCGTAACCTGCCCACAATGAAATGTACTGACAATGGGAACAAAAATGTGAAATTCGCAATCTGACTCAAATATAAATCCTTCAAAAAATTAAAGTCCATTCAGTGACAAGAAAATTCAATTAAACCGAAATATCGGTCTTTGGCCCTGTGTAAAACAATCAGAATTAAAGTCTTACCTCAGAATAAATGGATGTCACATATCTGCTCTTGTTGTTGCGCACCGCTTGGAGGAACTGCATTGCAAATAATAATATTCTCTCTTTTTTTTTGTGATTCTAGTGGAATTTTTCTTCAAAAGAAGTGGAATGAAATGGGAAGTGCAACGAAATCTTGAGTTCAATAAAAAATTAAATTTTTGAGAAAATGCTTTTGAAATAAAAAATTATTATTGGGAGACTTGTTGGAGAATAATTACAATAAATAAAATTTTTCATTATCTAATGATTATATTAATTAACAGTATACCTTATTCCTCATCTTGACCAGTGTTGCCGACCGCCTACATCACACAACCGCACTGGGCTGCTACTACTGACCGACCGCTCTGCATGACGACTACAGACTGAGTACTGCTCTCAACTAGACAGAGCTACAGACTCGCAACGACTGAACTGACAGACTCGCAACGACTGACTGACTGCTACTAACTGAGAACCGCTCGCAACACTCGCGCGGTCAAGCGCATACTCTCTGGTCACAGATGCTACAATGCCTCGCCATCGCTGCTATGTTACATACGTGTTTCATAACCCTCCACTGGGGGGGCAAAAATTTGGCAGCGATGGTGAGTCATTTGGACTTGCCAAGCGCGGCAAAATTTTTCTTTAATTAACAAAATTCTACAACTTACAGAGTATTTAAATGTTGTGCACACGCACTAAGTACAAAATATATCAGACAAAGACAAAATGTGAGTACAAAACATAGTAGCAAATCAGAAAAGTATATACAAATTATTTGACAGATAAAGTGCACAGGCACTGAAAAAATTCTTTAGCATATTCAGAACAAATAAACAGACTGGCAAGAATAATTAGATGTAGTACATAAAGTATATGTTGTGCACACGCACTAAGTACAAAATATATCAGACAAAGACAAAATGTGAGTACAAAACATAGTAGCAAATCAGAAAAGTATATACAAATTATTTGACAGATAAAGTGCACAGGCACTGAAAAAATTCTTTAGCATATTCAGAATAAATAAACAGACTGGCAAAAAATATTATGTTGACAAGTGACATGAGTGTACTTAATGAACATATCAGGAAATCATAAAAGTTATACAAATCATATTGAAAGATGAGAAAAGTGCACAGGCACTGAAAAATGTCTTTAGCATTTTCGCAATAAATAAACATAATGGCAAGAAAATCATGTCCAAAGTGCACATGCACTGAAAAATGTCTTTAGCATTTTCACAACAAATAAACATAATGGCAAGCATCATGTCGACCAATGACATAAGTATACTCGCACTGGAGTTCAACAAATCGAAAAAATGTATAACCTATGAACATAAATGATGTTACCAAAAAAAATGATTTTCTTTATGTGACAATAATCAGGATAGGAAAGGGAAGGATTGCATCATGGTTGTAGCACTTTAGATTGCACACAGCTGCTCTGAAAGTCCATATCTTTCCACAGAAGTACAACACCAAGTGACACAACTTGAAGTTCTTTTCCCATCAGAATTTATCAGTGTAGCCAAGACACTGAACTGTCGTAGTAATGTTCCATGTTTTCATTTTGGCAGTACATTAGGTACACCAAACAGTGGGACCATAATAATGTCTTCATCGCTCATGGTGGTGGACAGCATGTCGTGTCAACACCACACTCTTACAAGGCACACCAACGTAGAATTAGTGCAAAACCAAATATAGTGCTCCATGATCACTGGGATAAACAGGACAAATGGACATTGTAGTAATTCAGGGTAGTTAGCTTATGAGGTGAAGGACATCAAGTCACATAATATTGACAATTACAGACTTAATTAGTAGTTTGTGGCATTCATAGCCCAGTTATTGAACATTTCTGTACCATGTATGTAGTATTACAGAAAAATGTTCATTAATTGTTTTACATAGAATCAGTAATCTTCTTTTCCTAGTTACAAAGCATTATTAAATAATCGCATTCCTTTCTAGTTACAGAGTATAATTAAGAATCATTAGCCTTTTCCTAATTATAGTTAATTAATCATTTGTCATTAATTAATCATTTGTCTAATTACAGTTAATTAATCATTTGTATAATTACAGTTAATTAATCATTTGTCGTTAATTAATCATTTGTCTAATTACAGTTAATTAATTAATCATTTGTCATTTCAATATAGTAAGAATTTTTAGCCTTAATTAATTACAAAGCATTATTAAACAGTACCATAGTTAATTACTTATGTGTCATTCCAATCTATTAAGAATCATTAGTCTTTTCCTAATTACAAAGCATTATGAAACAGTCACATTCATTTCCAATAACAAAGTATGGCATCGTTAATTAATCATTTGAAATTCCAATATAGTAAGAATTATTAGCCTTCTCCTAATTACAAAGCATTATTAAACAGTCACATTCATTTCAAATTACAAAGTATCAACATTGGAAACAAGAGCTAATCAATGGCATAATTAATAACAATTCGTGGAGTGACATTAATTATTGGCACTCAGTGGCCAGCAAGTATTGAATAAAATCATCATTCAGTATTATTGAGATTATTACGAAGTCATTATTAAAAATCAGTTAATTACAGTCATAGCATTAATAATCATGGGCATTACAAGTACTCATTACAATAAACAGTGTTCCTCATTCAGTAGTATTCAGATCATTACAAAGGCATTATTAAAATCAGTTAATTACAGTCAAATCATTAGTAATCACAAGCATTATAAGTAGTATCATTACAACAAAAAGTGGCAGTTATTAGCTAGTGACAAAGCATTATTTTGAATATAGTCTCATTAAGAGGTCATTACTCAAGTGACATGCTATTCAGAGTTGATCAGTATTATTCAGAAGTATCATAAACTAGTGACATTATGTGGGACTGGTAATACATTTTTTTGGTAGCAATGCATTGCGTTGGGATCGATAATTAATTGCTGAGGCATAATACTTTTTGCTTTTGACCTATTGCTGCAAATGAGGATAGGTAACGTCATTCGTCATGAGTCAGCTGTAGCAAGATTATGTAACAAGGCAGTACATGTGATCACATTTATAAATGATAAACACAAATGGGTAAAAAATATAAAAATGCAAGTACTAGAACAGGTATAATAAGTAACAGGTTTAGTAAGTGTCATGAAAAAACTTCTCCTGGAAAAAATACAAAAACGGATTATTGACCTGAAAGAAGAAACGCACACTACGCTGAAAAGTAGTGAACTTCGAATTAACAAGTAGTGAAATGTGTATAAAATGTGTTCCATAGCTGTCCTTTCCAAAACTTTCCGTCATCCTACTATGCAATGTAACACCTGCTGTCAAAGCAAACTGCAACAAATACTTAAATAACTACGTAGCATAAATACATAACTTCAACATTATCTTCATCTGTAAAGAAAAAAAACTTCATTATCCATATCATCATAACTTCACCATTATCATCACCTGTAAAGAAAAACTTCATTATTCATAACATCATTTCCTTCGTCATTATTCATCAGTATTCATTATCATCTGCAAAAAATCACTTCATTACTCATTATACAACTATTCCTTATCTCTAGCATATTTCATCACTAAAACTAAGATGTGTAGTTCTCTCTGACAGCCTGCATCAATCACCTTGTATTCTGAAAGAAAAAATTAGTTAAGACTGCTATTCTGTGATGAGTATAGTATATTCTTGTTAATGTTTGTTAATCCTGATCCATTTACTCTTCCTCATAAAGTTATTGCATCTCCTTTCGTTTATTCCGCAGGTGAAATTCCCATTTATGTTAAATTTATTTCTTAGAATCATCATTCCTTTCTGAAATTGATGAACAAAGATTAATGTCCTGCATTTAAATCATATACCCACTAGATAATGACTGGTTTATGGTAACATAATTAACCCTACAGCATAACATGACAGAAAACGTAATATGTCAAAAACATTGACAGTGTTCAAAAAACAAAGATATACACAGAATAATACAATGCAGCAGCAAAAAAAAATGTTAAACATTCACGATCTTGAGGTGTCATATGGCAACAAAAAATGTCAAAGTCGACTGGTGTGTGTTATATCTTAACTATTTCATAGTCCATACAAACAAAACTGGAGTACAGTCACATACACCAAAAAATGGAAAATGTGCACGGTCTGATGTGTAACGACAAGAAAAGCGACCTGCTAACCTTACCTTGCCGGGCACTTGCCAAGAAAAAACACGATAATCATCAATAAGTAGTCACATAAATATAATTGCAAAAATAGTCATAAATGTGTAAATTCATCTGGAAAAATATGCACGGTCTGATGTGTAACGACAAGAAGAGCGACCTGCTAACCTTACCTTGCCGGGCACTTGCCAAGAAAAAATACGATAATCATCAATAAGTAGTCACATAAATATAATTGCTTTAGTAAATGGCATCATAGTGTGTTGAATCATACAGTGGTTTCACTCAATAAACGGTTTAATGTTTGAGATATGGTGATTGCCTTTCGATTTTCTGGTTCTCAAAGTTTCGACGTGTACAACATTGGGGTGAGGGATGCTGCGAATCCGATATGGACCTGCGTATAGAAGTTCAAATTTACTGCACTTACCTTTTAATTTGCTGGATAAATAGTGTGTACGCACTAATATTTTCTGTCCAACGTGAAAGTCTCGGCGTTTACAAACCTGTTTTTGCTGTCTTCTCCGGCGCTCTGCGGCACGTTTGATGTTCTTCAGCGCAATGTCAATTATTTCGTGGTGTCGTAGGCGACGACTTTTGGGAAATTCTATTAATTCTTTAATTTTGTTCGGTGGTTCAACGTTTTTCAGTATAACAGTCGGAGATAGCATAGTGGATTCATTTGGAATGGAATTAATTACATCTTGGAATGAGAGTATGTGTGTATCCCAATCAATATGTCTTTTGTGGCAGTATATTCGGCACAGCTTACCAATTTCTTTCATTAATCTTTCACAGGGGTTCGAAGAAGCGTGGTACTTGGATATATAGATCGGAGAAATGTTTCTGGCTCGTAACATGCGTGTCCATACGCTACTACGAAATTGTGATCCATTGTCGGAAATTACTTTCATTACATGCCCTACATGTGATAGAAAATGTTTTACAAATGCATTTGAAACAGTTTTGGCAGTAGCTTTGCGTAACGGAGTGAAAGTAACAAATTTTGAAGTGAGCTCAACAGCGACAAAAATGTAGCAAAAACCTCTGTTAGTTCTCGGAATCGGACCAAAAATATCTACTGCGGCCATGTGTCTTAACTTAACAGGTATAATGGGATATAATGGAGGAATATGTGAAGTGGTATCTGATTTAGCTTTCTGGCAAATTCTACAAGACGCTAAAACTCGTCGTATACGTTTTTCCATGTTAGTAAAATAACAGTTCTGTCTCAGTATAAGAAAACATTTTCGTGCTCCGTAATGTGCGTAACTTAAATGAGTGTACCAAATTAGTTTGTTAACCAGTTCGTCAGGAATGCATAATAACCAATTGTTGCTGTCAGGATGAGAGCGGCGAAACAAAATGTCATTGCGTACAGTGTAGTGGTTTCTAATCGTAACATTATTCTTATCTTGCCAAAGCTGTTTAATTTCTTTCCACACATTGTCTTTATTTTGCTCCTTTGCTATGTCCTGTAATGACGATGAAATAAAGTTTTCAAATGCAACTTGCTGAATGTACATGACACTGAAATTTGCTTTGCAGAAGTGGGTTGCTACGTCTTGCTGATTGTTGCTGAGAGAACGCGATAGTGCGTCTGCTATAACATTTTGTGTGCCGGGAATGTGAACAATCGTAAAATTAAATTCTTGCAAATAAAGTTTCCATCTGCTTAATCTGTCGTGAGTAAATTTAGCTGAAAGCAAAAATTGTATTGCTCTGTGGTCTGTGTAAACGGTGGTATGTCTGCCATAAAGAAAGTGCCTAAATCTCATAAAAGCCCATACAACACATAATGTTTCAAGTTCTGTAACGGAATAATTTCGTTCAGCGGGTGACAAAATGCGACTTGCAAATGCGATGTTTTTAATTACTATAGAGCCATCTTCTTCAATTTCCTGAAAAATATGTACGCCTAAAGCGGTGTTGGAACTGTCGGTGGCAATGGAAAAATTTCTGGTAAGATCTGGGTGCGATAAAAGTGGAGCATTCAACAAAGCATGTTTCAAATAACATTCTCGTGAGCAAAATTCTGCGTGTCAAAAGTAATGTTTGCGTTACTGTAATATGCAATCTGTGCTGTATCTGGTTAAAATCTATCGTATGTGTTATTATTTACGGGAGAATGTTGTGGCACATCCACTATATGAACTGTTCTGTTATTTCTTACTGACGTGTTACGCTATGGATGACACCTATTGTCTGTTTCATTCATGATTATTTGTTGTTGCTGATGTTGTTGCTGCTGAAAAGATCGACTGTTATTAAATGTACGCTGAAAATTGTGCTCGTTATTTTTACGTCTGTCAAGATAGTAATTTCTATACGGCGTATTGCTATGCGAGTTGAAATAGTGTGTTGTCTGTACGTAGTTATTTCTTTGCTGCCATGCGTTACTATTTGTTAGGGCTGGGACTATACGTGGACGCGGCGAAACATTAAAGTTTGGTTGACCTTGCAGACTGCATTGTTGGTTAGGTATGCTAAGCGGCTCACTTTCATGCTATTGTGGTGAAAAACGTCTATTGTTACCAAAAATGCGTTTGCTGTTAATTTTACACATACTGATGATTACGATTTTATCTGTTAATAAAGTTACGGCGGTAGTTGTCATTACGGGAGTGCCTACTGAAAATTGTCACATTCGGTAAAAGATTTGTCATATCGGGTTTTCATTACACGTTTCTTAATACTAGGTAGAGCAATAGTTAAAGAGCTGTTTTGATAGATATAAAGGATAGTAGAAGAGAAAGCAGCAGTGCAGAAAACTAAAGATGAAACAGCACTACTACAGCTCGGGGCCCTATGCTCGCTACGGCACATATTCATTAAAGCGTAATGAATCCCCTGAGGTCATTTACGCACTGCAAATAAATTTTAGCTTTTGCGTTGCAAGCAATAGCGGTAAAATTCCAAAAGTAAATCGCTGTATTCTTGCTAATTCCAGTTTCTGCATAAAACGTAATGCTGATGAAAATACAATAGCAAATTGTCGCCTCAGGTTCAAAGCTAGTTTCTCCATTACAGGTAATAGCGATGAAAGTACAAAAATAAATTGTCGTATACAATGCAAATCATGTATCTGTGTTCTGCCATTATTAAATTCCTTACATTTTCTCACAAATGCAAATTCCTTATAATCAACGTTCTCGTCACTGAATTTGATAACACGTTCAGGTTTGTGTGTGAATTTGTTTGTCTGTGTCATTTCGGATTTCAAGTTGCGTAGCTTTTCATATTTTAAGTCGCGTGGCTTTTCGGATTTTAATTCGCGTAGTCTCTGTAAATTATTCACATTATACACGCTGCGTGAGTCTGACACATGTTCATAAAGTGGCGTCTGTTGCGGTATGTTATTAACTGAAATGTTTTTCATCTCTGTTACTTCTTGTTGTAAATTTGATAACTTCCGACGTAACGTGTTGTTAGATGAATCGATTTCATTAATTGTCTGCTGTAAATTTTGAAATTCAGGTGTTTGGATAAAAGAAACCGGTGCAGTATCGTCTGATTTATTGTCATTAGTATTTTCGATAACATCAATATGACTGGCCAATTCATCACATTTTTCAGTCAATATCTTAACCTGATCATCGGTTTTAGAATCAGACGCATTAATCTGTTTTTGCAACTTGCGCGTAGTTTCGCTCAGTTTTTTAACATCAGCTTTGATAACATCACAATCCTGTGTTAGATCTAATTGTTCGAATCTATCTGTCACTGTTTGAATATTTACTGTGTGTGTATCTGTTTTTGATTTAAGGTCAGAAATTTCATCCCGTAATTCCGCGTTCAATTGTTCTATGGTATTAATTTTGTCGGACACTGTAGTAATATTATTGTCTACATACGTCTTCGCTTTCGCGAATATTTTACGTTTGTCCTCTTGTCTTTGTGCAGTGATTGTTTCCATGACTTGTCGTTTTACTTTGTTTTGATCCTGAATAAATCTGCGGAAACGCGTATCACTGTTCTGTATGTGCTGATTAAAGCGCTCGTTAATCTGAGTGTTCTGCTGTTTGAATTTCGCGTCTATCTTTGCGTCCACTGAGCGCGAAAGTTCTACCGTCATTGCTCTAAACTCGTCCCGTAATTGTGTAGCTTTTTCAGAGCATTGTTTAGCGACTCCGCTAATTTCGTCTCTGAGTGTTTCTGTTGCGACTGTTTGCATTTCTCTTAATTCTTGCGCAACAGATTTAATTTCTTCGCTATTTTTTTGTGAACACGCCTCAATTTCCGCGCGCAACTGTTCCTTAGTGTCATGACACTGCGCGGCAACAGCTTTAATTTGTTCACTAAGCTGCCTCGAATTGTCGTCAAATTTTTCATTTTGTTGTCTGACCTGTTCACTAAGTTGCTTGAGGTTTTCATTCTGTTGTTTGTTATCTTCCCTAAGTTGTTTGAGATTTTCGTCATTATTGTCAAGTTTCTCATTTAAGTGTTTGGAATCATTATCCTGTTTTTCAGCCATTTGTCGTAAAAATGCCATAACTTGATCCCACCCAAAAGTAGCTGTTGCATTCTCAGTACTGTTTAATGGTGTACCTGCAGTTGTCGCGCTTTGTGTGACCATTTGGTCATTTTGCAACTTACAAAAAGGATTATCAGTCGGATGTACACTGTCAGACATTATTTCGGAGTTAAATGGATCCGTCATACTCTCACTACACTGATCATTTTCATTCGAAAAATTTGTCTGTACATTACTTGGATTTTCTAAATCGGGTGTGTTAAACTCGGCAGCGCTCATTACCATAGAGCATTCTGCGTCATCAATTGTCGTCAAGTTAACAGACGAGACAATTGAGTTCGTTTGTTCATCATTAAGGTGAAAGTCATCTTTAGTGGTTGGAATGCACTGATTGTTAGTGAACGCAGGATTCTCACCATTACGTTGCGTATCACAATTACTATCGGTCACGTTGTTTAAGTCGGTAATTTCATTCACAATACTTCGCGATACACTATTCACAGTCTTTCGCGGCATTTTTGCAATAGTTACAATTATTCACAAAACAAATAAGCACAATGCAAAAGCAACACACAAATACAACAAAGCAACAAATTGCCGTTGACCTGTAGAGAGAAAGTCACAAGATTTATAAAAGCGTAGCGCCAAATCCTAATTATACTTAAGCAAATAAGAGCAGATATCTGACTGTTGCTCAAAAGACTCTCAACGAAATACGATCCTGGACTGGGTGTCGCCAAGTGTAAACTCCCCACAATAATTTTGAAAAAGTATGGACAATATTATTTAAGAAATGTTAATGGACATTGCTCTAAGCGTAACCTGCCCACAATGAAATGTACTGACAATGGGAACAAAAATGTGAAATTCGCAATCTGACTCAAATATAAATCCTTCAAAAAATTAAAGTCCATTCAGTGACAAGAAAATTCAATTAAACCGAAATATCGGTCTTTGGCCCTGTGTAAAACAATCAGAATTAAAGTCTTACCTCAGAATAAATGGATGTCACATATCTGCTCTTGTTGTTGCGCACCGCTTGGAGGAACTGCATTGCAAATAATAATATTCTCTCTTTTTTTTTGTGATTCTAGTGGAATTTTTCTTCAAAAGAAGTGGAATGAAATGGGAAGTGCAACGAAATCTTGAGTTCAATAAAAAATTAAATTTTTGAGAAAATGCTTTTGAAATAAAAAATTATTATTGGGAGACTTGTTGGAGAATAATTACAATAAATAAAATTTTTCATTATCTAATGATTATATTAATTAACAGTATACCTTATTCCTCATCTTGACCAGTGTTGCCGACCGCCTACATCACACAACCGCACTGGGCTGCTACTACTGACCGACCGCTCTGCATGACGACTACAGACTGAGTACTGCTCTCAACTAGACAGAGCTACAGACTCGCAACGACTGAACTGACAGACTCGCAACGACTGACTGACTGCTACTAACTGAGAACCGCTCGCAACACTCGCGCGGTCAAGCGCATACTCTCTGGTCACAGATGCTACAATGCCTCGCCATCGCTGCTATGTTACATACGTGTTTCAACCTGTCATGTGAAATGCTTCGTACGAATTAGTCTGTACTATCACATTCTAAAATATTTACTAGTCCTCCTGGAACACCTTGTATATTTACCTAGGTCGTCTCAAACCTCTTGATTCAAACTGAAACAGGTGATAATGGGTCCAAAACCGATTATAATAAGATAACTAAGATAACGAACCAACGCTCGGAAATGCATATTTATTGTGTTATGGAAACACGCAAAATACCCCACATAGCAACAGCGTAGCTCATAATAACCATTCAAAGTGACGACCGCCGGTCTCAATGCATGTACTGCAGCGGCGCATGCATGTGCTGCCACAGTTCTTAGAGACAGTGCTTCTTATTGTCCGCGAAAGACTGTAGTTTCATCACGATGGGTCACCAGCCCAGTTCGATGTTAATGCCTGCGAACACCTGAACAATACGTACCCACATCGATGGATTGGAAGGAGGGATTTGTAAACCCTCGTCACCAGTTTTGTAACGGCCTTGTCGCTACTGCTGTGCAGGCCGAGTTGCCACTATTGTCACGGTAAGCCAAGTTTGTATGTTCGTGAAGTGGCTTCTGGTGCCAAAGGTCAGGTAACAGGATAGGTCAACGAAGGTTTTACAACACTCCAACAAATTAGTAACAAAGTCACACAAAATGACTTAAAAGATTAACTTATCTTTGTGACTTGTTGAATAATGAAGTCTGCAACGCTGCTTGTAATGTAGCACAAGAAAGGCCGTCGATGGCTAAGTGCAAATAATCGTAGGTAAACTTCACAGTACATAGCAAATGCAAGTTACAACTGTCTGTTGACTTCCAAGAGTTCACTGAACGACGTTCCATGTCTAAGTCAGCCCTGGTCGATGATCTGTAACGAAGTGGGCGAGAACTGCTCATCTATCTTCCGAGTAGTCATCTGTCCATTGTCGTCCGGTCATTGGTGGATTGTACTCGTCCGGCAACTGGCCGAGGCGAAGTCGATATCTTCATCCGCAGCGCCGCCTATGGCGCTGGTGGAACTTGTGCAAGTGGCGAGTGTCTATGGCACTGACCCCAGCTCACATCTTTGCACTTGTGGTGCTTTTGCCCTGGCTGTGTCTTGTTCGGACGGCAGTGGAGATCCTATCCCATGACCAGCGCCAACGCCGGGTCCCACACCTCTGGACTTTTTTCTCTTTGGGTACGTCAAGACGTTGGTGTATAAAACCCCCTAGATAGGATGAAGACCTTGTCTACCCCACCTACCAACTCTAACCCCACCTTCCTCCTGCTTCCTCCTCAGGGCTCCCTCTCCTCCCCCTCCCTTCTCCTGAGTGGCTTTCCCCCCTCCTATAACCACTCCGTCTCCCATCCTCCCGTTCAGTGTCCCTGCACTCTTTCCTGCCTTGTCTTCTTTCTTCATCTCCCACCCTGCCGGCGTCTTCTGCCTCTTGGGGCACCCACTGCCCCCCCCCCCCTTTTCCTCTTCCTCCCACCCCCCATCCCCCCTCTCCTCTTTATCCCTCCTCTCCAACGTCCAGTCCCTTGGCAGGTCCCTACCAGTGGTTTTTAAAATTCTTTCTGAGTGTTTCGTCGTTTCTAGTGGTTTTGTTTTTTAAGTGTCTCGCTCTGTGTGTGTTTTATACTGTGGCTGACTTTTACCTTGTTTTTGACTCCATTGATTTTAAGTACGCAACGAATTGCCAGCTGTGTTAACTTTATGTAGACTTTTTAACTGTCCCCCAATGTCCTCGTATTAGTGTATATTTTAACTCGCATCATCTCCATTTACTGTATTTTTATGTCTCCATTTTTACCCCCTTTATGTAAGAGTTCTCCTTGTATTTTTGTTAAAGCTATTTGGCTGAAGAGCAGTGGGCTGTGCCCCTACCAGCCCTCCCCTGCCCATATGGGGCAGGGGAATGAAATTACAATAAAGGAAAAAAATTGAGACCTGCATGCTAGGGTACAAGCTAACTACCTCCTGGTGCAACAGACATCAGGGGCTTTCGACAGAGTGCATCAGAACGTCATGCGCTCTTGCCATACCATGAGCTATTTCGCTGTCATGCACTGTACGCCGTGTATATCCATAACATAATAAATATACATTTCCAATCATTGGTTCCCTATCTCGATGTAATCAGTTTTGGACCCACTACCATCTGTTTCAACTTGACCCAAAAGGTTTGAGACACCCTGTAATCAGTTATTTCTCTTGGTTATCTAACAGGATGAATTTTAATTATTGTTTACTAACGTGAGTCACCGGACATTTATCTAGCAATTCGTTGAACATAAAATTCAATTGATAAGTATTTCAAGACATGCACTTATATGGATTTTTATCTTTGTTTTAACGTGAGATATCAGCTACTTACTATAGATTTACGCATACATTTGAAAACTCTGCTGGCATAATTCGGCGCCACTTTATCACATTTCCCATCTATTTTTGCATCAGTTTCATTGTACACGTTAGCTTGTATCATATCAGTGTACACTATTCATATTAAGTTGAATTTCGTTAAAACATGCGTTGTGTCAAATTAAGTAAAAACACTGTTGTTGATATTCCTACAGAAGCTTATGAGTATTGTCGATACCGCAAAATATTCTACGATGTCCATACAGCCACTTACCGAAAACCTTATTTCGATATCTTGGACTGTGAATATTAGGCGTGTATCTGCATTATAAGGAAAACACGGTGTCTACAAACGGCCTCCACACTGCAGTAAGCACGTTTGTTTGAATGAGCGGACTTACACTGTAAATTTTTTGCATTTTGAACAGTACGAAAACTCTCTATAGCCGACAAACAAGAAGTTGTATATCTGTTACATAAACTTAAAGCCTCTGAAGTTTCGCTAAGGAGTATAGCCTCGTTTCTTAGTAAATACCGCCAATGTTTTTTATATGGACATTGCATTGCAAGAATGTAAACTTCAAGAAAAAAAAGTATACGAAACGTGGCTCGGTTTCTCTCCACCTTTGATCTCTAACCTTGTGTGTTTGTGCGAGTTTGTACATTTTCTCGGTTGCTTACAACAACGTGCAGTTCTTCTAAAAGAGTGTTTTACCATACATGGGTCCCCTTCGCTGTGGAACAGACAGTCACCTTTCAGAGTATATGAAAGAGCGGCACGAGAAATCCATTCTGGGAAAGGTGCTCATTTTATAGCGACGGGAAGCACGTCATTAAAAAATCTCACGTGGCCGCTCTATAAACCTCGCGCTGGGGCTGCGTGTCGCATAATCTGGGCCTATAAAAAAAGAGGAACATCACGCCCCGGGATCAACAAGGCGCCGCCAACGCTTCTGTTGCTGAGGCGTCACAGCTGTTTGGAATATATTAAATGAATCATCCGTTCTTGTGTGTCTTCAGATCAAAGGCCACCTACAACAGGTATTTCTCACTTGAAAGGTATATAATGAGAGAGTCGTTAACTCCCTAGGCGCGATATAATATGAAGGAGGTCACCTGGAGAAAGGTTTTATGTATACATATTACAAAGTTTACGGGGAACACATCTCAAGTTCCCAGCCGAATAGACTCGTTGATATTACGCGACGTCTCAATATCACAGTCAGCTCGCTAGAAAATGATAGGTATGCAGTTATTCGAAACGTCGGGGTGTATTAATACAGATTAATGGTAACAACGCGCGGCCGTAACTGACATCATTCACTCAAGCTAGTGTTTTGGCAGTAGCCTCGGAGGCACCCGGTTCGAAACCTGCTGGAGCAAGATCCGTTCATCCGATAGAGTGAGTGGACAAAGAGAGAAGAGCTGTTCCTGAACACCGTTGTTTATACCATTTCTTTTTAGTCGTCAGTCTTCAGACGAATTTCGCATGACACACTACGACGGCATCTGCTGCGCCAATTTCTTTATCTCAGGATAGCGTTTGCATCAAACGTAGTCCATTAATAAACGCCTGATATGTTAGCACACGCTTTATCATCCTGTCCCTTCTACTCAGCGTTTTCCAAATCCTTTCCTCACTGTTACTGCCGCAGAACTTCCACATTGCTTATCAGTTCACTCAGTTTTGAACATGCTTGTGCAGCGCCACATCTCATGTGCCTGACTATCTTCTGTTCGGATTTTCCCTCCAGTTTTTTTCCTCCAGTCCATCATCTTCTTCCATACAATGCCCTGCTTCTAACGTACATCCTAACGAATTTCACCTTCAAATTAAGGTGTATGTTTCCGTTCTCTGCCTGTGATAGTCCTCATCTGGTATCGTCTTTGCCTTCTCCACATTCGCTATTTTGCTTGTAAGGTAGCAGAATTCCTTCAGTTCGTCTGCTGTGTGACGCCAGATTTGATGTTAAGTCAATTGCTTTCAGCACAGGTCAGGAGCATGTAGAGGAACTGCGGCTCAAGCTCAAAAGAATAGTTGCCAAGCAAGCAGTGGCGTAAAGCTTTTAATGACTACTGTAGTAGAATATTGTCAAATTACATTTCACAAAATCCAAAGAAATTGTGGTCGTATGTAAAGGCTCTTAGTGGCATCAAAGTTAGAGTGCAGTCTGCATCTACATCAACATGGATACTCTGCAAACACATTCAAGTGCCTGGCAGAGGGTTCATCGAACCACCTTCACAATTCTCTATTATTCCAATCTCGTATAGCGCGCGGAAAGAATGAACACCTATATCTTTCCGTACGAGCTCTGATTTCCCTTCTTTTTTTTATCGTGGTGATCGTTCCTCCCTATGTAGGTCGGTATCAACAAAATATTTTCGCATTCGGAGGAGAAAGTTGGTGATTGGAATTTCGTGAGAACATTCCGTCGCAACGAAAAACGCTTCTTTAAACCATTTCCAGCCCAAATCCTGTATCATTTCTGTGACACTCTCTAGCATATTTCGCGATAATACAAAACGTGCTGCCTTTCTTTGAACTTTTTCGGTGTACTCCGTCAGTCCTATCTGGTAAGGGTCCCACACCACGCAGCAGTATTCTAAAAGAGGACGCACAAACGCAGTGTAGGCAGTCTCCTTAGTAGGTCTGATACATATTCTAAGTGTCCTGCCAATAAAACGCAGTCTTTGGTTAGCCTTCCACACAACATTTTCTATGTGTTCCTTCCAATTTAAGTTGTTCGTAATTGTAATACCTATGTATTTAGTTGAATTTACGGCTTTTAGATTAGACTGATTCACCGTGTAACCGAAGTTTAGCGAGTTCCTTTTAGCACTCATGTGGATGTCCTCACACTTTTCGTTATTCATGGTCAACTGCCACTTTTCGCACCATTCAGATATTTTTCTAAATCGTTTTGCAGTTTGTTTTGATCTTCTGATGACTTTATTAGTCGATAAACGACAGCTTCATCTGCAAACAACCGAAGACGGCTGCTCGGATTGTCTCCCAAACCATTTATACAGATAAGGAACAGCAAAGGGCCTATAACACTACCTTGGAGAACGCAAAAAATCACTTCTGTTTTACTCGATGACTTTCCGTCAATTACTACGAACTGTGAACTCTCTGACAGAAAGTAACTGAGACGATATTCCATAAGCACGCAATTTCACTACGAGCCGCTTGTGTGGTACAGTGTCAAAAACCTTCCGGAAATCCAGAAATACGGAATCGATATGAAATCCCTTGTCAATAGCACTCAACACTTCATATGAATAAAGCGCTGGTTGTGTTTCACAGGAACGATGTTTTCTAAATCCATGTTGACTGTATGTCAATAGACAGTTTTCTTAGAGGTAATTCATAACGTTCGAACACAATATATGTTCTAAAATCCTGCTACATATCGACGTTAACGATATGGACCTTTCTTGAAGTCCGTAGCGAATGAGACAGGAACTGAGATTGGGGGTAGCAAAGCTAAAGCTGAAATGCTTAACTCCGTCTTCAAATGTTTCTTTACAGACCAAAACTCAGCAGAATTGCCAGTATTTAGTCCTCGTACCACTGAAAAGATGAATGAAATAAGTATTAGTGTCAGTGGTGTTGAGTAAGAGCTGAGATCGTTAAAACTGAACAAAGCTCCAGGCCCCGATGGAATCCCTGTCAGTTTCTACACTGAATTTGCAGCTGAGTTAGTTCCTCTTCTAACAATATCTGTCGTAGATCTCTCGAACAAAAAACAGTGCCCATTTCTTGGAAAAAGGCACAGGTCATACCGGTCTATAAGAATGGTTGGGTAGGGAAGTTATCCACAAAACTACTGTCCAATATTCTTGACATCGATTTCTTGCAGAGTCTTAGAACATATTCTGAGCTCAAACATAACGAGGTATCTTGCACAGAATGACCTCCTCGATACCAAGCAGCATAGATTTCGAATACGTCGATCACTTGAAACTCAACTCGTAGTTTTCTCACATGACATGATGTGTTTGCGGGAAGAATGTTGGACGTAGAGAGAAACAAGTTACATATGAAAGTTGTTACGTATTAAGCTACGAACGATCGCAGTATCTGCACGTATACCCCTAACATCCTCTATAGAGCCAGAGGTAAAACGACTGTCGTTATGCCTTTGTGCGAGCCCTAATTTCTCTTCCGTTTATTCGTTATCCTTACTTGAAGTGTACGTTGGCAGCAATAAAATCGTTTTGCAGTCAGCTTCGGATGCCAGTTCTCTGAATTTTCTCTGTAGTGCCTCGCGAACGGAGTGTCATTTCCCTCCACGGATTCACATTTCAGTTCACAAAGTATCTCCGTAACACTTATGTGTTGATCAAACGTACCAGTGACAAATCTAGAAGCCCGCCACTGAACTGCCTTCACGTCTTCCTTTAGTACGACATGGTGTGGCTCCCACACATACACATACACACAGCCGCGCGGAGTGGCCGCGCGGTTAGAGGCGTCGTATCACTAACTGCGCGGAGTTTCGAGTCTTCCCTCGGGCGGGGGTGTGTGTGTTATTCTTAGCATAAGTTAGTTTAAGTAGTGTGTAAGTCTAGGGACCGATGACCTCAGCATTTTGGTCCCTTAGAAATTCACACAACACACACACACACACACACACACACACACACACACACACACACTCAGTACTCAACAATGGGTTTCAATAGTGTTCTATATGCGCTCTCCTTTGCATGTGAATCACACATCCCTAAATTTTTCCCAGTATACCGAAGTTGAACATTCCTCTCCTCTACAACAGTCCTTACATCCGCGTTCCATTTCATATCGCTCTGCAAAGTTACGCCTAGATATTTAATCAAAGTGACTGTGTCATGCAGCGCACCTCTAATTCTGTAGTCAAACTTCACGGGATTATTTATTCTACTCATCTGCATTAACTTACATTTTTCTCCACTTACAGCTAGCTCCCATTCATCACAGCAACTACACTCCTGGAAATTGAAATAAGAACACCGTGAATTCATTGTCCCAGGAAGGGAAAACTTTATTGACACATTCCTGGGGTCAGATACATCACATGATCACACTGACAGAACCACAGGCACATAGACACAGGCAACAGAGCATGCACAATGTCGGCACTAGTACAGTGTATATCCACCTTTCGCAGCAATGCAGGCTGCTATTCTCCCATGGAGACGATCGTAGAGATGCTGGATGTAGTCCTGTGGAACGGCTTGCCATGCCATTTCCACCTGGCGCCTCAGTTGGACCAGCGTTCGTGCTGGACGTGCAGACCGCGTGAGACGACGCTTCATCCATTCCCAAACATGCTCAATGGGGGACAGATCCGGAAATCTTGCTGGCCAGGGTAGTTGACTTACACCTTCTAGAGCACGTTGGGTGGCACGGGATACATGCGGACGTGCATTGTCCTGTTGGAACAGCAAGTTCCCTTGCCGGTCTAGGAATGGTAGAACGATGGGTTCGATGACGGTTTGGATGTACCGTGCACTATTCAGTGTCCCCTCGACGATCACCAGTGGTGTACGGCCAGTGTAGGAGATCGCTCCCCACACCATGATGCCGGGTGTTGGCCCTGTGTGCCTCGGTCGTATGCAGTCCTGATTGTGGCGCTCACCTGCACGGCGCCAAACACGCATACGACCATCATTGGCACCAAGGCAGAAGCGACTCTCATCGCTGAAGACGACACGTCTCCATTCGTCCCTCCATTCACGCCTGTCGCGACACCACTGGAGGCAGGCTGCAAGATGTTGGAGCGTGAGCGGAAGACGGCCTAACGGTGTGCGGGACCGTAGCTCAGCTTCATGGAGACGGTTGCGAATGGTCCTCGCCGATACCCCAGGAGCAACAGTGTACCTAATTTGCTGGGAAGTGACGGTGCGGTCCCCTACGGCACTGCGTAGGATCCTACGGTCTTGGCGTGCATCCGTGCGTCGCTGCGGTCCGGTCCCAGGTCGACGGGCACGTGCACCTTCCGCCGACCACTGGCAACAACATCGATGTACTGTGGAGACCTCACGCCCCACGTGTTGAGCAATTCGGCGGTACGTCCACCCGGCCTCCCGCATGCCCACTATACGCCCTCGCTCAAAGTCCGTCAACTGCACATACGGTTCACGTCCACGCTGTCGCGGCATGCTACCAGTGTTAAAGACTGCGATGGAGCTCCGTATGCCACGGCAAACTGGCTGACACTGACGGCGGCGGTGCACAAATGCTGCGCAGCTAGCGCCATTCGACGGCCAACACCGCGGTTCCTGGTGTGTCCGCAGTGCCGTGCGTGTGATCATTGCTTGTACAGCCCTCTCGCAGTGTCCGGAGCAAGTATGGTGGGTCTGACACACCGGTGTCAATGTGTTCTTTTTTCCATTTCCAGGAGTGTAGAAACTTTGTCTAAGTCGCCTCGTATCATCAGAAATCATCCGCAGAATGCTGCTCAACCTGTCCATCAGATCATTCGTGTATGCAGAGGATAACAGGGGTCCTATCAGACTTCCATGAGCACCCATGACGACACTCTTCTCTCTGACGAACACTCGCCGCCGAGAACAAAGTACTGTTTATTGTTACTTAAGAAGTCTTCGGTCCCCTCACATATCTGGCAACCTACTCCGTATGCTCGTACCTTCTTTAGCAGTCTGCAGAGGGCACCGTGTGAAGTGCTTTCCGACAGTCTAGAAATATGGACTTTACCTGTTGCCCTTCGCAGGATATCATGGGAGAAAAGCGCGAGCTGAGTGACGCACGAGCGATGCTTTCTAAAACCATGATGATTTGTGTACAGAAGCTTTTCCGTCTCAAGCAGGTCACTTCCATACCGGTATCTGCTACCTTGATGTCGGGCAGCTACCTTTGGTGAACACAACAGTGACAATGTAAACAGCTAGTCTTGGCTCTGGTATCCTTTCACCCCTTGTTTTAATCAGATATAATTTTTTTTTCTTTGAGAGAGGTGGAGCCCCTCCACGCCGACACCGGCATGATGGCCGACTCAATAGGTCTACTGCCCTCTCTGCATAAGGGTTAGTTTTCACTAATGTGAGGTGTCGCAGGATGTGGGTACTGCGATGTCTGCGTTCATCTGGTTAAGGTTAATCATTAATACGCGCTCATCTGGAGATGGATTGGGTCGAAGTCGAACGAAGGGTAGCGGTTTGAAGGGCAGAGGAAAAAAAGTGCCAAGGTAAGAGCCAAAGAAAAAAAACCTCTGCGATAGTTAGGTCGGGTGGTAAGAGCAGTAGCGGATGTCTTGCTGCCTGCAATAGGTCGTGCAAGGGTAGACTTTGTTAGTAGTGGGTATCATGCGTGTCGATACCTTTGACGTTGTGCGGTTGTGTTGCTTGGAGGCTGGCGCTGGGTGCCGGTGTAGAGCTCTCGTTTAGCGTCAGCAACCTGCAACAGTTAGGTTTATTATCGCTTTTGTGTCCGATAGGTCATATGTCGGATGCACGGTGTAGGGTGATGTTGGCGGTTTGTTTGTGCGTCAGTGGGCGAGCTCGTCGGTGTCCCTGCTGTGGCCTGTTGGTCGGCTCTAATAGCAGCTGGTAATTACCAGTCAGTGTTGCTGATATGCAGGGGCTTGCCGACGTTTGTCGCTTGTTAGTGTATCTTAGACTACCATCGGTGGCTATGCCATAGCTAGTAGTGTTTTTGGCCGCTTGTGCTTCCACCTATGGTTGTATGTTTTAATCCGATCCTCAACTTTTATTTTATACCAGTTATAACGTGTTCGATGTACAGCTTAAACTGCTGAGGAAAAAGACTGCATCCTTGTTGTCTTACGCCCTCTCTATTACGAGCAGTAGTGTCTTAGTGTTCCATTTTTTGTCGCTCAACTTGGTGACTGTACGTATTTTATATTATTGCTCTTGCCTTATAGTTTAAGTATTTCTGTGGGGTGAACTTCAAATATCTTGCGTCAGTTTACGTTGTCGAGCAGTGTTTATTGGTCGAAAAATCCTATGAAGGTGTTTGAATTTCTTAAGGCTTGCGCCCATTGTCAATGGCGCCAGAATTGGATCTCTAGTCACTTTAAATTTTGCAGAGCTAAACTGGTCGTCCACTTTTAGATACTAAATTTTCATTTGCGTTCTTCTGTGTATTATTCTTGCCAACACATCCTGAGTGTAATCTCACAGAGCCTCACGTAATAAGGATATGTGACACTGTCGGTGTTATGGAAATGAGATACGCTGTGTGCCAGCACTGGACACATTATTTACTAAAATCAATTCATATAAATATCAGTGCGCAAGATTTTGTTTATCATAGCGTCGTTTGTGAGACTCTGCAGGTGAAGCATGTTAGGGAGACTATAAACTAAGAGCCACTGTCGAGACTCAGCCGAACTATTTCCGTGAAGATTCTCGATTTCTTTTCCTGTATGAGGGGGCAACGACCATTTGATAGAATAGTTGAGTGGTGAAGATGACACCTCCAGGCCACCTAACCCGACAGATTTTCTGTTAGGTTTTCTCCCATTTTAAGGCACCAGGGTCTCTTCTTTCAGCCCTGTCTTTCACAGCCACGTTGGGATATTTTTATTCACGTAACTGATTTCAGGATGCTGATTCTCGTTCTGAAATGTCCCACAAATAATTTTGCCTTACAGTAAAGGCTGAACGTTCCTTTTTATAGCATATCATGACCGTTGCTACATTTACGTTTACTGATGCAAACAGTATCTCGAGCCTTTCGTCGAGTGTACATATGAAGCACTCAAACTATTACGCAGCAGCTATGTTTACCAGGGAAAGAGCGAAGTTCTATCTTATTCCGTCATCGCATTGCGCGGAGGAAAAATTACTGTCTGCAGTCCACTGTAAGTGTACTGCTTCTTAACTACGTAAGATATAAGGTGGTGACAACAAAACAGTGCCTCGAATCTGTTTTTGGGTTGTTTGTGGGAAGAGACCAAACTGCGAGGTCATCGGTCTCGTCGGGTCAGGGAAGGACGGGGAACGAAGTCGGCCGTGCCCTTTCAATGGAACCATCCCGGCATTTGCGTAGAGGGATTTAGGGAAATCACGGAAAACCTAAATCAGTATGGCCGGGCGCGGGATTGGACCGTCGTCCTCCCGAATGCGAGTCCAGTGCTCCATTGTGGTTGCACCTGCGAGACGGCTATTTGTATCGCTGAGGCACGCGCCACTGCGCCACCTCGCTCGGTCTCGAATCTGTGTTGTATAATTTTACTTCTACGGGATTTCGCGAAAACAACGTCACTTTTCCTCCAAAGATTCCTATTTGAGCTCCCCGAGCATCTCAGTAACACTTTAGTATGTGGGGTACGTCGACTTCTTACTAGCCTAGCAGCACGTCTGTGAATTCATTCAAATTTTCTTGTCATGCCGGCTTAGTTAGGAGTCTAGAAACAGTTCTCCAGAATTGGTCGCACTAGCTCTTTGTGTACTACTTCCTTTGCAGTTGTACTGCGCTCCCGCACTCCTTCCAAGAAATGTAAATATACCATTCGCCTGCCCTCCTATTGACGTGTTCGTCCCATTGCACATCACTTCTTAGTATTGCCACGAAATATTTACATCTTGTAACATTCTGGAGATGGTTCAAATGGCTCTGAGCACTATGGGACTTAACATCTATGGTCATCAGTCCCCTAGAACTTAGAACTACTTAAATCTAACTAACCTAAGGACATCACACAACACCCAGCCATCACGAGGCAGAGAAAATCCCTGACCCCGCCGGGAATCGAACCCGGGAACCCGGGCGTGGGAAGCGAGAACGCTACCGCACGACCACGAGATGCGGGCATTCTGGAGATGTTCACAACCAATCTTATAATCCGATGCTGTAGGTTTTTTTTTCCTTCGTTGTCTACATTATCTTGCATGTATTTTTCAGTCTCTTCAAAAAGTTAATCATCCGAGCGCAACAAACTCACCCTCAATTTTTCACACAGAGAAAACGGTTTTCGGATGTTTCAGTGCGCTTTCATGTACGCTAATCCTCTTTTTTGAGCGTTGTTTTATCTCATTTAGCAGTTGATCGATGCTTTGTTTAAACTCAGATTAAACTGTTATTTATGCAAAAGATGCCGGCATCGGTTATGCCGTATTATTGTGTAAGTTGTCTCTTTCTCATTTAATACGGGCAAAATTCGGAGCAAGTTCAGTAAGCAGAGACTGTTGCACTCTCGGTTCAAAGAAGGACGTGAAAATGACGACGAGCAAAAGTTAGCAGAAATCCGTGCGTCTGTAAAAAGATAGATGCACGAAGCATACAACAGCTTCCACCGTCATACTTTAGCATACGATCTTGCCGAGAATGCGAGAAAAGTCTGGTCCTATGTGAAATCACTGAGCGGGTCAAAGGCTTCTATCCAGTGACTCGTTGATCAGTCGTTTGTGGCAGTAGAAGACAGCAAAAAGAAAGCTGAAGTCTTACATTTCGGTTTCACAAATTATTCTCGCATGAGGATCGTACAAACATACCGTCGTTTGTCCGGCGCACAGACTCCCCTTTGGATGACACAGTAATAGGAATCCATGGCGTACAGAGGAAACTGAAAGAGATGAAAACAATTAAGTCGCCAGGTCCGGATGTACACAAAGTATCCGCCAGGGTAGCCGAGAGTAGCCGGCACGGTAAGTCAGCGTGTTCGGTCAGAGAGCTGCTTGCTCTCTGTTTAAAAAGAAAAAAAAAAAAAAAAAAGAAGAAAAAACTGAGTAAAGGAATCAACGATCAACTTGAACGGATGTCTTGTGACGTCCGCCCAGACCAAACGCAACGAACTATATCGAACAAAATGAAAAAAAGAGAAAAAAAAACCAAACATGTATGGAAAGCCGGTTCAACTCCCTGGACTCGGGTAGGCTAGCCGGCCCCGGATCGAATGCGCCCGGCGGATTAACGACGAGGGCCGGTGTGCCGACCAGCCTGGATGTGGTTTTTAGGCGGTTTTACACATCCCGCCAGGTGAATACCGGGCTGGTCCCCACGTTCCGGCTCAGTTACACGCGTCGCAGACATTTGAAACACGTCCGCACTATTTCACGATTTACACTGGACGCAGACAGTTGGGGTACACTGATTCCGTCCTGGGGGTACGGGGTGGCGCCAGGAAGTGTATCTGGCCATCCCTAACACTAACGCTGCCACATCCGTTGTAACCACGCCGACCCTGCGATCGCTGCAGGACTATGGCGTAAGCGAAAGAAGAAGAAAGAAAGAAGTCCGGATGAACACAAAGTAAGGTATTCTACGGCACTGGCCCCTTACTTAGCTTGCATTTATGGTGAATCTCTTGCCCAGCGCAAAATCCCAAGAGAACTGGAAAAAAGTGCAGGTCACTCCTGAATATAAGAAGGGTAAAAGGACGGTCCCACAAAATTGCAGTCCAGTCTCCTTAGTACTGGTTTGCTGAAGAATTCTTGGACATATTCTGAGTTCGACTATAATAAATTTCCTTGAGATTGAGAAACCTATGTCCACACATCATCATGGTTTTAGAAAGCATCGCTCGTGCAAAACTCAGGTTGCCCTTTTCGCGCATGATATACTGCAGACCACTGATGGAGGTCAACAGGCAGATTCCATATTCCTAGATTTCCTGATAGCATTTGACACGGTGCCACGTTGCAGGCTTTTAACGAAGGTACGTGAATGCGGAATGGGTCCCGAGGTACTTGAGGGGCTCGAAAACCTCCTAAGTATTAGAGCCCAGTATGGTGTCTCTGGCGGCGAGTGTTCATCGGAGACAATGATATCTTTAGGGAGACGTGGTAGGACTGCTGTTATTCTCCATATACGTAGATGATCTGACGGGCAGGGTCAGCAAGAATCCTTGGCTGTTTGCTGAAGATGCTTTGGTCTAGGTGAAGGTGTCGTTGTTGAGTGACTTTAGGGGATATAAAACAACATAGAGAAAAATTTTAGTTGGTGTGACGAATGACAGCTTACTGCAAACGTAGATAAATGTAAGGTGATGCAGATGAACAGGAAAAAACAATCCTGTAATGTTCGAATGCACCAGTAGTAGTGTGCTGTCCTGACACAGTTACGTCGATTAAGTGTCTAGGCGTAATGTTGCGAAGTGATATGAAATAGAACGTGCACGTATGAAGGGAAGTAAGGAAGGTGAATGGCTAACCTCGGTATATTGGAAGAATTTCAGGGAAGTGTGGTTCATCTATAAAGGAAGCCACGTAAAGAACACTGGTCGACCCATTCTTGAGTACTGCTCCAGTGTGTGGGTTCCATACTATGTCGGATTACAGGGAGACATCGAAGAAATTCAGAAGCTAGCTGCTGCATTTATCATTGTTAGGTTCGATCGCCAACGGAGTATTACGAAGATGCTTTGGGAAGTAGGACTCTTTGGTGAGAAGACGACGTGCATTTCGCGAGGCACTGTTAAGAAAATTTAGAGAACTGGCAACTGAGGCTGACTGCAGAACTATTCTGCTGTCGCTCTCTGTACATTTCGTGTAAGGATCATGAAGATAAGAGAAATTAAGGGCCGTACGGAGGCATATAGACAGTCGTCTACTGTCCTCGCTCTTTTTGCGAAAGGAAGAGGGAAAGGAAATGACTCACAGTGGTGTAAGCTACTCTCCGCCATGCACCACACGTTGGCATGGGCATATGTTTGTAGTGGTGGATTTAGATGTACACTCATGCTCATAAATTAAGGATAATTTCAGAATATGGTCCCACACAACGTGGCGCTACACAAAACTCGCGCTAATAGCATAGGCACATAGGGAACACACACGACACAGACCTGTAAGTCCACGGTATTGGTGATAAGTTGAGAAAACCGTCGCGAAACACATGTGCTACAAAACGCCACTCTTTCCTGCGCATGTACTCCGACATCAATATGGGATATGATCACCATGCACACGTACACAGGCCGCACAACGGGTTGGCATACGCTGGATCAGGTGGTCGAGCAGCTGCTGGGGTATAGCCTCCCATTCTTGCACCAGTGCCTGTCGGAGCTCCTGAAGTGCCGTACGGGTTTGAACAGGTGCAGCGATACGTCGACCTAGAGCAACCCAAACGTGCTCGACGGGATTTGGGTCTGGAGAACAGGCAGGCCACTCCATTCTGATATCCTCTGTTTCAAGGTACTCCTCCACGATGGCAGCTCGGTGGAGCCGTGCGTTATCATCCATCAGGAGGAAGGTGGGACCGACTGCATCCCCTGAAAAGGCGGACATACTGGTGGAAAATGTCCCGATACACCTGGCCTGTTACAGATCCTCTGTCAAAGACATGTAAGGGTGTACGTGCACCAATCATAATCCCACCCGACACCATCAAACCACGACCTCCATACAGGTCTCTTTCAAAGACATTAAGGGGTTGGTATCTGGTTCCTGGTTCACGCCAGATGAAAACCCGGCGAGAATCACTGTTCAGACTATACCTGGACTCGCCCGTGAACATAACCTGGGACCACTTTTCCAATGACCATGTACTGTGTTCTTGACACGAAGCTTTACGGGCTCTCCTGTGATCAGGGGTCAGTGGAATGCACCTTGCAGGTCTCCGGGCGAATAAACCATGTCTCTTCAGACGTCTGTAGACTGTGTGTCTGGAGACAACTGTTCCAGTGGCTGCAGTAAGGCCCCGGGCAAGGCTACCTGTAGTACTCCGTGGCCGTCTGCGGGCACTGATGGTGAGATATCGGTCTTCTTATGGTGTTGTACACTGTGGGCGTCCCGTACGGTAGCGCCTGGACACGTTTCCTGTCTTCTGGAATCGTTGCCATAATCTTGAGATAACACTTTGTGGCACACGGAGGGACCGTGCTACGACCTGCTGTGTTTGACCAGCCTCCAGTCGCCCTACTATTCTACCCCTCATAACGTCATCAATATGTGTTCTCTGAGCCATTTTCAACACACAGTCACCATTAGCACGTCTGAAAACGTCTGCACACTAACTGGCTGCACCATACTCTGTCATGCACCAACACACCTCTGCGTATGTGGACTGGTGCCAGCTCCACCGTACGACGACCGCAGGTCAGATGCACCGCATGGTCATACCCAGAGGTGATTTAAACCCGCAAACCGCCCACAAGAGCGTTTTTTCACCATGTGTCAGCATTATCGTTAATTTATGAGCATGAGTGTAGATTCTTTAACACTTAACCTGTAGATGTGATAATAACGTACACACTTCTCAACCATTTTTAAAATTTTGAAATGTGCCGAAGACAAAAAATTTTGGCGTATTCTGTTGTGGACTGGCAAGACAGCCAGTCCACAATGACGGGTAGCCGAAAGGCACGCGTTTAAGCTCACGCCGGCTGGCGTGAGGTCTGGAACAGTTAAAGGAATTGAGTCTAGTAAAAAAAGTACGTAGCTTCTGGAATACTTAACTTTAATCCATAATTGGTGAACATCGGTCTGGCGGTACATGCATCACAAGATAAATAGCAAATGATAATGGCGCCTTGCTAGGTAGTAGCAAATGACGTAGCTGAAGGCTATGCTATCGTCTCGGCAAATGAGAGCGTAATTTGTCAGTGAACCATCGCTAGCAAAGTCGGCTGTACAACTGGGGCGAGTGCTAGGAAGTCTCTAGACCTGCCGTGTGGCGGCGCTCGGTCTGCAATCACTGATAGTGGCGACACGCGGGTCCGACGTATACTACCGGACCGCGGCCGATTTAAAGGCTACCACCTAGCAAGTGTGGTGTCTGGCGGTGACACCACATATTCAACTTAAAATTCCCAGCAGTCGAAATAGCAATAGTGGATTTTGTAGATTCAAATGGTTCAAATGGCTCTGAGCACTATGCGACTTAACGTCTGAGGTCATCAGTCGCCTAGAAGTTAGAACTACTTAAACCTAACAAACCCAAGGACATCACACACATCCATGCCCGAGGCAGGATTCGAACCTGCGACCGTAGCGGTCGCTCGGCCCCAGACTGTAGCGCCTAGAACCGCACGGCCACTCCGGCCGGCGATTTTGCAGATAAATAGATTTTTAACAAATCAGAGGTGAGCATTATGACTTCAGGAAAAGCTAGTGTATATTCATGTCTGAAAGGAAAAGCTTTATGTCGTCTGTGCAGCCTGTCTATGTTAATAGAATTCAACAACAGATTTCCGTTGCCAGATATTGTAATTTTTCTTTTTGTGTTTATTGTGGTGATGTGCTCATCTGTTGAAATGCTGTAGGACAGTGTTAGAAGCTGATTAACATCTTCAGTATTTTTTTCTCTTTTTCCCCAAACAAGACCATACGATTTCCGGGAGCACGGTTTTAATAAACGGCAAGATTAGCTCCATTCAGAGATCTTATGAGATACCGCCACAAATGGTCAACGCCCAATTATCCCAGAGAAGTTTTGACATAAGATGTCAACACGGCCAGCGCAACAACACATTTCTCTGTCGCTGTCCAGCCACCGTCTACCCATGCCGCCTGACTCTTATGAAGTTACTAAGCGCGGCCTCAAATTTCTTACGCGGCACGGCGACGTAACTCTGGAGAGACTTTACAGCGACCTGTGTTATCGGCCGGCGTTCGCGGGTGGGGGCGGCGCTGGGTCGCCGGCGACGCGGGATCGGCCCGCGGAGAATCAACAGGCGCGGGACGTCGCTGGAATAACGAGGAAGCCGTTAAAATGCCGCGGGTGGCGTTACGGGCCGGAAAGTTAATTGCGGAATTCATTAGAGTGGACCTCCAGCTGCGCGCCGGGATCGCCGCCGTAAACACTTCGACACCTTCATTAAGGGGCGGCGCTTGGGCCCGCGGCCGGCGCTACCGGCTGCTGTCTGCTGGCTGCTGGCTGTGGCTCCCCGCGAGCAGCGGCCGACACTCGCCGTAATTGGCGCTCTCCTTCCTAAATCAGCCGCACCCAGCCCCCACCGGACGGCTCCCGCAGACAAAATAAATTCCCCACCGACAATATATAATGAAACTCCCGGTTGACCTCCGCCGTACTAAAGTTGTGTGTCCCACTGGCACCTGCAAATAGCTCCTTTCGGAGGGGCTCGTCATAACTTGTCGTGCCCTGAAATACAGGCACAGTTTACGACGCTGTGGTATTCCAAAGACGACGGTTCTCACACAGCTAGGGATGCAGTTTACGTAAGCTGGTTTCAGCGTGAGAGGTTTCACTCTAGGCTACTGTTTTATTGAAGACGAGACAGGAGGACGCGCTTCCGAAGTATTGTGATTATAACATGGCAGAATCATGTTCTAGACTGAGAAAAAAGTTCAAATGTGTGTGAAGTGTTATGGGACTTAACTAAATGGTTCAAATGGCTCTGAGCACTATGGGACTTAACATCTATGGTCATCAGTCCCCTAGAACTTAGAACTACTTAAACCTAACTAACCTAAGGACATCACACAACACCCAGTCATCACGAGGCAGAGAAATCCCTGACCCCGCCGGGAATCGAACCCGGGAACCCGGGCGCGGGAAGCGAGAAATGGGACTTAACTGCTAAGGTCATCAGTCCCTAAGCTTACACACTACTTAACCTAAATTATCCTAAGGACAAACACACACATCCATGCCCGAGGGAGGACTCGAACCTCCGCCGCAACCAGCCACACAGTCCATGACTGCAGCGCTATTAGACACTCGGCTCACCCCGTACGGCTCTACCCAATTTTTCGCCGGCCGCGGTGGCCGGGCAGTTCTAGTCGGGTCAGTCTGGAACCACGTGACTGCTACGGTCGCAGGTTCGAATCCTGCCTCGGGCATGCATGTGTGTGATGTCCTTAGGTTAGTTAGGTTTGAGTTGTTCTAAGTTCAAGGGGACTGAAGACCTCAGATTTTAAGTCCCATAGTGCTCAGAGCCATTTGAACCCATTTTTTCACTAGGGTCAGGAGTGTCTTACGGCCAAGGCAATAATCTCCTGGCAACAAGCCAAACCATGTTTGCTTCAGACTTTCGAGAACTACGCTGAAAACACACACACACACACACACACACACACACACACACATACACACTGTCATGTCACAGTTTAATATGAAAAAATTTATTTGTGAAATGTCTGTTTCACACTGTGAGACGTATGTAGGGATATTGCAGGGAGATATGAACAATACTATCATCTCTGATTTATAAATAATTTTTATTGTTACCTAGCATTTTAATTATTCTGACTATTCTTCTTCTATTGTTGTCCTTAGGTTAGTTAAAAATGTTCAAATGTGTGTGAAATCTTATGGGACTTAACTACTAAGGTCATCAGTCCCTAAGCTTACACACTACTTAACCTAAATTATCCTAAGGACAAACACACACACCCATGCCCAAGGGAGGACTCGAACCTCCGCCAGGACCAGCCGCACAGCCCATGACTGCAGCGCCCAAGGCCGCTCGGCTAAACCCGCGCGGCTTGGGTTAGTTAGGTTTAAATAGTTCTAAGTTCTAGGGGATTGATGACCTCAGATGTTAACTCTCGTAGTGCTCAGAGCCATTTTCTATTGTTGTCCTTAAGATTATCTTGAAGCTACTGCTGCTCTACACATATACACTGAATCGCCAAAGAAACTGGTGTAGGCAGGCGTACTAAGATATAGAGATATGTAAACAGGCATATACGGCGCTGCGGTCGGCAACGCCTATATAGGACAACAAGTGTCTGGCGCAGTTGTTAGATCGGTTAGTGCAGCTACAATGGCAGGTTATCAAGATTTAAGTGAGTTTGAACGTGGTATTATAGTCGGCGGACTGGCGATGGGACACAGCATCTCCTAGGTAGCGATGAAGTGGGGATTTTCCCGTGCGACCATTTCACGAGTGTGCGGTGAATGAATCCGGTAAAACATCAAATCTCCAACATCGCTGTGGCCAGAAAAAGATAGAGCAAGAACGGGTCCAACGACGACTGAAGAGATTCGTTCAACGAGACAAAGTCGAGCCCTTCCGAAAATTGCTGCAGATTCCATTGCTGGGCCATCAACCATTCAACCATTCAACGTAACATCATCGATATGGGATTTCGGAGCCGAAGGCCCACTCCTGTACCCTTGATCACTGCACGACACTGCACGCCTCGCCTGGGCCCGTTAACACCGACATTGGGCTGTTGATGACTGGAAACGTGTTGCCTGGTCGGACGAGTCTCATTTCGAATTGTATCGAGCAGATAGACGCGTACCAGTATGGACACAACCTCATGAATCCACGGACCCTACATGTCAGCAGGGGACTGTTCATGCTGGTGGAAACTCTGTAATGGTGTGGGGCGTGTGCAGTTCGAGTGATACCTGATACGTCTAGATACGACTCTGACAGGTAACACGTACTTAAGCATCTTGCCTGATCACCTGCGTTCCACTCATGTCCATTGTGCATTCCGACGGACTTGGGCGATTCCAGTAGGGCAATGCGACACTGCACACGTCCAAAATTCCTACAGAGTGGCTCTAGGAACACTGACAAACTGCCTATTGGCTTCTGTCTCGGGTTCTTCGGCCGACGTTCATTTAATGATTTTTCTGGCGTTTCGCCAGCACGAGTGGCTGGCATTGTCAAAGCTTCACCCTCCATTGCCGGTGGTGAACTGGAGGCGAGCTCGCGGCCGCAGACTATATGTACCTGGCGCGCCAACGTCCGAGGGCTTCTCCGCGGTCATTTCCGGTGCGGTTCTCCTTTTGCTACCTGCGACGGTCGTTCGCTGCAGTACTGGCAGCCAGGATCCGTTTACCTTAAGGCTTTCCTCTTTCTTGTTGAAACTGTTCGCGTGTTTTTGGATTTCTACGGCTTCTCTGAACAAGCGCGTGTGATAGTGCTTCTCTACAGCCAGAACTTCCGTGTCGGCGAATTTTATTACGTGGTCGGTCTCATTGAGTGCGTGCTCTGCCACGGCCGATTTCTCCACCTGCCCCAACCTACAATGTCGCTTGTGCTCGTTGATCCTGGTGTTGATGGATCTTCCAGTCATTCCGACATAAACTTTTCCGCATGAGCATGGTATACGGTATATTCCCGACATTGCAAGTGGGTCTCTTTTCTCCTTCGCCGATCTAAGACACTCTTTGATCTTCCTTGTCGGTTTGAAAATCGTCTTTACGCCGTGTTCGGGAGGGCCCTACTCGATATTAGACTGGTGTACCAGTTTCTTTGGCTCTTCACGGTATTATATTGTGTCAGAAGAAATAAAAGAGCTCATCTCAAATGATAAGTAGGTGACACTCGAAGTTAATTAGTCGTCTACAATTATATTATTATAAATATGTAGAGAGTTACAGGTATCTACGTTGGCGTGTAGCTGGGGAGACGCTGGACACGTGGCGAAAGAACCTGCAATAACAAATGGTTCAAATGGCTGTGATCACTATGGGACTGAGGTCATCAGTCCGCTAGACGTAGAACTACTCAAACGTAACTAGCCTAAGGACATGACACACATCCATTCCCGAGGCAGGATTCGAACCTGCGACCGTAGCAGCAGCGCGGTTTAGGACTGAAGCGCCTAGCACCGCTCGGCCACAACGGCCGACCCTGCAATAACTCGGCGATTCTTTACAGACCCAACCTCGCAGTTAAGTAGCGTTAACGGCGCTTTGCTAACATTTCGTCACTCAACTAATTACGCAAACGACGATTTTAGTTAACAGTACATCAACATCATTCGACCAAATGATATTGCAACGCAACATAAAAGAGCACAACAAGTAAAATAACACACACATTGACACATACAGACACACATACACACACTTATTTCGTAGGTTTTTCAACGATTTTCTGAGCATTTGGGTATCGGGGACCCATGGTTATAGAATAATAACTATTATTTTTTCGCTAATGTGCCTGTATAAGTCATATGAAATCAGAGGAAGGGATCATTCGTGAGTCGCAAAGTCCTGCCAGCAGTCCAGTTAGAACACTGATTGTACGTAGGAAGTTAAGAAGAATAGGGTAGAATAATCGGGGGGATCATCGTGAGACACACGCACTTCAACAGTCGACGCTAAGCGAGTCTTGAGTTGGTGCGAAGAGCGACCCCGAACAGTGGATGGTTGGAAACGAGTGGTTTGGAGTGATGAACTGCGCTATAGCCTACGACAGTCCGATGGAAGCGTTTAGGTTTGGCGTGTGCATAGAGAACGTTAACCGTCATCATGTGTAGTGCATACCGTGAAGTACCCTGGAGGTTGTGTTACGGTATGGCCGTATTGTGTTGGGTTGCAGTTGCCTTACTGCGTTTAAGAAAACGCTTAATACGGAAGCACTGCACTGTGTACTGCACAGGGCTGAGGAACAGCAAAAAGCAGCATGTGTTACGCTGATCTTTGTGCACAACAACATTCCTCAAATAGACTGGCCTGTCTTCTCCATGGATTTTAATACCAACTCCGAATTTTTCTTTTGTTTCCTTTACTGCTTGCTCAATACACGGATTGAATAACATCGGGGAGAGGCTACAACCCTGTCTCACTCCCTTCCCAACCACTGCTTCCCTTTCGTGCCCCTCGACTCTTATAACTGCCATCTGGTTCCTGTGCAAATTGTAAATAGCCTTTCGCTCCCTGTATTTTACCCCTGACACCTTCAGAATTTGAAAGAGAGTATTCCAGTCAACATTGACAAAGTCTTTCTCTAAGTCTACAAATGCTAGAAACGTTGGTTTGAGTTTCCTTGATCTAGCTTCTAAAATAAGTCGTAGGGTCGGTATTGCCTCACGTGTTCCAATATTTCTACGGAATCCAAACTGATCTTCCCCGAGGTCGGCTTCTACTAGTTTTTCCATTCGTCTGTAAAGAATTCGGGTTAGTATTTTGCAGCTGTGACTTATTAAACTGATAGTTCGGTAATTTTCACATCTGTCAACACCTGCTTTCTTTGGGATTGGAATTATTATATTCTTCTTGAAGTCTGAGGGTATTTCACCTGTCTCATACATCTTGCTTACCAGATGGTAGAGTTTTGTCAGGACTGGCTCTCCCAAGGCTGTCAATAGTTCTAATGGAATGTTATCTACTCCCGGAGCTTTGTTTCGACTCAGGTCTTTCAGTGCTCTGTCAAACTCTTCACGCAGAATCATATCTCCCATTTCATCTTCATCTACATCCTCTCCGATTTCCATAATATTGTCCTCGCCCTTGCATAGACCCTCTATATACTCCTTCCATCTTTCTGCTTTCCCTTCTTTGCTTAGAACTGGGTTTCCATGTGAGCTCTTGATATTCATACAAGTGGTTCTCTTTCTTCCAAAGGTTTCTTTAGTTTTCCTGTAGGCAGTATCTATCTTACCCCTAGTGAGATAAGCCTCTACATCCTTACATTTGTCCTCTAGCTTATAACTCTAGAATTCGTCGTTTCCGGAACAGGGTTTCTTACCTCATAGTGATACAGTTACCCTTCTCCATCATCCCTCAAAGTTTGCAGCATCATTACGGAATCACCACGTACAATAACACGAGTGCGCAGCAGCCGCTTCCAACTTCCCGAACGCCGGGGGCTTACCGCTGCCGCCCGCTTACCAGCGACGCAACGGGGTCTGTCTGGTATAAAGGAGTTTTTCTGCCACACCGGAGTCGGCTGCAGGTTACGTTTCCGCAGCGACTAAGAAACGGATCCCGCCGGGCCCGAGGCGAGGGTCTGTCTGCTTGCCGGGTCAGTTCCGCTCCAGCTCCTTATCTGCAGCGGCGATCCAGCCTTCGCGCGCCGCCACCAAATCACCGAACGCTGATACTCGGCGACTCTTCGAGTTCTCCAACAAAAGGGGATCCCGCCTCACAAAGGCCGCCATTCCCAGAAACGAAATGTTTTCGTTTGCTGCCGCATCGAGATAGGCATCTACGGATAGATTTGTTTTGCGGCGGGGAACATGTTAACTGAACATCTCGGAATAACTTAGCGCTCTTTTAGATGCTCAGATTTCAATCCTCCACCTGGACTTGGATCTTGCCGACGAGTCCTTTGGCCGAACGAGACGTCGCGTTTCGGTAAAGGCACGTTAAACGCCGACAATAGGGACATTTCAAGGCCCGGTATCGGTCTGTAATGGAAAACCTCTCAGAGTTGCGCACCATTCCTTTATATGATAATTAACTTACTCCTTGTATTACGCTGTACAATTCCTGTCTCTTAATACATAAAGTTTCTACCATCTTTATAAATCTGCTACAAAGCTAATAACCTGTATAAATTTGTATTATCATTTTGACAGGCGATTGACCCTCGTTTTCTATTCATTTTCTTTTGATGACCAAGTATAGCACTTGCCTCCGTTTTTAAAACTTTTGTCAGATACTTGTAAGAAATAAGTGTTACACAATCAGTTTCTAACGTTGACCCTGAAAATTGCTTTCATTTGGTTCTGTTACGTCAGAATTTCAGAATTTTTCACTCGATAAAATAAGATTTCATAACGTATTGTAAGGACTAGAGTATCTGAAGCACAAAAATTTAAATTAAATATCAATTAAATATCAATCAAAGAATATTTTTATAATTATTGTTTTCATTTTTAGGCATAAAAATACTACAACAGTTCTCTTAGCAAAATCATGAATATCGCTTTATATTCAATTTTCAAACTTTCTTTTTTTATATTCTTGCAAAATATTCATCTCTACCTAATAACAAACCAGCAGTCGAACATCACTATTTCATTTCATTTTCCCTGGCACCTCTCCATCTTCTTAATGTTCTGGAGGAGGCATTTACCTTACTCGTCTGAATAATTGCTGTGTTTCTCAGGGAAATGGTCAATATGTGGCTGGATTTCCAGCAAGCTGGCTTAACAACACGACAGCAACTCGTGTTCACCAGTTTAATGTAGAAAACAGCCGAAGTAGCAAGATTCACAATTTTTTTATTTAATTGTTGACTGGTTACCTGAAATCATTTTCAGATCATTCAAACAGAAAAAAATGGTATACTCCGTATTACCATGCAAATCATCTTAAGATTGTGCGTACACATGCTTATTTCAAAGTCAGGTTTTTCAGTGACTGTTGGCAGGGCAGACATAGACCCAAGTATTGGAACATTAGCTGTTTTCTGCATCAAAAACTAATGAGTGAGTGTTTAAAGTGGACTTCTTGAAATTTTCCGATATGGTTTTGACAATCGTCTTGCAGTTTACAGAGAGAAGTAACGCAATGGTTAGCACACTGGGCTTTAGCACACTGGGCTTGCATTCGGGCGGACAACGGTCCATCCCTGAATCTGGCCATCCGATTTAGGTCTTCCGTGATTTCCCTAAATCGCTTCGGGCAAATGGCGCGATGGGTCCTGTGAAAGGTCACAGCTGATTTCCTTCCCCATCCTTCCCTAATCCGATGAGACCGATGACTTCGCTGTTTGTTCCCTTCCCCCAAAACAGCCAACCAACAACGGCCTTGTAATCTGGTTTTTACTCGCCTTAAAATTTTTCAGTAACAATCCTCAAGGCAGTCCACGCGTCTCTTTCTGTAACTTGTGTTCTCAAATTTGTGTTACTTCACCAGTTTGTAAATTCGAGGACCAATAGATGTTATGGCCTTCAGTTTTCCTCGACTGATGAAGGAAATTCCGTAGAAAGGTACTTCCGACAGAATCCAAATTGGGGAAGAGCCCTTCCAAACTGTTTCCTCAAACCCTGTTTTATATGTAATGACTGAAGCAATTTTTTGCGATCTACAAGTACTTCATGCAGGATATTTTTAGTGTCATGCAAAAAATGTCTCTGATATGGCCAAACCTCCATAGTCAAATGCTTTTGCTTTACTCATCTGTCTCACTCGCATAAAAATCAAGGTATTTTCGTGTATCAAGATTGCTATCATACTGAAATTGCTAGAACTAAAAGTAAAATAAACTTTATTCCACTGTGAAGAAAATACACCCTGATAGAAGAGAACTAAGAACAGTTTTGAAATCAGTCTAAAAAAATTTAGTTAGGAACAAAGATTATTTTCAGTCCTCTGATATCATGCAGACTGCTATAATTCGAAACGTCTCTTTCTTTCTCTTTTTATCAGCAAATTGAGACGCTGTTAGAAGTATGTTAAATGGTAAATTCCATCGATTGTCTTGAAAGTAGCCTTTTAGTTACTCATTACTTCATTTTTAAAGTTTGACAGATGACAAGTCCCGGCGACAATCGTTTAAACTAGGAACGTCAGCTTTGTATTCTGCATTTTCAAAAGGAAAACGAAAAGAAGATTAGGATTTGAAACAGGATTGTCAAGGAATCGTACCGGTATTTCCCATACGTGGTTGAAGTAAATCACGGGGAAATTGTGTCTGGTTGAACGCTCGGCGGCTTGGAACCCACTCTTCCACACTGCTTTCCTGTGATTTTACTGTGTATTCAACCATTCTATCTCAGCTGCTACTTCAGTGATGTTTACCCTGTAAATATAATGGACGTTGAAAAATTTCCCGTTTTAGGGCAATGGTGCAGTGTATATGCAGCGTAGCGCGACTCTGATGCGGGTTTATAATCATCGATGTGTATGCAAGGGGTTCGTGTGGCACTCATGCCTTCCCGACGTGCGTGCAGTAAATGCGGAAACGTGAACTTGATGACGTTTTTACTAAACACGTCCAAACAGGACCAACGTGCTGTTATTCTTTTCTTGGCGACCGATGGACAAACACCGATAGACAACTATCGGAGACAATTTAAACATGGATGACAGCAACTACCGTAAATAAATTTTCAATATATGTAGTATACAGCCAACCAGATCCATAAGTTAAACGTAAAAACCTTGACCAGGTTTCGATACCATTAAAGTTACCTTCTTCAGAAGAAAGCCACAAAAATACATTACGCTACAATTTTAACTTCATGTAATTTATAAGACTTCCTTTTGAAGGAGGTACTCTTAGTGGTATCGAAACCTGGTCAAGCTTTCTACATTAAACTAATGCAACCGTTTGGCTGTATAATCTATCGCAGAATTAAGAATGTGTATGGGGCAGTACGTCTGTCGAAAACAACCTACATCTACATATATACTCCTCTAGCCACCAAGCGGTGTGTGGCGAAGGGCACAATCCGCGCCAAAGTCATATTCCCCCCCTATGTTCCACTCGCGGATAGCGCGAGGGAAAAACGACTGTCTGAACGCCTCAGTACGAGCTCTTATTTCCCTTATCTTTGAATGGTGATCATTGCGCGATTTGAAAGTTGGTGGTAATAATATTTGCTCTACATCCTCGGTGAAGATCGGATTTCGGAATTTAGAGAGCAGCCCCGTCCGTATTGGGCGCCGTCTATCGGCAAGTGTGTCCCACTTCAAACTTTCTATTAGATTTGTAACTCTCGCTATGTCTAAATGTACCAGTCACGAATGCTGCCGCTCTTCTTTGGACCTTCTCAATCTCTTGAATCAGACCCAACTGGTAAGGGTCCCATACAGACGAACAATACTCCAAGACTGGACGAACTAACGTATTGCAAGCTATTTGTTGAAGGACTGCATCGCTTCAGGATTCTACCAATAAGCCGCAATCTAGAGTTCGCCTTACTTGTTACTTGTGTAATCTGAGCATTCCATTTGAGATCATTTCGAACACTCACACCCAGATACTTAACGGATGTTATCGCTTCCAAAGACTGGCCATTTATTTTGTACTCGTACATTAATGGGGATTTTCGCCTTGTTATACGCAGTAGGTTACACTTACTAATATTGAGAGATAACTGCCAGTCATTACACCATGCATTTATTTTCTGCAAATCCTCAGTGATTTGTTCACAACTTTCGTGTGATACTACGTTCCGGTAGACTACAGCATCATCGGCAAACTGTCTAATGTCGCTGTCAGTACCATCAACCACATCGTTTATGTAAATCGTAAAAAGCAGCGGACCTATTACGCTGCCCTGGGGCACACCTGAGGTTACGCTTGTTTCTGTTGACGTCACCCCGTTCAGGACGACATGTAACATGAGCAATATTCATAATGAACAGGAAGGTAGGACAGGAAGTGAGTTACTGTGAACAGTTCAATGATAGGATTGTTCTCATTAGAATCGACAGCAAACCATAGAGGACCATAATAGTTTACGTATATATGCCGACGTCGCAAGCTGAAGATGACGAGACAGAGGAAGCATATAAGGATATTGAACGGGTAATTCACTACCTAAAGACAGATGAGAATGTAATAGTCTTGGGGGACTGGAATGAGGTTGTAGTGGAAGGAGTAGAAGAAAAGGTTACAGGAAAACTTTGGTTTCGGACAAGGAATGAGAGAGGAGAAAGACTAGTTGAGTAATAAATTTCAGTTAGTAATAGCGAGTACTCTGTTCAGTAATCACTAGAGGGGGAGGCATACTTGGAAAAGGCTGGGAGATATGGCAAGGTTTGAGTTAGATTACATCGTGGTCAGATTTCGAAACCAGATACTGGCGTGTACCTAGGGGCAGATATAGATTCATATCACAATTTAGTATAGATGAAGCGTACGCTGAAGTTCAAGAGATTAATGGGGAAGACTGAATTTGCAAAGAAGGAAGATACCGAGGTACTAAGGAATGAAGAGATTCGCTTGAAATTCTTTGAGGCTATAGATACTGAGATAAGAAATACCTCAGCAGGCAGTTTAGTTGAAGAGGAATAGACTGCTCTAAAAAGGACAATCACAGAATTGCAAAGAGGAAGACAAGGCGAAATGGCTGCAAAACAAATGTGAAGAAATCGAAAAAGAAATGATTACTGGAAGGACTGACTCAGCATATAGAAACCAGTCATTGGTTTCATGCTAGCAACTTGCATCTAAGTTCAAGTCAATTAGAAAAGTGCTTGAAGAGGCACCTGACTGGAGGTGCTTGGCCGGAGAGATAATCCCATGAAGACTCGTGAACCATGGCTGGAAAAAAATTTTGTGCCGTCTGGTTCCTGAAGGCCGACCAGTAAGAAGTTGCTGGCTTCCTTCCCTTACTCTGATTTCAGGCTTTTAACCAGTAAAAATCTTCATAAAACACGGCACTGAAAAACTGTGTCCTCCTCTCCTTCTTTCTGTACGACCGATGAGGAACGAGTTCTATAAGCACTGCTGTGGCTCTCTCTCTCAATTCTAAATTATTTATGTTACCCAATGATATTGGTTCGCATATCCCGATAGACATTTTATTTTGCGCGGTCCGAGTTCGGTGGCAATGTCCCATAATCTTCAAAAGAATCCTGAACCTTGCTATTTCGCATCCCACTCTCAGATGTCTCTCTAACGGTCTGCGTATTTCGATAAAGTCTGGCTTTCTGACATTCCGTTCACAATCATGTCCTTTCAGGAAACTGCCAAAAACGGCATTCACGCTCCCTCCACACACAGCTCGTTAGAAACAGACACTGTTGTCGCGGCATAACCTAGAGATATAGTCTGCATTGTGACTTTTAGCATCTGGCGCCCAGATCGACCCCTCAAAGAACGGCCACTCTCGCCACCGGGGGATGACCCTCGTCCATGAGCTTGCGACCTTTTAGTGAATTTGGATGAGGGCCACTTCCCTCTCCGGCTTTTATGACCAACAGTGTCCGCACGCTGCTTACAGCTCTGTTTAAGATGCTTTCATGGAGTCTAGTTGTTTAGGTGAACATGCAATTCAATATAGCAAATTAAAACTACATTAGTCACGTCCTGGTAGTCAGTGATGTTGATACATATTTCATGTATTGTTCGGGATTAATTCTTCTGATTTGATTTTTTTTTTTAATTCCAGATTTTGCATGAGTTACGGGATAATTTCGGGAAAATGGTCGCTTAGCTACCTGCACGACTTGTTAAATGGAATTATCAGTTCAATGAGCACACACTACGGATTCAGAATAAACTGAAGTAGGACGAATATAATGAGCAGTGGCAGAAATGAGATTGGCGATAAACTTAAGATTAAACCTGGAGACCACGAAGAAGACGAAATGGAGTTATTCCGAAGCCTTTGAAATAAAATACCTCATTACGAACGAAGCAAGGAGGATATAAAAAGAGGACTACCACAGGCAAAAGAAGTCTACTAGTGTCAAACATACGTCTTTTTTGAGGAAGAAATTTCTGAGAATTTTACGTTGGAGGCATGGCATTGTATGGTAGTGAATATCGGATTATGGGCAATTCGCAAACGAAGAGAATCGAAGCGTTTCAGATGTTGTGCTACAGAGGGTTTTGAAAATTAGGTGGACTGATAAGAAATGAGGAATTTCACAGAATTTGAGGAGAGAGGTACATATGCTCAGTACTGACAAGAAGGGGCAGGGTAACAGGACATGCATTAAAATAACAGGAGAAAACTTCAGAGGCAGTCGTGGGAACTACGGAGGGTAACAGCTGTAGGGGAAGGCAGAGATTGGAATACGTCCAATAAATAATTGAGGGGGTTGGGTACTAGTGGAACACTGAGATGAAGTGGAATTCGTGGCGGACCATAAAGTGTGTATCAGTCTATTTTTCCTGACCTGTAAAATATTGATCGTCAAAATGAGTCGCACAAAATCCGGAAGTTAGACACATGAAAGATATAAAGATCTCTTATTTTACATCACTGTTTTACAGCTATTAGATACTACATGAACGACGTAAGTATGAGGGGTGTTAAAGGAGTAATAACCAGGTTGTATTTATTCAGTATTCCAATAACCATATTATTCACCACTCTTTTGGCTACAAAACCATATTTACCAGCATAATTTCCGTTCAAAGCGGCGGCCTTGCGCTAGCTTACTGGGAGGGCCCGTATGCCAGCACGGTACCACTGTACTGGTCGACGGCGGAGCCAACCTCTTACTGCATCGGTAAACTCCCCATCATCCACGTACTGCTTTCCACGGGGTGCGTTCTCCATTGGGACAGACTGATGAAAGTCGGGAGATGCAAGATCCGGACTGTAGGGTGGATGAGAAAGGACAGTCCATTGAAATTCTATGAGCTCCTCTCGGATACATATACTTGTGTGAGGCCTTCTGTTGTCATGGAGAGGGAGATGTTTGTTTCTACACTATTGGCCATTAAAATTGCTGCACCAAGAACAAATGCAGATGATAAACGGCTATTCATTGGAAAAATATATTATACTAGAACTGACATGTGATTACACTTTCACGCAATTTGGGTGCATAGATCCTGAGAAATCAGTACCCAGAACAACCACATGTGGCCGTAAAAACGGCCTTGATACGCCTGGGCATTGAGTCAAAGACAGCTTGGATGGCGTGTACAGGTACAGATGCCCATGCAACTGCAACACGATACCACAGTTCATCAAGAGTAGTGACTCGCGTATTGTGACGAGCCAGTTGCTTGGCCACCATTGACCAGACGTTTTCAATTGGTGAGAGATCTGGAGAATGTGCTGGTCAGGGCAGCAGTCGAACATTTTCTGTATCCAGAAAGTTCCGTACAGGACCTGCAACATGCGGTCATGCATTATCGTGCTGAAATGTAGGGTTTCGCAGGGATCGAATGAATGGTAGAGCCACGGGTCGTAACACATCTGAAATGTAACGTCCACTGTTCAAAGTGCCGTCAATGGGAACAAGAGGTGACCGAGACGTGTAACCAATGTCACCCCATACCATCACGCCGGGTGATTCGCCAGTATGGCGATGACGAATACACGCTTCCAATGAGCGTTCACCACGATGTCGCCAAACACGGATGCGACCATCATGATGCTATAAACAGAACCTGGATTCATCCGAAAAAATGACGTTTTGCCATTCGTGCACCCGGGTTTGTCATCGAGTACACCATCGCAGGCGCTCCTGTCTGTGATGCAGCGTCAAGGGTAACCGCAGCCATGGTCTCCGAGCTGATAGTCCATGCTGCTACAAACGTCGTCGAACTGTTCGTGCAGATGGTAGTTGTCTTGCAAACGGCCCCATCTGTTGACTGAGGGATCGAGACGTGGCTGCACGATCCGTTACAGCCTTGCGGATAAGATGCCTGTTATCTCGACTGCCAGTGATACAAGGCCGTTGGGATCCAGCAACGTTCCGTATTACCCTCCTGAACCCACCGATTCCATATTCTACTAACAGTCATGGGATCTCGACCAACGCGAGCAGCAATGTCACGATACGATAAACCGCCATCGCGATAGGCTACAATCCGAGATTTATCAAACTCGGAAACATGATGCTATGCATTTCGCCTCCTTGCACGAGTCATCACAACAACGTTTCACAAAGCAACGCCGGTCAACTGCTGTTTGTGTATGAGAAACGTTCCTCATGTAAGCAGGATGTGGGTGTCGCCACCGACGCCAACCTTGTGTGAATGCTCTGAAAAGCTAATCATTTGCATATCACAGCATCTTCTTCCTATCGGTTAAATTTCGCGTCTGTAGCACGTCACCTTCGTGGTGTAGGAATTTAAATGGCCAGTAGTGTATTTCTGTGGCGACGAACAGGCGGAAGCCGTTTCCTCAATTTCCTGAGGGTAGCACAACTGCAATACACTTCACAGTTGATCGTTGCTCCATGAGGGAGGACATCTCACAGAATAATCCCCTCACAGTCCCATATGACCGTCACCACGATTTATTGGCTGAGGACGCTGCGTCGAACTTTTTCTTCAGAGACGAGTTGAACTTTTTCTTCAGAGACAAGGTGGTGTGACGCCACTCGATGGATTTTGTTTCCCGTTGCAAGTGATGAACTCATGTTTCATCATATGTGATGATGTTCGACAAAATATTTTCACAATCAGCCTCGTAATGCGTAAGCAATTCCACGAAAATGATCCTTCGTTGCTATCAGCACAACCAGCAGAGAGGTCCAGTTGAGCAGCGAGATGTTTGATTGTGATTCGCCGACCACCTGGAATGAGAGTGTCCGCACGTTCCAACATTGCAGGGGTCACAGGTGTGTGTGGCCGGCCGGCACGCGAGAGGTAGGACAGGTTTGGGCACCTTTCTGTGATAATTATAGACGCCTCGCCACCGCGTCACCGTGATTTTTTTTTGTTCCAGGTCTTCGTGGATACCCTGCAATCGCCTATGAATATCTGTAACGGAGGCATTTTTGAACCTCTAGTTTAACTGAAGTAACTGTTCTTTAAGGCAATACTGACCCTACGACTTATCTTAGAAAATAGATTAAAGAAAGGCAAACCTACGTTTCTAGCATTTGTAGATTTAGAGAAAGCTTTTGACAATGTTGACTGGAGTACTCTCATTTACATTCTGAAAGTGGCAGGGGTAAAATACAGAGAGCTAAAGGCTATTTACAATTTTACAGAAACCTGATGGCAGTTACAAGAGTCGAGGGGCATGAAGGGGAAGCAGTGGTTGGGAAGGGAGTAAGACGTGGTTGTAGCCTATCCCTATCGATCTGTATATTGAGCAAACAGTAAAGGAAACAAAAGAAAAATTCGGAGTAGGATTAATATCCATGGAGAAGAAATAAAAACTTTGAGGCTTGCCGATGACATTGTAATTCTGTCAGAGACAGCAAAGGACCTGGAAGAGTAGTTGAACGGAGTGTACAGTTTCTTGAAAGGAGGATACAAGATGAACATCAACAAAAGCAAAACGAGGATAATGGAATGTAGTCGAATGAAATCTGGTGATGCTGAGGGAATTAGATTAGGAAATGAGACACTTAAAGTTGTAAAGGAGTTTTGCTATTTGGGGAGCAAAATAACTGATGATGGTCGAAGTAGAGAAGATATAAAATGTAGACTGGCAATGGCAAGGAAAGCGTTTCTGAAGAAGAGAAATTTGTTAACATCGAGTATAGATTTAAGGGTCAGGAAGTCGTTTCTGAACGTATTTGTATGGAGCGTAGCCATGCATGGAAGTGAAACATGGACGATAAATAGTTTGGACAAGAAGAGAATAGAAGCTTTCGAAAAGTGGTGCTACAGAAGAATGCTGAAGATTAGATGGGTGGATCATATAACTATTGAGGAGGTATTGAATAGAACTGGGGAGAAGAGGAGTTTGTGGCACAAATTGACGAGAAGAAGGGATCGGTTGGTACGACATATTCTGAGGCATTAAGGGATCACCAGTTTAGTATTGGAGGGCAGCGTGGAGGGTAAAAATCATAGAGGAAGACCAAGAGATGAATACAGTAAACAGATTCAGAAGAATGTAGGTTGCAGTAAGTACAGGGAGATGAAGAAGCTTCCACAGGGTAGAGCAGCAGCAAACCAGTCTCAGGACTGAAGACAACAACAACAACTGTTATTTTTATCATGGCAGCAACACCAGCAACCGTTGCGAAATATTCTGGAATGAAAAAGAGCCCACAGTTGCACTAATTATGTTTATTCTAAACCTTGACCATTGTTTCAGCTATAATAATATAGCCTTGTTCAGAAGTCCTAAAAAGTGATCAAACTAACATCTAGACCAGTAATACAATCTGCACATAAACTTATAAAATTACGCATGTGATAACATATTACTTACAAAAGCTTTTAAAAATGAAAAATGTCTTAGCCCAGCGGCTGCTTCAAGATCAATAAAATAAAATAACTTCAACAGACATAAGCCTGTTTCGATCATAAGTAAAACTACATATGGCACCGTATGTTCTCCGCCACTACATCTATAGTAGATTGTATTACTGGTCTAGATGTTAGTTTGATCACTCTTTACGACTTCTGAAGAAGGCTATGTTACTATAGCTGAGACCATGGTCAAGGTTTAGAATAAACATAATTAGTGCAACTGTGAGCCGTTTTTCGTTCGAGACAATGAAGTAACTGTGTTGTGTTAACATTGATGTCTCTTGTAGAATAATAAAGAATTAAAACTTGTTTGTGTTACTTTTTGTCATCACAGGAAAATACATTAGAGAAATTGTTTTTCACTGTCCCATGCAACCTCCCAGAGTTTATGAGCTTAATTAATTTTTGTCCAGTGAAAACTCCCTGTACCGGCTTAAAAAATCCTCACAGGAAAATACGACATTATAGAAAAATATTTGTGTATGTGCTCCGTGGAGCCTCCGAGACTTTGTTGGTTTAAATAATTTTCGCGCTGTATAACTGCATCGGTGTAGCGCTCGCTGCATATGCGCAGCAGCAACGGTTTGCGGACATCTGCCACGCCCGATATTTGCCACGGCGGACATTTGCCACGATTTTACCTGCTCAGGATTGGGTCCCTTGTCTCCCCCTCCTCCTCCTCATCACTGTAGCGCAGTAAAGGTACTTCCTGAGACTTTCCGCTGGTTTACTAACATAGGACCAGAATCTCTTTGGATTTCCGCAACATTTCTAAAGAGACTTTCCTTGGGAAAACTATTAAATGCATCTCGCATTGAAATCCGCACCAAATTTCCAGCCTCAGTAAAAACTTCTCCAATCATGGAGATTTTGCGTTCGTCTAAATTTTACGTGCCTTTCTCGATGTTCCTGCAGCAGCTTTCTGTCGTGTTTTGTGTACCATGAGGGATCAGTTCCGTCTCTTATTAAATTATTCGGTATTTCTTTGAACTTAAGCCACATATGGACATATGGTCTTCACTTACATAGTTTGGAAGGATTGGAGACCGTCTCTTAGAAAGACGTCGACCGAATGTTTAGTTGCTTTTATAAATAGATACATTTCGCACCTAGTTTTGGTGAATTTCTTTGTTACAGAATTGAGCCTCCCTACGACTGCGTGTTCACTAATCCCTGTATCCGTATGGCCTCGTGAACTAATTGTTCGAAACAATTTTTAAAAAAGCGTTTAGAATAATTACGGAAGTTGTTTTCTATCTACAATAGGGTCTGAAACTGTTATTGTATGAGTAGAGTACCTACTTGTGATGAGACTCAAGTTTTCTTTGAACTGTTCAGCAACTGTTTTATCTGAGACCCGGGGTCGGTAAAAGAAGCTAGTTATTAATTTATTCCGGTTGTCGAATATAACCTCTGCCCATACTAAGTCACAGGAACTATCTGCATCAGCGTCGCTTGTGAGCTGCAACAGACATTACATTATTTTTCCTTACATTGTGCATCTTGTTTCTGTTGTAGTGCAGATAATTACAATTACGGCTTTTCCCTCCAAAACCTAGGATGCTTTCTCTGTGACCCTGTAAATATCAGAGCTAAACAATGTAGAACAACAACGTACGTTACAAGTATAGCATTCTGTATTACTTCATTTCCTTATTTCTAACATTTTAAAATTGTACGTCGACTTAAGACGACATGTCAATCATAGATGTTCTTATCTCTATTTAGTGAACGTATTTTCAGTCATGTTTTGAACATTGTCCCGCTACTCTTTATTAACTAATGTTTCGCCGCAAGGGACATCCCGGATTTTAGAGAGTAAATTAATATGGAGTATGTCGTTCTTCTTTTCAAACATTCCCATTCCCATTTCTTCTTTCCTTAATGTCTTTTGGGCATGCAGTTGTAGTAATTAAAGTAGGCACAAATGCAGTGATCAAAAAGAAATGCTTAGCGTACATTCGCATTCTCTTTACATCGTTCCTTTCTTGTTGCTCCCCTGTCGATGGACTGTTTCTATCGCAATCAGTAAGCGTGAAAGGAAGCTACCGTACAGACAGAGGGATCTATATTTATACTTGCAGAACTAATTACATAGTGACATAATCGTCGGTATTTGCGTTCGTTTCCCAAAAGTTATAAATATTTCGATTTCGGAAAAGAAGTTCTGTATTTCGCCAAGATGTCGAAGAAGGAGGTCCCTTACGTACTGGTTGTATCGAGTAAGATATGGAGACTGCGGTTTGAAAGTGGACAGAAGAAGTACGAGGAAGGGCGTCCCTTACCTGAGGGATCGCTACTCAAGCTACCTGGCGAAGGGGCAAATGTCTGGCGTGGCAAATGTCCAGCATTCGGCAAGCAACTCCCTCAAACAGGAAATTTTTGCTCGGCCCATATAAATGTCGCGAGCAGCACTCGTCCTGTAAGACTACTTTAGAGTACGCCCAAAATTACTTTTACAACTGAAGATTTCTGTCTGTTAAGAAAGACATTTGCTGGGAACTCACAGTTGGTGTGATGTTGCTAACACTCGGACCTGTTTCACTAGGCGGACTGGGCAGAACTGTATCGAAAGCCTTCCGAAAGTTGTCAGCAACGTGCGCGTCAATATGTATTGGTTTCTGGAGCTCGTTAGCTTAGTTTCATTCACATCTGCGTCTACATCCATACTCCGCAAGCCACCTGACGATGTGTGGTGGAGGGTAGTTTGAGTACCTCTATCGGTTCTCCCTTCTATTCCAGTCTCGTATTGTTCATGGAAAGAAAGATTGTCAGTATGCCTCTGTGTGGGCTCCAATCTCTCTGATTTTATGGTCATGGTCTCTTCGCGAGATATGCGTAGGAGGGTGCAATATACTGCTTGACTCATCGGTGAAGGTATGTTCTCGAAACTTCAACAAAAGCCCGTACCGAGCTACTGAGCGTCTCTCCTGCAGAGTCTTCCACTGGAGTTCATCTATCATCTCCGTAACGCTTTCGCGATTACTAAATGATCCTGTAACGAAGCGCGCTGCTCTCCGTTGGATCTTCCCTATCTCTTCTACCAACTGTATCTGGTTCGGATCGCTGGCCGGGGTGGCTGAGCGGTTCAAGGCGCTTCAGTCTGTTACCGCGCGACCGCTACGGTCGCAGGTTCGAATCCTGCCTCTGGCATGGATGTGTGTGATGTCCTTAGGTTAGTTAGGTTTAACTAGTTCTAAGTTCTAGGGGACTGATGACCTCGGATATTAAGTCCCATAGTGCTCAGAGCCATTTGAACCTTTTTTTGGTACGGATCCTGCACTGGTAAGCAATATTCAAGCAGTCTGCGAACAACTGCACTGTAACCTACTTCCTTTATTTTCGGCTTGCATTTCCTTAGGATTCTTCCAATGAATCTCAGTCTGGCATCTGCTTTACCGACGATCAACTTTATATGATCATTCTATTTTATATCGCTCCTCATGCCTACTCCCTGATAATTTTTGGAATTAACTGTTTCCTGTTGCTGACCTGCTATATTGTAGCTAAATAATAAAGGATGTTTCTTTCTGTGTATTCGAAGTACATTACACTTTCACAAGACTGTTTTTTGAGAAATTGATGATGATTTCTGTGGACGACAATGTCGAGCATCAGAATGGCCATAATACTCGAGGGTAATCCGTCTTCCAGAATTTCATGCGGCTAGCCTCCTTCGTCACGAGTTTAACACGCCATTTCCCCCTCTCCGAATGATACTTTTCTCGCTCTTTTCGTCTTCGACGGGCCGCCTTACAGCCGGGTTTCTTTACAGCAGAAAAATCTGTCCGGCCGCTCGGCAGAGAATGCGCGCACTCCCGAGGGGCACTCGAGACGGACGTAACATGCCGGCGCCGGACAAAAAAGTCGGCGGAATCTTTCTTGTGCCCGCGTCACATTCCGGCGGAAAGTGTGGCCGATGTAGCGTGCGGCGGAACACATGTTCCCGCGCGCCCCCCGGGGCACAATGCCGACGCCTCGGGCCGTCTTCCGAGCCGGCGGGCCGCGCGCTCGCATAATGGCGGCCCGCCCCCTGCGACGGGACATCGCATCTCTGCTGCTCCGACGCCTCCGCACTGAGGGCGCCTGGACCCGCTGCTCTTTTGGCCGCCGCTGACGCCTCACTGGCCGCGACCCGCCGTGACGTGCCCTCGCGAAAAATGGCGCACGTGTGCGGCCGCCACTACGTGGAAACGCGCGATCCGCCGGGAACCGAGCGAAGTTCGCTGGAACTACTAGCAGGCTACATGTTGTAGTTCCTGTATATGGCGAGGCGTCTGTCATTATCACAGAAAGGTGCCCAAACCTGTCCTACCTCTCGCGTGCCGGCCGGCCACGCACACCTGTGACCCCTGCAATGTTGGAACGTGCGGACACTCTCATTCCAGGTGGTCGGCGAATCACAATCAAACATCTCTCTGCTCAACTGGACCTCTCTGCTGGTTGTGCTGATAGCAACGAAGGATCATTTTCGTGGAATTGCTTACGCATTACGAGGCTGATTGTGACAATATTTTGTCGAACATCATCACATATGATGAAACATGAGTTCATCACTTGCAACGGGAAACAAAATCCATCGAGTGGCGTCACACCACCTTGTCTCTGAAGAAAAAGTTCAACTCGTCTCTGAAGAAAAAGTTCGACGCAGCGTCCTCAGCCAATAAATCGTGGTGACGGTCGTATGGGACTGTGAGGGGATTATTCTGTGTGATGTCCTCCCTCATGGAGCAACGATCAACTGTGAAGTGTATTGCAGTTGTGCTACCCTCAGGAAATTGAGGAAACGGCTTCCGCCTGTTCGTCGCCACAGAAATACACTACTGGCCATTTAAATTGCTACACCACGAAGATGACGTGCTACAGACGCGAAATTTAGCCGACAGGAAGAAAATGCTGTGACTTTTCAAAGCATTCACACAAGGCTGGCGCCGGTGGCGACACCTACAACGTGCTGACACGAGGAAAGTTTCCAACCGATTTCTCATACACAAACAGCAGTTGACCGGCGTTGCCTGGTGAAACGTTGTTGTGATGCCTCGTGCAAGGAGGAGAAATCCGTACCATCACGTTTCCGACTTCGATAAAGGTCGGAGTGTAGCCTATCGCGATGGCGGTTTATCGTATCGCGACATTGCTGCTCGCGTTGGTCGAGATCCAATGACTGTTAGCAGAATAAGGGATCGGTGGGTTCAGGAGGGTAACACGGAACGCCGTGCTGGATCCCAACGGCCTCATATCACTAGCAGTCGAGATGACAGGCGTCTTATCAGCATGGCTGTAACGGATCGTGCAGCCACGTCTAGATCCCTGAGTCAACAGATGGGGACGTTTGCAAGACAACAACAAACTGCACGAACAGTTCGACGGCGTTTGCAGCAGCATGGACTATCAGCTCAGAGACCATGGCTGCGGCTACCCTTGACGCTGCATCACAGACAGGAGCGCCTGCGATGGTGTACTCAACGACGAACCTAGGTACACTAATGGCAAAACGTCATTTTTTCGGATGAATCCAGGTCCTGTTTATAGCATCATGATGGTCGCATCCGTGTTTGGCGACATCGCGGCGATCGCACACTGGAAGCGTCTATTCGTCATCGCCATACTGGCGTATCACCCGGCGTGATGGTATGGGATGCCATTGGTTACACGTCTCGGTCACCTCTTGTTCCCACTGACGGCACTTTGAACAGTGGACGTTACATTTCAGATGTGTTACGGCCCGTGGCTCTACCCTTCATTAGATCCTTGCGAAACCCTACATTTCAGCAGGATAATGCATGACCGCATGTTGCAGGTCCTGTACGGGCCTTTCTGGATACAGAAAACGTTCGACTGCTGCCCTGGCCAGGACATTCTCCTGATCTCTCACCAATTGAAAACGTCTGATCAATGGTGGCCGAACACTGGCTAGTCTCAATACACCAGTCAGTACTCTTGATGAACTGTGGTATCGTGTTGAAGCTGCATGGGCAGCTGTACCTGTACACGCCATCCAAGCTCTTTTTGTCTCAATGCCCAGGCGTATCAAGGCCATTTTTACGGCCAGAGGTGGTTGTTTTGGGTACTGATTTCTCAGGGTCTATGCAGCCAAATTGCCTGAAAATGTAATCGTATGCCAGATCTACTATAATATATTTGTCCAATGAATACCCGTTTATCATCTGCATTTCTTCTTGGTGTAGCAGTTTTAATGGCCAGTAGTGTTAATATGCAGCCAGTTGCTTTCTTATGATTTATTCAACCGCGAACATGTTTTAGAGCCACTGCAGGCTTATCATTAGGTGGAGGTGTTACAAGAACATTATGCTGTGGACCAAGTGTAGCTTGATGCAGTGCTGGTGCTGCTGCCAGAAATGACGGAAATTTAGCAATTGGTGTCGAACGTTTACGAACCCGAAAGTTATGTTTCATATATTTACAGTCCACTGCCTTGTGGTATTGATATCAGATCATTTCCTATAACGTACATTATTAAGCTATCTACACAATCATACACAGTATTGCTTCTACATAAGTCAAACAGGGAGAAATTTTGCAACTCGCTAGAAACAACATATGGATGCCTTTCGACTCAAAAATTTAAATAAGTCCAGTTTAGCATTATTTATTGCTCATCATGAACACTCTGTTGGTGATATCAATGACAATCTTTCTGTGCTACACATTGCACACAGGAATACAGAAGGACCTCCTTGAACAACTAGAGATTTATATCCACAAACTAAAATCACTCCAAAAATCCTACATATACAAACTGTATCAACACAAAACCTTTTCTTCCAGAATTTCCATGATGTCCTAGCACCAAAGCAACAAAAACGGCAATGATAACACATACTCACCTTGTTGAGAAGGGAGTGAGACAGGCCGGCCGGAGTGGCGGTGCGGTTCTGGGCGCTACAGTCTGGAGCCGAGCGACCGCTACGGTCGCAGGTTCGAATCCTGCCTCGGGCATGGATGTGTGTGATGTCCTTAGGTTAGTTAGGTTTAATTAGTTCTAAGTTCTAGGCGACTGATGACCTCAGAAGTTAAGTCGCATAGTGCTCAGAACCATTTTAACCATTTTTTTTTGTAGTGAGACAGGGTTGTAGCCTATGTCCGATGTTGTTCATTATGTATATTGAGCAAGCAGTAAAGGAAACAAAAGAAAATTTGGAGTAGGAATTAAAAGCGATGGAGAAGAAATAAAAACTCTGAGGTTCGCCGATGACGCTGTAATTCTGTCAGAGACAGCAAAGGACCTGGAAGAGCAGTTGAACGGAATGGACAGTTTCTTGAAAGGAGGATATAAGATGAACAGGAACAAAAGCAAAACGAGGGTAATGGAATGTAATAGAATTAAATCAGGTGATGCTGAGGGAATTATATTAGGAAATGAGTAACTTAAAGCAGTAGATGAGTTTTGCTATTTGGGGAGGAAAATAACTGATGATGCTCGAAGTAGAGAGGATATAAAATGCAGACTGGCAATGTCAAGGAAAGCGTTCCTCAAAAAGATAAATTTGCCAACGTAGATTAAAGATTTAAGTGTCAGGCAGCCTTTTCTGAAAGTATTTGTGTGGCGTGTAGCCATGTATGGAAATGAAACATGGACAATAAATAGTTTAGACAAGAAGAGAATACAATCTTTCGAAACATGGTGCTACAGAAGAATTCTGAAGATTAGACTGGTAGATCACATAACTAATGAGGAGGTACTGAACAGAAGTGAGGAGAAAAGGAATTTGTTGCACAACCCGACTACAAGAACGGATCGGTTTGTAGGACATGTTGTGAGGCATCAAGGGATCATTAATTTAGTATTGGAGGGCAGCGTGGAGGGTGAAAATCATAGAGGGAGACCAAGGCTTGAATACACTAAACAAATAGGTTGCAATAGTTACTCGGACATGAAGAAGCTTGCACAGGATAGATTAGCGTGGAGAGCTACATGAAATCAGTCTCTGGACTGAAGACCACAACAAAAACAACAACAACATTCACCTTCCTGCAAAAATCTTGTTGTTTTTGTCATGTAACGAGTACGGTATTCTGTAACTTTCAAAAAGTTTTTAATTACGTATTAAATATTCCACTCTTATATATTTACCGTCTAAATAACTGTCAACCCATATTAAAAATTTTGTTACCAATATAAAGACACTCCTGCAACTAGCAGCATTTACTGAATTGTAAAATCTGAACTAGTAATATTTTTGCTATAATACAAGGTATCTCTTGCCAAAAACCGTAATGTAGTAAAGTGTAATGTCTATCATATCTATATTCTTTGTAAAAACATCCAGAGAGGATTCATCGAACCATCGAACCACCTTCGCAATTATATATTGTTCCAATTTCGTATAGTGCGCGGAAAGAACGAACACCTGTATCTTTCCGTACGAGCTCTGATTTCCCTTATTTTATCATGGTGATCGTTTCTCCCTATGTAGGTCGGCGTCCATAAAATATTTTCGCATTCTGAAGAGAAAGTTGGTGATTGGAATTTCGCGAGAACATTCCGCCTCAACGAAAAACGCTTTTGTTTTAATGATATCCACCCAAAACCTTTATCATTTCAATGACACTCTCTCCCCTATTTCGCGATAATACGAAACGTGCTGCCCTTCTTTGAACTTTTTCAATATACTCCAAGTTGGCAAGGATCTCACGCCGCGCAGCAGTATTCTAAAAGAGGACGGACAAGCGTAGTGTAGGTAGTCTCCTTAGTAGATCTGTTATATTTTCTAAGTGTCTTGCCAATGAAACGCAGTCTTTGGTTAGCCTTCCCCACAACATTTTCTATGTGTTCCTTCCAATTTAAGTTGTTCGTAATTGTAAATCCTAGGTATTTACTTCAGTTTACGACCTTTATAATTGACTGATTTATAGTGAAACCGAAGCTTAACGGATTCCTTTTAGCACTCCTGTGGATGACCTCACACTTTTCGTTATTTAAGGTCAATTGGCAATTTTCTCACCACAAAGATATCTTTTCTAAACCGTTTTGAAAATTTGTTTTGATCTTCTGATGACTTTATTAGTCGATAAAAGACAGCGTCATCTGTAAACAACCTTAGAGGACTGCTGGGATTGTCTCGCAAATCGTTTAAATAGATCAGAAACAGCAAAGGAAACACCAGAAATCGCTTCTCTTTTACCTGACGACTTTCCGTCAGTCACTACGAACTGTGACCTCTCTGACAGGAAATGAAGAATCCAGTCATATAACTGTGACGATATTCCATAAGCACGCAATTTCACTACAGGCCGCTTGTGTGGTACAGTGTCAAAAGCCTTCTGGAAATATAGAAACGCGGAATCAATTTGAAATCCCTTGTCAGTAGCATTCCACACTTCGTGTGAGTAAAGAGCTAGTTGTGTTTCACAAGAACGATGTTTTCTAAATCCGTGTTGACTGTATCAATAGACCATTTTCTTCGAGGTATTTTATAATGTTCGAACACCATATAAGTTCCAAAATTATGCTGCATATCGACGTTAATGATATGGGCATGTAATTTAGTGGATTACTCCTACTAACTGTCTTGAATATTGGTGTGACCTGTGCAACTTACCAGTCTTTGGGTACGGATCATTCGTCGAGCGAACGGTTGTATATGATTATTAATCTATAATCATATCTCACGAAAAAACCATTTTTTGTCATTTGTTAACAGTCTGTCTGTCCATCCATCTGTTGAAAATCCTTTTTCTCAGGAACGGTTAGATATACCATGCTGAAATTAAACACGTACAAAGTCTATGACCAGTTTGCGGTGTAATAAACGTTGGATTCCAAGTCAGTGCAATCAAAAGATACAGCCATTTATTTAACTTATTATGACAATCGTAAACTCATTCATAAAAACATATAGGATACTTCTTATCCGCCTAAAAGCATGAAATTTGGCAAGAAGCGAGGTTTCACAAATCTAGTAAAGGAAAAAAATCCGAAAATTGTAAATTTAGTTATATCACCTGGATTCTTTTTAATCATTTGTTATTCGACTGTCTCTCTATTCGTCCATCTTTTAAAACACCTTTTCCTCAGGAGCGGGTAGACGTATAAAATCGAAATGTATGTCACACAGTGAGGTCTGTGGTCACTTGGTGGTATAATTACGTTAAGCTTCTACGTCAATACACTCAAAAGATACGGTCATTGATATGACATATTCCGATACTCGCAAACACCCTCGTTAAAACATATAGTGAACATAGTACGTACGAATTTTGCAAATTGCGTTACACTGTGCCGTCCGTGATAATGACTTTTATTCAACGACCTTTGAAGATGGTGTAAGACCGGAAGCGGTAACAGAATAAATATCATTATCACAGACGGCACAGTAAAATGAAATGTATGGGATACTTCCCGTTGACCTCGAATCATGAAATTTGGCGGGAAGCAAGTTTTCACAGTACAAGTAAAGGGGAAACTCAGAAAATTGTTAATCTGATATTATATCATATGAAAAAAAATATTTTTGTCATTTGTTATCCGACTTCAAACTTGAAATTAAAACATTCTCGAAAGTCTTGGGATCCCCATTACCGATATCTTGCCAGTATCAATGTTGATAACAGGCAAAAAACGTCGAGGTTGTCGATTCCCGGAATGGATTAAGTCTATATACACATAATTCAGTTTGTACGGTGCGAGAGTCCGACTCGCATATGGCCAACTTCTTATTTTTAAGTGCAGTCATTCCGCTTTAGGCTGTTAAAACATTATTTATTGCGACCGAAATTTCGACGAGTGGCCACTTTCAAGAATTGTGGGATGTTGTAACCCCCTGAATAATATAAAGCTGTGACACGCTGTCTAAGAGAAGTTTTTTTTTTCTTTATTGTATTTCAATTCCCCATCGGGGCGGGCTAAGAGAAGTTGCGAGTGGTGGTGTTAAATTATCCGCTGTTCCATACACCATGCGAGTACAAGTTAGGAAGCTGGTGAAGTAGTGATATAAAAACTGTTGTTTAAATATCGTGTATCAGGAGTGGTAAATAGATCACAACTGTGCGTTTCACAAGACGGGTGTCTGTGACGTTGTCCATATGTCTGAGTGTGAACATCCACTTACATGGTCCCATCTGAAATATACTATACAGATACTCTTGATCATAACTTGTGATCCATTTACCACGCCTGCTACACGACATTTTAAGTTACGTTTATATATCATTATTTCACCACGTTTCTAACGTGTACTCATCCGGTGTATGGAACAGTGGATAATTTCACACCACACGGCATACCACAGTTCTGTATCACTGGATGGGTTACAACATTCCACAATGCTCGAAAACGACCACGAGTCGAAATTGCAATCGCAATAAATAATGTTTTAACAGCCTGAAGTGGAATGACTTCATTTAAAAACTTAACGAAGGCTATGGACCATGTGCGCATCAGATTTCCTATTTTTTCATTTGCTTCGAGAAAAGTGGAACCCTTACTCTCCCTTTGTTGTCTGCTGACCATTACAAAACTTCGTTACCTCTGGGAAAAGATAGTTTGCTGGGGTACGAACCGTACAATAACCCTATGTTAGGTGTGGGGCGGCGGTGGGGTGGGTGGACTGCTGTGGCCTGTTGTGGGGTTGTGAACCACTGATGGCTACGGCGGGACGAAGCCTCTCCGCCGTTTCTAGGTCCCCGGTTCAATACATACATGGTGACTGTCAAACGTATATCGCCCGTTTAGTCATCTGTAATCAGTAGGGTAATAACCATGTATCTGACCAGCTACTCCACAAGAGCTAATTTTGAGTGACGCGAAAGTTATTACACGTAAAGAAATGTGCACGAGAATCAGTTTACGCACACTCAACAGGCGGCAGTGGTTTCACTGCACGAGTTTTTAGTGCCATGGCTTGTGAAGCGTCAGTGGTATGCGTATGGTGATGTTATCTACTAGTGCGCTCTTACCGCTGCGGTAACAGTGGCATCGATATTGATAGATTCATCCGACATCGGCCGTTGAGGGTCAATCTTTTCAAATCAGTACGTTAATAAGTACGCGGTCACATTGTAGCCGATCTTATCGTCCGAACGTAAAGACTTTGGAAGACAATCAGTAAAATTCAAACAAGTTTTGTTTTCTTCGGTCAAATCGATCGACGTTCCGTCACACGGAGTATAGACTGTGAGAAGCTAAGTTTAGTACAGGAATGGGTGAGTTTGTGTCATCCTGAGGACGAAAAATATCGTAATCGGCATTTAGTCTGTGATATATGGATTGAAATCGCAGATTTATGGGAAGCCAAAAGTAGACAAAATCTTTATCGGAAATTTTACGCGTAAATTATAATCCCAAAAAATAATTTGTTTAAGTGAGAACGGTGGCGAACTTTGGCTTGCTGTTGCTGTAGCGGATCTTTTTGTGTTGTCGTAGGTGGGTATTACCTGTTTACAAATTATTATTATTATTATTATTATTCCTTATTGGCGTTTTTAAGGCAGTAGGGTGGTGATCCTGTTGCATGAAGTGGTTTGCAAATGTGGTTAGAACATTTTTTTCTAAAATTTACATAACAAATTTTCGATTCCATTGTGGCAGGGTGTTACAGAAGCCAGCTCCGAACTACATCAGCATAAAAGCAGTTTTGGTTCCGAAGTTATTTAATATCAATGACGCTTTCTGCCCTTTGGGAGTGTGTAAAACTAGGTGGATACGTAACCCAACCGTCATAAAGACGTATAAAATGGAAAACGGACTCAACAGTAACTGTATATGTAATCCATTTGTCATAAAAACATATAAAATACAATGTGTATTTGCACGTTTCGTTTCTTGTAGTGGCCATTTTCGCAGCAGCTGTATATAAATACCAGTTTTTTCAAAGAAAATGCCTTTTGCCTGCTGCACATAAAATGTGTATTTTTAATTTATTCACCCAGACGCGTTTCGCCTTTTTTACAAGGCATCTTCAGTGGGAGTCCTGAAATATTACATAATTTGTCATTTTTACACGTAGGTTTATGGTTTCACATCTAGGTTATAGATTTAAAAACAGTTCCTTAACATTTTTTTACGAAATGGAAAGGTACTTACAGGTAACTTTTAATTCACTGCATCTAAGCAAACTGCTTGCTTTCCCTCGTCTCGCAACCAGGTGGACATCTTACAGTTCACTTTCAGTTCACTGTTTTCATTACACATCACTGTAACTGTCATCATTTTAATACAGAGATTCATTTGTTTTTCTAAGTGTTACCAACTGCTGGTTTGTCCTACATACCTTCCATCACATGTGTTGCACTGTAGTTGGTATATTCCTGCTTTTTGGTAGATATCTGTGTTTTTTGTTATTTATGGAATGTGCCTTTGGATTGAACTGTCTGTTTTGAATGCTATATTTATCTCTTGTCTTTCGTTTACACTGATGGATCTTATAATAGACAGAAATCCCAACAAATGATTACACATCTGATTCCTCTCGTAAGTATATACAGGAAAATATAATAATAATTATTATTATTATTGTTAATTAAAAACGCTGGCAGATGACCTTCTCTGCGCATTCACCATATCCACACCCTGCCATCGGATAGCCACATTGTGTACCGTGATTCGTCACTCCACACAACGTTTTCCACTGTTCAATCGTCCAATTTTTACGCTCCTTATACCAAGCGAGGCGTCGTTTGGTATTTACTGGCGTGATGTATGGCTGTTGAGCAGCCACTCGACCATGAAATCCAAGTTTTCTCACCTCCTGCCTAACTGTCATAGCACTTGCAGTGGATCCTGATGCAGCTTGGAATTCCTGTGTGATAGTCTGGATAGATGTTTCCCTATTACACATTACGACCCTCTTCAACTGTCGGCGGTCTCTGTCGAATGCCGGACATTTGCCGCGCCGGACATTTGCCACGCCGGACATTTGTCACACTTGCCCCTTCGCAAGGTAGCGATCCCTCAGCTAAGTGACGCCCTTCCTCGTACTACTTCTGTCCGCTTTCAAACCGCCGTCTCCACATCTTATTCGATTCAACCAGTACGTAAGGGACCGTCTTCTTCACCAACTTGGCCAAATAGAGAGCTTCTTTTCCGAAATCGAAATATAACTTTTGGGAAACGAAAGCAATACCGACGATAATGTCAGTATGTAATTAGTTCTGCCAAGTATAAATATAGATCACTCTGTCTGTACGGAAGCTTCCTTTCACACTTACTGATTGCGATAGAAACAGTCCATCGCCTTGGGAGCAACAAGAAAGGAACGATGTGAAGAGAATGCGAAAGTACGCTAATCATTTCTTTTTGATCACTACGTTAGTGCCTACTTTAATTACTACAACTGCATGCACAAAAGACAATAAGGAAAGAAGAAATGGGTATGTGAATGTGTGAAAAGAAGAACGACATACTCCATATTAATTTACTCTCTAAAATGCGATATCCCTTGCGGCAAAACATTAGTTAATGTAGTGTAGCGGGACAACGTTCAAAACATGACTGAAAAAACGTTCACTAAATAGAGATAAGAATATCTATGATTGACGTGTCATCTAAAGTTGACATACAATTTTAAAATGTTAGAAATAAGGTTCAAATGGTTCAAATGGCTCTGAGCACTATGGGACTTAACGTCTGAGGTCATCAGTCCCCTACAACATAGAACTACTTACACCTAACTAACCTAAGGACATCACATACATCCATGCCCGAGGCAGGATTCGAACCTGCGACCGTAGCGGTCGCGCGGTTCCAGACTGTAGCGTCTAGAACCGCTCGGCCACCCCGGCCGGCTAGAAATAAGGAAATGAAGTAATACAGACTGATATGCTTGTAACGTACGTCGTTGCTCTACATTGTTTAGCTCTGGTATTTACAGGGTCACAGAGAAAGCATCCTATCTTTTGGAGGGAAAAGCCGTAATTGTAATGATCTGCACTACAACAGAAACAAGAAGCACAACGTAAGGAAAAATAATGTAATGACTGTTGCAGCTCACAAGGGACACTGATCCAGATAGTTAGTATGGGCAGAGGTTATATTCGACAGCCGGAATAAATTAATAACTGGCTCCTTTTACCGACCTCGGGTCTCAGATAAAACAGTTGCTGAACAGTTCAAAGAAAACTTGAGTCTCATCACAAGTAGGTACTCTACTCATACAATTACAGTTGGCAGGGACTTCAATCTACCTTCCGTATGTCGACAAAAATACATTTTCAGACCCCATTGTAGACAGAAAACAACTTCCGTAATTGTTCTAAACGCTTTTTAAAAAATTATTCACGAGGCCATTCAAACTGTAAATGGTTACGAAAACACACTTGACCTTTTAGCCACAAATAATCCTGAGCATCACGACGGATACAGGGATTAGTGAACACACAGTCGTAGCGAGGCTCAGTTCCGTAACAAAGAAATTCACCAAAGCTAAGCGAGAAATATATCTATTTATAAAAGCAACTAAACATTCGGTTGACGTCTTTCTAAGAGACAGTCTCCAATCCTTCCAAACTATGTAAGTGAAGACCATATGTGGCTTAAGTTCAAATAAATACCAAATAAAGTAATAAGAGACGGAACTGATCCTCGCTACGGTCGCGGGTTCGAATCCTGCCTCGGGCATGGACGTGTGTGATGTCCTTAGGTTAGTTAGGTTTAATTAGTTCTAAGTCCTAGGCGACTGATGACCTTATAAGTTAAGTTACATAGTGCTCAGAGCCATTTGAACCATTTTTGAACTGATCCCCCACGGTACACAAAAGACGACAGAAAGCCGCTGCAGGAGCACTGAAGAAGAACTGATGCTCGAAATTTGGTGCGGATTTCAATGTGAGATGCATTTAATAGTTTCCACAACGAAACTCTCTCCAGAAATATGGCGGAAAATCCAAAGAGGTTCTGGTTGTATGTTAAGTAAACCAGCTGAAAAGCTCAGTAAGCGATGAGGAGGAGGAGGAGGGGGAGCCAAGGGACCCAACCCTTAGGAGCAGGTAAAATCGTGGCAAATGTCCGGCGTGGCAAATGTCCGCACACCGTCTCTGTCAGTCAGCAGACGAGGTCGGCCTGTACGCTTTTGTGCTGTACGTGTTCCTTCACGTTTCCACCTCACTATCACATCAGAAACGGTGGACCAAGGGATGTTTAGAGGTGTGGAAAACTGGCGTACAGACGTATGACACAATTGACACCCAACCACTTGACCACTTTCGAAGTCCGTGAGTTCCGCGGAGTGCCCCGTTCTGCTCTGTCTCGATGTCTGATGACTACTGAGGTCGCTGACGTGGAGAACCTGGCAGTAGGTGGCAGCACGATGCACCTAATATGAAAAATGTATGTTTTAGCTGATCACATAGTGTTATCGGACGACGTCTGGCGACGGCGTCTGACGACCGTTGACAGTGCCACCGAGAACGCCCCCTTAGACAAAGTCATCAGTCATCTTATCCTACTCCTCAACTTTAAGTGATTCTTCAGCGAACAGTTTCAAGGAAGAAGCTTACAAGAGGAAATGCGGTAAAAAGCAATTAATCCTGACGAGGGCGGGGCATTATTTCGTCTCGTGGAGCTAGTCTGCCCTCCTCTTGCACGTATTAGCGCACCTCGTCCTTTTTTTTAAAAAAAAGAAAAAGAAAAACTGGTCCAAAACTCCGGGCGGCAACATTTCAGCGCAAACTGCATCTACCGCCCTGCTTTTATACGAAGTTGGCAAATTTAAGTACAGTGTACGCTGTTTCCCTCCTTTCTGTTTATCTTTACGAGGGCCCGTTCCCCCCTTTTATCGTGGCGGTACACTTCTCGTTAAATCCATCTTACTCCACCCCCCGCGCAACCCTCTCCGCGTGTAGCAGTAACGTTCTGGCCGCTACATTTCCTCCCGCAGTTCCGTTTTATGGGCGCCCAGGGAGTGCTGTGGCAGGCGTCCATTTCCCCGCACGACTCCACTCTCTCCATTACTGCCGCTCCCAACCCCTCCCCTCCGCCACCCGCGCCTTGTTTATTGAGCGGGGGAGGACCTAACCTTATATTCACGGCAACGTTCTCTTTAAAGTTTGCGAGCTTCGCGTGATGAAAATCAAATGGGGAGAAGAACAAAAGTAATCTGCTACAACGGCGCCAGTCTAAATACGAACCTCATCAGGGCGGGCAACAACTGGAGTGGGGAAACAGATTGCACTTCGTAACAAAGCTGTCTTTTAAAAAAAGTAAAAAATAAAATGAGAGAAATTACTTTTTATGTTGCGACTCATGAACATCGTGCAGTGGAGCTGGGCAGGACTATTTCATCGAAAATGCGGAGAGCGCGAATGAAAATATAAAATGCCCGCTAACGCAAAACGCATGATGAAGGTTTTTCAGTATAACGCCCGTCTCGCTTGCAGTCTCCTTTGCGTCGCGTTGCTTGTTATAATTACAAAGGAAAAGTAATCGAATTCAGAGGGACAAAGGATTTCACTCCTTAGGGCGCAGCTGTCTAAAGATTTGGAAGAGTTGTTACAGAAATGAAACAACGGCTTAGTTTCCAGCAATTTTGTTTTATTTCAACATTAAAAGCTAGCCGCTGTAGTTATTCACCCTAGTAACTGCACAAATACAACGGAGGAAACAATTACTGAATTTTCTCTTACTTTGTTTTGTTACACACCATGTTTGGAGCTTTCCAACGTAACTGTTCAAAACAGAACGCTTCGAAAGCTCTTATTAAATATTGCAGCTACGCGATAATGAAATGTAGAAAAATCAGTAAACAGATTTACAATGGCAAATTCTGATATGTTTGTAATAAACTGAGGCGATTAAAGTCCTGGGATAGCGATATGCGCATATACAGGATGGTCCACTTATCGTGACCGGGCCAAATATCTCATGAAATAAGCGTCAAACGAAAAAACTACAAAGAACGAAACTTGTATAGCTTGAAGGAGGAAACCAGATGGCGCTATGGTTGGCCTGCTAGATGGCGCTGCCATAGGTCAAACGGATATCAACTGCGTTTTTTTTAAAATAGGAACCCCCATTTTTTACTACATATTCCTGTAGTACGTAAAGAAATTTGAATGTTTTAGTTGGACCACCTTTTTCGCTTTGTGATAGATGGCGCTGTAATAGTCACAAACATATGGCTCACAATTTTAGACGAACAGCTGGTAACAGGTTGGTTTTTTAAATTAAAATACAGAACGTAGGTCCGTTTGAACATTTTATTTGGGTTGTTCCAATATGATACATGTACCTTTGTGAACTCATCATTTCTGAGAACGCATGCTGTTACAGCAATAAATGCTCAAAATGATGTCCGTCAACCTCAATGCATTTGGCAATACGTGTAATGACATTCCTCTCAACAGCGAGTAGTTCTCCTACCGTAATGTTCGCACATGCATTGACAATGCGCTGACGCATGTTGGTAGACGTTGTCGGTGGATCACGATAGCAAATATCGTTCAACTTCCCCCACAGAAAGAAATCCAGGGGCGTCAGATCCGGTGAACGTGCGGGCCATGGTATGGTGCTTCGACGACCACTCCACCTGTCATGAAATATGCTATTCAATACCACTTCAACCGCACGCGAGCTATGTGCCGGACATCCGTCATGTTGGAAGTACATCGCCATTCTGTCTGCAGTGAAACATCTTGTAGTAACATCGGTAGAACATTACGTAGGAAATCAGCATGCATTGCACCATTTAGATTGCCATAGATAAAATGGGGGCCAATTATCCTTCCTCCCATAATGCCGCACCATATATTAACCCGCCAAGGTCGCTGATGTTCCACCTGTCGCAGCCATTGTGGATTTTCCGTTGCCCAATAGTGCATAATATGCCGGTTGACGTTACCGCTGTTCGTGAATGACGCTTCGTTGCTAATTAGAACACGTGCAAAAAATCTGTCATCGTCCCGTAATTTCTCTTGTGCCCAGTGGCAGAACTGTACACGACGTTCAAAGTCGTCGCCATGCAATTCCTGGTGCATAGAAATATGGTAGGGGTACAATCGATGTTGATGTAGCAGTCTCAACACCGACGTTTTTGAGATTCCCGATTCTCGTGCAATTTGTCTGATACTGATGTGGCCGGCCGTGGTGGCCGTGCGGTTCTGGGCGCTACAGTCCGGAACCGCAGGACCGCTGCGGTCGCAGGTTCGAGTCCTGCCTCGGACATGGATGTGTGTGATGTCCTTAGGTTAGTTAGGTTTAAGTAGTTCTAAGTTCTAGGGGACTGATGACCTTAGAAGTTGAGTCCCATAGTGCTCAGAGCCATTTGAACCATTTGATACTGATGTGCGGATTAACCGTGAGAGCACCTAAAACACCTACTTGGGCATCATCATTCGTTGCAGGTCGTGGTTGACGTTTGACATATTGCTGAACACTTCCTGTTACCTTAAATAACGTAACTATCCGGCGAACTGTCCGCACACTTGGATGATGTCGTCCAGGATACCGAGCAGCGTACATAGCTCACGCCCGTTTGGCATTTTGATCACAATAGCCGTACATCAACACGATATCTACCTTTTCCGCAATTAGTAAAATGGTTCAAATGGCTCCGAGCACTATGCGACTTAACAGCTGTGGTCATCAGTCCCCTAGAACTTAGTAGTTAAGCCTAACTAACCTAAGGACATCACTCACATCCATGCCCGAGGCAGGATTCGAACCTGCGACCGTACCAATCGCACGGTTCCGGACTGAGCGCCTAGAACCGCGAGACCACCGCGGCCGGCCACGATTGGTAAACGGTCCATTTTAACACGGGCAATGTATCACGAAGCAAATACCGTCCGCACTGGCGGAATGTTACGACCACGTACTTATACGTTTCTGACTATTACAGCGCCATCTATCGCAAAGCGAAAAAAGTGGTCCAACTAAAACATTCATATTTTGTACGTACTACACGAATATGTAATAAAAATGGGGGCTCCTATTTAAAAAAAACGCATTTGATAGCCGTTTGACCTATGGCAGCGCCATCTAGTAGCCAACCATAGCGCCATCTGGTTTGCCCCTTCAATTTAGACAAGTTTCGTTCTTTGTAGTTTTTTCGTTTGACGCTTATTTCGTGAGATATTTGGCCCGGTCGCGATCAATGGACCACCCTGTTCACATACGGTAGTAAACAAGGTATAAAAGGGAAGTGCATTGGCGGTGCTGTCATTTGTACTCAGGTGATTCATGCTTCTGTCGTGATTATATGGCCCCACGACGGGAATTAATAGCCATTGAATGCAGAATGGTAGCTGGAGCTAGACGCATGGGACACTCCATTTCTGAAATCGGTAGGCAATTCAATGTTCCGAGATCCACAGTGTCAAGTATGTACCGAGAGTACCAAGTTTCAGGCAATACCTCCCACCACGGACAACACAGTGGCCGACGGCCTTCACTTAACGACCGAGAGCAGCGGTATTTGCACGGTGTTGCCACTGCTAACAGACAAGCAACACTGCGTGAAATAACCGCAGAAACCAATGTGGGACGCATGACGAACGTATCCGTTACGACAGTGCGGCGAAATTTGGTGTTACTGGGCTACGGCAGCAGACGACCGACACGAGTGCTTCTGCTAACAGCACGACATCGCCTGCAGCGCCTTTCCTGGGCTCGTGACCATGACGGATGGGAAACCGTGGCCTGGTCAGAAGAGTCCCGATTTCAGTTGGTAAAGCTTATGGTAGGGTTCGAATGTGGCGCAAAACCCACGAACTCACGGACCCAACAATTAAACAAAGCACTGCGCAAACTCGTGGTGACTCCATAATGGCGTAGGCTGTGTTTACATGGAATGTACTGGGTCCTGTAGTCCAACTGATCCGATCGTTGACTGAAAATAGTTATGTTCTACTTGGGGATCATTTGCAGACATTCAACGAAATAGTGGTTATGGATCATTACGCCCCATGTCACTGGATCACAATTCTGGACAATTCGAGTCAATGATATGGCCACACAGATTGCTCGACATGAATCCCATAGAACGTAATCGAGAAGTCACTTCGTGCACAAAATCCTGCACCCACAGCACTTTCGCAGTTATGGACGACTATAGAGGCAGCATGGATCACTATTTCTGCTGGGAACTTGCAACGACTTGTTGAGTCCATGCCAGGTGGAGTGGCTGCACTACCCCGGGCAAATGGAAGTTCGACACGATATCAGGAGGTATCTCACGATTTTTGTCAGCTCAGTGTACAAATACTAAAATAGAAAAACAATAATAACATTTACTTCACAGTCGCGTTTTTCCCTTTTCAAGTCGTCGTAAATTCGTCAATTTTGCTATCTCAGGTGATAGAATAGAGGAGAAACAACTGAAAAAACTTACCAGATACGAGTAATTGAAAATCGAACTGCAGCGACTTTGGTGTATACCTGTGAAAATGGCTCAGTGGTTCTCGGCACAGTATGTCTAGTACCAAAAGATCTTAGTGGGCCCTTGGAAACCATTGCCATTAACAAAATATCTGTCAGCTACAAATAACAAGTTTAGTGCGATATGCACGACTTATCCACTGATACATTACGCAGTGCTACGACCAGAATGTTTACCTGCACGTGAATGATTAACGATGAACTATAAACTGCACAGAAGATAGACACTTAAACATGGATTAATAATTTTTAAAAGTTACGAGTCCATTGCAGATTACAGATGACTGGAAAAATTAGAACTGATGAGGAGATCTGCCAAAATATACAGAAAATATCAGAAGTGAGGACACCTCTACTGATTGAATGAGAACAGTTAATAAAATAAACTTTCCTCTATTTTTGGAAAAAGTAATCAAAAGAAGCATAAATTACAGGATTAAAAAAGTAAATGGAAAGTAAGGACATGAAAGAGTTGTAAATTATAGATACAATTTTTAAGAATAAAGTTCTGAATTCAGATATTAAAGTCAGAATAAATAGAATAAATAAGAAATCATGAACAACATGTACAGAAGAAAGTAAAAGACGTGGGGAGAAAATGAAGGAGTACTGGAAAAAATAGAGGACTGCAAAGAAACGAGAGGTAATTGTTGTTACGTGATCCTATTCGGTCAACACGAAGATTAAAAGAATTATATTAATCACCCATTCGACTTCGACTGCTGGATAAATATCATCGCTTGACTATTCCAAGCATCACGTACACAGTCCACAACTGTATCCCTTCCGTGCTTATTCCTAAGCAATACATAAATCTTTTTCTTTTCCCCAGTTAGATATATTGGTACATAACTGTATGGATATTTAACCTGAATTCAAAATAAGTTTCCTGCCAAGCAAGAATTGCATATACCTCGATTAATGTCACAACAAACCCTTATTTCAGAGATATCGAATATAAAACGTTTGAATGAGAACGGTGCCGACACCCGTCAAAGGGTTATAAAATGCAACAGTTCCCTTCGACTACTCCTAGTTGTAATTTTCCGTGTGAAATGCATGAGCGAAGCACCACTTTATGTTATTATCCTCCCCTGCAAAAAACGAACTTCGTTATGCACGTGATGAATGGCAAATTAAAACGCACTGTGACTGTATCAGCTACTGTTCAGTGTAACAAAACTAGAGAAATTCTTCAATGGTAACATTTCTACTCTCATCACGCTCGTCGTACTTCGTAACATCTCATAATGTGATATTTTTAAATTCCCAGTATTGCAAAGCTCTATTTGTCTTACCGAAACAATTTTTTTACTATTGTGTTTGGTTCTTAAAGTATAAAAACTGCAACTATCATGAAAATCAAGAGTCTTTCCAAGGTCTGTTATCATCAAATGCTGAAATATTTCAGTATCTTTTCTTCTTCTCACGTACCAGCTATTTTAGTTTTTATGGAACCATTATGGGACGTCTGTCAGGTCATCAATGTAAACTGAGACGTCTTACTCGCATTGGTTAGGAGAATGTGTTGTTGGAATAGACAGAGCAGCATTAGCGTTAATTCATTTGATGTAGTCGTAAGTTCGAAGGCACGCGTTGCAGCTCATCATGCTAGCCTATCCTGTGAAATCCTCTTCATCTCTGCGTAGCTAGACTTATCTCTCTCTCTCTCTCTTAAGTTTCTATACGTACACCCCCAACTTCATTACCAAACTGACAATTACGTGCCTCAGGATGTATGTCATCAACCAGTCCCTTCATGTAGAACAGCTGCGCCACAAATTTCTTTTCCCCCTAAATCGATTCACGCCCTCATCATTGGTTATTGGATCCATCCTTCCGATCTTAAGCGTTCTCCTATATCACAACATTTTAGAAGCTTGTTGTATATTCTCGTATGAACTGATCATCGTCCACGTTTCTCTACCGTACAAAGCTACACTCCAGACAAATACCTACAGAAAATACTCCCAAATACTTAAATTTATGTTCCATGTTAACAATTTTCTAATTTACATAGACGCTTTTCGTGGTAATGCTAGTCTGCATTACATATCCTCTACTTAACAACTGCCATTTATTTTTGTGCCCAAATGGCAAAACTCATGTAGTACTTTCAGTATGTTGCATGAACCACAATTTCTCTACTTTTATCGCCATGAATAGTTATTCTGTAACGTCCTCTTGCGCAAAGCCGCTAACGAATAATAACGCAGTGGCAACCGATTCGAAGGTGCCCCATTTGAATTCTTGAAACGGAAGAAATTTTCATCGCAAGTATTATTGCTGATCTGTCGGATAGGTAGGCTTAGCTTGGTCCGCTTGATGCTATTCGAGATGTATAGACCATTTGTTAACACCGAATTTGATTCTTTCCCTTCCTCTGTACAGTAACAGTGGCACTAAACATTCCTTAATTCAAGCGCCTCTCATTGGATTTCGGTATTCGTGCGTAGAAAGATTTAAATGTTCAGTAAACGATATAAGGAAGCAGTAGTGTCATATCTTATTGAGAAACTTGAACTCTTAGCTCAGGACGGTAGCTTATAAAGGAACTTTGCCTAAAGATTAAAATAACAGTTGACCATCCTCATGGACTGTGCGGCTGCTCCCGGCGGAGGTTCGAGTCCTCCCTCGGGCATGGGTGTGTGTGTGTGTTTGTCCTTAGGACAATTTAGGTTAAGTAGTGTGTAAGCTTAGGGACTGATGACCTTAGCAGTTAAGTCCCATAGGATTTCACACACATTTGAACATTTTTAGTTGACCATCCACTGGATAGATATGTACTCATTAGAACAGTTCCTCATGGGTGAGATCCTCAATAGTATACAGTCACTGTGAAGAAACATCTGAACAGAGAGTACTACATAATAAGTGTAAAATGAAGCAGAGGGCTATGGGTGGGAAGGTGATCAATAAAACATGTCTGTCAAATGTTCGTCTACAAAGGAAAACCCAGTGATACCGCCCCATTTAATTCTCGTACCACTGAAAACATAAGATAATGCATATTAATATCAGTGGCGTTGTAAACAGCTGAAATCGTTAAAATTGAAAAAAGAAAAGCTCCAGGCCGCATCGGAATTCCTATCAGTTCTACGCTGAATTTTCGGTGCGATAACCTCTCTCTTAGCTATGATCTATCGTAGATCCTTCGAACATATTTAGAGCTCAAACGTAATGTATCAAGAACGGTATGACCCTCTTCATGCCGACCAGTATAGATTCCGAGAAAACTCGCATTTTTGTCACCAGACATACGCAAGGGCATGGATCATGGCAGTCAGGTAGAGGCAATGCTTGCGAAAAGCATTTGACTCAGTACCATACCTGCGCAAGTTATCAAAAGTTCGATCGCCTGGGGTATCAAGTAGTGAGTAGTTCGAGAATTTTTTGGTAGGGAGGAAAGGCACATACGCCATCCTCAAATAATTCTCTTTTCGATCTGACTCTTAGTTAAATTTTTAAATGGTCTGAGATCACGACTGCAGGCTGAAAAGGAGACTGCACACAAACACTTGTCCCACCGTCGGCCGGAGTGGCCAAGCGGTTCTAGGCGCTACAGTCTGGATCCGCGGGACCGCTACGGTCGCAGGTTCGAATCCTGCCTCGGGCATGGATGTGTGTGATGTCCTTAGGTTAGTTAGGTTTAAGGAGTTCTAAGTTCTAGGGGACTGATGACCTCAGAAGTTAAGTACCATAGTGCTCAGAGCCATTTTTGAACTTGTCCCACCCACTGTACACTAGGCCAGTAGTGTGTGGGACGTGTATCAAATATGACTGACAGGAAATATTGAGCAGATACAAAGAAGGGCAATACGTCTGTTCACAGGTTTGTTCGACCAATGGCAGAGTGTGACAAAGACTGTGAAAGACCTAAACTGTAAGACGCTTGTAGACAGACGCAGGCTGTCGCGTGAAAACGTACTTAGTTTCTAAATAGATTTTAAGTGATGAATCTAGGAAAATATTACAACTCTCAATGTCTCGCTCCGATATTGATCGCGTTGACGAGTTTAAATTAATCATAGCGTGCAGAGAGCCATTTAAGCAATGATTATTCCGGCACTCCACACTTGAGCGAATAGGTAAAAGTCCAAATAACTTGTACAATGGGACGTACCCTCTACCGTGCCCTTCACACGGTTTGCGGACTATGGATGTAGATACAGATGTAGATGTGGGACGGAATAATCTGTTTCTATTCCCACACTTTCCGATAAGAAGTGCAGAGGTGAAAAGAGATCCCTTTTCTTCATGCGAAGAAGGCCGTATATAAAAATGGCGGAATGCCACAATCGGGAAGCGTGTAAGGCAGGAATGCTCATTGTCACAACTGACACATTGACAGAAAAAATCGCAACACCAAGAAGGAGCTGTGTGACATAAACGAAGGTTTCTAGGCGTGTTTCCAATTCTGAAATATGATTATTCAAATTTCCCGCCAGTCGCATAAGACTGACGCTATTGGCACCACTGTGAGGATACTAAACAGGATTGCTTTAAATACGCGGTGTAACGGTCCTGAGCGTTACTTACAGTACCTTTGAGATTGGACGTGGTGAATTGACGTTAGTTAGTCAAGAACGCATGTAAGACCCGCCAGGTTACCCGAGAGCGCTAATGCGCTGCTTCCTGGACTCGGGTAGGCGCGCCGGCCCCGGATCGAATCCGCCGCTGGATTGACGACAAGTGCCGGTGTGCCGGCCAGCCTCGATGTGGTTTTTTGGCGGTTTTCCACATCCCTCTAGGTGAATACCGGGCTGGTCCCCACGTCCCGATTCAGTTACACGTCTCACAGACATTTGAAACACACCTGCACTTTTCCATGATTTACTATCAGCACCTTACTGAGTTTAAATGGGGTCTTCCAATAGGGCTACGACAAGATGGATGTACCTTCAGCGATACTGCAAAAAGACTTGGCAGGAATGCAGTCACTCTACATAACTGCTGGCAGCGATGGTCACCGGTATGTCCGGTCGCAAGAAGACCAGGCTCCGGACGGCCACGTGACACTATAGAGGGGAAAAACTATCGAGTTCGGCGTATGGCTCTGGGGCATCGTACTGCATCTGCAGCAGCAATTTGAGCATCATTTGGCACCGCAACGATACGACGAACTGTTACAAATAGGTTACTGCAAGGACAGCCTTGTAGCATGCATTCCACTGGACCCAAACCATCGCTCCATTTGCGACTTACAAGGGGAGGCCGCCAATTGTGAAATTCAGATTCGATTCATACTGCGCGTAATAAAAGCTCATGGCCAGAGGTGTAATGTGGCAAAGCACCAAGATGCACTTCTCAGCCGTTGTCGAGAAAATCGACAGTTAAAAGAAACCGTTGCGGTGAAATACTCTCGACGATTAATAATTTTCTATGGCGTCGTGGCGCAGCGGTAAGCGCTCGGGTTCGTAATCCGAAGGTCGCCGGATCGAGTCTCGCGCAATGCAATTTTTTTTATTATTAGTTTTTTGTAATTCAAATATATATATATATATATATATATATATATATATATATATATATATAAAGTATTAATGAATTGATATGCATGTTGGTGAAGGCGGATCTCGCTCTCCAATTGTTCCGCCTCCATTTTTCCGTTTTTTTTTAACAGGGTGTAGCAAAGCTCTCCCGTCCGCACTGATTTTCGACAATGTTATAAGTTGCGCTAGGGACCGCATCTACCTTCTTTCGAAGTTAGCAGGCAACTACGCTGTTATGCGGCGGCTCGTTTCGGCCCATTCAACATCTGTCATTCAAGTGTAACGAGCGAGTAACGGAGTTTATATTTCATACCTGCCAAGGCAAATTTGTGTTCGTGGGGTCTCTATTCTAATTCGAACGTTTGACTTACGCTATACGTATTCGTTTCGGAATATCGTTTCTACGTCTTCCGTTAACTATACGTGGTTAACATTATGAAGACAACTAATAACATTTGTGAAATACATCTTTGTTTGCGGAAAACATAATGATGTCGCCAGTTTTTCCACGACAAACGACTTTCAACAACCAACAACTTATTATATGCATAATTGTTGCAGCTGATTGCCGGGAATTATATATATATATATATACATATATATATATATATTTGAATTATAAAAAACAAATACTAAAAAAAAGGTTGCATAGCGCGATATCCGATCTGGCGACCTTCGGATTACGAACCCGAGCGCTTACCGGTGCGCCACGACACTATAGAAAATTATTAATCGTCGAGAGTATTTCACCGCAACGGTTTCTTTTAACTGTCGATTTTTTCGACAACGGCTGAGAAGTGCATCTTGGTGCTTTGCCACATTACACCTCTGGCCATGAGCTTTTATTATGCGCAGTATGAATCGAATCTGAATTTCACAATTGGCGGCCTCCCCTTGTTAAATGGTGCAAAGAGAGAGCACATTGAACGGCAGGCTAGAGGTCTGCCTTCTTTTCTGCTGAAATATGGCTCTACCCCAGTGCCAATGATAGCCGTGTGTCGGTTGGTAGATGGCAAGTTGAGGGGCTGTAACCGGCCTGTCTGCTTACTACACACCCTGAACCTACGACTGGAGTTATGGCCTGGAGTGCGATTTCACATGACAGTAGCAGCACTTTCGTGGTTATCCCACGCACCATGACTACAACTGTTGTGCTGTCGTTTACGAACAATATTGCAGGAGGTGTTTTCTAACTGGACAGTGCTTGCTCATGTAGCGCCGCTGTAGCCCAACATGCTCTGCAGAGTGTCGACATGTTGCCTTGGCCTGCTCCATCACCAGCTGTTCCTCCAATCGAGCACATAAGGGACGATAACACCGGCGTCATCCACAAACAGCGTCAACCATCCCTGTGTTGACCGACCAAGTGCAATAGGCATGGAACTCAATCCCGCAAACTGACATCCGGCACCAGGCATGCACGTTTGCATGCTTGCATTCAACATTCTGCCTGTTACACCCGTCATTAATGAATCCGCACTTCATATTTGCAGTTGCGTATCTCGCACTTACATTAATGTGTGGTCTTAAATTGTTAATCACTTAAATATGTTACCTATACAAATGTATTCCCGAAATTTCATTACTCTACATTAATCATTTTTTGGTGCTGCAATTTTTTTCCGCCAGTCTATTTAATTTGTATATTGTGGGAATGAATTATAGTATCTCGATATGAGGCTGATTTGTCATTGACCGAAAATTAGGGGGACATGTTTGACGATGAGATAGCTCTATTCACCGTAAGTGTTCAGGAACTGGCTCTGCTAAATGCAGTGGAAACGTGTACTATGCACATAATCAAAATCGATACTAAGATAACGTCGTGCGCAGCAAATGGACAGAATGGACAGGTAAATGTTAAATTTGCACAAGATTGTTCTGAACGGTTTGTTGTCCGGAATACAGTTTATAGAAGGAAGATATAAGAAAGACGTGTCACAAGGCTTCCTATAAAAAGATACAGCTGATAATGTAATACCTCCGCTTTTTTCAAAATTTGGTAAAGTATTTAAACACTGAATGTGTGATTCCCACTGAACGAGGATGCACAGGACTGTAAATATTTCAGCATTGTTGTTTTCCCTGGGGCAATGTATCTGAACTAATCGCTGAACTTGCCATGTGTAATGATGGGTCAATGCCTCCGAACCTCCTCATAAAAAACTTCAAATGTAGTGATTGGTCAGGTTGAGTTTCTGTATACACTTTAGACTTTCACAGAAACGGCCTACGAACATGCCCATCTATACCGTGTATTGTATATTTTTAACTGCAGTTAGAAACTGTTTGACTTATACAGGGCGAAATGAAATTCGTGTATTTGGAAGCCACAGTGCGATTCGTTACACACCAACAGTAAAAAATTTCTGTACCAAAATATCGTCACGTCCATATTTTCGGTAGAAAGCAGAAATCAAAGAAAGTCAATCTGACAGTTCTGTTTCACAATACGTCGAGTATTTTCATTCAATATTGAGTAGCTGTGCTGTCAAACTATTGCTGTGGGTAGAGTTTTGTATTACAACACTCGAGTTTCTGGGCCGAGGTGTTTTTCTTTTTACTTTCTGATTTTAATAATTGACTACTGCAGGGAAAGGCAGCTGATAGCGGAAAACACATGATTCAAGAACCACAAGAGGAGACCCTACACTTGGAAATCACCAGGGGATAAATACAGAAACCAAATCGATTTTATACTGGTAGAAGAAAGATACAGAAATGGAATCAAGAAGGTGCACACATTACCAGATGCAGATATTAATAGCGACCACAACTTACTTATGGCAGAATTAAAAATAAGAATGAAAAAACTGAAGAAGGCGACCATGGTGAAGAAGTGGGATCTAGAGAAGATTACAGAAATGCTGTCTCGGGAGTTTCTAAACACATTATGAGACAAAGAACCACCTGATAATGCCTACGAGTACTGGAATATGCTGAAAGAAGGAATCATTAAAGCAGGACAGCAAAATATGGGATATGTAAAAGGGAACAGTAAAAAGAAACCATGGGTCACACAAGAAATGATTTCCAAGATGGAGGAGAGAAGAAAATTGACAAACAAGAACACTTAAGATGCAAGAAAGATATACCGAAGGTTAAACAATGAACTGCGAAGAGAAACAGAGCAGGTTAGATAAAAATGGCTAAAAGAGGAATGTGATGAAGTTGAAGAACTGGACAGGAGGGGAAAATACTTCTTACTTTACAACAAAGTAAAGACTATGACATGGGAACAAAATAGAGCAGGAAGTGCTACTACGGAAATTTTGAGTAAATACGAAGAGGTAGTGTACAAAGATCGTGACGATATCCTCCAGAGATAAGAAGAATATCTAAAAGAGCTATATGACACAAATAGCAAACCAGAAACTCAGGAACCTGAATCACACAACAGTGTAAGTGATGACGAGAAAGGACCAACCATCATAATGGAAGAAGTAAAGTCTGCCATAGCTGCAACGAAAAATGACAAAGCGGTAGGTACAGATACGATACCGGGATAAATATTAAAATGCTTTAAGCAAGATGGAATAAGAGAAATATTGAGGTTATGTAATAAAATATATGACAGTGGTGAATGACCTGAGGACTTTCTGACAACAGTAATGATTCCATTACCGAAAAAAACAAGGAACCAAGAAATGCAGCGAACACAGGACAATAAGCCTCATTTCACATGCAGCCAAACTGATGTTAAGAATAATTAATAAGAGACTTGAAAAATTAATGGAGCAGAATCTTGGCGAGGAGCAGTTTTGGCTTTAGACGCAATACGGGCAACAGGACTCCTACGAATCTTGGAAGAAAGATTTGTTGAAAAAGGAAGAGACTTCTATATGTGCTTCATCGATCTATAAGAGAAGGAGAATTTTCTGCAGCGGTCTGGACAGAGAACCCAGGAAGAGACTCATAAAATGTCTTGTTGGAGTGTTCTTCTATATGGCGCTGAAACATGGACTGTGAGGAAGAAGGACAGAGAAAGGCTGGATGCTTCTGGCGGAGGATGGAAAGAATAAGTTGGATGGACAGAGTAAAAAATGAAGAGGTGCTGAGGAGAGTGGGAGAGAAAAGACAGTTACTAGATGTAATAAAGAGTAGAAAAAGAAATTGGATTGAGCATATATTAAGAAAGAATGACGGACTGATAAAAACATTTTTAGAAGGTTATGTAGAAGGGAAAAGGAAGCTAGGAAGGAAGAGATTCCAGATACTGGATGACATGATGGACGGTACAACATACAGCAGCCCTAAGAAGGAAGCAATGGATCGCAGAAAATGGAGCGGCAAAGGACCAACTAAAATAGCAGATAAGTAATGATGATGATGAATTTTAGGTTGCATGATACGGTCTCTGTCTTATAAATCGTTTTACAGCAATTACATCACATCTCAACAACGCACGTGTAATTATTTAATGGTAATACAGAAGTTACATCCCAACCGTGTTCATGATTCCCCTTTTCAAGACATATTTTGCTGTTACACATGTACTCTGTTGTCTTGCACGCACAACAAATGGTTCAAATGCCTATAAGCACTATGGGACTTAACATCCGAGGTCATCAGTCCCCTAGAACTTAGAACTACTTAAATCTTACCAACCTAAGGACATCACACACATCTATGCCCGAGGCAGGATTCGACCCAGCGACCGTAGCAGCATCGCGGTTCCGGACTGAAGCGCCTAGAACCGCTCGGTCACAGCGGCCGGCTTCCATGCACAACACCCTTTCGTGCTTTGCGGTACATTCTCAGCATTTCTTCTCATTTCTTCAGCGGTAGCCCTTCGTCCATACTGAAACGAAACCAACTCCACCCCGCCGTCTCTAGTCCAGGCCTGGCCAAACAGTGCTCCGATAGCGCGAGCGCATTACTCACGCTCCTGCCTAGCGCTTGAATGCAGCGGAGACGTGTTGCGGGGTGAGGAGGAACAGGAAAATGAAGCCTGCAGCTAGACGCAGCTAGAGCGAGGTAGTCCTACTGTCAGATGCCGAGCAGTTTGCTGACTGTTCTACTCGCTTTAAATTACGAGCAGCGTAAGTAACGCACCACTTTTTTTTCTGAAAAGAGGTTGGTTTTATTCATGATTCCAATGCACCGTATTATTCCCCGCTGTTTTGGCTACAAAACCCTATTTTTCGACGTAATCTTCGTTCAGTGCGACGGCTTTCTGCCACCCTACTGGGAGGGCCTTTATGCTCGCACGGTACCACTCTACTGGTCGACGTCAGAGCCAATGTCTTACTTTATCAGTAACAATCCCAACATCCAGCTACTACTTCCCGCGGAGTGCAGCCTTCGTTGGGCCAAACGGATGGAAGTCGGAGAGTGCGAGATGGTGGCTGTAGGGTGGATGAGAAACAACAGTCCAATGAAGTTTCGCGAGCTCGTCTCGGCTGCGAACACTTGTGTTGCCATGGAGAATTTCTTTTGCATTTTTGTGGTGAGTAAAATGCTCAAGTCGTTTCTTCAGTTTCCTGAGGTTAGTTCAATACACTTCAGAGTTGATCGTTGCATCTTGAGAGAGGACATGAAGCAGAGTAACCCCTTCACAGTCTCAGAAGACCGTCGCCATGACTTTGCCGGCTGACGGGGTGGCTTAGAACTTTTTCCTCGGAGGAGAAGTGGTGTGGCGCCTCTCCATGGATTGCCGTTTTGTTTGCGATTCGAAGTGATGATCCATGTTTCATCGCCTGTGACAATATTCGACAAAAAATTATCGCGATCAGCCTCGAAACGTGCAGAAACTTCTGCACAAATGGTCCTTCGTTGCTCTTTATGGTCTTCTGTTAGGCGAAGAGGAACTCAGCGGGCACAAGCCTTTTGAGTACCACAACTGGTGGACAGATGTGTCAGCACTAGCAATAGAGACGTCTAGTTGTCCAGAGAGGTGTTTGATTGTGATCCGTCGCTCACCTGTATGAGACTGTCCGCAGCTGTATGTGGCCGCCTGGTGCGCCTGAGGTCGGGTAGGTTTACACGCCTCGCACAACGACTCAACCTGCTTTTGTTCACTGCCAGGTCTCCGCAGACTTTCTGCTATCGCCTACGAATATCTGCGATGCTTTGTTTGTCTGCCTAAAGAAACTCAATGACAGCTCTCTGCTTGGAATGTAGCTCCTTTACAGACGTCATTTTGAAGGCTACGTAGATCACAGGCACCTCTCGTAAAGTCATGAAACTGGGAGGCTGAAGCGGGAATATTCCAAGATGTCCCACAACAAATTCCGCTTCTAATCAACCGAAATTTGACGAATAAAAGTGTTGCGTTACTGACTGAACGTCCGTCGTAGATTTTAATTCTGCATTAGGTATACTTGACTAAAAAAGAAAAAAAAATAGAGATACCACATCATTGAATGCCGAATGGAAACTACCTTACTTACTGTATCGTTTAAAAACGATGCAAAGTGTTTAATATGTCATTGCACTAGTATGAACTGGAGAATCACTTACTGGAACGTCATTACAACTCCAGCCACAAAGACGATGTGATGCACTTGTCTTCTGATGGACGACACTGAACTGGAGGCAGCCATTAGGGGAGCAACTGGGTTAAGGGCAAGTAGAGTGGTGACAAAATCTTCTAAGGTCGACATCAGCAATTATTTGAATTCATTAAATGTCTTATTGCAAGGGAAGAATCCTTTTGTAACAGACATGGCAGACAAGATTGATCCTATCAAACAAAAAGTAATCCTCTGAAAAAGTCAGCTTCATGTTAATGACATGGATCATTTCCCGTAATTCAAGGAAATCATTTGTGAACCAGACATGACATTTTTGTAATTGAAACATTTCATCATAAGTCCTCAAAGAGATCCCAAGACAGTAAACGAATGAAGACAGATTTCGATGTATCTGACAGATGGTTCTCACTTTTGGCCGATAATCTACCTCATTACTTCCAACTGGAGTTGATAGACGAACAGTGCAGCAGCCAATTCAACGATGTGTTTGTCCAGTCCAGGAACTTACTAGATTTTTTAAAGTGTTACCCAAGAGTAGTATTCTCGAGACCACAGACAAGCCAATAAAGTTGTTTCTATGTTTGGTTCAACGTATGTGCGTGAACTTTTTTTTTTTCTAGTTTTTAAATTGACAAAGTTTCAAAACGTTCGGGTTTATCAGATTTTAATCTGGGTAACTCCATGCGCTTAACTGTACCACAAACCATCGTTCGACTTACAAACGTCTAAATTATAAACATCTATAAATTTATAAACAGCCGATCTTACGTTAAAAGCCTGTATGTCAAGATTTCTTTAGTTCTGCTGACGGTATCAGCACTATATAAAGTACTTCTATGATCAAGAATAAAAGTTACCTCTTTGACAAAAAAATAACAGGTTGAAAGCAAACACACGTGATAAACTCCTACTTATGAAAGTATGCCACAATGTTCCAGCGCGTGCAGGTTTCGGCATACAGTTGTGTAGTCGTCTCACTCACACACGTGGTCGGAACTGCACAGTGGTAGATGAATCCAGAACGCTGACAAGGACAACACGGCAAGTGCCATGACCAGATTTCCCAGAAACTCAGTGCAAGAAGAGTAAAAAAAAAATGACACATGTCTCGTCTTATACGTAGACACTCGGCCGTTTCTGAGAAAACGCCGGCCAAAGTCTTCGACGTAATTTCCATGCCTTTTAGCGCACGTCAATTTCAGCCGAAATGATGGCACAGTGGCTAGCACCGCGACCTCTCGCTTTTGCACCCCGTGTTCCAAATCTGATTATTTTTTTAAATTTTATTTTAATTTCATTTATCTGTCCATATTCGTAGAAGATTACCACACGAACGTTTGTTATCAAGTTAGGGGGAGAAGGACGATATATTTGATGTAGAATTACAACTGGGTTTTCAAAATATATGTCATACATCTATTATGTAATACACTATGGGCAATTAAAATTGCTATACCACGAAGACGACGTGCTACAGACGCGAAATTTAACCGACAGGAGAAGATGCTGTGATGTGCAAATGACTAGCCTTTCAGAGCATTCACACAAAGCAGGCGCCTGTGGCGACACCTACAACGTGCTGACATGAGGAAAGTTTCCAACCGATTTCTCATACACAAACAGCAGTTGACCGGCGTTGCCTGGTGAAACGTTGTTGTGATGCCTCGTGTAAGGACTTTGATTAAGGTCGGATTGTAGCCTATCGCGATTGCGGTTTATCGTATCGCGACATTGCTGCTCGCGTTGGTCGAGATCCAATCACTGTTAGCAGAATATGGAATCGGTGGGTTCAGGAGGGTAATACGGAACGGCGCGTATCACTAGCTGTCGAGATGACAGGCATCTTATCCGCACGGCTGTAACGGACCGTGCAGCCACGTCTCCATCCCTGAGTCAACAGATGGGGACGTTTGCAAGACGACAACCATCTGCACGAACAGTTCGACGACGTTTGCAGCAGCATGGACTATCAGCTCGGAGACCGTGGCTGCAGTTACCCTTGACGCTGCATCACAGACAGGAGCGCCTGCGGTGGTGTACTCAGACGAACCCGGGTGCACGAATGGCAAAACGTCATTTTTTCGGATGAATCCAGGATCTGCTTACAGCATCATGATGATCGCATCCTTGTCTGGCGACATCGCGGTGAACGCACATCCGAAGCGTGTATTCGTCATCGCCATACTGGCGTATCAACCGGCGCGATGGTATGGGGAGCCATTGGTTACACGTCTCGGTCACCTCTTGTTCACATTGACTGCACTTTGAACAGTGGACGTCACATTTCAGATGTGTTACGACCCGTGGCTCTATCATTGATTCGATCTCTGCGAAACCCTACGTTTCAGCTGGATAATGCATGACCGCATGTTGCACGACGTGTACGGGCCTTTCTGGATACAGAAAATGTTCGACTGCTGCCCTGACCAGCACATTCTGCAGATCTCTCACCAACTGAAAACGTCTGGTCAATGGTGGCCGATCATCTGGCTCGTCACAATACGCCAGTCACTGCTCGTGTTGAAGCTGCATGAGCAGCTGTTGCTGGACACGCTATCCAGTCTCTGTTTGACTCTATGCCCAGGCGTATCACGGCCGTTATTACGGCCACTGGTGGTTGTTCTGGGTACTGATTTCTCAAGATCTATGCACCCAAATTTGCGTGAAAATGTAATCACATGTCAGTTCTAGTATAATATATTTTTCCAATGAATACCCGTTTATCATCTGCATTTCCTCTTGGTGTAGGAATTTTAATGGCCAGTAGTGTATGTGTATGGTATTTTCAAGTGTTACAGTCTATTTAAATTCTCATTTTCTTATATTTCATTCTTATATGTATTCTTATATTTTATTCCCTTGTTTACTCTTCAGGAAGATTTGGTGCATTCCCCTGGATGATACGGATAGCAGAAACATCTGAACGATAGAAATTCCGAAAGCCAAAGGCAGGTTTACCACAGTGACACTTCTTCGTGTGAATCTCACTCGGGAAAGAAACGTTGTTAAAGCTTTTGAAAATTCCGCGCGTTTGCAATAATTCCACATAACGGATGACTTTACCGAAAAACGGTGCTTGCGATTGATTATGAATCAAGGTATACGACAGGCATTTCACCGAAAACATTTTCCAATAATTTTTTTCATTTATTTATTTATTTCTTGATTCATTCATCTCACACACAATTAGTAAACGAATAAGGACAACGTTATTTTTCAGTATATAATGGAAAAAATTCATGTCGTTATCTTCTACAGACATGGGTAGATAAATTGAAAACAAAGGTTTGGAACACGGGATGCAACAGTTTGAAACCACTAGCCACTGTACCAGCACTTTGTGGTCGAACTGTTTACTTCCTAAAAGGCACATGAAGTTCCTCGAAAACTTCGACCGTCGTTTTCTCAGAAACGGTCGAGAATCTACGGAAAGCTGAGACACGTGTTGGCGTATTTTGACTCCTCTTCCGTTGAGCGAAGTTTCTGGGAAATCGTATTATGTTACTCGCTGTGTTCTCCTCGTGAGTAGACTTGGCTGCGCCCACGTAGTATCCTTCCTTCTCTTACTCTATGTTGTTCCCCTGCAAACACGCAAATTAGATAATAACATCATCTACAGGTATGCTCGCCAGTATGATAGGTAATATACGAGGGTCCTTCCGTAAGTCATAGCAGTTATGGTATATCTTGCGATAATGTGACAACATGTGAATTTCACGATGTACAGGGTTATTACAAATGATTGAAGCGATTTCACAGCTCTACAATAACTTTATTATTTGAGATATTTTCACAATGCTTTGCACACACATACAAAAACTCAAACAGTTTTTTCAGGCATTTACAAATGTTCGATATGTGCCCCTTTAGTGATTCGGCAGACATCAAGCCGATAATGAAGTTCCTCCCACACTCGGCGCAGCATGTCCCCATCAATGAGTTCGAAAGCATTGTTGATGCGAGCTCGCAGTTCTGGCACGTTTCTTGGTAGAGGAGGTTTAAACACTGAATCTTTCACATAACCCCGCAGAAAGAAATCGCATGGGGTTAAGTCGGGAGAGCGTGGAGGCCATGACATGAATTGCTGATCATGATCTCCACCACGACCGATCCATCGGTTTTCCAATCTCCTGTTTAAGAAATGCCGAACATCATGATGGAAGTGCAGTGGAGCACCATCCTGTTGAAAGATGAAGTCGACGCTGTCGGTCTCCAGTTGTGGCATGAGCCAATTTTCCAGCATGTCCAGATACACGTGTCCTGTAACGTTTTTTTCGCAGAAGAAAAAGGGGCCGTAAACTTTAAACTGTGAGATTGCACAAAACAGGTTAACTTTTGGTGAATTGCGAATTTGCTGCACGAATGCGTGAGGATTCTCATCCGCCCAGATTCGCACATTGTGTCTGTTCACTTCACCATTAAGAAAAAATCACTGAGAACAAGTTTCGCACTGAACGCATCCTCTTCCATGAGCTGTTGCAACCGCGCCGAAAATTCAAAGCGTTTGACTTTATCATAGGGTGTCAGGGCTTGTAGCAATTGTAAACGGTAAGGCTTCTGCTTTAGCCTTTTCCGTAAGATTTTCCAAACCGTCGGCTGTGGTACGTTTAGCTCCCTGTTTGCTTTATTCGTCGACTTCCGCGGGCTACGCGTGAAACTTGCCCGCACGCGTTCAACCGTTTCTTCGCTCACTGCAGGCCGACCCGTTGATTTCCCCTTACAGAGGCATCCAGAAGCTCTGTTGAGGCATTGTTGAACTTCGTCCTGAAGTGTCGTTGCACTGTTATGACTGACTGATGTGAGTGCATTTCAAGCACGACATACGCTTTCTCGGCTCCTGTCGCCATTTTGTCTCACTGCGCTCTGGAGCGCTCTGGCGGCAGAAACCTGAAGTGCGGCTTCAGCCGAACAAAACTTTATGAGTTTTTCTACGTATCTGTAGTGTGTCGAGACCATATGTCAATGAATGGAGCTACAGTGAATTTATGAAATCGCTTCAATCATTTGTAAGAGCCCTGTATATTGAACCGGTAAGGTTGTGTGTATCTGAATGCCGTTCCAGTCGAGGAGGTCACGGCAAGGGTTGGAACGAAACAAACACACTGGAACTAAGTGTAAATTTATTGTGCTCGAGAGCAAAAACGAATCAGAATCAACTACTGTCCTTCAAAATAGTCCCACAGTGCATCGACACAGCGTTGTCAGTGATGATGTCAGTGACGCCATTGGCATTCCTATCAGTGTTCATCACCTGTCGCCGAAACGCCATGAAGATATCCGCCGTCTTTGCAAAGCGCCTCCCATGCAGTTTGGGAGGGTCCATCTTATAGCTCAGCCAAGTTCACACTCAATGTTCAGGCGCTGGTACCGAGCCATCCTCGCATGCGGACGCAATTTGTCGGTTGATTTCGGTAACGTTTGCCGCAGGCTTTCGAATTTATTTACTGCGATTACGGTGATGCCACGTGTTGGCACGATATACCATACTTGCCATGACTTACGGAATGGCGCTCGTGTTTTTAGCTGATCATCACGCTCATGAACATTTCTGACATGTCTGACTAGTAATTTAGCCGGCCGCGGTGGTCGAGCGGTTCTAGGCGCTTTAGTCCGGAACCGCGCGACTGCTACGGTCGCAGGTTCGAATCCTACCCCGGGCATGGATGTGTATGATGTCCTTAGGTTAGTTAGGTTTAAGTAGTTCTAAGTTCTACGGGACTGATGACCTCAGATGTTAAGTCCCATAGTGCTCAGAGCCATTTGAACCAGTAATTTCCGTGTTCAACCTTAAAAAAAAATCTGTGATTGTAAGATACGTATCCTTTAAGAAACAGTGTATACTTCTGCTTTATTGCGCTGAACAAAATTAGAAAATAAGAAAAAGTGAAATAGATCTAGACCTGCAATGGAACTGTCGTACTCGAGTATCATGGCGCAGAACTCTACTCCATTAAGGGAGGAACACACTGCAGCAGCCTAAAAAAAGCTTTCTCTTGACAATTTCTTTGGGCAGAAGGAAAGGCGATAGAGAAATAATGCTTGGGGTCGTTATTGAGCATATATTTAGTTATATTACAAAGAATATATTACAAAATGAGGACACTGCAGCAATTCTCCCGAGGCATGTTGAATTTGAGGCGATCTGCAGCACGCACTGTAACTGGTGTCAATTTGAATCTGGAAAAAAAGAGAAAAAACTGTATAATCTACCTGAGTGTTGCTATTGGAACACATAGGGGATTTTAGAACTATTGGTTTTTGAGTAATTGGTGAAACTGAATAAAGTCGTTGAATTTTCATCAAAAAAGGACAGTTATTTGATAATAAATATTTTTTTAAATTAACTAATCGAAAATTCCGTACGTGGTTCACATTGAATTGTTACTTCAAAGTTGTGGTTAAATTTTCGAATAAAAAGGACTGAAAATTGTTGGACTGCCGTTTTGAAAACTCATATGCCGAGAAAAATGCATTTGAAGTTTTGAAATGTGTTACAGACATGAACAAACGAAAACTCATTTAAATTGCTATCCCGGGAGCGGCCTGTAATGGTGCCGTTGCGAGCTAAATCATATCCACTAGTTTATCATAGAACGATTGAAATATCGGTCGCGGCAACTCCATGAACGAAAAATACTTCACAGTTTCGTTTAGCTCTGCTCCAAGCAAGCGCATTGCTAGGACAATTCGACGTTTGATTTCATGTACGTTCGGTATAAACTTATTACATGGTGTACCAACTTCTTGGACGTTTGGAAAGCAATGATTATTGTGAAGCCTAAGTCTCGAGGACTTCGCTCTTGCAGTGTAATATCTGCATTGCGCGTTTTACATTTCACGTTTTGAGAAACAACAGACACAGCAAAAAATAAAATTATAATGCTGTTGCTCAACCTGTAATTTGCATTAAAATCTTGGGCATTTTACATTTCACGTTTTGAGAAACAACAGACACAGCAAAAAATAAAATTATAATGCTGTTGCTCAACCTGTAGTTTGCATTAAAATCTTGGTCACAGTCTTTCAGTTTCATAGCAGAGGGGCTGACCTGCCTAGCTGCTCTCAGCCTCATCTGTGTTCTTTGGAAGCTTTGATGAAATACTACTTCGACGCAGCGTTGAATATGATGTTTACGTCTCTTTTCTGCCGGAGTACACTTTCTTACCACTTATCCATACTTAAAAAACAAGACTGTACACTTACTATACGACGACAACAAGACTATCAAAAGTCTGCACAGAGAAATGAAGATCAGAAGAGTGAGAGTTGTTTTTTTCGTAAAAGTGATAACGCTTGCTGACGCAAAGCTAACGTATTACTGTTTTGAAATACTTCTAACTGTACCCACACACTGCAAAGTGTTTCGAGTTGGCACACTTAAACCGTTGCGGGTTATCCGAGGCGCTAGAGGAACAGTTCGGAGTTCCATAGAACAAATTTTCTTCTTCGGGGATTAGACTTTTTGCGTTATATTGTAGAAGGTTCAAAGCATTTTTTAAGCCGATAAGAATGATGTTTTCTTAACTTCCACAGTAGCGTTACTCTTTAATGCAGTGACGTCCTTCTCGTGTTGCAGCATGGTCCCAGAACTGGAAGCCAGCCTGACGCAGCTGCCGCCCCCGGAGCGCGCGGCGCCGCCCCAGGCGCAGACGGAGTCGGCCCGCGGCCCCAGCGCCGCCCCCGCCGCCTCTGCCGCCGCCCCCGGCCTGGCGCCGCTGGCCAGCCTGCTGGTGCCGGCGGACTACGTGGACGTTCCGGCGCTACTGCGCATGCGCGACCGCACACAGAGGCAGGCGCTCATAGACGCGCTCTACCGCGGCTGCGACCTCTGCTACCGCATGTGACGGCCGCTCGCCGCTAGGAGCCACAATTCGCGAATCTAGTCACCCCACTACACAAACGAACATGTCTAGACCAATTCAGATACCCTAGTGCAAGTGCTAACGTAGCTGACATTCACAGTCAAATGTGTACTAATTACCCCATTTAAATTATAGCTATTAAAAACACCATTTGCATAACGGATTCTAAAATGGGACTGAAATGTGGTTCGTTTTCCAACCAAGAGAAATTATTCAAACTAAACGTCGGTTCTTTTCGCTTATCGTCTTGCCTTGTGTATGGACTGGAGGTTTCCTTCCGCTAACTTTCTTTTCCCTAATACTACTCAAGCCATGTCACTAATACTCTGCCCTGAACGAAGAATGAATATTTATTAATGGGAGCCACAATGTGGTCAATAAATTCTAGTCCAATTAATAATTTGTTATGTGTTAGGTTTACATATATTATTTAACGTGGAATATCAGTTCTTGCCATTTGTTACCCTCCTACTTATTACAATGAAATTATATATAGTATATGAGTTAATTCAAATATTGTAGAGTTATACATGTGTTTACTCTCGTCAATGAACTGCGCAAGAATTTCTAGTCTTACAGTGCAATGACTTCTTATGTCTTGTTCTTATAAGACAACAATTTTTTGATTATAATAACAAATGAAATATCTGCTTACAAAGAGATTTTAGGTTGATATTATTTAATGTAGAATTTCAGTTCTTGCCCTTTGTTATTCTCCTACTTATTAAAAAGAAATTATTTATAGTGTACTGTTTAATTCAAACATTGTAGAATTATATAAATGTTTAGTGTCATTAATATACTGTGCAAGAATTTCTAGTCTTACAGTGCAACATCTTCTTATGTCCTGTTATTGTAAGAGACATGTTACTCAAACAGCAACTTTTTTAATTTGAATACCACTCAATTATCTACCTAAAAAGAAACTTTGTATTTACATTCTATTTTATGGCGTTCTAAATGTGTACTTCTAATGTCATACAATCTAGTCAGCCTCACATGGAGAAAAGTTTCTTGATATGGAAAATAACAATAAATCATCTTAATCTGCAAAGTACAAACTTAGAAATAAAAATGGCATGAATAATACAGTTTGTCTAATTAATAAAATGTATCGTAGTACCAATCTCATTCTTTGATTTATCAAAATGTGATCCAGTTGTATAATTATACAAGGTTGTTTTAGTATTCTTTAATGGCTGCTAACAGTATGCAGTAATAAGTCTACCAGTGCAAACTACGATCAGTCTCTTGAGAAAAAAATCAATTAAACTAACATATATCAAAGGAAAGACAACCAAGAGATAGATTTGATTAGATGGAAGCCTATTTTGAGGCATGAAGGGAAAATTTTGGTAGTGACGATAGGAATGTAGGTCATAAGAGAAGTGAGAGAGAATGTCGAAAGCATCTCTGCCTCTCTCTAAGAGTAGAGACAGACTGGTAGAAGGTCGCACACACGTAAGTTTCAGGGCTATCTGGTATTTCCTAGATTAACTTTGTTCATGCAGATAAATGCCCAATAATGCTAATAAAATTTCTTTTGGGGAAAATATGATTTTGTCACTAAAGGTATACACTGTATTTCATTTAATAGGCCTCAAAGAGTCACATTAAGGACATAAATTAATTTTGGGACACATTGAATTACCTGTACCACAGATAAACTGCATCCATTGATCTGCAAGTTATTTATTAGTGATCTGGTGCATCAGACACTACAAGCAGGATTAGTTTCTGATTTAGATTCATGTATTAACTGTAGTGAAATAAGTCAGACACAAGATAACCGAGAGGTACAAAGACTGTTGACTGGTTCTTTGCAAATCAATCGTCTCTTAACCTCAAAAAATGTACCACATACATAACTTTATTGAGCACAACATGATGCCATGATCAACCATACTTCAAAAGAAAAAATGAGTAACAGAAACGGAAACTTGAAGCGATTGGGTTTGGTTTATGATATGTTCTTGAACTGGAAAGCACAATATGCTATTCCCTATAAATTACTGTGATCAGCATGTTATGCTCTGCAAATGATTGCTGATAACAGTGAAGAAAAATTTGCTTGTCTTATGCATTTATATCTTAAAATTGGACTGGAAAAATATCACTGGAAAGTTCTAAATTATGTTGTGTAGCTTCAAACGTCTTTCAGGCAACTCTTTAAGCAACAATGTGCATTTTGAAAAATAACTTGTTACCCATTTATTCCCCAAACCAAAGCATTCACAAATATACTAATAACAGAGGTAGTGTATATGGTATACAATGTTTACAACAGAGAAACAAGAGCCCATGTAGTGTATGAGTAAAGAATCCTAAAGAACAATAATTATTTAATTACATTAGACCACAGGTGGATAACACATCATTATATGAGCTCTAGGAAACACTGATCATTTTTTCTACATGTTACCAGCAACAAAGAGAAAAAGAAGCATGAGTATGCAGAATTGGTTAGTTTTACGATGTTTTTGGATCTGTTATCTACTGTGTCATTTAAAGAAGTATTTTTGACAAAAGTAAGGACGAAAATTTTTACAAGTTGACAAGAATTACTTTCAGATAACTTTAATAACTTGGGAATATCATGGACAACGAAAGTCCTGACTATTGACTAGAGTTTCCAACTATTTGACTCTTAAGCAAATATCCAAAATTCTGTTCATAATTACTACTGTTCCATTATTTCATCAGTGGATCCACACAGCTTCAAAGATATTCAACATATGAAAGGCAGAAAGAACAATAAAAAGTACAATTAACGGTTTTAGCCATTCTTTGTAGATAACGTAACGAAACGTCCTAAAATGTGTGCATAATTGTTAACCAGTCGTTTGACCCTTTTTTGCATCCACCGCAAACTTTCCAGCTTTCTACTTTAAGATCATCTGAGGATATCTCTGGGTCTACTCCAACTACCATACAACCTGACACCGTTCTTAGTTCTTTGAACTGATCCAGCATTTTTCACTATATTAACATTAAAAAGTGGCCTTTATCATCATCATCGTCATTATCATTATCATCATCATATTCTTCTGCTTCTTCTCCCTCAAGCATTACAGCAGTTGGTATGGTGTGACTTCGTGATCCATTCATCTTCTCTTGGGTTTGCCAATGTACTATAGCAGTAATTTGGAATAAGTTCATTGAACGTTCTTTTTATAAGTTCTTTTCATTATTTTCTACATTCCTTAACATTTTCATTTTCTGCCTTTTCGGATTACTCCCTGGACTGTTCTCAAAAATCTCATGTCGGCTTTTTGGAGTCTGTTATCTGTTCTAGAGTTTATAGTTCAGTTTTCATTTCCATTATTCCGCAAAGCATTGCCATAAATTTTTAAAATTTTAGTATTGTGTCTTTTCCTACTTTTTCGCTGAGCTTTCTTGTGATGGTGCCATATATCGCACTGAATCGCTCGATCTTTCTTTCAATACACACTTCACTGAGATAGACAGAGTCCAAGATTCTGAAGGTGTTAACTTGTGCAACAGTTTTGTTTCCTAATGTGAATTTATATATTAAAGATTGCGAGCCTTGGAATGCCATGGACTTGGTTTTATTTGTCGATATGCTTAAATTATGTTGATTTGTTATTTTATACTTTTTATATAACATTGTTTGTAAGTATAGAACTAGTATTTGGTCGTTAGCAAACGTAAGAGTTTTGATACAGTTTCTTCCTTTGGAGCTCTCCCGTATAGTAAATTTCAGAATCCTTTGTTTCATTCTCTGTCTGTATTGTCTAAATATAAAAAGTATCCGTGGTATACAAAATATTTTGCTTACGCGATATTTCCAGATTCTAGCTTTTTATTTAAACGGGTTCACGATTATACAGGGTTATTTCGTGATGATGTTACAATCTACAGGGTTATACAGTGAGATATTACAACTATTGGCATGATGGAGGAGGCTAAATGTATAAGTGAGGTAAGGGAACCTGCTCCAGAAACGACCAAGTCGAAAGTTGTAAGCACGAATTGTTCTGTTACCTCTAACAGTGGAATACATGGACAGGTACTGTTTGTTGCTGGTATCCCACTTGTTATTCGTCAAGAAACGTGCTTCCAACATTATGGAGCCCCCACCTCGCATTGGACTGAGGGTTCGTGATCACCTCAATCAGACATTCACTGAAAAGTGGACAGGCAGAGGAGGTCGTGTTCCACGTCCAGCACGTTCACGTCATCTCACGCCACGTGGTTTCTTCTTGTGAGGCCATATGAAACGTCTTGTGTGCGAGGCGCCTGCCGAGACTGAAGAGAATCTCCTGGCAGGAATTCTCGCTGCCTGCGACGCTGTTCAAACGACACCGGCGATGCTAGAACGGGCACCACATATCTTTGTGCGACGGTGATATCCCTGCATTAACGCTGGGGGATGCCATTTTGAACAATTGTTGTAAATGTACTACTTTGTAAAATTTGTGCAGGTAAATTGAATTCATTATTAAAGTACCGTAGACTTTTCGGTGTCTCTGACATCAAGTTACGTGTGCCATTATTAGTCTATCGACAGGAGAAATTGTATTGGGGAGGGTATTCAGCGGGAATTCTGTGCGTCTTCATCAGGGTTCGGAAGTTGGGGCTCTTAGTTTGAGGCTAAGGAGGAAGTTGAGTAGATCTTCGCTTATACCTTAGGATCGATCGTTTCCGGATTAGGGTCCCTTACCTCAAATTCTCCGTCAGACCTGAAAGTTTGTGACGTCGTCACACTGTATACTCCGCATCGCATAGTTCAGATGTAATGATATTCCTCTTTTTTCCATAACATTTCATACTTTTACTCTAAGAACACTACCAAAAACTTTACTGTAGTCTATAGAGACTATTTAGGCTTCTAAATTGTATTCTCTTCTTTCTTCTGTTATTTATTTTAAAGAAGAAAATGATATCTATTCAGGACCTTCCTTTCCGAAGACCTGTTTGTTCTCTGAGTAATACGTTGTTTATGATGTTTCTCAATCTATTTAGTATTATTTCTGCGTATATTTGCTAGCCGTATTTAAGAATCTTATATCTCCGTCATTTCCACAGTCCGTTCTAGATCCTTTTTATTAAAATGGCTACTGCTATAGCATTCTTCCATTCCATTTGTTTCTATCTTTGCAGCCATCGTTGATTTTAAAGTTCTGAAAGCCTTTACTTGGCTTCTTCTAGTGGATATTTGAAAAGTTCTTTAGTTATATTGTCTTTTCCAGGAGATTTTCAGTTTTTACAGCCTTTTAAGACTTCTTGAATTTCCTGAAATTTTATTTCATCATTTCCGAAAGGCATCTGTTACTTCCTTCTATTCCGCCATTCTCTTCTTTTACGTTTCCTTCCAACTACAGATTTCTGCAGAGCTTCATCCAGCCTTATCTATTTAGAACATCAAAATTTGTCGTATCCTTTTCTTCTTTGTTTAGGTGTTCCATTATTCTGAATGTAGTAGATTGGTGTCCGTGTACATCTCTTTCTGTATTAGATATATATCGTTTCCAGTTTTCTTTATATGTGGCTCTTACTAATTTCTGTACTTCTTTTCCTTGTGTTTTATAGTCTCCAATATCTGAGGAGTATTTTTTTCTCTTTTTTTCTGTTGAACAGCATATTTTAATTTTTCGTTCCAAATAGTAAGTTTATTTTTGTCTTTGTATTTCTTTCTTTTCCCTGGGGTCTTGAAAGCAACCCTTTCAGTTAGTTGCGTTAATTTCCGAGACCCTCATTCGATATTTGTACTGATAAGTTCCTTTACCACATATAATCGTATACACTATCCTCCACAAGTTTGGAAACACCGCGCAGTGTATGAGCAAGATGGGAGTGATCTAAGTGAGTTATTGGTTAGAATACAGAATAGCTTCCTCAAAATAACGACTGATAATGGCGCTTACGGAATTGTACGGATAATTACTGTACATGTACACACATATTGGTACATGTAGCTACTTCCCCTAGCAGTTGCGCTGAACACGCCAAGAGGCGCCGGTGACGGCACTGTAAAATGTTGTTTACAGTGCTACTCAGTTGAAGTTCCGTTTGAATGACTGTTAAGACATGCCGCGAAAGAAGGTAGTACAAGCAGCGAAGGTGACTGAAAACGACCCAAAGTGCCAGATTCTTTTGCACCAAGAAGGCAATTTCCACCAGCGGAGTTGTCAAGACCATACACCGACATCGAGATACAGGCTCCCACGATGATCGTCTCGCTCAGGAGCACCCACGAAAATATGATATGAGAAAGTTAGAAAAAGATTTCGGTACTGACCAGAAAGGGTAACAGGTTAGAAAGTGTCCGCGAACTGACTGCCTAAATAAAAACAAGAGATACACAAGTGAGTGGGTCAACAGTGAGACAGCGCTTGGCAGAAAACAATCTCTAGGGTTATGTAGAAGCAAGAAAACGATTGTTGCATCCTACTAACAAGAAGAAAAGGCTTCCGTCGGATAGGACACACCAGCATTGGAGAGGAGGGGTTTGGGAAATAATCTTATTCACTGATGAATCTAAGTTCAACACCTACGGAAGTAAACGCCGTCATGAGACTTCTTGTCAGACTAAAACTGTGTGCCGGACCGAGACTCTAACTCGGGACCTTTGCCTTTCGCGGGCAAGTGCTCTACCAACTGAGCTACCCAAGCACGATTCACGACCCCTCCCCACACCTTCAGTTCTGCCAGTACCTCGTCTCCTATCTCCCAAACTTCACAGAAGCTCTCCTGCGGCACACAGTTTTAACCTGCCAGGAAGTTTCGTATCAGCGCACACTCCGCTGCAGAGTGAAAATCTCATTTCAGCAAGAAAAAACGCTGTCAATTCGTATGGTGCTTACCCCATGAAAGCTTGAATCCTCAGTGCGTAGTTCAAACTGTGTAGCACTTATGGGGTTGTTTGGTGGTATAGTGATCTTTTAGAGGAAATAAAGTAGGAGATTTGCGGAAAGTAGATGGAAAAAACAATGAAAAGGATTATCGTGCCTTTCTGTAGCGACATGCCAAGACACATTATTTACATCTGATCGGTAAAGGACTTGTCTTGCAGCAAGACAGCGATCCGAAACAAATATTCCGTTTGTGTCAGAACTATGTGAAGTCTCTACAGATCCAGAAAATATTGTAAAACGTGGACTGGCCTCTCCAGTTCTCTGATTGTAACCAAATTGAGCTAGGCTGGAGTAAGCTGGACAGGGGGATCCGAAAAGGGGGAATCAATGAGTGGGAACCAGTAGTGTGAGGTCCTGCAGCAAGCGTGGAGATTAATTCTAACTGAAACCCTGGCAAAACTGACCCATCACATACCGAGAGTATGCAAGGCAGTGGTTAAAACGAGGGGTGACTGTTTTGAGGAATATAAATTTTTAGAGCTGCATTTACCTACGCATTGCTTGAGCTTAATAACCATTTGCAAAAATAGTAAAGCGCAATTTTATAATGTGTATTTTTCTACGGCCCATAATCACTTGCTGTTTACAAACTTATGGAGGGCAGTGTACGTAACTGACAAAATTTTCTGATACTAGTATCTTCCAATAAGATGGTTTATCCATGCTGCTTCCTTTGTAATGGGTTGTTGTGTAAGTTCTTAGAGCTTCTCCATAAATTCAATAAACACAACGGATGCACATCACAGACACTATAGTCATCAATAACGTATTCTCCTTCAGTATTTACAACAGTCTGCCACTCTTAGGGTAACTTTTTGATTCTGCGACTGTAGAAATCATGCGGTTTCAAGTGTTCAACTGTGTGTGAAATCTTATGGGACTTAACTGCTAAGGTCATCAGTCCCTTAGCTTACATACTACTTAACCTAAATTATCCTAAGGAGAAACACACACACCCGTGCCCGAGGGAGGACTCGAACCTCCGCCGGGACCAGCCGCACAGTCCATTACTGCAGCGCCCGACCGCTCGGCTAATCCCGTGCGGCCATGCGGTTTCAAGACGAACAACTCGTCGAGATACGTAAGGAGCACATTTTCATCCGGAAAGGAAGTTCCTTGAAGGTTGTTCGAAAGAGGGCGAAAAAGGTGAAAATCTGAGGGCACAAGATCGGGTGCGGAATGACTTCGCAACCCAACTCCTATATAGTATTTTTTTTTTCTGTCTAGCAGACTGTGGCCGGGCGCTGTCGTGAGTCTGTGACACAGGGAATGTGTCGACATTTGCAGAGCCCAGGACACTGTCGATAATCGATACGGTGTTCCAGAATTTGACAACAACGGCCTTTCCGCCGCTACCTACGACGTATTCAGGAAAAGGCCAAAGCCCATCTCCTACACATAATTCCATGTCCCCGCACCAGTTTGTAATGTCAGTGGCTTCCTCCCAGAGTTCAGTACTTCAGTTGATTTCTCACTGGCAAATATTGTTCCGTGTTGTCCTGAGATAAAAAAATGGTTCAAATGGCTCTGAGCACTATGGGACTTAATATCTGTGGTCATCAGTCCCCTAGAACTTAGAACTACTTAAACCTAACTAACCTAAGGACATCACACACATCCATGCCCGAGGCAGGATTCGAACCTGCGACCGTAGCAGTCGCGCGGTTCCCGACTGAGCGCCTAGAACCGCTAGACCACCGCGGCCGGCTGTCCTGACATAACTGAGTTCGTCAAGATTACCAGAGGGAAGCCTTTACTGATTTACAACGGGCATCAGTATACAGTGGACTATACAAACAAACAAGAAGTGACTTACTGGTGTTATGTAAACTCTAAAAAGAATAAATGCAAAGGAATATCAACGACAAAAAATAACACAAGTTTAGGGCAAGGTAGCCAGGTTTTTATTCCAGATCAGGCACGGATCTACGGGGTGGGGGTGGGGGAGGGTTGCGGTGGGGGGGGGGAGGGGGGGGGCAAACTGGAGCATCTACCCCGGACGGCAATTTCAGGGGGCACAAAATTCATGTTCTTGAAGAAAAAAACACTTGTACACAAAGCGTCCAGCATCCAGCGCATGTTGGTCTATCGACTGCTCATATTTATTTTGAAACGCATCCCTGCTGATTTATGAATGTTTTGGAACACATTCTAAGTTGATTCTGAACGAATCATAAGTTGGTTTTTGAATGCGTGCATAATGCACGTGACGTCTCTGCCATGGGAATCCCTGTCACATCTAGAAATAAGAAACCTCCCGCAGACAGAAGGGGACGGGGCTATACGAGCCAAGCCGAATAAACCCGAGCGGGTGAATGCCAACCGCTGTTTGTTTACGTGGTTGACTGGGTGTGCAAATGATAAGCGTCGTTATAATTACTTGTGAAGTCCATAGATTCATACTACCAGAGTGGAAATAAACGACTAACAGGCAGAACATGTAGTAATGATTACATATTGTCTTCTCATTGCATCCAAGAAAACGAAATTTTGACAGAAACATTTTGCCATATCGCTACATTACTAGGGGCAGTTGTACAGTACACAGAGCGAAATACAGTGACATGTGATAGAGGAATGGTATGCGAAGAGAAGTACCTCTGCACTTTAGCACATTTAAGACCAAATGGCATGTCTTACTTTTTCTCGAACATATATGTTTTATATATCTAACTCTTCAGAAAGATGTGTGCTAAAATGAACATATTTTTGAGAAATCAATTTTTTTTTAATTTTTGACGGGTATCTCAAAACCTCAATGGGAAGGGGGAGGGGGTGGGGGGAGGCGCCACTATCAAGTTTTTGCCCCGGTTCGGAAATATCGTAGATCCAAGGCTGTTCAGATGAAGCAGCAAATGAAGTGCGAAAACATTTTTTCAGCGCAAAGAAATAGGCAAAAGGAACCGACGCTACAGTTTTATCAGTTTACGTCGAAGAAGTGGGGCAGTTCTTCAATCGAGGCTATGACTTAGTAACTTCGTTATCATCACACAGAAGTGAGAAACAATCGTTACATCGCATTAGGTGAAAATATATGGGAACTACACAAGATCTCAGCGACTCTGGAGGAATAATCTTCCAAGCAAACGATTTACTGATGGTTGATGGTAGCAGTTTTTACTTCCAGATGATAACAGGGGACCGAATGACAGAATACTGGTGTTTGCCAGAGAAAAGGAAAAGCGTGTTTATCAAACTGCGAATTATTCAAAAGTATTTCAAATGGCTCTGAGAACTATGGGACTTAACTTCTGAGGTCATCAGTCCCCTAGAACTTAGAACTAGTTAAACCTAACTAACCTAAGGACATCACACACATCCATGCCCGAGGCAGGATTCGAACCTGCGACCGTAGCGGTCACGCGGTTCCAGACTGTAGCGCCTAGAACCGCTCGGCCACTCCGGCCGGCTGCGAATTATTCCTTGTGGGTGGAACGCGCAAGAGGTCGAAAAAGCAGTTTGGACAGTTGTTTATAATCCAAGCCGACCGTAATAGTTTGGGAGGAAACAAACACAATTCCAGTTGTTTGAAGTCTGTTCCCAAATAAAAAGCGAGAAATTAAAACCGACGTGCCTGGATGGAACCCTGCATCTCTGATGATGGACTTCGAAATTGCCATCGTCCAAGCATCTAATAGTTTGTTTCCTTGAAAGGAGATTATCATTTTAATCAATGTTTGCAGAAAGAAGTTCAGTGTTGCGGCCTCGTTCCAGCCTATAAGGAGAAGGAGGAAACATGCTGTCACATAAGACTGTGTTCTGCTCTAGCAGTTGTTGCCCTAGAAATGTTGGATGACGGTTGGCTGTGTTTTCAGGAGAGCACACCTGCATACCAAAAGCTTTAGGACTTTTATGACTGTTTTGTTGACCAGTGGCTCGAGAACGAGCATATGCCAAGAGAGATGTGGAATCGCAGTGAAAGGCGTCTCGCACTAACAACATCTCAGAAGGATGGAACCGAACAATAAATACGTTAATATCAAAAGTTCATCCGAATGTTTACCCATTAGTGAAAAACTTTCGAGAAGATGCTGAGTACTACGGCCACCAATTTGACCGACTAAGTTTAAACATTAATGGGAAAAGAAAAAAAAAGTCAGCAAGGAAGACTGACGAAACGGTTGCAAAGTCTTTAAAGGAATTCCATCTCAAGGAAACTTAAAATCATTTCCAGCTTGTGTGGCCTACGCACAGAAGTTACAACGACGAAGAAAATGTCAAGATTTACTGAAAATTCTATAAATTTTTAGTAATAGTTTAATATAATAATTAGGAATCTTGTAAATATTGTAAATAAATTTAATGGGGGACTGAAAAACAATACTTCTTCGCACTTTTTGCTGGGAACGACAGAAAGTCGGCTAAATGTCTCTTGAAATTTGTAAAATGTTCCGTAATGGAGATGAACGAGACTATCTCGAAGCCCAACATTTTTCTAGGAAATATTCACAGCATTTGCCTTGAGAGGTTCTTAGAATCAAAATCTGTACGAGCGGATACCTAATATAAAATCTTTGCAGCGGAGATGCAGGCAAATGACATACAATTAAATCCATACTTTTCCCCTACGTTAGAAGATGAGCTAACCAACATGAAACTGGTTGTTGTTGTGGTCTTCAGTCCAGAGACTGGTTTGCTGCAACTCTGCATGCTACTCTATCCGGTGCAAGCTTCTTCATCTCCCAGTACCTACTACAGCCTACATCCTTCTGACTCTCTGACTCTATTTAGTGTATTCATCTCTTGGTCTCCCTCTACGATTTTTACCCTCCACGCTGCCCTCCAATACTAAATTGTGATCCCTTGATGCCTCAGAATATTCCCTACCAACCGATCCCTTCTTATAGTCAAGTTGTGCCACAAATTTCTCTTCTCTCCAGTTCTATTCAATACCTCCTCATTAGTTATGTGATCTACACGTCTAATCTTCAGCATTCTTCTGTAGAACCACATTTCGAAAGCTTCTTTTCTCTTCTTGTCCAAACTGGTTATCGTCCATATTTAACTTCCATACATGGCTAAACTCCACACAAATACTTTCAGTAACGACTTCCTGACACTTAAATCTATATTCGATGTTAACAAATTTCTCTTCTTCAGAAACGCTTTCATTGCCATTGCCAATCTACATTTTATATCCTCTCTACTTCGACCATCATCAGTTATTTTGCTCCCCAAACAGCAAAACTCATTTACTACTTCAAGCGTCTCATTTCCAAATGTAATTCCCGCAGGATCACCCGATTTAATTCGACTACATTCCATTATCCTCGTTTTCCTTTTGTTGATGTTCATCTTATATCCTCCTTTCAAGACACTGTCCATTCCATTCAGCTGCTCTTCCAGGTCCTTTGCTGTGTCTGACAGAATTACAACGTCATCGGCGAACCTCAAAGTTTTTATTTCTTCTCCGCGGATTTTAATTCCTACTCCGAATTTTTCTTTTGTTTCCTTTACTGCTTGCTCAATATACAGATTGAATAACATCGGGGAGAGGCTACAAACCCTGTCTCACTCCCTTCCCAACCACTGCTACCCCTTCATGCCCCTGGACTCTTATAACTGCCATCTGGGTTCTGTACAAATTGTAAATAGCCTTTTGCTCCATGTATTGTACCCCTGCCACCTTCAGAATTTGAAAGGGAGTATTCCAATCAACATTGTGAAAAGCTTTCTCTAAGTCTACTAATGCTAGAAATGTAGGTTTGCCTTTCCTTAATCTAGCTTCTAAGATAAGTCGTAGGGTCAGTATTGCCTCACGTGTTCCAATATTTCTACGGAATATTTTCCCCGAGGTCGGCTTCTACCAGTTTTTCCATTCGTCTGTAAAGAATTCGTGCTAGTATTTTGCAGCCGTGGCTTATTAAACTGATAGTTCGGTAATTTTCACATCTGTCAACACCCGCTTTCTTTGGGATTGGAATTATTATATTCTTCTTCAAGTCTGAGGGTATTTCACCTATCTCATACATCTTGCTCACTAGATGGTAGAGCTTTGTTAGGCCTGGCTCTCCCAAGGCTGTCAGTAGTTCTAATGGAATGTTGTCTACTCCCTGGGCCTTGTTTCGACTTACGTCTTTCAGTGCTGTGTCAAACTCTTCACGCAGTATTATATTTCCTATTTCACCTTCATCTACATTCTCTTCCATTTCCGTAATATTTTCCTCAAGAACATCGCCCTTGTATAGACCCTTTATATACTTCTTTCACCTGTCTGCTTTCCCTTCTTTGCTTAGCACTGGGTTTCCATCTCAGCTCTTGATATTCAATCAAGTGGCTAAAGACAAAACAAATTATCATAAAAAAGTAGTGGTCGCTGTTTTGGAGCCTTTCAGCAAACGCTGAAACTAATTCCTAATAAACTATGTCGCGGACCACAGCTGGCCTGTTGAGGACGCGGCTAGGCAAGCAAGAGCGTTCACTCTCGCTCGCCGTCTGGGTTGTGCGCGCTCGAGATAAAATGGGACGGTCAGACGTCGCTACATAGCGCAGCACGGTCTGCTGGTAGCGCAGGAGAAGAGCAAGCAATGTGCTGCCTTCAGAGGAATGACTCTAATAGGTTCGGCGTAGCCTTTGATACGAACCTACAGCATATAAGGCGCAGAGCTTAGGGGAGACTCCATTCAAGAATTTAACTTTTCTTCTGCTTTGTGGATAGCAACCAAATTTTAAAATCATGTCTATTATGTAGAGATGTTGCAGTACCCATGGTCTGAAGTCCATAACTTTCGAGTTTTGAAATTTTAGTACGATTTTTAATGGTATTCTTGAAAAGCAACGTTTCGTACTCTACCACAAGTTGCACATGCCAGATTTTGTAGTTAAATCCACAAGACACAGTTCGACTGTTCTGTGTATTCATTTTATAAGAAATATTAATAACTTGTTTTCAGTGTTTATTTCAAATTTCAGCCTTAAATTTTCTTTAATTATCGGTACATAAATGTGATGATAAAGTAAACAAATTACAATTTCGATAATATTAATGCACAGAAGTATGCAAACACATCAAGACTACTTCCTGCTAAAATTTTGTACTGGTTAATATTTATGATAAAAAAGTTGGCACTGAACTTATATAAACCAATTTATGATAAAATGAATTTTAAGATTTTATCAAAAAATGAATGTTACTGCAAGATATATACCCATAACGATTCACTGGCACCATAACGTTTACCCTTCCTCCTTATATGAGGCTGCTTCTTGAATTTCCCGAAAAAAATACGGTCAGGGATACATGACTGTAAGCCTACGCCTATTTCCTTGGATGTTGTTGATCGTGCTGAACAGGACTTCAGTGTATTCCCTAAATTTATTTTTACACAGTCAAGAGCCAAACAATTGATTTCCAACGACTGGCTGCTAATACACTCCTGGAAATGGAAAAAAGAACACATTGATACCGGTGTGTCAGACCCACCATACTTGCTCCGGACACTGCGAGAGGGCTGTACAAGCAATGATCACACGCACGGCACAGCGGACACACCAGGAACCGCGGTGTTGGCCGTCGAATGGCGCTAGCTGCGCAGCATTTGTGCACCGCCGCCGTCAGTGTCAGCCAGTTTGCCGTGGCATACGGAGCTCCATCGCAGTCTTTAACACTGGTAGCATGCCGCGACAGCGTGGACGTGAACCGTATGTGCAGTTGACGGACTTTGAGCGAGGGCGTATAGTGGGCATGCGGGAGGCCGGGTGGACGTACCGCCGAATTGCTCAACACGTGGAGCGTGAGGTCTCCACAGTACATCGATGTTGTCGCCAGTGGTCGGCGGAAGGTGCACGTGCTCGTCGACCTGGGACCGGACCGCAGCGACGCACGGATGCACGCCAAGACCTTAGGATCCTGCGCAGTGCCGTAGGGGGCCGCACCGCCACTTCCCAGCAAATTAGGGACACTGTTGCTCCTGGGGTATCGGCGAGGACCATTCGCAACCGTCTCCATGAAGCTGGGCTACGGTCCCGCACACCGTTAGGCCGTCTTCCGCTCACGCCCCAACATCGTGCAGCCCGCTTCCAGTGGTGTCGCGACAGGCGTGAATGGAGGGACGAATGGAGACGTGTCGTCTTCAGCGATGAGAGTCGCTTCTGCCTTGGTGCCAATGATGGTCGTATGCGTGTTTGGCGCCGTGCAGGTGAGCGCCACAATCAGGACTGCATACGACCGAGGCACACAGGGCCAACACCCGGCATCATGGTGTGGGGAGCGATCTCCTACACTGGCCGTACACCACTGGTGATCGTCGAGGGGACACTGAATAGTGCACGGTACATCCAAACCGTCATCGAACCCATCGTTCTACCATTCCTAGACCGGCAAGGGAACTTGCTGTTCCAACAGGACAATGCACGTCCGCATGTATCCCGTGCCACCCAACGTGCTCTAGAAGGTGTAAGTCAACTACCCTGGCCAGCAAGATCTCCGGATCTGTCCCCCATTGAGCATGTTTGGGACCGGATGAAGCGTCGTCTCACGCGGTCTGCACGTCCAGCACGAACGCTGGTCCAACTGAGGCGCCAGGTGGAAATGGCATGGCAAGCCGTTCCACAGGACTACATCCAGCATCTCTACGATCGTCTCCATGGGAGAATAGCAGCCTGCATTGCTGCGAAAGGTGGATATACACTGTACTAGTGCCGACATTGTGCATGGTCTGTTGCCTGTGTCTATGTGCCTGTGGTTCTGTCAGTGTGATCATGTGATGTATCTGACCCCAGGAATGTGTCAATAAAGTTTCCCCTTCCTGGGACAATGAATTCACGATGTTCTTACTTCAATTTCCAGGAGTGTAGTTTCGTTTCAGTTTTCCTGGAAATCTTGCATCTTGCTTTTCCTAGTCTGAGTTTAAGCCAAGGTCGGAGTAAAGATGGTTCTGTTTAATGGTGACAGAAAGAAAAAAATTTAACTTTGGCATCTTTCGCTGTGAGACAGCCCCTTACGCAATCCATATTTCAAACATTTCTTAGACTTACTTTCTAATTTGAATAGAACCAAGTCATTTTGGGATGTAAGAGTAAACGCTCTAAAAGATGTGAAACTAGACTTTTTTAAATTTAAGTTTTAGGGTGAAGTCTCCCCTTAAAATGGAGAGTAGTTGTTCTGAAATGGATGAAAACCAAGATCATGTTCGCTTTAGGAACTTCAAAGTCGTCAGACACATCAAAGTTAATGTATCAGTGTAATGACGGTGTCTTCATACGTTTAGTATACTATTTATATGCCTCAAAACTTTGAACGCATCGAAAAAATTCAGTTAACGTTACAATAGGTTCCTTGAAAAAAGAAGCGCTTTTAAGCGATATGAGGTCTCAATAATTTTCACTATGAAAACAAATTCTTCCCTTCAGGAGGAACACTCAGTGAATGAATCTACAGTTAGCTCAAGTTATCATACTGCTATTCAGCTTGTTGCCCAGGTTCAGTGATTTTCGGTTCATTTTGACAGTGTGGAACCTCGGCTACAGATAGAATTTATACACTTACTTTGTGGCGTCTGCGTGATTAGTTTCATAGCAAAATTAGTCACGGAAACCTGTGTTTCCTCAGTGTAAATTTTCACGACTTTTCAAGTCTGCAGCTACGATTAGGTCGATGTTAAATTTACATGTATACGCTGTTCTTTTTCGCAAAGAAGGGGACCAAATCCATCCACACAAGCTCTCTGGCAGACTTCCACTTCTTCGAGCCTGTCCCTGAATTATGATTAATCGAAAAATTGTATCAGACATTGATCCTCTAGTGCAAAGCCTAAGTAACATCCATTGGCAATCTGTGTTTCTATGTTTAACGTTTAAATAAAATGGTAACGAAATATAAATTTGTCAAGTTAAATTTCGTCCTAAAACGGCAGTCATCATAAGGCTGCAACAGTCGTAAGAAATATAATGTTTCTTACTTAGCGCCCCTCCCCTGCCCCTTACTCACATCATCAAAATATTGAAAGAGATACTGAATTTCATTGTCTCTTCTCATTAATACAACAGTCTTAAAAATATAGTGGCCACGAAACGCGTTAGTGAGCCACCCTGAAGCGACATGTTGTTGCTCACTGGTGTGGTGTGAGCGCAAGCCAGCTCGGACGAGCAGCTGTGCTGGACTGCTAGACTTCTTAGTGTGGCTGTACCTGTGATAAGCCGGTTAGCCCGGCAGGAGCCCCAGGCTCCGTGCAAGCGTCTCTCCGTGCAAATGTCACTTCCTGCAAGTGCTCCAACCCCGTTATCGTGGAGCCGCATCACTTGGTGCAGCCTTGCTGGTCGCTGTACTTCTGCTGCGTCTGCAAGACGTCTCAGTTGTTGGCAATAAACGTCAGCAGTGCTGGTTCCAGCTCGGGGAGGAATTCGCACTGCACCACACCGTCGCTACTGCACCAGATGCGTGACGTTATCTTTTGTGGATGCTCGCAGGTCTTTGTACAGGGACTTGCTGCTTTGTTTGGGCTCAGCCATTCATTTGTTTTCCTTATGTTAGCATTAAAACACCATTTCTTGTCACCAGTAGCCATACAGAAAGGGAATGTTCAGTGTTGCTCACGAGCCAATTGATGAACAAGCAGAGGTGCACATACGGCCCCCCTCCAATTTTTCTGCTTTTTTGAGCATACACCTGTGAAATCTGGTTTCGCAGGACACAGCGGATCAAGTTGTGGAAAGGGGCCAAGGTCAATTACTGTTAGTAATAAAAGAACACACACAACTTTATTGCTCAAACCAATGCACAGTTTTCTCTTTAAATAACAAAGATCCATTCACAGCTGAGGGCCCAAGTAACTTCTCCAGAATAAGTTAAATGATTGCTTTCAAATCACCAGGATTTAGAGTAACGGCTGAAGGCCTTACTTAAGCAAAATTATAATACCTTCTCGGCTAAAGGCCGAAATAATATTTCAGATCAGCTAAGGATATTCTTTAAAAGCCAAGCATTTACAAATTCTGGTTAAAGGCCATATTAAGAAAAATTCAAGTTCATTCTTCGGGTGAAGGACAATTAAAAAATTTTCTTAACATAATAAAAGAGAGACTTTAAAGATAAGCTTTTACAGAGTTCCAAAGAAAAACATCTTAAGAAAACCTGAAGTATCTTATCGGCTGAAGGCCCAAACAATTACTCAAGAATAATTAAAGACAACCTTAACAAAAACATTTACAGAACATGGCTGAAGGCCGTTTCAAGAATTCAAGATAATTAAAGAGAAACCTTACAGACAAGGATTTACATATTAAAGTCACAGATTCTGAAACAAACGCGGCTGAAGGCCTAAATACAGAGCAAGAAGAATTTTAAATGAAACACGGCTGAAAAATGGTTCAAATGGCTCTCAGCACTATGGGACTTAACTTCTGAGGTCATCAGTCCCCTAGAACCTAGAACTACTTAAACCAAACTAACCTAAGGACATCACACACATCCATGCCCGAGGCAGGATTCGAACCTGAACCGCTCAGCCACCTCGGCCGGCAACACGGCTGAAGGCCTAATCTTAAGTTGTTATGAAGTTCGGCTGAAGGCCAGATACTAAACATAAAACAGACAATATTAATACACGGCTGAAGGTCTGACACAGTACGCGCGACCAAATAAAATGACTATCACGAACAACAAACAGTGGTGCTCACAAGTGTTCCAAGAGACTACCTGGGGAGGAAACTCTCATAACAACAGTTTAGCTGAGACAGGCAGCCAAGCGTAACACTAAATAATCAGGTGGCTAGGGACGGCTGAAGAACCAACCAGCGACCTAATCAATTCCCTCTGTCGCAACCGACCAACCGCCTACTCAAATCCGCAGACAGCATTCATATGCTCAGTGGAAATCACAGAAGCTACACACAGTTCCACGCAAACACACTTGCACAAGAACTTGAACAATCGTATAAGCAATCACTGTGGAACAACAAGGACGAATCACTTCGACACACAGAGAGTTTCCACAATCGCTCGGCGACTAAATACACGTCATCCGATGAGACGACCGACCGAACGATCATCCCAGGTCGTTCTCACTCAAGTTGCGCGTGTCGGCAACGGTCGGGCGAGACTTGGCTATCCGAAGCTGACTGCAGCTCCAACCCGACTCAACTCCATGTCCGTTCGGAACTCGGAGACACGGCGACCCGGCCACACTGGCTCGGAGCCAACCGTGCAGAGGTAACACTTGCCCATTGGTCACAACATCTCTGCACAAGGAAGGAACCGACCCACGTCCGGCAAGATGACTAACTGACGCGGCCCAGAAACAGTCAAAAGACCAAATACTCATCGCCAGATGAGACGACCAACCGAACGACCAATCAACGGTCGTCCCGCTCCAATCTCCTTCCGTTAGACAGTTCATGTGTGTCGCCAGCGGTCGGCGAGCACTGGCTGTCCGCACCTCACTGGCGCTCCGTCCCCGACTGCTGCTCCATCCCCGACTGACTCCACTGCTGGTCCGTCAGCGACTGAGCTCCCAACTAAACTCCAGACACACGAGGACCCGGAAATACTATCGGCCTGTCCATAGATGGTACACAGTGCACTTATCGATAAGCGCTGCTGCTGCCACTCACAGGCAGGTTAGGCAGGAAGTTAGTGACGCCAGTAAACGGAATAAGAAAACGAGGCGGCAGTACCGTAAGAGAAGATGACAAATAATGAACGGGATGAACACGAGCCGCGCACGGCTCAACCTGATTTTAGAACCTTCCCCATTCCATACAAATGTCGCACGATGGTGAAATGATCACAGTTTATCACACTTTCAGTACTCGAGTACACTGACGTGGATCATTGTGGATTAATACGTTTAAATAATGTTTATCAAACCCCAATGTTATTCCTGAAAGTGAAGCGTCAGTAACGTCAATACGATCGTCCTTAAAACGAGAAAACCGTTTTCTTGACGTAATGTGCTCAGTGGCGCTATCCCCATACGCGGCGCAAATGTTTCTGGCTGCCTCTGCTGCTGTCACCCCTCTATTTAACTCAAACAGAACAATATACCTGAAATGTTCTGATTACTCCACTTGGCACTCCATTTTCTAGCGTCCACAGCTCCACTCACTAGCTCCAAATGACAAAATGACAATATATAAACTCAAATACACTCCTGGAAATTGAAATAAGAACACCGTGAATTCATTGTCCCAGGAAGGGGAAACTTTATTGACACATTCCTGGGGTCAGATACATCACATGATCACACTGACAGAACCACAGGCACATAGGCACAGGCAACAGACCATGCACAATGTCGGCACTAGTACAGTGTATATCCACCTTTCGCAGCAATGCAGGCTGCTATTCTCCCATGGAGACGATCGTAGAGATGCTGGATGTAGTCCTGTGGAACGGCTTGCCATGCCATTTCCACCTGGCGCCTCAGTTGGACCAGCGTTCGTGCTGGACGTGCAAACCGCGTGAGACGACGCTTCATCCAGTCCCAAACATGCTCAATGGGGCACAGATCCGGAGATCTTGCTGGCCAGGGTAGTTGACTTACACCTTCTAGAGCACGTTGGGTGGCACGGGATACATGCGGACGTGCATTGTCCTGTTGGAACAGCAAGTTCCCTTGCCGGTCTAGGAATGGTAGAACGATGGGTTCGATGACGGTTTGGATGTACCGTGCACTATTCATTGTCCCCTCGACGATCACCAGTGGTGTACGGCCAGTGTAGGAGATCGCTCCCCACACCATGATGCCGGGTGTTGGCCCTGTGTGCCTCGGTCGTATGCAGTCCTGATTGTGGCGCTCACCTGCACGGCGCCAAACACGCATACGACCATCATTGGCACCAAGGCAGAAGCGACTCTCATCGCTGAAGACGACACGTCTCCATTCGTCCCTCCATTCACGCCTGTCACGACACCACTGGAGGCGGGCTGCACGATGTTGGGGCGTGAGCGGAAGACGGCCTAACGATGTGCGGGACCGTAGCCCAGCTTCATGGAGACGGTTGCGAATAGTCCTCGCCGATACCCCAGGAGCAACAGTGTCCCTAATTTGCTGGGAAGTGGCGGTGCGGTCCCCTATGGCACTGCGTAGGATCCTACGGTCTTGGCGTGCATCCGTGCGTCGCTGCGGTCCGGTCCCAGGTCGACTGGCACGTGCACCTTCCGCCGACCACTGGCGACAACATCGATGTACTGTGGAGACCTCACGCCCCACGTGTTGAGCAATTCGGCGGTACGTCCACCCGGCCTCCCGCATGCCCGCTATACGCCCTCGCTCAAAGTCCGTCAACTGCACATACGGTTCACGTCCACGCTGTCGCGGCATGCTACCAGTGTTAAAGACTGCGATGGAGCTCCGTATGCCACGGCAAACTGGCTGACACTGACGGCGGCGGTGCACAAATGCTGCGCAGCTAGCGCCATTCGACGGCCAACACCGCGGTTCCTGGTGTGTCCCCTGTGCCGTGCGTGTGATCATTGCTTGTACAGCCCTCTCGCAGTGTCCGGAGCAAGTATGGTGGGTCTGACACACCGGTGTCAATGTGTTCTTTTTTCCATTTCCAGGAGTGTAGCAACAGTGATTAGGGACTGATGACCTTAGCAGTTAAGTCCCATAAGATTTCACACACATTTCCACATTTTTTTTTGAGCAACAGTGAACTAGAAATAAAAAAAATACGGCCTATAAATAAACCCATGGCAACCGGAATATCAATATGCAAAACAAAAACGCTGTGAACTTAGGCACCAACCTAATAGTTCTCTTTGGGTGTGCTGCTTTTCGCCGTTTAGTTTTGAGCGTTATTTTTCTTCTTCCTAGGAAATGATCAGAATTTATATCCACTCGCCTCGTGTCTCTCACGCCCTGTAACAATTTTCCCATCTATTTCAGCTCTGTTTTCAATTGGTGCATCACTATGAATTAAAGTGTAACTTACCAGATCACATATTCACGTCTTCTTCTTTTTCTTAATCTCCGACAAGACAACGAAGTCCAGCTTAGCTTTCGTAGCTTCTCTTAGTAATCCATATTCTTTATGGACAAGGCCACGTACATTCCTGTTTCTTACATTTACATTTTCCGATACACCAAGTGGTTTGTACTTTAACTCTGTGACCATTGCTATCAGATTATCCGTCCAGCATCCAATGTTAATCTGAAGTCGGCAGCTAATTTTTACCTTCTCCTGGCAGCATTATGAATGCTGCTCAGAGGGTAACCCAGTAGTAATTCACTGTTTCTAGACCAGCAGGATGGGTTTTCAGAGTTGATTCAGTTAGGGAAGCTGGTTTTGTCTTTGCGTCTAAGGTTCTCCCGGCCCTAAGATGTGGTACAAGCTACGTCTCCGTCGAGGCCTATCCGTCGTGGTGGACATCCAGCAGCTACTCTACCGACGGTATAACCCTCGACTTCATTTAAGTGGACAAACCTTCCCGCCCAGCAACAAAAGTGCTTCCTTTAAGGTATTATGCCATGGGATGGAACTACCATCAACAAATAATATTAACTTTATATATATATATATATATATATATATATATATATATATATATATATATATATATATAACAACAGTTATTCCTTTTTCATACCACGTACACGCATCTGACTCACGTTTCTAACGTAATTAGTATCACCTTTATTTTCAAATAAAATCTTTCCTAAGTTATTATCTATCTGTATTAGCAGATACGACTATGGACACAGGAAAGTCATGTGTGACATAAAAATAACGTAAGGAGAAAAAGAGACCACTCACCAGTTAGTTGAAACGCTCGTAATATTTGAATTGCCGCAAGATTTTGGACAATGTCTTTTCTCGGAGACTAAAATACTCACTCGTTCACACACACACATACTCACACACACACACATACATTCTCTCCGGACTGTAGCCTTGTAAGGTGGGCATTTCGTTTTGATTTTTGTGAGTTACCGATGTACACGTTGGAGAGAGAGAGAGCAAATTATGTTACTGTTAAACAATATGTGGTCTCGTTGGACACAGTCTCTGCCCTCGGCGCTATGTGATACATTCTTAATTGAGGTGTGGTAGGTGATGGACGTATTCGGTAGTGCTGTGTTGACTTGTAATTGTGTACAAAATGGTAGCCAGTCAAGGAATATTTTAGGGAATTATTTAAAAAAAAAATTATTTCAAAGGCCCAGTAGAATCTTTACAAGTTTTCTCCCAGAGTAATTCACGCCATGTCTACGTGACACAAGTCGCTTGCCTTTCAAAACCGAGGCAGTTCGTTCCAGTTACAGCTGCTGACAGGGTACGTCCTGAGCCCTCTACTGAAACTGCTAGCGGATTCACGGCATCGGTGTTAGCCAATAGCGTGCGCGGGATACCGATCACGTGTGTGGACGCTCCGCAGAACACATTTGCTTCTCTCTCTCTTGTAATCCAGACCTCGAGCAAAACAGAAACTTTTGGAAGGCGGAGCCTCTGGCTCTGCTTTTCTCGACCGGCCATGAACCGTTTCCCCTTCCATTGCCCATTTCAGTTAATTGTTCGACCTTCTAGACTGGCCTAAACCTGCTAATTTCCAACCCTAGGCGCGCACTTTGTACACCGTAAATTGAAATATATCCTCTTCATTGTATTTAACTTCCTGTTTTGTCATTTAACGGCAGCCCTGGATGCCCACTATCAAATCCTGACCGCTCGACCTCCTGTACACTGCCGCCATGAGGCATATTTAACAACCTTCTTCCCCCTTCCCTGTCATTTTATACATTAACATTGGTGTCAGAAGTTTCTCTCCCCATCCCCGAACCACGTAATCTTTCACAATTGGTGTCAGAAGTGGGACGTTAGCGTACGTATTACTTTACATTGGTTGCAGAAGCCGCTCGTAAACTTCCCCTAACTGTACAATCGTATTTGTTAGATGAACGATTTATTGTAAAGGACAGCAAAGATGAATTGCAGGACTGCGCAGCTGGTTTGTCGCAATTATTATTGTCAGCTTGTTAACCGCTTTAATTTGCTCAGAGCTGAGAGAAAGACAACCCCACTTCCCTCAGTCGTGCATTAACATGTCAGCTGATTAACCCTTTTAGTTTTTATAGAAATTCTCTGTTAACATTGTACCCTTCTTAAATCATTGTTTATTTTGTTAAGCATAGTATTGTTCAGACCATTGTTACGCGTGAAGATCACGCAAAGTTCTACTCTGTCTTTTTGAATACTTGCTTTATTCTAAAATCGTTGTCTTGGAATATAATTCTGTAGGAATAGTTACTCTCCCAAGGTTTATCATTACGCATTACGACAGTACACCATGCGGTACGGAACAGTTCGACTATCGTTTGGAAACTTTATTTAAAAATATAAATCTAACTTAGGCGTTGCCCGTTTGCTGTGTGTTGCTGTGCTTTCGAGAAATCTGCAACAATGTTGTCAAGACGCGAGGTAAGTGAATATTTTGATTAGGACCAGATAATTGCTTTTTCAATTGCCCATTTAATATAAAGACGAGGAGTATTCAGACCAGTTACAGTTCAATTCAAATTAGGCTCCTTTTAATCAAATGTTAGCCTACGAGTTTAACTTTAATAATAGTTTGTGGGTACATAGTTTTGTGCACTTTTTATAGCATGGGGAATAAATCTGGGTAAACACATATAGAAACACGAAGTGGCGATGAGAGGAACAAGGCAGAGATTGATATCTAGGGAGAGAGAGGCATCCAGGAGGGAATGGGAACACTAGCATAATTCTCCCCCCCCCCCCCCCCCCCCCATTCTCCTCTCTAACTGGTGCAGACAGTGAAAATTGCGCGTGTTGTGGTGTTGTGTTATTACCACGGAATGGAAGAGTAGGTAGGGAGATGAACGGAACACCATGATCAGAACATTGTGGCTACAAATTACTGCAGTCCAGTGGGAGGTTTGAAGACAGTGGTGGCGGATGGCGCAGTACATGGGAACACAGGGATTGTGGCCAGGAGGAATGCATGATAGAAGGATATGTTGTGAAAACTGAGAGAAGTTAAAGGAGCAAATCCAGACTGTACAAGGGCTGTGGTCCAGCCATTGAAGTTAAACATCTTGCACTCTATATCATCCTCTGTCACTAGGTAGTCAACTTTCCTCTTGGTGGCAGTTTGGTAGCGCCCATTCAGTTAGTCAGGTACCCAGTTGGTTTTATATGTCCTCGTAAAAGGCTGTGTATCACGTATGGCATTTAAGCGATGCTTTCAGTACGTTCCATTTGAGCCCTTAAGGCAAGTGGATAAGGCTGTGCAAAGAGAATAGCAGACGTTTCACACTGTGTCGATAGCTTTAGTTGGTCTCCGGGCGGTCAGCGAATGGTAGGTCTCGCCCTCGCAATGGTTCAAACGGGGAGAACGTTGACCCTGGGTAGGCCATCTTAGGCAGTGTGCAGAAGGAGGCCGCAGAGAGCACATGTGCCTACGTTGGCGTCGGGGATATGGTGAGATAAAGAGGTGAAGAAATGTGCTATATCATTGCAGATCCCGGGCGAAATGTCACATTTAAGTTAACATAGACAGGGAAACGTAGAGAATCGTGTAACTGTATTAACTTCGTCTCAATAGATTACTGAATTTTCGAAGTTACGACCGTTAGCACGTGGTACTGGTCATCAGCAAGGCCCTTTCTGGTCGATCGTTAACTAAACGTTCTTCATTTCACAAAGGTGCTTTATTTTCATGTACTGGCTAATTGATATGTGTAAATTTTACTGATGTTTGCCGGCCGAGGTGACCGCGCGGTTAAAGGCGCTGCAGTCTGGAACCGCAAGACCGCTACGGTCGCAGGTTCGAATCCTGTCTCGGGCATGGATGTTTGTGATGTCCTTAGGTTAGTTAGGTTTAACTAGTTCTAAGTTCTAGGGGACTAATGACCTCAGCAGTTGAGTCCCATAGTGCTCAGAGTCATTTTTGAACTGATGTTTTCTTTGTGTGTTCGTGCTGGGAAACGGTTCAACTTCAATTTATTTCGCACCTTTTGACGTTCGCCAATAACTGATAATTCCTTTAAAAGGGTAATACGACTTGTTGAATGGGGTTTATTTCAACTCTTCTGGGTGACTACGGATCGAGTGACAGTTCGTGTATGATATCCATTTCAATTAAGATTTCATTGCATCTGCGCAAAAGTATTAACCGCAGCAATTGCCATTTGTGATTTGCAGTGAGATTAGATACATTCCGGGTATCATTTTCAAATTTTTAGAGATTCTTCTTGTACTGGTTTGATGGTCACACGTTTCGCACCAAACTAGGCAGCCAGTACTTACGCAACAGTAATTATAATTGTGTGCTCCCATTCAATGATTTGACCACTCCTAAGGGAGGTAGCTTTCAACTGAGAGTAATTTTGCGCGTTAAAGATAATTAACATCTGTAGTTCCACTGTGATGGGCGGTAGTGCCACATGGTCTTCCTTGTGTGACCACGTAATTGTGTGCGATGTGCAGAGGCACATAGTGCAGTTTTAGGACACTGAACAGGTGAATTACTATGAGTTGGATCTGAAATCTTTATGGTATATGGAGCTGATGTGGAATTCAGATAGTTTCCACGTGAATAAATTTCATACTTAACTTTGTTTCTATGTGACTTAGCTTTGAGTGTTACTTGTACCAGTTCACTTCAGTAGACCACCGCTGCAAAGTTCGCAGTAGATTCAATTTGATTAGAGTTAACAAAGTAACAGGTCGCATAGACAAATCACAGTTCAATATCTGTGCTAGCAAGAGCCATTGTAACTGAACTAGGTTATTTTTCGATTAGGTAATCAGTATTCATTTGCTAAGCTTAACATTATGTTTCGATGTTTATTTTATCGGAGCTGGATACAGAGTCTTTTGCATGTTATTGAATCGCGTGTGTTGTGGGCTGAGATTCATTCCGTTGCACACATCACCTACCTTCCTAACAGTGTCACGTTAATAATAATGAGCGCCGGCCGCTGTGGCCGAGCGGCTATAGGCGCTTCAGTCTGGAACCGCGCGACCGCTACGGTCGCAGGTTCGAATCCTGCCTCGACCATGGATGTGTGTGAAGTCCTTAGATTAGTTGGGTTTAAGTAGTTCTAAGTTCTAGGCGGCTGATGACTTCAGACGTTAAGTCCCATAGTGCTCAGAGCCATTTTGAATAATGATGTTCTTTAACGTCACTACGGCGACTTGCGAGGGAATGAGGATGGGGAATGATGAGGAAAGACACACAACACCCAGTCATCTCGAAGCACAGAAAATCCCTGACACCGCCGGGAATCGAACCCGGGACCTCGTGCGAGGGAAGCGAGAACGCTACCGCAAGACCACGAGCCGTGGACAGTCTGACGTCTTTAATTCAGTTATAGGAGACCAAGAAAATCCCAGCTGAGAATAATTATTTGCAAGACGCGAAATGTGAAAAGTAATTAAGAATTCTATTTATCTGATTGACGGTAACTGAAACTGCGAAGATTGTTTAACGAAAACTAATTGAGATCTCTATTTGTGTGTTGAGCATGAGAGTAACTGAGACTATGAGGCTTTTCTTCGGGAAATAAATACGGTCTGTATACCTGTTTACCTAAGCATTGATCTTGTTACATAATTAAATCATCACATTCCTTAAAAAGGTAAATTCCCAGCAACCGATACTATTTCATTCAAATCATTTAATCGAAAAGTAAATAAGATCAAATTAAAATATAATCTAATCTTATGAGCAAACAGACTGTGCACATTACAAACATTTACCGTCCCTCTACGCTGACTGTGCTGGTTGTTGACAGCTTCAGGGTACGATATCCGTTGTGCATTAGTTAGGTTGATTGGAATTACAAAAGCTGAGTTATATAGTTTCATTTATTTACCCATAAATAATGAGATACCCTGTTGTCAATAACAATAACAAACAGTGAGAGATAGCCAATGATCATAGATGAAAGAAAACTGCTATGCACTAAATATTTATTTGCGCAATGAATATAATTAAAGTTCATTAATTAAGTAAAAGGTGTTGCTATTTAACGACTGGAAGTTCAACCATGACCAATTAGAGTGTAAGTTTGGAACACGGTTCTGCGTCTACATCTACATGTTGTAGTGGTTAATAAAAAAGAAAAAGAAAAGAAAAGGTTGGAAACGTGGGAAGAAATGGTGAATAAAAAGGGGGTTTTAAAATCGTTAATGACCGTGAAAAAGGGAAAGAATGAAACGCAAATCGGACTTCGAATTACAGAAAAGCTATCGGACTTCGTGATTCGGAAAAGCTATTGTTGGAGTGGTCCTTGTGGCGTTTCTGACCAAAAGTCAAACCAGTTTCCACTACAAAAATTATTTGAAAGAGAACAGAGAATAACAAAATGTGATTAACAGAGGGAAATGGCGTAGATAAGAGTACATTCATTACCAAGTTAATATGTCTTCTCTCGTGCGGCGTTCAGGTCTTGTTCTCCAACGATCTCCTCCTTCACTTCTGCATGAAAAAGTCGTAGTTGGTCCAAAATCTTGCAGTAAATTTCATCGTCCAGCAATTACTAATGTCTACAAATTAAAACCATCTTGATATTGAATGCAATGTATTTTACGGCTGCTTCCATCCTCCAAATTTCATACAACCTTCCACAATACTAGATGTCTGCACATCAATAAATTTTTACGTCTTAATCAGACCAAGACTAGCGAATAAGTTTTTACGTCTGAATCATACCAAGACTAGCGAATAAGTTAAATTAAGCTTTCGCTCACAAGAGACAATAGCGGGTAGAAAACAAAAACCATCTTGATATTGAATGCAATGTATTTTACGGCTGCTTCCATCCTCCAAATTTCATACAACCTTCCACAATACTAGATGTCTGCACATCAATAAATTTTTACGTCTTAATCAGACCAAGACTAGCGAATAAGTTTTTACGTCTGAATCATACCAAGACTAGCGAATAAGTTAAATTAAGCTTTCGCTCACAAGAGACAATAGCGGGTAGAAAACAAAAATAGTTACAATTTTTGTACCTTCATTTTCTTATAAATGTTTTCTCTGCCGTCGAGGGCTCATACAGCTGCGACGGTATAATTTATATCTGAGGGAACGAGTGTAGCGAGGCGAAATTCAAAGTCCCGCTACAATGCACATCTGCAAGCCACCTACAGCGAATGGCGGTGTGTACCCTGTGCCTCTACCTGTCATTTCGTTTCCGTTTCCTCTCGCAAACAGAGAGAGGGAAGAACGACTGCCTATATGTCTCCTTATGAGCCCTGATTTCTCGTATTTTATCTTCGTGGTCCTTACGCGCAGTGTATGTTGGCGGTAGTAGAATCGTTCGGCAGTCAGAATCGAATGCTCGTTCTCTAAACAGTGTTTCTCGAAAAGAACATCTTCCCTCCATGGATTCCCATTTGAGTTCCCGAAGCATCTCCTTAACACTTACGTGTTGATCGAACCTACCAGTAAGAACTCTAGCAGCCCGCCTCTGAATTGCTTCGACGTCTTCCTTCAGTCCTACCTGGCACGGATCCCAAACACTCGAGCAGTACTCAACAATAGGTCGCACCAGCGTCATATTATGCGGTCTCTTTTTTCAGGTGCAACAACACTTGAAACGTCCCCTTTGATCAATTCTACACGAGACTGTGCTTAACCTGACACACAATACTTTGTTAGCGCAACGCAATCTGACTTTCAAAATTCCCTACAAAAGAATGGCCCTGACTAACATTAAACTATACCTTTCACAAATCACTTACCTCACAAAAATCTTCGCTGCTCAAGCTACTGCAATACAGCAAGCGCCACTACTGCCAGCTAAATAAAAGATTCAAACTACTGAAGGCACTAACTACTGATAGGGATAGTTAGCAAATGAAAGATATTAATAGAGAACAAACAATGTATTTACCTTAATATCATCACAAGTCATAATATATATATCAGTTCATGACAAATTGCAAACCTCCGCCATCTCTCTCCCCACATCCACCACTGCTGGCGGCTCACCTCCAACTGCGCAACACTACGCGCTGTTCACATCCAGCTGCCGCCGCCCAACACTACAATGGCAGACAACAATGCAAACTAGCCACAGACTGCACACAGCATAGCCAGTGATTTTCATATTGAGCGCTACGTAACGTTGCCAATAAGAAAACATAAACAGCCTACTTACATAGAGAAAACATAAACAGCCTGAGAAAACATAAACAGCCTACTTACACACTTCCTAAAATTCCCCCAATAAACTGAAGTCGACCATTCGCCTTCCCTACCACAGTTATCACATGCTCCTTCCGTTTTATATCGCTTTGCAACGTTACGCCCGGATACTTAAACGACCTGACAGTGTAAAGCAGAATAGTAGTAATACTGTAACCGAACATGTCACGTTTGTTCTTCCTACTCATCCGCATTAACTTACATTATTCTAGATTTAGAGCTAGCTGTCATGCATCACACCAACTAGAAATTTTGTCTAAGTCGTCTTGTATCTTCCTACAGTCACTCAACTTCGAGACCTTAATGTACTCCACAGCGTCATCAGCAAACAACCACAGATTGCTGCTCACCCTGTCCGCCACATCATATGCACTATGTGATTAAAAGCATTCGGACACCCCCTAAAACATACGTTTTTCATATTAGGTGTACTGGGCTGCCACCTACTGCCAGGTGCTCCATATCAGCACCCTCAGTAGCCATTAGACATCGTGAGAGAGTAGAATAAGGCGCTCCGCGGAACTCACGTATTTTGAACGTGGTCAGGTGATTCGGTGTCACTTGTGTCGTACGTCTGTACGCGAGATTTCCACACTCATGATGTGGTAGTGAAGTGGAAACGTGAAGGGACACGTACAGCACATAAGCGAACAGGCTGACCTCGTCTGTTGACTGACAGAGACGGCCGACAGTTGAAGAGGGTCGTAGTGTGTAATATGCAGACATCTATCCAGACCATCACACAGGAATCCCAAACTGCATCAGGATCCACTGCAAGTACTATGACAGTTAGGCGGGGGGTGAGAAAACTTGGATTTTATGGTCGAGAGGCTGCTCGTAAGCCACACATCACGCCGGTAAATACTAAACGACGCCTCGCTTCTTGTAAGGAGCGTAAACATTGGACGATTGAACAGTGCAAAAACGTTTCGTGGGGTGACGAATCCTGGTACACAATATGGCGGTCCGATGGCAGGGTGTGGGTATGGCGAATGTCCGGTGAACGTCATCGGCCAGCATGTGTGGTGCCAACAGTAAAATTCGGAGGCGGTGGTGTTATGATGTGGTCGTGTTTTTCATTGGGGCTTGCACTCCTTGGTGTTTTGCATAGCACATCACATCACAGCACCGGCGTTCATTGATGTTTTAAGCACCTTCTTGCTTCCCACTCTTGAAGAGCAATTCGGGGATGGCAATTGCATGTTCCAGCCCGATCGAGCACCTGTTCATAATGCACGGCCTGTGGATTGGTTACACGACAATAACATCCCTGTAATGGACTGGCCTGCACAGAGTCCTGACCTGAATCCTATAGAACACTTTTGGGGTGTTTTGGAAAGCCGACTTCCTGCCAGGCCTCATCGACCGACATTGATACCTCTCCTCAGTGCAGTACTCCGTGTAGCATAGGTTGCCTTTCTCCAAGAAGCCGGCCGGTGTGTCCGAGCGGTTCTAGGCGCTTCAGTCTGGAACCGCGCGAGCGCTACGGTCGCAGGTTCGAATCCTGCCTCGGGCATGGATGTGTGTGATGTCCTTAGGTTAGTTAGGTTTAAGTAGTTCCAAGTTCTAGGGGACTGATGACCTCAGATGTTAAGTCCCATCGTGCTCAGAGCTCCAGAACGTTCACCATCACTTGTGCCCATATGGACACTCCGAAAATTTTGAAACCACTTATAAACTGTTCTAAACGAAGGTGCAGAGGCACCGTAATGTTTATGAAGCTTATCTTTAGTCTCCTGAAGCGTTTTGCCTTTCATAAAGTAATATTTAATCACCACACGAAACTCTTTTTCGTCCATTTTTTGACAATCACTCGACTTCCTTGATTCACACGTAGGCGAAACACAAAGAAATAGACCAATATGGCTGAAACTTGGTGTGTGCATTCTTTCCTAAGATGCTACTAAATAAACATGACCTCGATACGCGCCGGTGGTGCCACCTCTCGGACTTTGCACGAACTTTTCAAACGCCCTTCGTACATCCACATCCACATCTAAATCTGCATGGATACTTTGCAAACCACACTTAAGTGTTTGGCAGAGGGTTAATCGAACCACCTTTACAATAGCTCTCGAACAGCGCGCTGAAAAACGAACACCTATATCCTTCCGCGCGAGTTCTGATTCCTCTTATTTTATTATGATAATCATTTCTCCCTATGTAGGTTGGCATCAATAAAATATTTTCGCTTTCAGAGGAGAAAGTTGGTAATAGCAAATTCGCCGGAAGATTCCGCCGCAAACGCAGAACGCCTTTGTTTTAATGGTGCCCAGCCCAAATCCTGTATCATGTCCGTGACACTCTGTCCCCCATTTCACGATAATACAAAACGTGCTGCTCTTCTTTGGACTTTCCAGATGTACTCCGTTAATACTGGATGCCCCATCTTTACCGTATCGACTTCTGTTTCTTCTTCCATTACTTCATCAGACAGGCCCTCCCCCTCATAGAGACCTTCAGCGTACTCTTCCCACCTGCCCGCCCTCTCCTCTTCTTTTAACAGTGGTATTCACATTGCACTCATATGTTACCACCCCTGCTCTTACTTTCGCCGAAGCGTGTTTTGAAGTTTTATATCCTGAGTCAGTCCTTCCGACAATAATTTTTTTTCGATTTCTTCAAATTTTTCATAGCTTCCTTGGACTTCCTATTTCTTTTATACCTAAGTGGCTTATGTTTCTGCATTCCTGAACTTCCCTAAAGATATTTGTACTTCCTTCTTTCGTCGATCAACTGAAGTATTTCTTCTGTTACCCATGGTTTTTTCGATTTACCTTCTTTGTACCTATGCTTTTTTTTCAGCCTTATATGATTTCCCTTTTTAGAGATATCCATTCCTCTTCAACAGAACTGCCTACTGAACTATTAATTTTCTCAGTATCTTTAGCCTCAGAGAACTTCAAGCATATCTCTTCACTTCTTAGCACATCCGTATCCCACTTCTTTACACGTTTGTTCTTCCCGACTAAATACCCTGCTGGAATTCTAAAACCAAAGAACTATGCAAAGAATACCAGATACAAGTAACCTGCGATTAGGTAGCCAATTGCAGGAGGCATTCAACGAACACAGTAATGAAAGATGGGAAAAGACTATCAGAAACATGAACATCACAATAAAATTCTTCAGGGTATCAGACCGCATCGTCATAATTTAAAATGCGCCAACGTTTCGGCCAGCGTTGCAGCTAGCCTTCATCAGGGCCTTACGCGTAAGGCCCTGATGAAGGCTAGCTGCAGCGCTGGCCGAAACGTTGGTGCATTTTAAATTATGACGATGCGGTCTGATACCCTGAAGAATTTTATTGAAGAAGACAACGGCCGCGGAAGCCTACGCTTACATGAACATCACACTTTAAATTCCGGGAAGTTTGTCACTGTAGGGACGTCTGGGGGCAGCTGCTCATAAACCAGCCCCGAAGCCAAAAATATCACCAAACCATATTGCCCCATACACAAAACAGAGATGTGGGAATGTAGTACTCAGAGAAGTAAATAGAACATCAGTCAAGGAAGAGCTCAAAGACGTAAAGAGCACTTCATGAGAAAGTAGACAGTTTTCAAAACCTTGTACTTTCCCTCAAATTAGGGAAACAGCTGGGGCTGATAACATATCTCCTGAGTTTATAAAAAATATGGGACCAGCTGCAAGAACCTGATTGAAAGATATATTAAAAGCAGGAGATATCTGGGAAGAATTTAGAATGCGTCTTACTCAGGTCATCCTTAAAACAGGGAAATCTCCTGGAAACCTTGCGAACTGCCGTCCAGTAGCCTTGCTGCGCATTTGCTATAAGTTGCTGGAAAGGCTGATGTACAGTTGGTTACACTCAACAACGGACGAACACCTGCCGGATTTAGATCACACAGGAGCTGCTACGAATAAGTATTAGCACTCACAGCATACATAGATTTCAGAAAGGCTTAAGAACATCAGTAGCCTTTGTTGACCTCAGCACAGCTTATGATACGGTATGGACAGATAGTCTCATCCTGAAGTTTGACAACACGATTCCATGCTTGAAATTAACAAATCTGTTGGAAATAAAGCTGAAAGTTCCACATTTGAAGATAAATCTGGCGTCACCAAGTAGCAAATCAAAAAGAATAAAGTATGTACTCCCTTATGGGTCAGTATAGTTCACTCTTTTTTAATGTTTGCATCAGTGACATGCCAGACACTACATCGCGTAAGTTTTGCTACGCTGACGATGTGGCTACAGCTACTTAAGGCAGGTGACTAGAAGAAGGAGAAAGAACTTAACAGCTGACCTAGAAATACTAAACCAGAACAACAAAAAATGGAGAATATGGCCAAATTCAAACAGAGACTTACGCCTACTGTTTAAATAGCCTAATGGCAGACAGAGAACTAAATGTAAAATACTGCAGAGATCGAGTCAGACACAACAAATGTCCCAAATATCTAGGCACAACACTAGACAGATCACTTGCCTTAAACTAACTAGCCAGAAATCGAAAACCCGAAATAACTGCATCCGGAAAATAGTAGGTACCACATGGGAGGGGGAGGGGGGCAGACGTAATTACACTTCGCACTGCAGCACAAGCAATGGTCTACTCCGTGGCAGAGCACTGTGCCTCTTGTAAGGAGCTGGAGCACCCATGTGATGGAAACTGGCGTCCAACTCAACGAAACTATGAAAATAACAGGAACGTTAATGTAGACCACCCTATCACTGATGTATACGAAGAAGCAAGCAGCAATCTAAGAATGGCAAAAAATAGGTCACCCAGACAAGGCAAGACGGCTGATCATACATCAGGTGAGGCGTGGGGTGCCTTTATATCGGGAGAATGACTTATGCGTGCACAGTGACAGATGGTCTGAAGCGGGTTCAGTCGAGTACGTAGTTCTAATTTTCATCCATCAGAGTACACTAGCGGACAGAGACATTCAAGGAACAGGTCAAGAAAATGATTTTGTGAATTGTTCTGTTTATTTCTTGAAGGCTTTTTTGTTTATTTACGTTTCTACAGTTTTGTATATGATTTTAGTAGTGCGAATGATGCGTGAATAGGGTCTAAAGTAAATAAGTAGATCATTGTTATATTGACAAACTCTGTACGAACTAGCGTGAGAAATTTTTAAGACGGTATGAATGCAGACGACAGGCAGTTTTGTATCGTAATATGTGAAGTAAGTTTATTGTAAAAGGAAAGCTAATTCGAGTGCAAATGAAAATAGTTAATGGATTAAAGTATAAATAAAATATCAGAATGTTAAATATTTATTTCGGGAAAAAGTACAATTCGAAAGTGTGTTATTTCTTGATTGGTTGGTCATGAAAAGCCCGTGGACTAACGCGTGAGAATAATATTTTTCAATTGGCCTTAAAGAAAACTGACCAATCAGAACGGAGTATTCTTCACGCGTCTTTTGTCTTGGAGGTAGAGAATGCTTACAGCAGTCTACAATGGGTCGGAGCCCAGCCTTGCAATGGTACGGTCGTGTGTAGTATCAGCTGCGAAGAAAGTTATAGTTTAGCCGGTTTTAGTTGTGCTACATGCCTCAAAAGTGCTTTAAAGTGAAGGCAAATTTATTCCAGTGTGTTTCTTTTAGAAAGTACGAATTTTTTAAGCAATTTTGTGTTTGAGGAAAGACAGTAATTCCGCGTGGCGTATTGAGCACATCGGTGAACAAAAACTTTAGTGCATTAGACACCGATAAACTTAATAGTGTGGCGAGCATTTTCATTTAAGAACAATCTGTGCTTAGTAGCTGTTCAGATTTCGGGAAATACGTTACCATAAACTTGCTAACGTGAATGAAAGGGTTTGCGCATGACTGTGGTAGGATTAGCACGGGCTTGGCAGTGAACCTATAATTCTATACTTCAGAATTTACCGTAGTTTTGGCAGTATTTCCACCTATCTTTCAAAATTAAGACCTTTTCCCGATTTTTAGAATAGTTACGTTGTATGCAGCTTGGTGCGAGTTGCAGTACGGTAGGTTTCTGCTCGGCTTTCCTACCGGCAATCTGCTGCGACGAGTTCGCAGATAGGTGCAGGTTGAATCAGAGAGAGGAACCGCGCCGCCGCACAAGTATTAGATCAACACTGGAAATCGCCTGAATTCAAGAGCCCCAATACGTAAAGACGGAATACTGGCCCTAGATGGCGTATTGATGAAATCTAAATGAAATCTTCCCGTACTTCCGGCCTATTCCAAGTATACCTCCTCCTATTGTGACTTGAACAGAGTGACTCACAAACACCTTTTCACACTCGCGATTATGTTTTCAAAAATGGTTCAAATGGCTCTGAGCACTATGGGACTTAACATCTGAGGTCATCAGTCCCCTAGAACTTAGAACTACTTAAACCTAACTAACCTAAGGACATCACACACATCCATGCCCGAGGCAGGATTCGAACCTGCGACCGTAGCAGTCCCGCGATTATGTTTTCTAATGATTTTTAATGTTTTCTTTTATGACTGATTCGCTGTTCCGAGTGGGTGTTACATACCCCTACTCGACGTTTTTTCGTCACCACCATGACGAAACTGTGTGCATAATCTACTTGAAAACTGCATTGAGTTACTGTTGTATTTCGACCTCTCGAATACGCTAGCTTACACCTTTTCCTTGGAAATACCAGTTTCCGCCATGTGAATCTGCGTCTATGTTACAGGTCAATCGTATTTTTGTGGTGTGATGTGTTTCTTATACGCTATGTCATCAAAAGTATCCGTGCTCCTGGCTGAAAATGACTTACAAGTTCGGGGCACCCGCCATCGGTAGTGCCGGAATTCAATATGGTGTAGGCCCACCCTTAGCCTTGATGACAGCTTCCACTCTCGCATCAGTCAGGTGCTGGAGGGTTTGTTGGGGAATGGCAGCCCATTCTTCACAGAGTGCTGCACTGAGGAGAGGTATCGATGTCGGTCGGTGAGGCCTGGCACGAAGTCGGCGTTCCAAAACATCCCAAAGATGTTCTGTAGGATTCAGGTCAGGAATCTGTGCAGGCCAGTCCGTTACAGGAATTTTATTGCCGTGTAACCACTCTGCCACAAGCCGTGCATTATGAACAGGTGCTCGATCTTGTTGAAAGATGCAGTCGCCATCCTCGAATTGTTCTTCAGCAGTGGGAAGCAAGATGGTGCTTAAAACACCAGTTTAGGCCTGTGCTGTGATAGTGCCACGCAAAACAACAAGGGGTGCAAGCCCCCTCCATGAAAAACACGACCACACTATAACACCACCTCCTCCGAATTTTACTTTTGGCACTACATACGCTGGCAGATGACGTTTTCCGCGCATTCACCATACCCACACCCTGCCATCGGATAGCCACATTGTGTACCGTGATTCGTTACTCCACACAACGTTTTTCCACGCTTCAATCGTCCAATGCTTACGCTCTTTACGCCAAGCGAGGCGTCGTTTGGCATTTACCGGCGTGATGTGTGGCTTAAGAGCAACCCCACCATAATGAAATCCAAATTTCTCACTTCTTGCTTAAGTGTTATAGTACTTCAGTGGATCCTGATGCAGTTCCGAATTCCTGTGTGATGGTCTGCCTATTGCACATGACGACCCTGTCCACCCCCGATAGCTGAGTGGTCAGGTGATGGATTGCCGTCCTACAGGCCGGGTTCGATTCCAGGATGGGTCGGAGATTTTCTCCGCCGAGGGGCTGGGTGTTGTGCTGTCTTCATCATCATTTCATCCCCATCCGGCACGCAGGTCGCCCAATGTGGCGTCGAATGTACTAAGACCTGCACCAAGGCAGCCAGACCTGCCCCGCAAGAGGCCTCCCGGCCAATGACGCCAAACGCTCACTTTCATTTTTTTACATTACGACACTCTTCAACTGTCGGCGATCTCTGTCAGTCAACAGACGAGGTCGGCCTGTACGCTTTTGTGCTGTACGTGTCCCTGCACGTTTCCACTTCACTATCACATCGGAAACAGTGGACTTAGGGATGTTCAGAAGTGTGGGAATCTCGCGTACTGGCGAATGACGCGAGTACACCCAATCACCAGGCCACGTTCGAAATCCGTTGAGTTGCGCGGAGCGCCCCATTCTGCCCTTTTCACGATCTCTAATGATTACTGAGGTCGCTGAAAAGGAGTACCTGGCAGCACAGTGCACCTAATATGAAAAGCGTATGTTTTTGTGGGTGTCCGGATACATTTGATCACATAGTGTATTTGTGTTGCATTTGGTCAAGCGTTGCATGGCATATGCGCTCCCTATTATAATTTCTTGCTATCTAAAAGAATTTCAGAAAACGAGGTAAAATGACGCTGATGCGGTTTCTCTGAAAACTCCTAGAATTGAGACTATGTAATAGTGAATCACTCGCTGTGTTCACCGCACATACTAAGTGTTCGAAGATTATCGGGAAATAAAGGTAACTAACGATAAAAACTGCACAAATCGGATTTATAAGTTACGATTTAATAAACTTTAAAATTTTGCGCTTTGTGGTTCGCAGTTTATGCACGCGTTCCCCCCCAATCATCATGTGTTGCCATCTCCTACGTCTAATGAAGAATCAGATCGCGTTATTATGCCACAAATTCAGGCCATAAATTGTGGTAATCAGTTTACATGAGCGCCGGCCTACATTTCTGAAAAGAGTGGCAGCTTACAAACTCTCGGTGAAATGTGTCTTACAGTTCAATGGTGAAGTTTTAGTATTTGACGCAACAGCATCAAACAGGAGCACTTTTAGAGACCCTTCTTCTGTTTATCTTGCAGGCATTAGATTTCTGAAATCGTCCTCAGAATTGTTTTTGAGATAATAATGAGCTGTATGTACACAAATACGACTATAACAATCAGGAAAAAATTTCACAACACTTGGTCTGGATCCGTGTCACTCTAAACTAGAACGGAGTGTAGAAACGTGAAGGAAACTGGGATCACTTGTCTCCATTTACTTCAATATATACTATGTGAAAGTTGTAGCCAACAGTACAGTGTTTCAATGTTTTTAATTACTACGTCTTTTATCGAAGCATCATTATGGGGAGAATTTATTCCCGCTGCATTTTTGTACATAGCGGACTACAAAATGCAATTGAATCTTGAATACACTTCTATTCGATAACTGATGACGTGAAGTTTGGGTTTCCATTATTATCAGCAATATGAACAATCCGTCTGCGAGAGAAGTCCAGCTAACGGATGACTACAATTGAAAACTTATGAAGAACGAAAAACAAGAGCAGTAAGTGCGGCTGGCTGTATCAGTTTCCACGGCGTAAAACGAAACTTTATCAACGGATCAGAATTTCTGACAGAATATGTGACTGTAATTTATTAGTTAAGGTTCTATCACACTGCAAATAATATTTTTGTTAGTGATTAGTTTCGGGCTTTCCGTCTGTTCTCAAAGCATTAACTGTTTGAGAATGTACAAGGTTATATGAAATACAATATTTTGAAACATTTTGTGTGCACAGATTACTGCAGTGCTGTTGCTTTTACTTCTGATCAATACAATAAAAGCTACTTGACTATATTATGGTTGTCTTGAACACATTCAAAATTTGATAGGCGTCTTCAGTTGCTTAGACATTATGATTTGACAGACACCTTCAATTTTTTATTGCGGCCGTATGCTCTGTCTCTCAGAGATCATAACCTGACAGCTAAATAGATATAAGCTGTGTTGGTAAAGGTCTCAGGCACTATCACACTGCCGTAAGCTACTGCTGTACTGGATCATGAATCATTTTTTAAAAGAGCAAAAAGCGATTGTACGTATTTAAATTCGAACTGTTCGTTCATCAATTTTTCCGGATCCCTAATTTTCCGTTTATACACATTCTTGAAGTATGTCTGACTTCGTTCTTTTACTAACCACATGTAAAATTTACATAGAACTGTTAATACCACACACTGTACGTTTTTTGGTTTGCAAACGATGGCCTGAAGCAGTATTGTCGTTTGGCCTGATCCTGATATGTTCCTTGTATTTAGCTAAAAAATTTCAACCAATTTGGCCTGTATAAAAACCACATGTTCTACATTGTAATCTATACACACCAGCTGCATTACATTTTTTCATTTTTCCACAGTTTTGTGTCCTAGTGTCAACCTTTACTGCCTTGCAGTTCCTAACGCTGTTTTGTACCGTTAAGGGAAAGTGTTGTGCTAACTTTTCCGTAACACAGCTGTACGAGTAATACTTCAGTGGAATAAACGTTTTTCTTCCTTACGTGGGTTTCTTCGCTTTTGTGTTTTTGGAGAGTTTGTGTAACTAAGCTTCTCTTAAAACCGTTGGCTACTGCAACTTGTTCGGCGATGCATAACTGCCGTTGTATTACCTGAGCCGTACGTGGCTCGTGTTCCCGCAATCATGTATTTTACACTCTGTTTTAACGTACTTCCACCTCACTCCGTTAATTTAAATTACTATTGTCACTGAGTTGCCGCTTTGCCTGACCGTGAGCGGCCTTAGCAGCGCGTATCGATAGTCCCCTCTCGTAGTATCTTTGCTCGACTGCTATTACTTCCCGGTCGTTGTATGTCGTAAGAGAGTTCGGACTGGGAGTTCGGCTCGCGAGTTCGGGCGACCAGTTAGTTGGAACGCGTCTAAAGCGCTGTCCGGACCCGGTCGGCTGCGTGTGTGTGTGTGTGTGTTTGTGTGTGCGCGCGCGCGCGCGCATCGACTACCGATTTGTCTTCGTGTGTGCTTAGTTACTGTTGTATATTGTTCCGGTCTTCGTGCGAGTGTTTGTCAGGTTGTGTGTACTTGGCGTTATTTCCACTGACGACGATTTTAGATGTTGTCGGCATTCTGAGGCCAGTCGGTCGGTTGGTGCGGACCAGGGAAGTTATCTCCGCGCGGTGCAGTCGGCTGGATCCACTGGCGGTCCATGCCGAGTGTCAGAACGTGTGTGGAGCTGTCTGATCGCTACGAGCTTCGTGGTTCACCGACACAGGACGTCAAAGTTGAGTTGTGGTTTCAACTGTCCAAGCCACGTCCATTCATGTTGTGGGGGTTCGTATCGGTACTTCGCTGTTGGGAGGTTTTCCTGTGAGCAACACAGTGTTTCTATTGCTGAAATTTAGCCGCCATGCGGTGGAATTAACTATATTGGTTGACTACAATTCGAGAGCACCAACGGAATTTTCTGCCTTGTGGCCGTTAGTGCTCTGGTTACCTGCCCTGGCCACTGACGTAATTTCAGCCAGCGTTGTTTCCTCACCTTTTGTCGCTGTTCAACATGCTGTGTAATTTTGACAGCTTAACACATACATCATTGTAGATTATCCCGTTCGTAACCTTTTGTGTCTGAGTTCTCATGCACTGATTGACGGCAAGCAAGTCGTTGTGTCGGTCGGTCCTTGGCTGTCCCCTGGTTGGATTCCGACAGATCAAATGTAGTTGGGCTGACCACCTGTCTCACCTAAGTTAACGAGGGCAGACTGACCTCCCTGGAGGCTTCTGAGTGCCGTTGTCTTTATTGTCGTTCCCACCGGTGTTTGATTATGTGTTTTCAGCTACTTAGAATTTAAGGGTTATGGTTATTTTTTTCGTAAAAATTTTGTAAAATTAATTGTGGGCTTTCAGTCTTTCAACCTTATTCTTAAAATTATGTTTCAAGCTTAAACATTGCGGACTTCTGCCTTTAAAAGATTATGGTAATGCATTTTACTGTTTCGAAACTTAATTGTGGCCTTCAGCCATTTGTATTGCACCTTGCATATGTTTGTTCTTTCTGCTTTGCCTAGAGGTTCTCCACCTAGCTATGATATAAGTTCTTTTAATTATTTTATTTGCTATCTTCATTGGATTGTTATGTTGTTGACTTTTAAGATATCTTGTTTGGGGCCTTCAGCCGTGCGAGTTGTATTTGGTAAAGGTTCGGCTATGTGCCGCATTGGTTGTAAATGTTATTAATTTACAATAAATTACAATTAGAAGGCAAAACTGACCCAAAACCTATTTGGTCCTTCCACAATCCTGATTACCTGTTCTGCCCAGCGGGTTTAGCGGGCGTTTCTCAAAAAATACGAAAGCAGTCAATTAAAATTTGTTATATTGATCTGATGTAAAAGCTAGTGTATTGCGTATAGTAATGCAAATGCAGGTATGTCACAAAAGATTCATTGCAATGCTGTAGTCTGTGCACACATAATGTTTGAAAATGTTGAACTTCAAGCTTTGTTGATGACCTTGTAATACATGTAATGGTTTGAGAATCAGCGGAAGTTCGAAACTATTCCTAATTACCTGCAACTCTGGCAGAAACCTTAATTAATGAATTGCAGATATACTGAGTTGCTGATCCTGATACCAACACAGTGTTGGAATTACGAAAATATGACGGTCTTGTGGTATTTTCTTCACTAACGTTGTATTTACTAGCGTCAAATATTGTGTTGCTTGCACCTAATAGATTCAAAGATTGTGTTCCTAAAAGTAATACAGGAATATTAATAATCAAGTTGAAAGTAATAATTTTATGTGTGAATGAACTTCGCCTAAATAACATGAATAACAGAGAGAAAAAATCGAACTTAAAAAATAAGTGAAAGTTGTACGTCGCAGTTATTTAACAGTTACACATTCTCCAAGACTGTCAGAAAGCTGCTGCTGAGTTTCAGGTATGGATGGCGGTTATCGCTGACAAACAATCGGGTTTCGGTTACACCGATTTTTTTCCCTCCAGTTTAATCTATTTAAATGGCTCAAAATAAATGGTTCGTGAAATAAATGATTTTCTGTTCTTTTATTGCTGTTATATCCATTAATAAAACGTAAGTTCTGAAAGAAAATTGAGAAACTCAAATAGACGTGAACGAGTAAGAGATCACGACGGATATGGGGTTGAGCCGTGGCAGAAATCGGGCTCACAACGGAATGGTCTAACATAGGGATTGTCCCGGTTTTCATCCCTGTGTTCTGGTGCCCGAGAATTTGCTTCGGGACGCTCAAAAGTCCCGGAATTCAGTTTTAAATACATTCGTGAAACTTTATCAAATTTTTGGGATTTCACTATATTAAAGGAAATACAACACAAGAAATTAATATACAAGGTGATTCAAAAAGAATACCACAACTTTAAAAATGTGTATTTAATGAAAGAAACATAATATAACCTTCTGTTATACATCATTACAAAGAGTATTTAAGGTTTTTTTTTTTTTCACTCAAAAACAAGTTCAGAGATGTTCAATATGGCCCCCCTCCAGACACTCAAGCAATATCAACCCGATACTCCAACTCGTTCCACACTCTCTGTAGCATATCAGGCGTAACAGTTTGGATAGCTGCTGTTATTTCTCGTTTCAAATCATCAATGGTGGCTGGAAGAGGTGGCCGAAACACCATATCCTTAACATAACCCCATGAGAAAAAATCGCAGGGGGTAAGATCAGGGCTTCTTGGAGGCCAGTGATGAAGTGCTCTGTCACGGGCTGCCTGGCGGCCGATCCATCGCCTCGGGTAGTTGACGTTCAGGTTTCATAACTAACCTTTTTCGTAGGACTCTCCACACAGTTGATTGTGGAATTTGCAGCTCTCTGCTAGCTCTGCGAGTCGATTTTCCTGGGCTGCGAACAAATGCTTGCTGGATGCGTGCTACATTTTCATCACTCGTTCTCGGCCGTCCAGAACTTTTCCCTTTGCACAAACACCCATTCTCTGTAAACTGTTTATACCAACGTTTAATACACCACCTATCAGGAGGTTTAACACCATACTTCGTTCGAAATGCACGCTGAACAACTGTCGTCGATTCACTTCTGCCGTACTCAATAACACAAAAAGCTTTCTGTTGAGCGGTCGCCATCTTAGCATCAACTGACGCTGACGCCTAGTCAACAGCGCCTCGAGCGAACAAATCTACAACTAAATGAAACTTCATAACTCCCTTAATTCGCCGACAGATAGAGCTTAGCTCTGCCTTTTGTCGTTGCAGAGTTTTAAATTCCTAAAGTTGTGGTATTCTTTTTGAATCACCCTGTATTTTAGCTTATTTGTCTAAAACCTGTATATGGGTAGACACGTTTATGCTAGAGGGAATGGAAGAGAACACGAGGTAGCGAACGTTGCCTACTGACGACGATGTAATTTGTTTTTAGTTTTTAGAGCTAATATTCGGCTTACAGGATACAACTTAATCTTGTTAGAGCCACAATGCGAAACTTGAGGATTCGGTGAGGATTATTTTGCATGGAGCGTCACTGTTCTTGACGGAGTATGCAAAATGGGCCAGGGAAGGAAGAATTTCAGTTCAAATGGCTCTGAGCACTATGGGACTTAACATCTGAGGTCATCAGTCCCCTAGAACTTAGAACTACTTAAGCCTAACTAACCTAAGGACATCACACACATCAATGCCCGAGGCAGGAGTCGAACCTGCGACTGTAGCAGCAGCGCGGTTCCGGACTGAAGCGCCTAGAACCGCTCGGCCACAGCGGCCGGCAAATCCCATTCAGATCACAACTTTTTCACTATGATTTGTAACCAAGGATTCACTTCTCACAGATGTTGGAGTGGCCAAGAAAGACATGTGGTTCGAATTCCACATTAAACTGCAGGTCTACATTTTCCGATAAGGTAACTGGGGAAGATTGATTGAAATACCTGCAACAGGCCTGCCGGGTACACCAGACAGACCGAGCGGGGTGGCGCAGTGGTTAGACACTGGACTCGCATTCGGGAGGACGACGGTTCAATCCTGCGTCCGGCCGTCCTGATTTAGGTTTTCCGTGATTTCCCTAAATCACTCCAGGCAAATGCCGGGATGGTTCCTCGGCACGGCCGACTTCCTTCCCAATCCTTCCCTAATCCGATGAGACCGATGACCATGCTGTCTGGTCTCCTTCCCCAAACCAACCAACACCAGACAGAATTCTCTTTTGCTTGTGCATTTTAGCTTGTTTGTTCCGGTAAAAACGAAGCTTAAACTATACAAACATTTTTTTTTAATAACTTCATTCGACAGTTCAATTTTTGCACATATAATTCTGATAAAAGTGTCTAGCAGAGAAAATAAAATCACGGCAGTGTTTGATGTCACAGACGACTTCCATCAACGAGGACTTGTAATTTGTTGAAATGAAATGTGTCTTGTAGTACTAAATTCTATAACAATTCCTGTAGGCCACTCCTTATAATAATATTTGACTGCTGCACATTGATTATAAGTGAAACAATTCTTTGTTTAGTCCCTGTAGTCACCAAAATGCGAAGTGTCTATTGAACGACAAAAACATACATTTTTCTTGCACCAGGCACATCGGACAGAAGAAAAATGGATGCAGTTAGGTACTTCGCGGTAACCAATCCTTTTATATAGACAGAACTGGGATGCAGTCAGAAATGGTCCCGGCCGTTGTTCTCATATTGCGCTGCATACCAGGCATACTTGATCAAATTCGTAAAGCGTGGCGAAGAAAGCTGGTGATGTACAAATGACTGGAGCTTAAGAATACTGTTCCGCTGATAAACCTGAAATGATGTCTGATAATATCCTGAAAAATGCTTTCCACTGTCGAAACAATTCTTTATCGAGAGATTAAATCGCAACAGTAGTTCCAGTCGCAATCCACGGTACATTTACAGCTTTTTCGTTGTCCTCCACAAAAACAGAGCGTCGTTATGTCCAGACCATGAATGCAACAAAGCACTGAATTATTTTCTGCAGCTGGTAGGAATACGTTTCGACGAAATATCCAATTTTCCAGATTTTGATACGTCGATTACAAGGTTTGTGCAGCTAAACAGTCCACTTTTTATTTCTGGTCCTAATTTGCCTTGCGGTTCTTGAAGAAAGATAACAGGGTGGTCCATTGATCGTGACCGGGCCAAATATCTCACGAAATAAGCGTCAAATGAAAAAACTGCAAAGAACGAAGCTTTTCCAGCTTGAAGGGGAAAACCAGATGGCGCTATGGTTGGCCCGCTAGATGGCGGAGCCATAGGTCAAACGGATATCAACTGCGTTTTTTTTAAATAGGAACCCCATTTTTTATTACATATTCGTGTAGTACGTATAGAAATACAAATGTTTTAGTTGGACCCCTTTTTTCGCTTTGTGATAGATGGCGCTGTAATAGTCACAAACATATGGCTCACAATTTTAGACGAACAGTTGGTAACAGGTAGGTTTTTTAAATTAAAATACAGAACGTAGGTACGTTTGAACAGTTTATTTCGGTTGTTCGAATGTGATACATGTACTTTTGTGAACTTATCATTTCTGAGAACGCTTGCTGTTACAGCGTGTTACCTGTAAATACCACATTAATGCAATAAAGGCTCAAAGTGACGTCCGTCTACCTCAATGCATTTGGAAATACGTGTAACGATATTCCTCTCAACAGCGAGTAGTTCGCCTTCCGTAATGTTCGCACATGCATTGACAATGCGCTGACGCATGTTGTCAGGCGTTGTCGGTGGATCACGATACCAAATATCCTTCAACTTTCTTCGCAGAAAGAAATCCGGGGACGTCAGATCCGATGAACGTGCGGGCCATGATATGGTGCTTCGACGACCAATCCACCTGTCATGAAATATGCTATTCAATACAGCTTCAACCGCACGCGAGCTATGTGCCGGACATCCGTCATGCTGGAAGTACATCGCCATTCTGTCATGCAGTGAAACATCTTGCAATAACATCGGTAGAACATTACGTAGGAAATCAGCATACATTGCACCATTTAGATTGCCATCGATAAAATGGGGGCCAGTCCCATAATGCCGCACCATACATTAACCCGCCAAGGTCGCTGATGTTCCACTTGTCGCAGCCATCGTGGATTTTCCGTTGTCCAATAGTGCATATTATGCCGGTTTACGTTACCGCTGCTGGTGAATTACGCTTCGTCACTAAATAGAACGCGTGCAAAAAATCTGTCATCATCCCGTAATTTCTCTTGTGCTCAGTGGCAGAACTATACACGACGTTCAAAGTCGTCGCCATGCAATTCTTGGTGCATAGAAATATGGTACGGGTGCCATCGATGTTGATGTAACATTCTCAACACCGACGTTTTTGAGATTCCGATTCTCGCGCAATTTGTCTGCTACTGATGTGCGAATTAGCCGCGACAGCAGCTAAAACACCTACTTGGGCATCATCATTTGTTGCAGGTCGTGGTTGACGTTTCACATGTGGCTGAACACTTCTTGTTTCCTTAAATAAAGTAACTGTCCGGCGAACAGTCCGGACACTTGGATGATGTCGTCCAGGATACCGAGCAGCATACATAGCACACGCCCATTGGGCATTTTGATCACAATAGTCATACATCAACACGATATCGATCTTTTCCGCAATTGGTAAACGGTCCATTTTAACACGGGTAATGTATCACGAAGCAAATTCCGTTCACACTGGCGGAATGTTAGGTGATACCACGTACTTATATGTTAGTGACTATTACAGCGCCATCTATCACAAAGCAAAAAAAAGTGGTCCAACTAAAACATTCATATTTCTTTACGTACTACACAAATATGTAATAAAAAGTGGGGGTTCCTATTTAAAAAAAAAAAAAAAAAAAAAACGCAGTTGATATCCGTTTGACCTATGGCAGCGCCATCTAGCGGGCCAATCATAGCGCCATCTGGTTTCCTCCTTCGAGCTAGATAAATTTCGTTCTTTGTAGTTTTTTCGTTTCATGCTTATTTCGTGAGATATTTGGCCCAGTCACTATCAATGGAGCATCCTGTATAGCTGCGGAAACAGCAACCCACGCATACTTATTACTCTCATTGCTATATATAAACGTGTCATTGCATTCATTGATTGGGCAACAGACTCCATCTTTTTTTCATTCCGAAATGATAAAGCGCGGCGTGCTCGGAGTTCTTTCACGAAACTTGACTTATCAGCGATATAAATAGCAGTTTCAGGGATAACAGCAAGTTTCGTCTTTACGTCAGATACGAATTTCTCTATAGCATTGTCGTCACTGGCAGCTGCTCTACACGCTTACGTGACGTAAACTTAGCAATTTTGGGACTTCCTATTCTGTACGATTTCTTGAACCTGCGTAGCCAGGTCGACGATGCCTGGAAATTAGCAATGTTCATGTGAGATGCAATTCGGAGGGGCCAGTCTCGTAGATCTCCATCGGTAACGCTCCACAGCATCTCGCGAGCAGTTCTAAATCTTTCGGACAGTTTTTCATTCAGATGGTTTCGGGTTTCCGTTTGGCTCATATTTCGTACTTCATGTACTTCATTTTATTCCATTTGTACAGTTCACGCTCCGATTTTACGAAACAAACGCCTTTGCACATTTTGTAACTTTAAGTATGTTTTCCCTCCTTCGTTTAATAAATATTTCACTGGCTTTTCTTTGTCGCTGAAAGCTGTTGCAGCACGTGTTATACATATATATTAGGCTTGGAACGTCTTCTTCTTCTTCTTCAGAGCTGTTGCTGGCACAGCTGACGTCGTCCTAACCACATTTCATGGAATCGTCACATTTATTTGCTATTTCTTCTAACTTATCCACACTTTCAAACGAAATGTCGATACATTCGAATCAATGTCAAGGATATCATCTAACAAATGGCACATATGTACGTCTTCGGGAGATGTAGGTTATTTCGGATGGACACCACGATATTCATATTTCATGATTTCTAAACTGAGAACGTTAATTGGATTCCACAATTACTATGGAACTGGAAGAAAAAAAGGCACTATTAGCAGCCATGCCTTACAAAAGCACAAATATTAATTCAGCTTCATCTGTATTGTCAGTACTTACCAATACTGGAAAGAGCAACTGATGATTTGTAATGGATATTACTTGACTGGTTAATTCGAGAGTATAGTAATTGTGCCTGTAGAGTCAGAGAAGCTATCAACGAATGGTAACCTGAAACATCCTTTACACATTAAGATCGGGTTGTGTCTAGGCATATATATATATAGGGTGTCCAAGCTATCTTGTCCATCCAAAATATCTCTGGAACAATAACAGCTATTGGAAAACGACTTTCACCGGTATCAATGTAGGGCTGGGGCCCATGAATGTACATATTTGGAAACATTCTAAAACGAAAGCATATGTGTTTTTAACACAAACTTATGTTTTTTTAAATGGACCTCCTATATTTTTTCTTCAGCAATCCATAGCATGACAAAGCACATACACAATGGCGTTGATTGCATCGCGATATTCCCATTACATCCCGAGATATTAAGACGCGAAGTTGACGCTTGAAACACCCGACATGCGCTGCTAGCGCACGTCCTGAGGCTCAGGCGTGAACCCCATGCTGTTCGTAATCGCGATGTGATTGACATGTGTAATCACACCTCCATACTTATCAAGATATACTTATCTGATATTTTATATTTTTATGCTCGCAGTTCTCTCTGGTCAAAAGAAACCAGGTCTACATTTTTTAAGTGCAGCAGACTCAGGGACTTCATATCCACTGACAACGTAACTACAATAACCTTTCAATAGGCAGAGGGCCCAAGCTCTATGACCAATAAGAAATCTTACTCCAAAACGGCTGAAGGCCTTTGTTAAAAAAAAAAAAAAAACTGCAACCAATTTTCCAAGGCAGAAGGCCCAAAGCTTTTAGCATTAAATAGTATTTAAGCCCAAGTGATGTAAGACTTGATAAGTAAGAATCCAAAATTTTAAAGCGGCTGAAGGCCCATCGTTTTAAGAACAATGCAACTATGAAGGCCCACAGCTTTATCTTGAAAGAATGTAATACTTGATAAGTAAAAACCTTAAAACTTAAAGCGGCTGAGGGCCGATGCTTTAAAACAATACAATAAGGCAGTATAGGCAACAGAAGTTTCCAGGGGGCTTGGTCTGCCCTTGAATCTTAACGTTCGCTTAGGTGAGACAAGAAGTCTGTCCAACTATACACGATCCGCCGGGAACACAACAAAGAGACAATCAGGAACCCACCGACAAGACGACTTGCTAACCACCGACCAGTATACGAGAATTCTAAAGCCAAAAAGTTACAGACATAGCCGCCCACAACCAAAAATACATTAAGCTGTCAAACAATAACTACACACCATGTTGGACAGTGACAACAGGTGAGGAAAGGATACTGCCTGAATTTACGTCAGAGACCACTGGAACACTAACGGCCACAAGGCAGAAAATTCCGCCGGTGCACTTGTATTTCAAACCGACAAATATAGTTAAATCCACCACACGGTGGCTAAATATGCACCAACTCGAACACTCGCTGTTGCTCCCAGGAGTACCGCCAACAGCGAACCACCAACCATGGTGACAACGTGAACAGACGTGGCTTCGGTAATAAAATCACCACTCAACTTTCATGTCCTGGGTCGGCGAGCCACGAACCTCGTAGCACTCTCAACAGCCGCCAACGTTTCGACACTACATAGAGACCGCCAGCGGGTTCGGCCGACTGCGCCGCGCCGAGAGTTGCTTGCTGATCCGCTCCAACCGACCGACTATATGCACACCGCCTAGCCGGAACTATAAACACCAGACCAAAGATGGTATACGGTGCAAATATCGATACACACCGCTGCTGCCACACGTAGAAAGAGGAAGAACCACGGCATAACCGCAGTAACCGCGGAAAACCAAACGCAGAGTAACAGCCAAGTTTTAAAGCAACGCATAAGCCGGCGTCAGCATGGCTCACTCATGTTCATGTCTAGGCGACCAAATTCACCTGATGTAAATCCCATGGATCCCATCTGTGGATCTCTATCGGGAACCATACTGCGTTACAAATCAGCGGCCCTCTATTTACGCGAATTACATGACCTGTGCGTAGACATTTAAAGCGACATACCGCCACAAACCTACCAACAAACTGTCGAATTCGTGATACGCGATAACAGTCATGTATTTCGTTCCAAAGACGGTGAAACAAGCTATTAAGCAGGTGGTCATAATGTTTTGGCTCATCAGTGTATATCATATGTTTGTTGCTCGTTTCTGTCGGAGTTGTTATTAAAATAGCACTGATTACTTTTCCCATTTTCTACAGTAACCGAGGTTTCAAAACTCTGGAAATTTCACAAATAAACAAGATTCGTTTTTTAAAAAAGTTTCATTTAAGAAAAAAACAAATTTTAGACTGCTGCTATGGGAAATTGATATACCGATTTTCTTAAACTGTTATTGGTAAAAAATGAAAAAACTGTTGTAATGCAGATTAAACAAATATCGAAAAATATCGGTTATTCGGAACTAAAATACCGGTAAATGTTTTAACCGTTCGCTTTCTACCATCTCTAGTTTCAGGTTGTAATCACATTAACTTAGCGGCGTAAAAGTATAATTATTTGTCAATGTACTGTAGAATGTTGCACAGCATACAAAGCACGCAATTTTTGTACTAAAATTATTACCCTGGTGATCACAGTGGAGTGGATGTTAGCCGAACGCCGAATTTGCAAGCGCCGGTACGGAATCGTAACTGCGGCCTACCTGTTCCCCCATTGTTTACGGTGCAAGCGAGGGGGCGGCTCCTTTGATGTGTCGGCCCAATTACGGGGCATAATTAACAGCGTGTTGCCGCCTAATGGCCCGCCGCGTCCGGCCGGACCATTATCAGAGAATGCTGACCGGCCAGATTTACGGAGCACACCTACCGATCGGGAACTCGGTGACGCTGGTCAGACTCTTGCCGATACCAGTCTAGGGAGCTGGCCAGTGACGGGTTACTGTTTTGGAGAATGAGATTTCCGTGTACACTGTAAAGCGCATCCTTCCTAACGTGTACATTAACCAGTGCACTACATTAGCTAAGATCGCCCCGTGCCTGCTCATTTACGACCCAAATCCTACTTTTGTTCTGCTTCTTCTTTCTCTGTTAGGCTGTTGCCTGTTACGTCCTCTCATTCAGAGACCCTGCTGTCTGTGGTAAATTATCCGATTATTGTCCGTGGAATAGAAGGCGTGCTGAAAAGTAATGGTTCCAATATTTAGATGTGAAAACTTTCAAAGCTTTTTAAATAATACAAACGTTATTAACAGTCTAGATCTTAATTCCTCAGTATCTGTATATTTGCAGTCCTCTGCCTGCTAGAGTGATCCGAATTGCAGCTTGTAACATGGCAGTGTGTGAAGTAACAATATGGGTGCGTACTCACTCTCCACTCTTTCTAGGTGTTCATTTCATTGTCTTCTATGATCTAAAATTTTTTTCATTTGGAGTAAACATTGTTAGTTCTCCTCCAATATCTTGATTCCATAGTCTGTCTTCTATTGCACAACCCTTCGTCTTAAGAATTTCATTTCTTATGTCTGAATACGGCTTTCTTGCTTTCTGCTCATCACCTGGGTCTCGCTTCCATAGGTCAGTGTGGAGACTGTAGCCGTTTTGTAGAAATTAATTTCAATGCCTTTCCCAGTTTTCTTTTTAAGATTCCTGTTAATATTTACTAAGCTTAATTTCTATATCTTTGTTGATGTCACCTTACGTCCTAAGTAACTAAAGTGGTTTACTTACTCCTAAGATCTTTCGGTCTACCACAAGTTGGCTCTAATGTGTTTTTTCTCCACGAAGGCCACTTAGTTTTTTTCTGTTGAGATCTCCATACCAAACTTCGCATTTATTTGTTTCAAAAAGTAAATTACTTTCTCAAGGTCTCCTTCTTTATATGCTAGGATCACTGCATCGTCTGCATATAGTACCTTACTAAAAAGAGTCCTCTGTAGGCATATAGCGCTTAGAAATTCTGTTTTCTATACATGCATTACTTCATGTATGTAAATGTTGAACAAAGTTGGGGACATACGGCAGCCCTGTCGTACTCCTTCGTTAGTTTCATTAGGTGTTTCGAATATATGCTATTCGCTATTATCTTCCGAAGTTTCTGTCTTTTGACGTTGTCAGACGCTTTTTTAAAATCGATTAAGGCAATGTGTGTTTCTTTGCTATAGTCTCTGCTTATTTGTGTTATCTGCTGTAAAATAAAAAGTATCATCTATCTTGGAGTGTCCTTTCCTAACACCTATTTCTTTCTCATGCAGTACTAATTTTTAAGTCCTGTTTTTAAAATTTTTTCATGTATCTTCTATGTTCAATCCAGTAAACTTATTCTTCTGCAGTTACTGCATAGGCTTTCATCCCATTTTTTTAAAATATCATTCTGGAGATCTTCCAGTCTTTGGGGATACTCTTGTTCTTGCAACATTCGTTTAAGAAATGTAGCAGCCCTAGATGTAACATCATTCCTCCGTATTTTAGCAACTCAGCATTAACAACATCACTTGCTGCCGCTTTTCTGTTCTTAAGTGGTGATAACACAGATGTTATTTCGTCAGACTGTATTTCATTTAATCCCATCTCATCTACGTATTTGTCCAATTTCAGTTTTTTGTGCTGCATTATCATCTCATAATCCTTTGCAATAATTTACCCATTGTTCTGCTTCATTATTGTTTATTTGTATATTCTTTTTATATTGTGTTTCAAGGCCATTCCTGTGAACATCGTTGTCGATATTAGAAACACCTGTCCCACTGTTTCTAGCGTGCTTTTCTTACTACATACTTAGCAACATTTCTGCCGTCCTTATAATATTACTGCTCCCCAGCTGTGGTGTTGGTTAAACATTTTGTATGTGCATCCTGTTTTTCTTTAACAGCTTTCATTATGTCCTCACTCCAAATTTTGAGGCCTTTTCTTTTCCTCATTTTTTTTTTTTACTTTTACCAAGATCAATTTAACTTGTTCGTAATTGAAATCCCTATGTATTTAGTTGAACCTGTGGTCTTAAGATTTGTGTGATTAATCGTGTCACCAAAACTGAACGGATTCTTTTTGGTACACCTTCGGAGGTCCTCACACTTTTTGTTGATCAGGATAAATTACCAACACTCACAGTATTCAGATAGCTTCTCTGAATCATTTTGCACTTCGTTCTCGTCTTGTAACGGCTGTACTAGAAGGTAAAAGACAGCGTTAGCTATGAACAGTTTGTATAGATGAAGAGTAGCAGTGGTAATATAAACTTCATTGAGGAACCCCAAACATCACTTTGATTTCACTACATAACTTCCCATCAGTTACTACGAACTGTTACCTTTCTGACAGGTTATCACAAAGCCAGTCGCAAAACTAAGACGGTACTCCACAGGCATGTAGTTTGGGTAGAAACCACTTTTGAGGAACAGTGTCAAAAGCCTTCTGGAACTCGAGAAGTAAGTAATCAACTTGAGATGCCCTCTAGACAGCATTCATTACTTCGCGTGAATGAAGAACCAGTTGCGTTCCACAAGAAAGATATTTTCTGAATCCGTTCTGGTTATGGATCAAGAAATCGTTTTCTTCGAGGTATTTTATAAAATTGAAACACGGTATATGTTTCAAAATCCAACTGCAGGTCGATGGCATTGATATGAGTATTTAATTCAACGGTTTACAACTATTTCCTTTCTTGTATATTGATGTGATCTGCACAACTTTCCAACTTTAGGTACATACATTTCCTCTGGCGAGCGGTTGTTTATCACTACTAAAAATGAAGCTATTTCATGAGGACACTCTTAAAAGAATCTAATTGGTGTACACTGTGGACCTGCAGGACTTGCCTCTATTAACACTTGGATGCATGAGTAGCTGGACTCGCAAAAATGCATGACAGGGTTCCGTAACACCCACACCTCAGAAAAGGTACAAAAAGCCATTTATTAAAATAATATTATCAAATTATGACGGGTTTGATGGGACGGAATCAATAAGAAATTAATTGTTACGATGTTGTGACATGTATTTTAGTTATGAAATATGTTATCATAAATTACGTTAAAATTTTGCCGAGATTAAACAATAAACTTTCAGTTTTACTGGACTCTGAGCAAAAGTTCTGAGCAGAACTTTTGTCTATATAATATCAGTGCGCCTAACTTATGAATCAGTAGAACGCACAGTCTGCTCTAACATTCTTTGCGAGATAAAATAGTCCCACGCCTACTTCTACTGTAGTGACAATTACGCATTTGTTATTGAATCAGGTGCAGTTTTCATAATACTCTATATACGAATCGTGCTGCATGGTGGTGGCGCTTTACTCCACTGAGGACCATCATGATCAATAAAGAAACCTGCTCTTTCATAATGTTTCTTCACTTTCAGTATTAGAAGACGTGGATTCGTTAACATGGGGACCATCAGAGCCTGAATCACTGTCATCTTCCCGATCAAAAAGAGCTTCGTCTATAAGTCATTCAGAAATTGTTGATTCAAAGTTCTGATCACTTATACTGGCTTCACATGATTTTCTTTTAGTTTGAACAGATAATGTGTGGAATCGACGCTGTAAGTGAAGGATAAAAGTAGCATGCACAATTATTCTGTTCATGAAACTAAACTTCTGACAACCAGAAACAATTTTCGCGTAAAGAAATGCACTTACTTCTCAAAAGAATACTAAATGATAGCTTTTTGAAGCACTTATGACTTTTCAACAATGACTGTAGATGGGCCAAACTGCTGTCAGTAAACTCGCCAACATAATTTGTATTTCAGGCCAAAGATTAAGAAACTGTGACTTGTGCGCTAAGTGGTCTACAAAACCCCTTCCATGCACTAGACATGTGCGTAATTAATGTAGAAAAATAATTAACTTGACTTGAAACAAATATTGTTCTAGGTAAGGAAAGTCAAATGTACTTGCAACGATTACACTAAACATGAACAAAAATCACTAATTTTTACGGCAGTTTATTGATAAAATGGAAGGTTACAGGATCCAAAAAACCTCTGTTATGCTTCCAAGCGTTAAGTGACTTACGGTGCTTATTCATACTGAGGGAATCTGCTTCCAAATTATTGATTCGAATTCTGGAATTGTATCATCTTTGGTGAAGAACTTCCGGAAAAACGTGTTTAATGAGTACGTTTTAGTAAGGCTGTCTTCGGTAACATACACCATTTCCTCTAAGCAGTGAAGGTATTGATCATGTCTTACTGGTTATATACTTCATATACACATAGAATCCCTGTGGATTTCCCGCCAGATTTTGAGAAGAAGTTTCGTTGTGCCTCACCAACTTCAGTTTGGACCCCTATAACTCTCTCTCTCTCTCCCTCTCGGAAATTTATGGCGTGAAGTCAAAATGAGATGATATACTTCCACTGATATAATTTTATTATATGTACATCTGTGAAATAAATATTCCAATAAATTCATGAGAAACTTTGACCAATGTTCGTTTTCAAAAGGACGTAAAATGGATCGATATATTAAATCTCGTCCATTTTGTCGGTACAACTCAACTCGAATCATAAGTGCATACTCGAAGCTTTCCTGGGTACGAATCGCACTATGTGGCTATTGTACGGGGCATTGCGCAGTGCTGAACAAACTCGTTCCACTACACAAAAACTCGAACTCATCAGATTTTTTAAACGTACTTAGTTATAGTAATTCAGTTTGTATTCAGATATTTTTATTCTTTACAAAATATATTTATCTGACATTTTAATGGTACAATCACTTACTCAAATTTGAGAAAGACACTTACCACGTTTAACTGATTAAAGTTTATCTGTTATCGCCGTTTGAGTCTCTTTTGCCCTTATTTTGATTTGAGATTTTATTGTTATTGCTGTTCCTGAAGTGATTATCTGTTACAGTTTAGCTTTCAAGAAGCCCACGAGGAAGATAGAGCTAGCAAGTATTAAAATACGTAATATATGTAGGATACTTTTCATAGTCGTAATCCAGTACAAAGAAACATATTCATCTGTATCAACAAAGTAACAAGTGAGTGTTGTTGTATCAACAATTCAGGAGCATACGAGTAGCAACTGGCACTATGCATCACCGTCACTTCTATTCTAATTCTGTTCTGTAAACTTTGACTTACTGTCTTGGCCCGGTACTCTCCTGTTTTTAATGCGAGACTCCCTCTCTCTAGTGTCTTAGTCTGCGGACATTAGTAGCAAGCTATGTTACTCTTAAGCTTGGTATACGATATAGAAATGTGTAAGAAAAAAGTACTAATGAATACAACAAGAGCAAGTTGTATAGCGGTGATTATGTTGTTAACTAACCAATGAGTTTTCAGAATTAAAGTGATGTTGTTGTGTTCTTCACTCTGAAGACTGGTTTGATGCAGCTCTCGATGCTACTTTATCCTGTGGAAGCCTGTTCGTCTCCGAATAACTACTGGAACCTACAGCGTTCTGAATCTGCTCAATGTATTCATCTCTTGGTCTCCCTCTAAGACATTTACCACCCCCCCCCCCCTCCCCCCAGTTCCAACCAATACTAAATTCGTGATTCTCTGTTGTCTCAGAATGTGTTCTGCCAGCCGATCCCTTCTTTTAGTCAAGTTATGCCACAAATTTCTTTTCTTCCCATTCTATTTAGTACTTCCTCATTAGTGATGTGACCGCCCCATCCAGTCTTCACCATTCTTCTGTGGCACCACATTTCAAAAGCTTGTACTCTCTCTCTCTTCTTGTCTTAACTGTTAAACGTCCGTGTTTCACTTCCATACACGGCTGCACTCCATAAAAATACTTCCAGAAAAGACTCTCTAACACTTAAAGCTACATTGGATATTAATGAATTTGTTTTCTTCAGAAACGCTTTACTTGCCACTGCACGTCTACATTTTATATCCACTCTACTTCGTCCATCATCTGATATTTTGGTCTTCAATTAACAAAACACATCTACTACTTTAAGTGTCTCGGCTCCTAAACTAATTCCCTCAGTATAACCTGATCTGATTCTACTACATTCCATTATCGTTGTTCCGATTTTGCCGATATTCATCTCTTATCTTTCCAAGATGCTGTTCATTCCGTTCAACTGCTCCTCCAAGTCCTTTGCCGTCTATGGCAGAATTACAATGTCATCGGCAACCCTCTTCTTTCTGAACCGTAATTCCTACTCCTCATTTTTGTTTTACTTCCTTTACTGCTTGCGTGATGTATATATTCAATAATGCACTGAAGTGCCAAAGAAACTGGCATAGGCATGTGTTTTCAAATACAGAGCTATGTAAACAGGCAGAATACGGCGCTGAGGTCGGCAACGCCTATATAAGACAACCAGGGTCTGGCGCAGTTGTTAGCTCGGTTACTGCTGCTACAATGGAAGGATGTTAAGATTTAGGTGAGTTTGAACGCGGTGTTATAGTCGGCACACGGGCGATGGGACACAGCGTCACCGAGGAGCGATGAAGAGGAGATTTTCCTGTACGACCATGTCTCGAGTGTATCGTGAATATCAGGAATCCGGTAAAACATCAAATCTCCGACATCGCTGTGACCGGGAAAAGATCCTGCAAGAACGGGACCAACGACGACTGCAGAGAATCGTTCATCGTGACAGAAGTGAAACTGTTCCTCAAATTGCTGCAGATTTCAGTGCTGGGCCATCAACAAGTGTCAGCGAGTTAACCATTCAACAAACATCATCGATATTTGCTTGACACAATGCTTTATGACTGGAAACATGTTACATGGGACTCTATTCTGCATCTTTCCGCCATTTTGCCGATCGGTTCGGTACGCCAGCGCACGAATGGTCTTGGTTTCGAAAGAGAGCCCCAACATTATTCTGGATGCATTTCGGAAGCGATTTTGAACGATCTTAGCGAATCGAAACGCTGTTGTCAGTTCTCCTCGCGCCAACCAATCAAAAGCAATCTGCCTCAGATCCGTGGATGCTCACTGCAGTGCCACATCGGCATGAACTCGAAGCGGCTAGCAGCCGACACAGGCGTGCCATCCTTCACACTACCGAAAAGTGGCGTTAGAGTATGTAATACTGTTCGAATTTCGTTGATCACATGTTTCCATGAATGCATGATAATGATAGAATATCTACAGTGTTCTGGAAACTGTCGTAAATGTCACATTATGTCGCTTTATTCTCAATCACATCAACGTCTTGTTTTGGTTTTTTCGTTTCCGACAATGAGTTAGGGATGGAGTGTAGTACCACATTGTACAACTACATCTATAGGAACACCCTAAAAATTCGTCGTTTGTTCTTTTTTCCATCGTTCCTTAGATGCTTCAGAACTCAAGGAGGTACGTTCCGTATATGCAACTAACGGAAGGCAGTTTGTTTATTGCCATGCGCGTGTCGCTTTCTTTATGCGTGATGACGCTTCACAAATAAAAGAAACGAAAGGCATAGGGGAATAAACTGCCTCCAATTAGCTGCATAGACGGAACACATCTCCACGAACCCGAAAAATTGTTTAAGAGAGTGTCAAAGAATAAGAAGATGCTTAGAATATGGTTGTAACTCGCGCCTAGAGATACTAATGATGAAGTAGCCTACTTCCCTATATGATACATCAACGACTTGGTTCATAAAAACAAAACATAAAAAATCGTCTTTTCGTAATGTGGGAAGTGTAGCTATAGAAGTTCGTTGTAATTTATAGCATGCATCTGTTGTATCAAAACGTTTCGTATATGGTGGTATAGTCTGAAAACACTGTGGCGATATCTGTCTACTACTGTTAAGGATTCGACCGCAGATAAATACTTGTGACAAGCTAGAGTATAAAGACGATTGCTGCTAGTTTCATACGCAGTAATTTACGTTGTGCTCTTAGATTCCTGTCTGATCCGAAAAAGGTGGTGAATTATTTGTGAGAAGAAAAAGTATAAATGTCACTGTCAGTTGTTTCACGCACAGAAATTTCATCTTTCAGTTCTTAAACGTATGGAAGTCACGAAATCGTAGGTACTCCTTACTGAGAAAGCGCACTCTGAGGTGTAAACTACAACGAATATTTCAGAAAAATGCTTGACTTTGACACTTACAGATTTCTCAGCATGTGTTGCAAAGACGTGGAGGACAAAGAAGAATACTGCCGCCGCTTTATTTTGTAAAATTCTAGTCCAGAGAGACACAAGTGACTTCGTTGCCGAATGATGCGGGCGTAAGCCGTAAATGCACGAAATTTTGAAGGGTTTCCTCTGTCAAGCTTCACAAAATTCCTTTGCACTGTTACTTAAAAGTTTTAAACACGTTTCGATAGTTAATAAGTAAATCATTTGCGAAAAAGAGTACGCGAAGTCACTAGTAATATCAGCTAACAAAAATGGCTCGGAGCACTATGGGACTTAACATCTGAGGTCATCAGTCTCCTAGAACTTACAACTACTTAAACCATACTAACCTAAGGACATCACACACATTCATGCCCGAGGCAGGATTCGAACCTGCGATCGTAGCGGTCGCGCGGTTCCAGACTGAAGCGCCTAGAACCGCTCGGCCATACTTGCCGGCCTTCAGCTTCCACCCATGAGATATACGTAAGCAGAGACGACCTTTTGAAATTCAATGGCTTTTTGAACTCTTAATTACGTAAAAATAACAAGTACTTTGTGAGAATATTGACCAAAACTGTTCTTTTATATTACAATCATTCACAGTAACAATAATACAAACCATATTTCTAACAAATGAAAATAGTCTCCTATGAGCTCACTTTCCACCCGGACGCGCCCTGGTGATTCTTCAGTAACATAAATCACTAAATCCGAAGCTAAAACCGCTCAATATGTTTAAAATAACAAATTCGAGGTGTAAATAAACCACACTAAACCTAACGAGAGGACCATACCGAAATTCAAAACTTCTCGGTACAGTTGTCGAAAAATCGGCAGGAGGTCGTATCAGTATCAGGTCTCAAAAGCTTTCTGAATAGGAACTTCGGATAAAAAACCGAAACTGATGTCACTACCGAGGCTAACCTACTGCACCGATCAGTACGAACGGTACACAGTAGTGCCCCTGGTCGGACGAGTCTCGTTTCAAATAGTATCAAAAAGATGGACATGTACGGCTATGGAGACAACCTCATGATCCATGGACCCAGAAGTTAGCAGGGGACTGTTCAAGCAGGTGGAGGCTCCGTAATGGTGTGGGGCGTGTGCAGTTGTAATGATATGACTTCTGATACGTTTAGATACGACTCTGACAGGTGACAACTACGTATGCATCCTGTCTAATCACGTGTATCCATTCATGTCCATTGTGCATTCCAATGGGCAATTCCAGTAGAACAATGCGACTTCCCACATTTCTAGAACTGCTTCAGAGTGCTCCAGGAACACTCTTCTGAGCCGGCCTCGGTGGCCGATCGGTTCTAGGCGCTTCAGTCCAGAACCGCGTGACTGCTACGGTCGCAGGTTCGAATCCTGCCTCGGGCATGGATGTGTGTGACGTCCTTAGGTTAGTTAGGTTTAAGTAGTTCTAAGTCCTAGGGGACTGATGACCTTAGATGTTAAGTCCCATAGTGCTCTGAGCTATTTGAACCATTTGAACTCTTCTGAATTTAAACACTTCCACTGGCCACCAGACTCCCAAGACATGAAACATTATTGAGCATATCTGGGATGCCTTGCAACGTGCCACACTTAGGTATTTCTGGACAGTCCTGCAGGATTCATGGTGTCAGTTCCCTCCAGCACTACTTCAGACATTACTCGAGCCCATACCACGTCGTGTTGCGATACTTCGGCGTGCTCGATATGAGGCAGGTGTATCAGTTTCTTTGGCACCTCAGTGTATAACATTGTCGATAGGCTGCAACCCTGTCTCACTCCCTTCTCAATCACTGCTTCCCTTTCATGCTTTTCGACTCGTAACTGCCGTCTGGTTTCTGCAAAAACAGTAAATAGTCTTACGCTCCCTGTATTTTGTCCGAGCTATCTTCAGAATTTCAGAGAGAGTATTCCAGTCAAAATTGTCAAAAGCTTTCTCTAAGTCAACAGATGCTACAAACGCACACTGTGTGATCAAAAGTATCCGGACACCTGGCTGAAAATGACTTACAAGTTACTGGGGCCCTCCATCGGTATTGCTGGAATTCAGTAAGGTGTTAGCCCACACTTAGCCTCTATGACAGTTTCCACCCTCGCAGGCAAACGTTCAGTCAGATGCTGGAAGGTTTCTTGGCAAATGACAGCCCATTCTTCACGGATTGCTGCACTGACGAGAGGTATAGATGTCGGTCGGTGAGGCCTGGCACGAAGTCGCCGTTCCAAAACATCCCAAAAGTGCTCTATAGGATTCACGTCAGGACCCTGTGCAGGCCATTCCATTACAGGAATGTTATTGTTGTGCACCCACTCCGCCACAAGCCGTGCATTATGAACAGGTGCTCGATTGTGTTGAAAGATGCAATCGCCATCCCCAAATTGCTCTTGAACAGTGGGAAGCAAGAAGGCGCTTAAGACATCAATGTAGGCCTGTGCTGTGATAGTGCCACGCAAAACAACAAGGGATGCAAGCACCCCTCCATGTAAAACACGACCACACCATAACACTACCGCCTACAAGTTTTATTGTTGGCACTACACATTCTGGCACATGCCGTTCACTAGGTGTTCGCCATACCCACACCATGCCATCGGATCGCCACATTCTGTAGCGTGATTCGTCACTCCACACAACGTTTTCCCACTCTTCAATCGTCCAGGGTTTACGCTCCTTTCACCAAGCGATGCGTCGTTTGGCATTTATCGGTATGATGTGTTGCTTATGAGCAGCCTCTCGACCATAAAATCCAAAGTTTATCACCTGCCGCCTGAGTGTCATAGTACTTGCAGTGGATCCTGATGCAGCTTGGAATTCCCGTGTGATGGTCTGGATAAAAGTCTCCCTATTACACATTACGACCCTCTTCAACTGCCGGCTGTCCCTGTCAGTCAACAGACGATGTCGGCCTGTACGCTTTTGTGCTATACGTGTCCCTTCACGTTTCCACTTCACTATCACATCGGAAACAGTGGACATAGGGATGTTCAGAAGTGTGGAAAACTCGCGTACAGGCGTATGACGCAAGTGACACCCAATCACCTGACCACGTTCGAAGTACGTGAGTTTCGCGGAGTGCACCATTCTGCTCTCTCACGATGTCTAATGACTACTGAGGTCGCTGACATGGAGTACCTGGCAGTAGGTGGCAGCACACTCCACTTAACATGAAAAACGTACGTTTTTGGGGGAGTCCGGACACTTTTGATCACATAGTGTACGTTTGCCTTTCTTAACCTATCTTAGTGTACGTTTGCCTTTCGTTAACCTATCTTCTGCGGAGGGTCAGCACTGCCTCGCGTGTTCCATTTTTTCGGAATCGAAAGTCATCTTCCCCGAGGTCGGCTTGTACCAGTTTTTCTACTCTTCTGTAAAAAATTCGTGTTAATGTTTTGCAATCATGACGTATTAAACTGATACTTAAGTAATGTTCATACGTGTCAGCCCTGCTTTCTTTGGAACTGGAATTATCATATTCTTATTAAAGTATTATTTCTCCACATACATTTTGCACACCAGACGGAAGAATTTTGCCTTGACTGGATCTCGGGAGGCTACCGGTAGTTCTGACGGTATGTCATCTACTCCAGAGGCCTTGTTTCGGCCTTAGGTCTTTCAGTACTCCGTCAAATTCTTCTCGCAGTATCATGTCTCCAGTCTCATCTTCATCTAAGTTCTCGTCCATTTATGTAATATTGTCTTCAAGTACATCTCCTTCATATAGACCCTCTATAAACTCCTTCCACCTTTCGGCTTTCCCGTCTTTGCTTAAGACTGATTTTCCATCTGGTCTGCTAATATTTATACAACCACTTCTCTTCACTCTTTAATTTCCCTGTTGGCCGTATCTATCTTTCCCCTAGTGAAATATGCTTCTAAATCATTACATTTGTCCACTAGCTATTTGTGCTTAGCCATTTTGCACTTCCTGTCAATCTCATTTTTAAACGTTTGTATTCCCATTCACCTGCCTCAATTTACTGCATTTTTATATTGAGCGGTTTTTTATAAAGTTTTTGTGTTTTGATTTATCAATGAATATGGAATGCGTAATGTCTGTCTTACGCAAATTTACTGCTTGGTGTGTTGTCGAGCAAACGACTTAATCTGCAAAACCAGTACACAATTTTCATAACGAAATCAATCCGTCTGAAATTTACCCAGTCTTGTGAGTACCGAGTTCCATGGCCCTTGCAATAAACTGATAAAATTTCCTATGCAACTAACCAGTCAAATAAATTTTCCTTAGCTCTAGAGTAGCAACGGATGTAATCTTGCTATTCTGTTCTCTCCACAGTCGGCTTAGAAAATATTCAATCTTGGCACGGCGAAGTGCAATGCCGGCCGTAAAATAACTTCATACAAATAATATCAGTAGATTGGCTAATAAATGAATAACCTTGCAAATGTTCAATAAAAGTACTGTATATTGGCTCAGCGCTGTGCCATACTCCCCGCATTGAAGCTGTTACAAACATTAACGCTTTTCTGGCTCTGGACATTAAAGTTTTTCTGACTCTGACTGAAAAACGATTTCTTTAAAAAAATATTGATTGGGTTCAAATAAACATGACACGGACGATTTCCTGGGACCAAATGCCACAGTTTGAAAATTGCATTTAAAATAAAGTTTCTCCTTCACAAAATCTGGTATGAAACATTTTACATTAACTTCAAAGTCAGTGAACTCCTCAACTGCCCTACAATTCTCACTTACTGTCGTAATTAACAACATTTGGATTGTTACATGACAGTAAGTCTGACATCGTTTGACAAAATAGATCCCAAAATTTAACTTTTCTTTATCAGGATTACAAAACACACAAAAATATTACAAATCGGGCATACCTGATCGACCTATACATTAAATCTGATGGAAAACACTTGGTTCCTACATTCAACGGTCAGCACTATAAAAATTAACGTAAGCCACATTGCGTAGTTGCATACTTAAAACTAAATATACAAAATTTCATTACCTTAGAAATTTGTTCCAGTTGCTTTACCTTTGACTTACAGTATAAATTCATTGCTCTTCTATAACTGCTATGGGCAAAGTTCAGTATTTGTTAACGATCAGTATCACTTCAATTCCTGATAATCTTACAGCCTCACAAATTAGTAATATACTTTACACTTTTGTAGAAATATCTACGACCTAACATTTACCAGCTCTGTGTGAGTATAATCAATATCATTCGTCCATAGACCAACAACTAAATTCTCCCAGCTAGCCACTAGCTTTAAGTCTTACATTCCACATCTGGCAGCGTGCAACGGCAACTGCAATTGCGCTCCGCGCGTCCCTACTTACAATAACTGCCATGGGCAAAGTTCAGTATTTGTTAACGATCAGTATCACTTCAATTCCTGATAATCTTACAGCCTCACAAATTAGTAATATACTTTACACTTTTGTAGAAATATCTACGACCTAACATTTACCAGCTCTGTGTGAGTATAATCAATATCATTCGTCCATAGACCAACAACTAAATTCTCCCAGCTAGCCACTAGCTTTAAGTCTTACATTCCACATCTGGCAGAGTGCAACGGCAACTGCAATTGCGCTCCGCGCGTCCCTACTTACAATCGACTCCTCCACTCGGGCAACATCTTTGGTTCAGTGGGGTCAAAAATACGATCTCGTCTACATATGACAATCGCTTCAGGCCATTCTTCATTAATTATATTACAAAATCCGGCTCCACGTACAAGTGGACCCCCCCACCCACAATATTTTCCCCTTTCTCCAATAAAATTCAGTACCTCCTGCATTATCCAAGGATTTCTATTGGCTTTGTCTTTTTTAAGTATTTGATCCTCTGATGCCTTCCCCCTATTCTTGTCAATCGTTGCCTTATGCTCCCTCTGAAACTCTCAAAAACCTTTGGCACTTCCAGCTTATTCAGGTCCCATCTCCCTAATTTGCTACATTTTTGCAGTATCTTCAGTTTTAATCTACAGTTTTTGATCAATACACTGCGGTCAGAGTCCACATCTGCACCTGGAAATGTTTTATAATTTAAAATCTGATTCAGAAATTTTTGTATTACCATTATGTAATCAATCAGAAACCTTAATGTTTCTCCATGTCTATTACATTTATACAACCTCCTTTCAGATTCTAAAAACCAAATGTTAGCTATAATTAAACTACGCTCTGTGCAAAATTCTACCAGGTGGCTTCCTCTTGCAATTATCTAATTCCAGTGACCAATAACCACTAAATCTTCGTCTCCGTTAACTAACAGAATACTTTTTTTTTTATCTCAATATATATTTCTTCAGTCACTTCAACATCTGCGGAGGTAGTTGGCATACAAACTTGTATTAATGTGGTGGGTGTGAGTTTCATGTCTATCACGGCTATGATAATGTGTTCACTATGCTCTTGATAGTAGCTTACCCACATTCCTATTTTCTTATTCATTTTTAAACCTACTCCTCCATTACCCGTATTTGATATTGTATTTATAGTCTTGTAATCACCTGACCAGAAGTTCTGTTCTTCCTGCCACCGAACCTCATAATTACCACTACGTCTAACTTTAACCTATTCATTTCACTTTTTCAGTTCTCTAACCTACCTGCCTGATTAAGGGATCGAAGATTTCACTCTCTGATCCAAAGAACGCCGGTTTTGTTTCTCGTGATGACGATCCTCCTGAGTAGTCCCCGATTGGAGATCCGAGTTTCCCTCCCGAATATTTTAAACATGATGATATTGTCATTCAGCCATGCAGTAGAGCTGCACGCCCTCAGCAGAAGTCATGGCTATAGCTTTTTCTTGCTATCAGCTGTTTGTAGTACCAGCGCAGCAAGGCCGTTTTGGTTGATATTACAAGGCCAGATCAGTAAATCATCTGGACTGTTGCCCCTGCAACTACTGAAAAGGCTACTGACCATCTCCATCATCCACATTTTTTTCTGGCCTCTCAATAGATAATCCTCCATTGCGGGTTGGGTTGTTTGGGGGAGGAGACCAGACAGCGAGATCATCAGTCTCATGGGATTAGGGAAGGACGGGGAAGGAAGTCGGCTGTGCCACTTCAAAGGAATCATCCCGGCATTTGCCTGGAGCGATTTAGGGAAATCACGAAAAACCTAAATCAGGATGGCCGGACACAGGATTGAACCGTCGTCTTCCCGAATGCGAGTCCAGTGCTCCATTATGGTTGCACCTGCGAGACGGCTATTTGTATCGCCGAGGCACGCAAGCCTCCCTACCAACGTCGAGGTCCATGGTTTATGGGAGGGGATTGAAGTGATACAGACATAGTGATTAAAGTGATACATATTACAAATTATCTTGCTGTGGCACCTCGTTAATGTGGTATATGTTCCATAAAACTCCGGGCAAACAGCCGGCCTCTTTTGGCCATTTTCAAGTGAATATTGGCCAAAATATAGTAAGCTCGCATATTTGAGACCCCGCCGGCACATGCGTGGTGTGCACTGGTGGTGCTGCGCATGCGCTGCTCGAGCGCATCTGCTACCAGCGACGCTCTCCGTGGTGAAATCTTCGCCTCTTCGTTATCAAATCGGTCCTCTTCACTCAGTAAAATCGCACTGCGACGCCGGATACACAGGGTACGAAGTTTTCTATGGCAGGATAACATGGCGAATCTAAAAGGAAGCCACTGTCCCGATTGATAAGAGACTCTGACAGTCGTGTTTCCACTGATTCGTCGATCATGGAGCTGCGAAATTTTCACATATGGGCAACAGTTTTTGGTTCATTGTATTACATCAAATGGGCAGTAGAAATACAGCGTACGGCGATAGCGTACTTAATGGCCTGGAGTTGATGTTCCACGATGCGATCATGAACAGTGTCCTTTCTTTTCGCTGTATATTTGATGCATTCTGCATGGAATTCTGTAAACAGCAGACTTGAAAAGCTCTGTCTTCTTTGATGGATTCCCAAAGTTCCGAGATTCTTGAAGGAGAACGAAAAATAACTTTAACCTCATGTCCTCTCAATATTCTGCCAATTTTTTCGGAAACATTCCCAATATATAGATGTTAGTTAAGAAGTCGTTTTGAGGGCCGGGTCTTCTTCCTTGTTCTGCTGTTTGTACGTATGTAGCGCTCTCTATACTTGTTGAGACGAACATGCGCTGTTCAGGAACACAATTCGCGTTCCACTTTCGTTTGTAGGTTATTGCCATCCGAGATGGCATGGGGTCACTGGATTACCTTCAGAACGCCTATTGTTTGTGCCGGATGGTGGCAACTAGTAACCTGTAAATACAGGTGCGTATGAGTGGGCTTTCGAAACACCGAATGTCCAAGTGTACCATCACTCTTAAGTCGCACCAAGGCATCTAGAAACGGCAAACAATCTTCTTTCTCCATTGCTCAACAAATTTTAAGTTTCCATTTACGGAGTTCAGATTTTGAAGGAACTCTCGGAGACTGTCCAAACCAAGAGGCCAAATTACAAAAGTGTCATCGACGTTTCAGCACAATACTGTTGGGTTTTTAAAAAATCTGAGGTCAGTGTTCGCTCCTCAGAATCGTTCGTAAAGAGGGTGGCCGCTAGAGGAGGCAAAGGACTCCCACTCTCGAAAAGTCAGATTGTTTGAAAAACTAGTTGTTAAATAAAAAGTAGGGCAACAATAGCGTATGCTCCAGAAACATTGCAATGTCAGTCCCCACATCTTTTGCTGATGATACACCGGGTGTCAGATGTTCGCGTTTTCATTTTTGCATTGTGTTGCTGGACTCGGCCAAAACAATTACTGCACGTCATGTGTTTCATAACACGCTCTCAAGGAGAGGTCCTCAGCGGTGCGATCGACTATTTGAAACTATCTACACAGTGATGTAGTTTAAGATCCTATGTATCGCGCACTGCAGTCATTCATCCTGGTGGGCTCTCGTTTGTGAGTAATTGGCGAAAAAAATAATTCGGAATTTTGACTGATACTCAGTAGCATTACAGAAGTTGCTGCATTTAGTGTGGATTTCAAATGGGGAAAGAATGATAGAAAGAAAACTAAGAGCAGATGAAAAACAAAGGATGGAATTAAAAAATTAGATTTAAATCAATTAACTGAATAAAAATGATGATCAAAGTCACCTCGATACAGATTTAAAAATAGAAGAAAAATTTGTGTCCTGTCCACTACACCATGCAATCAAACCGTAATAAGCAGCTTTTTTAATGCTATTCAGTGTCACACAAAATTCCGTATTTTTTTTTTTTTTTTGTCTGTTACACGCAAACAGGGGCCCACCAGGGTGAATGGTTGCAGTGTGTGATACCTGGGATCTTAACCTGCATCAGAGTGTAGATGGTTTCAAAAAGTCGATCGCGCTCTGGGGACTTCACTTTGTCAGTATCAACAGAAACTGTCGGTTTGTTTCCTATTAAAAAGAAAATTGTTTTTGAATCGAAATTTTACGTGCCCGATCCCAAATTAGTTCAGCATGTTATTCGTTTTATCGATATGTATTAACAGGGACAGTAAAACACGAAGAATAAACAGTTGAAACGTCCCCTTTGAACAATTTTACATGACTGTGCCTAACCTGACACACAATATTTTTAGCGCAACGCAATCTGACTTTCAAAACTCCCTACTAAAGAATGGCCCTGACAAACATTAAACTATACCTTTCACAAATCACTTACCTCACAAAAATCTTCGCTGCTCAAGCTACTGCAATACAGCGAGCGCCACTACTGCCAGCTAAATAAAAGATTCAAACTATAAACAGCCTACTTACATAGCCCCCATGCTCCCCACAAAAATTTTTTTACAAATGGTGTTGGGCACTGGCCAATACAGATTTGACAAAAATTTTTCACAATTACAGTAACAAAGATATAAAATGCACACACTTATTGATACAACGTTGGTCAAAAGCTCAAATTTTCTCGCAGTCCCTAAAGACAGTCCTAATCGTACATAACAGGAGAATAGCAGTGTTTGTCTCAAAGTCTGAGTAGTAAAAGAAAATGCACACGGAAGTAGTGGATTTCCATGCAGTCTTGAAGAAGTAGTGTTGTCCTTCCAATGGAAAGACAGTGCTGACTCTCGACATGCTGACAGGTAATGGGCCACAACAGAGCAAACCCACAGCAGAGTCATTCGAAGTTTGGAAGAATATTGGTAGGTAGGTCATCACAGAGCAGACCCACTGGAGTCCTGGTAGAGATTGTGGTATTGGTGGGCCACCAGAGGTGCAGACCCACTGCAGTCCTTGTAGAAATAATGGCGTTGGTGGGTCATCATAGATGCAGACCCACTGTAGTCCTTGCAGAGATAATGGTATTGGTGGGCCACCAGAGGTGCAGACCCACTGTAGTCCTTGTAGAGATGACCAGCAGCCATCTGTTGCGATTGTGCAGGTGCACATTCACCATCGAAGAGTCTTGCGGAGAATATAGCAAGTCTATAAACCACCACTTGTGCACTCACAAAGTTTTTGGAATTGTCCTTAGAACGAGCAATGCTGTTATCCAGTCCCTTGCTGAATCATTAACACACATGCAAACACTATCAGTCCCTACTTCTCACATATTGTCCATATACTATGACCAACAGAAACGTGTGCAGTGAAATGTAACTTAATTGGAAGAACTGGTAACTATTACAATTTGATAACATAAAAATACAATAACAAAGGTACAAAATACATCATTAAAAACATAATAATACAGATAACATCTGTAGTACAGGCTTTACAAAAGAATCGAACTAACATATACATCAGTGGAATTATGACATGAGTACATACATAAAAGATCACAATAATTTTTGAAACATCAACTTCACACATGAGCATTAAACAGAATAAATAATGTGTAAGCATATTTATAAGGTAAATAACATATTATTAATGCCAATTGTATTTGAGGATAAAAGTATTCCTCATCATAGTGAATGTAGCTTAAAATTAAAAGAAGAAAAAAATTCTATGAAATTACACAGAGACAGGAAGAAAACAAATACACAAGGGTACACACACACATAGTGGGATAACACCAATAGGAAAGGACAGGGTTCGTTTTCAGTGTAACATTTGGTACTGCAGTCCAACCCAAAACTTCATATATCTTTCTTCTTATTTCATCCTTTGTTTCCACCAAAAAAAAATTCTAACTAAGCATGCTTTCTGTGTTTATATGTTCACACATCTCTTACCTCATTTTTATTTTCCATTATCTTACCTCATCATTTATTTCCAAGAAAATCCTACCTAAACCTGTTTTCTCAATGCATTTCTTCCAATTCATCGCAACTCATTCTCTTAGAGGCTACCCCCTCTTAAGCTAACTTAAATCTACTGAGCTCAGATGCTAAACTAAAGGACGAGGCAATGCAGCAGCACAAAACATGTAACACAAACAGCAATGACCAAAAAAATGCAGATAAAATGCAAAATTACAACTAATATGAGCCAATGTGCAGCAACATGAAAAATCAATGAGTAGTAAAATTGGCTTAGCAGAGTAATGTAATGTGAAATTTAGTAGCACTATGCCTGGCAAACAGCAACAGCAAATGCAATAACTTATATCTAAACATGACATAGCTCAAGCAGAAAAAATATTACAGTAAAAACAACAATGCAGATAAGGGAAATGTATAATCACATCTTAATGTCTAAGTAATTAAAGTGGTGCACCACAACAACTGATTGTAAAAAGAAATATTACCATGTACTTGAAAAGAAAATTATAGATGCAGTTACTGGTATTAGTCCCTTCTTATTGTTCTTTCCTTTCCAAGTGCTCCTTTTTTAAAGAATGTGGATCATAAAATAATTATTTAATAGATCTGTTGACAGAAAGTGTTCACATTAGCAAATGCATTTTATTTTATAAAAGCAATGCTGCAACACAGCTGGAAACCAGATGTCAAATGAAATAAGCAACTACGAAAAGCAAAGTATAAAAATATCATTCAGTAGTCATGTGACATTTCATAAGTTAGTAGCTCTCAACTCTCGTAGAAAGACGCTTGTCGTAATCAGGTGTGCAGATGTACGAATATTTCCCATCAATTCATAAGCATTTCAGTAATTAGCACAAAGTGCGAGTAATCATATGTTTTCAAGTAACGAGGGTGTCGCATTAGCGATGAAAGGCACACCCTAATGGCTTGTTCTCCAGGTGTTTGACACATCCCACGTCCCCTTTTTTTTTCTACCTGTGCCGCTGAAAAGGGCTCGCAATAATGGCTTTTTCTCCAGGCGTCTGACACAGCTGGGTGCCCGCGACGAATTACGTGCAGGTGGTCACTTAACTTTCGTACGGAAATATTTACGACAGCAGTTTCTGCTACCGTTGCAGTCTCATTTAACAATATTTCACAGGTCAAGAATTAGCGTTGCAAATCTGTAGAAACAAAATCCTATAAATATAAGTGTCCAAAAAAAATATTCGTCAGCATTGTGATACAGTCACACATTTCATAACTCTTAAAGTACGTTTCTTGGTTTCCAACATCCTTTTCATAAATCAGAGTCCCTAAACACTACTCATTATTCCTTACCTCATTATATATATACATATTCGTCGACACTTCTTCAATATTTCATCATGAGAAATACGTAGCATAATAAACATTCCTCAACAACATAATACACATCGTCGTCGTAATAATAACATCATAACACTTCAGTCAAATCTCAAAATCGTCGTAACATCCTCCAATAATTTCTAAGCCTAAAAAAATTCTCTGCTCATGTCAAAAGTGTCAGCTGCCTCAAACGTACTTTAAAAATCATGAATCCATACCAAATACATCATTCAAAGCTCTCATAGTATCACAATGGTTCCAAAAAAAAAATATGAAGTTTACAAAGTACAGACAAAATACAGTTTCATAAGTGTGAAGTTATCCAACGGTGTAATTGCGTAAACATCTGTCACTGATGTAGTAAAAAACATGTTTATCTCTCAGTTAAATGATCAGATAGCTGTGTAATTTGTGTGTTAGAGAAATATGGTACCGATGTGTAAAGTTGTATAAGCAAATACCATATTAGCTAGGGCTCCTTGTGCTTGCCAAACACATGGTACACAAAGTAAGCGTGTACCCCCCTGAGGATAAATGTAATTATGCCCTCAGGTGTTACAAATTACAGCAATGGAATGAAATGTATCACGGAAAACTTTCTTTGTAATTAAAAAATCTTTAAAAATAAATGTTTCAAGTACAAAATTAATCACTCAAATACGTGTACTGTAGCGCTAAATGTGCGTCTTGTTGCAACATAATCTGTGTGGAAGTGTCGTAGTTATCGTCCTCTGAAAGCTAAGTTCTGCAGAAGCCAATGTACTTACCTCATGATAAACAAAAGTGAAATGCTTTGCGTAGAGATATCTTAGTTATTACGCTTATTGTTGTGATGAAGAAAGCACTGTACAGTAACGTAATGTTGTGCCACGAAAAAGGCTGTCTCATTGTTGCTATACCACAAAAGTTACTACTAAAACATGTTTTTCTTTCCAGAAGAATTCAGAAAACTGTGCAGATATAAAACAGAAACACCGCAAAATCAACATTGTAAATTGTCACTCATTAGTAGCGTCGTGATAAAATCGTGTAGCTGTCACATAAACTAACCTCTGTGTCATCTGGTATCTCTCAGAAAGCACTTTAAATTCAGAATGTATTTTCAAATAAACCAAAATGTTGCATTAAAATCTCATTAGCAGTACTGGTAAATGTTCTAATCGTACAACTAACAAGCAAGAATGTACACACACAATTACACTGTGTCGTCTGTTCGCAATAACAATGCATTCGTAATTTCTGTTTAAATAATTTCTCTTGGTTCTTGGCTGGATATTGAACTTCAAACATTGTTGCATGGTAACAGTTTCTAAAGCATACTAGTAACGTGAAGTGAAACGTTTTATGGCAAAGACAAAGTTAAAAGGCAGATTATCTGTCAATAAATGGTTTTACATGAGAAATGTGGTGTAAACCTTTACTCTTCCTAGTACGCAGAGTTTGAACTTGAATGCAATTGACATATGGTATTCGTCGGTAAAGAATACTGGAATTTTTTTTTCTCAAGGTTAGCGCCTATGTTGTTTTTCTCTGAGCCAGCCGGCGCACGCGGCAGCCTGCTGCATGCGGTGTGAGTCATTGTCTGTCCCTTTGTTGGCGCGCGTCGTTATTGGGGTTTGGAGACCTAACTTCTACAAATTCACGTTGCCCAGATGGCCCAGCTCTATTAGAAACCCGCCAGTTCTGATGAAATTCACGTCTGTCGTTTTGTCGGTATTTTACATAGTTTCTTTCTTGTCTGTCACGTGGTGGAGAATTTCTCCCTGAGTCGTAACTGCGTGCTGGACCGTTGCGTCTAAAGTTATTCTGTCTCCCTTGATAATAATTGTTTTGGTTCCCATATTGTATGTTTCTCTGATTGTCTCTGTGATAGTCATTACCACGGAGATGCGATCTTTCCCTGTAATTATTACTACTCTGCCAACGGTTGTCGTACGGGTGGTGTCTATTTTGGTCACGATTTGCGTTGTAAGAATAGACCAGTCGTGTCCGGTTATTGTTTCTGTCGTCACGGAATTGTGACGGATGTGACCTGTAATTATTGTGTCCTTGTTTTCGCGTTCCGCGATTATCAGTGTCAATTTCTAGTTCTTGTAACAGTCCCTGAAAAGCTTCAATGTCGTCTTTGCAACGTCCTGCTAAAATAATATGTCTCAAATGTTCGGGCAGTTTGATTAAGCAAATGCGGATGAGTTCTGAGGGGCTGTATGGGTTTGACAGGTACTGATTCTTGTGCAACATGTCTTCAAAATATTTGACAAGACTGGAAAATTCAGATTGTTCGAAATGTTTCATCATTATGATGTTATGTTTTACGCGGTCTTGTGTGGCTTGAGACCAATACGCTGAGAGGAAGGCATGGTAAAATTCTCCCTCACTGTGGCAATCGTGAATTACCGATCGCATTCTTACAGCTGGTTCATTCTCCAAGTAGCCACACATAAATTCTAATCTGTGTTCTAACGACCAGTTGGGAGGAAAACAATGAGAGAATTGATGGAGCCATGCTTGTGGATGAATGTCGTTGCCAGAATTCTTAAATGTTTTGAATTTACGTGTAGTAATGAACAGCTTATAGTCAAAATCATCATGTCGGCGAGTCGCATATCGGTCATTGTTAGGTCGTGTCGGCCGTTCCATCTCAAAATTCGGTGCACATTGCCAATTTCTTTCATAACTTCCGAAATGCCCTGTGTTATTATTTTGCGGCTTTTCCGTGTTTCTAAGTCCCTCTTCCCGTGTTGGAGCGCGAGTGTCTTCTGAAATACGTAATTCTTGTATTACCTGTGTCAGCTGATCTTGTACTTCCCGGATTTCTCTTTGGTGTTGCGTATCAATTTGATTCAGATTTTGTTTCAGTTTCCTAATTTGTGCGTTCTGTTCTGTGTCATTAAAGACTACCGGTTTTGCGTCATTCAGATTATCATCTACCTTCGCAGATAAATTATTTAGCTGATCCGAAAGTTCAACTACTTTCTCTGATAATGAACACATTTCCTCAGTGTGTTTTTCTGAACCAAGTTTCAGAGTGTCCATTTGTGTTGAAATCGAATCTACTGTGTCCTTTAAGTTATCCTGAGTTTTTGCAAGTTGCGTAACCGAATCGGTAGATGCAACTGAGTCAATTTTAGCTTGCAAGGTGTTGTGATTTTCATGAACAATAGTTTGCAGTTCTTTTATGGCTGCTTCGTGATTCTGTAATGCATTTTCATGACGCGAAAAAATAGGTTGAAAATGCTCACAAATTTGAGTTTTTACGTCATTACAGACTTTTTGACATTTCGATTCAATGTTATGTAACTCAGCAGTTAAATCCTCACGTGTTTGTTCGAGAGTTTGTTCCAATGAGTCTAACTTTTTGAGATTTTGTTCCACTGTGTCTAATTGTTGCTGTGTTTGTCTCTGGTGTTGTTCCATTGTGTCTAACTTTTCAAGCTTTTGCTGTGTTTGTCTCTGATTTTGTTCCATTTGTTGCATTAATTGCAATAATAATGTATTAGTGTCTGGAATCTGTTTCTCTACGCTTTTCGGCAGTGCATTTGCACCGGCAACATTCACATTTTGACAAGCAGAAAATGCGTCTTGACTTATTTGAGAAAACGGTGATAACCCAAAACCTGAATCTACAGTATTTGCGAAATTGTGTCCTGTCATTTCGGATTCCTGAGGCGAGCTGTTGCCGACCGATCGATCGATAATGCTTCCCTGTTCACTACCTGTTTCACTTTCTACACCATTGTTTGCAGCCCGCTCCATTTCCCTATTCACAATTACCAAATTACTACTTTGAACATCAGTTAATTCATTACTCTGCGGCGCTAACACACTGCCTTCGTCTTCACTGTCATTTCTCAGTTTACTTTGGAGCCTAGTATTACGTTTTTCACACGCCATTATTGTCACAGTATTTCACACGACAACACAGAAAAACACAATTTGAAGATCAAAAATAAGAGAACACATTAACATAGCACTGAAAATAATATCTAGTTAATTGCAAGCGCAGCTGCGAAATACTTGCTGCAAATCTACATGCGTGCCACAATTGTTTTACTATACAACAATGAAAGACTGCAACTACAAAGGAAATTCTCTCTACAATTACGCGCTAGCAATAAACAAAATCTACACTAAATACACAAACTACAAGAAAAAATCAGAAGATTCCAGTGAGGTATCCTAGGCTAAGGGTCGACATATGAAACGTCCCCTTTTCAACAATTATACAAGACTGTGCCTAACCTGACACACAATATTTTTAGCGCAACGCAATCTGACTTTCAAAACTCCCTACTAAAGAATGGCCCTGACAAACATTAAACTATACCTTTCACAAATCACTTACCTCACAAAAATCTTCGCTGCTCAAGCTACTGCAATACAGCGAGCGCCACTACTGCCAGCTAAATAAAAGATTCAAACTACTGAAGGCACTAACTACTGATAGGGATAGTTAGCAAATGAAAGATATTAATAGAGAACAAACAATGTATTTACCTTGATATCATCATATGTAAATATATCAGTTCATGAAAAATTACAAAACTCCGCCATCTCTCTCCCCACATCCACCACTGCTGGCGGCTCACCTCCAACTGCGCAACGCTACGCGCTGTTCACAGCCAGCTGCCGCTGCCCAACACTACAATGGCAGACAACAATGCAAACTAGCGACAGACTGCACACAGCACAGCCAGTGATTTTCATATTGTGCGCTACGTAACGTTGCCAATAAGAAAACATAAACAGCCTACTTACACAGTAATCCAGCAGTAGCAGTCAGAGCGGACCATGGAAGTGCTATAGCTGCCTGAGTACTGGCTATACTTCAAGTTCTACTGTTCTGTCAGTTCATAGCGATGAATCAAATGTAGCACTAGACTACTGAGAGACCGCCCTATCGATTGGACACGTAAAACTCCTCTTTGAAAATCATTTTGTTTGTAACGGGAAACTTACCAACGCTTCCCGCCGACAATGGGCGTTGTATGAAAGACGGGACGAGCAGTATTAGTATTGGCTGACTCCAGCTACACAGTGCAAAAACGAAATTGCAAATATCTGCAGAAACATATATACGTTTGCAGGGGGGATATTCAGCCACCAAATAATTGATTGTGGAACTTTCATCTGCCATTTATTTTGCACAATTCGCTACTGGTTTCGGTCAGTGACCGTCATGAAGCTTAGCAGGCATAAAAGGCAGGAAAGTTATACTACAGTTTGAACGAAAGTAATTTGCCCTTTTAAGCCCACCTTAGTACGTAAAAAACCTCACACAATAATTTTGTACTATAATTTACGTCAAGAAGCAGTTCCACATCGACAGATGTAACTAGGTCAAACAGTAAAGTATACAATATAAGACAATGCCATGTCAGTGATATAGCATTGTTTTTGTATCCTTCAGTGTTTGGCCTAGTTACATCAGCCAGTGTATTACTAGACGTCGATGTGGACTTGCTTCTTGACGTAAAGTATCGTATACAGTTATTATTGTGCGACATTTTTTATGTACTATGGTGGGCTTAAAAGAGCAAATCACTTTTGTTCAAATTAGGATGTAGCTTTCCTGCCTTTTACCTCAGCCAAGCTTGATAATGGTCATTGACCGGAAGTAGTAGCGAACTGTGCAAAATAAATGACAGATGAAGATTTCACCATGAATTTTAACGATCTGCAGAAACACTAGAGAAAAAGCGTTTTACCACTCGTAGTTGAGACGCCCTTTATAGCGAGTTCACCAGAGACACGTGGGTGAAAAGCGGATCGACATCAAAACGTACATGTATTTGGGAGGATACGTATCGAGGAAGATAAGCGGGTATTACAAAGAGCTTAGGTTTTGTGCTTAGATATGCATTTAACTAAAACCAATTCGTATGGTCTGATTTGATAGTTTGTATGAATCCGTTTTACGCCGTTCTAAAGATAGTCAGTGACCAAATCGCTTCTCTCTCTGTCTCTCTCTCTCTCTCTCTCTCTTGCTGTCTCTCTCTCTCTCTCTCTCTCTCTCTCTATCTATCTATCTATCTCTCTCGCTCGTTCGCTCTTTTTATTTTAGATCAAGATCATTAATTAGCGCAAGCGCAGGTGCATAAATTATAACTTGAAATTTCAGTTCAATTGGGAAACAGATGATTCGTCGATATTAACGTCTCTGTAATGTCGTTCAAAACGGAAAAAAATGAAGACGAGGTAATCAGAGACGGAGCAGAAACTTTGACTCGGGAACTATGGCGAAGGAAATCGACCACATCCTTTCAAATGAACCACCTCAACATTCTGCTATAAGCGATTTAAGGTAATTAACAAAAATCCAAATCTGGGTGGCCGATTGGTGGTTTGAACAGCTATCTTCCCGAATTCAAGCCCGGTGTATGTCCACTGTGCTGTCTCTCTCTCGGAAGAAATGATTTTCAGTTCAATCTCACGTTTTATAGTATTGGAAATAATTTTGTTAACATTTTTTAACATTTGGAAAGTCCACAAACAAAAATACCGTTGATGAACCCCCTCATACAGATTGCTGCAACAGGTTGCGATTTTGGTCGCTTGCTCATCGCACAGCAGGAATGCCGACTACTTTTCGGACGCACTTCGGAGTTTGCGGATGGGTCATTAAATAAGAGAGGTTTTACGGTTCCGCCACCGAGTAACTGCCCTGCCATTTACAGTGTAGAAGGCGCACAGCCTCATTACCGAGGCTGCACCGCTCATTAAATACATACTTTTGACATTCAGTTGGCAAGAAAATTGGCATGGCACTTCGCATTCTTCTTGTGGAAAGTAATTAAAAACTTGTAGCCTAATAACACAAGGCCAGTTACACTCAACTTTTCCTTTTTTCTAACAAGGTTCAGAAGCAGGGTTGGAATTCAGAGTGAACCGAAAACTGTTACAAGATTCGCTGAGGACACTGCTATCCTCAGCGAAAGTGTGGAACAGTCATATGACTTACGGCTTGGAATGAACAGTCTAATGAGCACAATATCGATTGAGAGTAAACACAAGAATAACGAAAGTGCTTAGGAGTAGCAGGACTAAGTATAGCGACAAACTTTAAAGCTGGAGACTAAGAAATAGACGAAGTGGAGTAATATATAACAATTTGATGATGTAGGTGGTGTAGTAATATATAACAATTTGATGATGTAGGTCCGTGAGCTACTCTGAAACGAAGAGGTTGGCATAGGAGCGGAAGCCGTAGCGAAAGCATCGAAAAAGACGCCCCACCCCCACCCCACAAAACAACGTAAAAAAATCCATTTTTGTCTTCCTCTGTAACTTTTACGCTCTGCTGCTGCCTGTGATACAATGGACGTTGGACACTTGTCCTTTCATCCTGTCCCTTCTTCTCAGTTTTTTCCACAAATGTCTGTTCTCGTTGATTCTGCTGAGGACGTCCTCATTCCTAATGTAATCAATCCACCTAATTGTCAGCACCCTTTTATTGCCTCACATTTCATACGATTTCTTGCGATTCAGGTTTCGTGAGGAAATCGCCACAACGACAAACGCCATTGTCTTAATGATGCCGACCCCAAATCCTGTATCATGTCCATAACGCTCTCTCCCGTGTTTCTCGATAATACAAAACGTGCTGCCCTCCTTTGAATTTTCTCGGTGTACATTGTTAATCCTATCTGGTAAGGATCCCACATCACGCAACAGTACTCCAAATGAGGACGGACAAGCGTAGTGTAGGCAGTCTCTTTAGCGCATCTTCTAGGTGCTTTGCCGATAAAATACAGTCTTTGGTTCGCCTTCCCCGCAACATTTTCTATGTGTTCTTTCCAATTTAAGTTCTTCATAATTGTAGTTCCTAGATATTTAATTAAATTTGCGGCATTTGGATTTGATTGACTTACTGTGTAACTCTTGTGGTTGACTTCAAACTTTTCATTATTTAGGTCAATTTATAATTTTCGGATCATACAGATGTCCTTTATAAATCACTTTGCAATTTGTTTTCATCTTCTGATGACTTTCACTAGACGATAAACGACAGCGTCATCTGCAAACAACCTAAGATGTCTGCTGAGATTGTCTCCTGAATTGATTACATAGGTAAGGAACATCAGAACACTACCTTGGGGAACGCAAGAAATCGTTTCTGTTTTAATCAATAAAATTTTTCTGTGTTTGTGACCTCATTGTCAATATTTAAAACTACTGTAAACAAAAACACCCTGAAGAAGCTCACTTGCAATGGTGACCGAAACGTCGGTAGTTTTGCTTATTGACAAAGCGGTCACAAACCAAGAAAAATATTACTGATTGTGACAATGGCCGCGGAAACCTGCGCTTATACATTTCTGTTTTACTCGATGACTTTCCGTCAGTAACTACGAACTGTGAACTCTCTGACAGAGAATCACGAATCCAGTCGCATAACTGAGACGGTATTCCATAAGAACGAACTGGATTGAATATTCTTATGCTATGCACTTCATGATTTTGTTCACAACGCAAAGATTATTCTTAAGCAAAAATAAAGGGATATCATTAATCTTCTATTGACCAAGGATGTAAACAGAACAAAGATGATGTGTGGGATGTGCAAAACGCAATACATTAATAACGGTCTTGACCTCAAATACTGTTATAATTCCACGAACGTCAACCGCTTGACGTTATAACCCATTCGCTCCATTCACCGCCACAGCCTACCGTCATGATGTGAGAAACTGAAGATGCTCAAATCTGACCGAAACCGGTTACCACAGAATAAATGTTTTTGCGGTCGAGACTTTGTATTTTTTTTTAAAGTACTTTTTGCCAGACCGCTGTTCTTCATGAGAAATATTCTCTAAAATTAACAGAACAGTGTTTGCATTGTAAGAGTGCTCTGTTTACATCCTTGGTCAATAGAAAATTGTAAGTAGGCTATTTAAGGTTTTATGTTGGTAACGACACGTAATGCTCTGTATGAAAGTCGCTGACTGCGCTGTGTGCAGTCTGTGGCTGGTTGGATCATTATTGGAATATTCGCTTGTGTAGTGTTGGGCATTCAGATGTGAACAGCGCGTAGAGTTAGGCAGTTGGAGGTGAGCCGCCAGGTAAAGAGAGAAATGTCTGATTACGTTCAGTTTTGCTCAGCTGTTTGAAAATCAAACAACGTAAGAGTTTTTCCAGCACTGTCTTTCATTATTTTTCAAAGGGAACGTTTCATGTTTATTAATTTCTCAGAGGGGGCCTTTCAAAACGAATGATGTCTTTGCAACTTTGATTAATGGTAATCGCACTGTAAACAAAAATATCGAGCTTGTAGCACATATGTGATGCTCAACGCTGACATTAAGAACTTGTAAGTGCGTCCCAGTCGTTTATTTGCAATATGTGTCGTGTTTCCAGGTCAACAACATATACATCGACCTGGGGAACCACATGGATCACAATGAAACAAGGCACCTTCTAGTGGAACTTACTTAAGTAAATACAACTATTCCACATCATATCTAAATAAATGCAAGCACCTTAGCATGTTTTTAATAATGAAACAAATTATAAAGTGGCACTAACTATTCACATGTACTTGTAGGTGTAGGAGCAGAGGACACGCTGTTGATCGAAACAAGTGTGCAACTGAAAATATTAGTCTACTGAAGAGGGTCATGGTAGCGACAAGTTGTGCCACTAGACTTAAACATTAAAAAGTGTTTCTACGTCTACATCGATTCTCCGCAAGCCACCGTACGGCGCATGGCAGAGAGTACACTGTACCACTACTAGTGACTTCCTTTCCTGTTCCACTTGCAAAATAGAGCGAGGGAAAAATATCTTCGTGCTCCTTGCGCGCATTGTAAGTTGGAGACAGCAGAATCGTTCGGCAGTCAGCTTCAAATGCCGGTTCTCTAAATTTTCTCAGTAGTGTTCAACAAAAAACACGTCGCCTTCTTTTCAGGGATTCCCAGTCGAGTTCGCGAAGGATCTCCGTAAGACTTACGTGCTGTTCGAAGCTATCAGTAAAAAATCTAGCAGCCTGCCCCTGAATTGCTTCGTTGCCTTCATTTAATCCGACCTGATACAGATCCAAAACATCCGACCTGCGCTCAAGAATAGGTCGCACTACCATCTTATATGCGATCTCCTTTACAGATAAACCACACTTTTCCAAATTTATCCCAATAAATCGAAGTCCCTACCACAATCCTCGCATGCTCGTTGCATTTATTATAGCTTGTTTTTCCTACTGATCGGTATTAACTTACCTTTTTTCCGCATTTAGAGCTAGCTGCCATTCATAATACCAACTAGAAATTTTGTCTAAGTCATCTTGTATCCTTCTAGAGTCAGTCAATTTCAACACCTTACCGTACACCACAACAAAGCAAACAACCACAAATTGCTGCCCACCCTGCCCGCCAACATATTTATGTATTTGTGGCTGGCGATGTGATGCACCAACTATCACTAACGGCAGCTGAGTTCACGAGATCCTAAATGGATAAATGACTTCCTTTTACACTGAACAGCCAAAGAAACTGGTAACCCTACCTCATATCATTTAGGAACCCCAAGAGCATGCAGAAGCGCCGCAACACGACGTGGCATGGACTCATCTAACGTCTGAGGTAGAGTCGGAGGGAATTGACACCATGAATCCTACAGAGCTTGCATGGGGGCTTAATTAAATATAATGCAAATAATTTTAATTTTAGTAGCTGTCTGTCCGGTTACGCTGTCTCGTAACCGGTTGGCCCTGACTGGTATTAGTACGCAATCTGACTGCATAGAATAACAACAAAGAATGAAAGAAAACTTCCGTTAACACAATTAATTAATCAAGTCCCCAGCAACTATGAAAGCTACGAAACAACAAGGCACAAGTGTAGCTGTTCTGTGTGTGGAAGTGTGATTCAACGTACACATCTGGCTCGGTTCTTCCTCAATAAAACAAGGTAATTTAAGCACCATTTACACTGTAGTAATTAAAAAAAACAGAAATTCTATAATTGCACATAGAAACCAGAATTACACTCTAATACATGAACACAAGCCAGATGCTTTGTTGACTGAACCTGTGACCAAGAGGCATTGTTATTTAGCACGTTTGAAATAAAAAAATAAAAGATTTTCTTTACCTTCATATATATTGACGAAACATACACTCTGATCATTACAACATCCAGAATCGAATAGCATCGGCTGTCTAGCCCATCAGAACAACTGCATACAACATGCTCACAAATAGTCACGGCTACATCGGAACTCTTACTGCCCACTTCTCAATATGCACTCTCCACGACGACTTCTCGACAAGAACTCTCCACTACCACCTCTCAACAAACACTGCCAGTGGAGGCGGCTGAATAATACTCTTTGGCGCAATCTCTGGCGCTATGACTCAGTGTAGCCACCTTTCAAGCTGTCCATAAATCCGTAAGAGTACGAGGCAGTGGAGATCTCTTCTGAACTGCTTGTTGCAAGGCATGTTAGGAGAGTTTGATGGGCTGCAGAAGTGTTTAAACTCAGAAGGGTGTTCCTGAAGCCACTCTGCGCCGATTATCTACGTGTGGGCTGTCGCATTGTCCTGCTGGAATTGGTCAAGTCCGTCGAAATGCACAATCGACGTGAATGGATCCAGATGATCAGAGAGGATCCTTACGTACGTGTCACACGTCAGAGGCGTATCTAGATGTAGCAGGGGTCCCATACCACTCAAACTGCACATGCTCCACCCCATTACAGAGCCTCCAACAGCTTGAACAGTCCTCTGCTGACATACAGGGGCCACGGATTCTTGAGGTTGTCTCCATACCCGTACACGTTCATCCAGTCGATACAATTTGAAACGAGACTCGCCCGACCATGCAACATGTTTCCACTTATCAACAGTCCAATGCCGGTGTTGACGGGCCCAGGCGAGGCGTAAAGCTTCGTGTCATGCGGTCATCAAGGATACACGAGCGGTCCTTCGGCTCCGAAAACCCATATCGATGATGTTTCGTTGAATGGTTCGCACGCTGACACTTGTTGACGGCCCAGCACTGAAATCTGTCGCAATTTGCTGAAGGTTTGCACTTCTATCGCGCTGAACGATTCTCTTCAGTCGTCGTTGCTCCCGTTCTTGCAGTATCCTTTTGTGGCAGCAGCGATGTCGGAGATTTGATGTTTTACCGGTTTCCTGATATTCACGGTACATTCGTGAAATGGCGTTACGGGAAAATCCATACTTCATCGCTACCTCCAAGATGATGTGTGACATCGTCGTTCGTGCACCGACTGTAACACCACGTTCGAAGTCACTTAAATCTTGATAACCTGCCATTGTAACAGCAAAACAGATGTAATATCTGCGCCACACACTTGTTGTCTTCCATAGGCATTGCCGACTGCAGCGCCATATTCTGCGTGTTTACATACACTATGTGATCAAAAGTACCAGGGCAACCCCAAAAACATACGTTTTTCGTATTAGGTGCATTGTGCTGCCACCTACTGCCAGGTACTCCATATCAGCAACCTCAGTAGTCATTTGATATGGTGAGAGAGCAGACTGGGGCGCTCCATGGAAATCACGGACTTCGAACGTGGTCAGGTAATTGGGTGTCACTTGTGTCATACGTCTGTGTGTACGCGAGAATCCCACACTCTTAAACATCCCTAGGTCCACTGATTCCGATGTAATAGTGAAGTGGAAACGTGAAGTGACACGTACAGCACAAAAGCGTACGGGCCGACAGATGGTTCAAATGGCTCTGAGCACTATGGGATTTAACACCTGAGGTCATTAGTCCCCTAGAACTTAGAACTACTTAAACCTAACTAACCTAAAGACATCACACACATCCATGCCCGAGGCAGGTCTCGAACCTGCGACCAAAGCCGTCGCGCGGTGCCAGACTGAAGCGCCTATAGCCACTCGGACACTGCGGCCGTCTGACTGACAGAGACCGCCTGCAGTTGAAGAGGGTCGTAATGCGTAATAGACAGAGATCCATCCCGACCCCCACACAGGAATTCCAAACTGCATCAGGATCCACTGCAAGTACCATGACAGTTGAGGTGAGAAAACTTCGATTTCATGGTCGAGCGGCTGCTCATAAGCCGCACATCACGCTGGTAAACGCCAGACGGCGACTTGTTTGGTGTAAGGAGCGTAAACATTGGACGATTGAACAGTGGAAAAATGTGTGGAGTGACGAATCACGGTACACAATGTGGCGATCCGACTCCAGGGTGTAAGCCTTGCGAATCCCCGGTGAACGTCATCTGCCAGCGTGTCTAGTGCCGAAAGTAAATCTCGGATGTGATGGTGTATGGTATGGTCGTGCTTTTCACGGAGGGGGCTTGCACCCCTTGTTGTTTTGCGTGGCACTATCAGAGCACAGGCTTAGATTGATGTTTTAAGCACCTTGCTTCCCACTGTTGAACATCAGTTCGGGGATGGTGACTGACATCGATACCTCTCCTAAGTGCAGCACTCCGTGAAGAATGGGCTGCCATTCCCCAAGAAACCTTCCAGCACCTGACTGAACGTTTGCCTCTGAGAGTGGAAGCTGTCATCAAGGCTAAGGGGCGGCCAACACGATACTGAATTCGAGCATTATCGATGGAGGGCTTCACGAACTGGTAAGTCATTTTCAGCCAGGTGTCAGAATAATTTTGATCACTTAGTGTATCTCTGTATTTAAATACGCGTGCCTATAACGGTTTATTTTGCGTTTCAGTGTATCGTCGCCATTGGCTGTTCAATGTACAGGGTGAATGTAAAGTCCGGGAACACTTTCAGTTATTGATTTCACAAGAACTAAACACTGTACAGATGTCATACATATTGCGTTTTGAAGAGAAAGTCTGAAAGTTTTTTTTACGAACATTCGATATGCGAACCATGAGTGACCCTACAGACGTCAGTACGGTAATCGAATTCTTTCCATACCCGTCCTAGCAAGGCATTGTCAGTTGTGGCCGTAGCTTCAGGTATTCTCTCCACACATTTTTCCACTGTTCAATCACGTGGTAGAGGCGGTACATACACCAGATCTTTAATGTCTCCCCACAGAAAAAATTCACACGGAGTGAGATCTGGTGATCGGGGAAGCCATTTCATGAAACAGTTGTCTCATTCTGTAGCACAGCCGATCCACCGATGCGGCAGCTCTGTGTTCAGGTACGAACTTCACGATGAAAATGGGGTGGAGTCCCATCCTGCTGAAAGATGAACGGAGAATCCGACTGTATTTGAGGCATCAGCCATTGCTGCAGCATGTCCAAGTAGGAATATCGAGTGACAGTGCTCTCGGCGAAGAAGAAAGGCCCGTACCGTTTTCGACGTTACAAGACACAAAAAACATTTACCTTTGGGGAATCACGCTCAAATTTCAAGCATTCGTGTGGATGCTTTGCACTCCAGATTCGACAATTATGCCTGTTCACTTTCCCTTTAGTGTGAAAAGTGGCTTCGTCGCTAAAAACTAAGCGATCGACAATGCCATTCCCACCCTCATTCAATTGTTGCAACTGCGAACAAAATTCAAAACGATCGCCTTCTTCACTAGCTCCAATTTGAATGGTTTCATAGGCAGCTTCTGTCGCAGGCCTTTCCACACTGTCATTGGAGCCATTTCGAGTTCATGGGATGCACGACGCACCGATTTCTTTGGACTCCTTTTGAATGTCTCTCGTACGCGCTCTACATTCCCTTCAGTCACCCTGGAACGTCCGTTTGTCTTTGCCGGGCACAAGCAACCCGTCGTTACGAATTTGTTGTGCCAGTGGTAAATGGCCTTGTTGGTGGCTTCTCACCATACTTGGTTCTAAACATCCGTTGAACAGCTGTAGCACACTTGTTTTTGTCGAACTCCATCACGCAGAGAGCTCGCTCCGCACCTGAACTCGCCATGTTTGCGACTCGCTCTGGCTGCCGGCAAATTATCAAACTACGCAGTGGCGGTGTACATGAAAAAAAAAAAAAAACTTTCAGGGTTTCTCTTCAAAATGACATACGTATGATATCTGTACAATGTCTGGTTCTTGTGCAATAAATAATTGAAGGTGTTGCCGAACTTTATGTACACCCTGTATAGATTGCACGTTACGGGCGAAGGACATCGTCCCTGGTTCCCCTACACCGTTCAGGCTTCTGAGGTGCGACGATCCGACTCGTAGAATCCCACAGGTTTCTCATCCGGTGTGGTGTCTTGCCCACTCGTCGCTAATATGGTGCCTACGGCATGCTGCGTTCTCGGAATGCTATACAACAATTTCCAGGAAGCAAACTGACAATATTTAACATTCTTTACGGCAAATGTCGCTAGCGAGAGGCGACGGAAAAAAAAAACAGAACAGTTCTTGCTATACACAGAGTCCAAGGAAACACTTGATACTGACAGCGTAGCATTAATCACGTTGCAGGCTCGGGCCGATTATGTGCGGCCAAGGCTTAGCAGGAGCTGCGTTTATATGCAGCTGTTGCAGGTAGCGCACCTGGCGCAGCGCGATCCGATTCCGCGCACTATTGGCCGCCGTTTCTTCACTGCCTTCTCTGATCTTTCGTTTCGCCCCTTTGTTCCGGCGTTTGTGGTTACGCCAGAACATCCGGCCCCGATGCAGTACCAAGTCTGTCAGCAGGTGCAACACGGCTATTCAAATCATATCGAGTGGTCTCACGACTGCGAGGAGAAGGAACGTTACTACATGCGAGGCAGGCATCACTGGGGCGTCCCTTTAAGGGTGGAAAGGGGCCCCCCGACGCTGCTAATGCTTTCTAGAGCTGTCAGGCGCGCTTTGAAATTACGCAGCGCGCCCGCGAGGTGTGAAAGGCTCGGACGGGCAGCGCGCCGCGCCGACAGGCCGTGGGGGTTGCCTAGTCAGCAGGCGGCCGGCTAGACGCGGACAGCTCATTAACGGCTGGCATTTAGGCGCCGGTCTCCCTTTCCTATTACGACACCGGCGTCTAACGACGTGGGCGGCGCCCGGAGAGGTGTTAATGCAGTCGCCGCGATACGGCGAGAGGCGTCCCTCCGACGACAACCGCGCTGGCTAATCACACCTTTCGGCCCCCTTAATTACTCGTTTTGTCCTTCACTCCGAGCCACTGCACGTGCGTCGTCTCTCGCACGACGGCCGACCATTGCCTTCCAGAAGCTGGCGATTAGACCGCGTTCTCAAACGTCTCCAGCTCGCCCGCTTTTAATTTTGTTCTTCCGGTCGACGAGGAGTGCGTAATCATAAATATTACCGGCGGTGTCAGGGGACGGACAGGCGGTGGCGTGCTTCCAGAAACTGCTAGTAATTAGATTTAACGGCACCTTCTGCTGCAGTATGATTCGTCCACCAGACAGACACTGAACGTCGAACGACTATAGGTAATTTTCGTGGTGCGTGTCTCTATACATCCTTCGAGTTACCCACGTCTTCTCCACCCCCCCCTTCTCACTTAATAGTACCAGACTGTGGTGTCAAGACAGCATAATAACCGGCCACAAGAAAAAGTCATAAAAAGTATTCAAGCCAAATGAAAATCAGGAGACCTTCGTTGATTTTTTTAATATTAGTTTCACCCTTTGCATTTTCAGTGTTTGAATTTTTGGAGGGTTCTATCGCAAATGCAATTGTAACGAAAAGAGTCTTTCTTGTTACAAAACAGTTTCAATTGGACTATGAATGGTAATAAACATTCAAGTAAGAATGTTTAAGCTACACATCTTAGTACTAAGTTTCCTCGCTGGGAGAAATTTGACCCAAATAAGAAAAAATTCATAACATAGTTACTAAGTTTTTAACAAAACAGGCTCACATCAAGTATCAGTTGAAACCTAGTGAACCATTTATCACACGTACAGTAAAGAATGTTTTGCTCTTTACGAGCACTGTTGTTACCGCTCAACCCACACAAATGTGCCATTGAGTGTAGTGTTCTTCGAGTCTTTCATTGACTGTAGAGTTTTGCTTCCTGTTCATTCCTGAATGTTGTCGGAATGAAACTTGTGGTTTCCTAAACAACACCTTTGTTTTCGCCGAAAGCGTTACTTATACTTCTTGGAACTTACTCGTTCCCTGATCGTCGTTTATTTTTTATATCATGACTTCTCCGTATCTGGCTGTTGATAAAAACTGCAAAACTTTTAAATTCGTATGATACCACTTTTGTCTGGCACAATCCGAATTACTTTCTTCGGAACAAACTGAATGAAGCGCTGTGGTCGTTTAACGCTCTGACTTTCACAGCTTACAACACGGAGAAGAATATCAGGTGTTTCTAAAAGTATCATAAAAAGCTAATATTTTCTTGCAAACAAAGCACAGTATCGCAAAGTTCGTGCTTTGAAATATTCAGTACAAAAAGAAAACTTGTTGCCACTTCGTAAAATAGTATTCTTCTGATTCAAAACCACTTGAGTGGCCTCATTCTCTCATGGTACGAATTGCAGTGATGTGATAGGTGCTGTCACTAGTGTTAGAGTTTAGAAACAGCTTTTGTCCGATACAGCGATACAATCTGCTGTCCGGTACCACCCGACCGTCACCTACTCGTCTTGCTGGGGTTGGAACTTCCTGTTAACGTTTAACTCCCTTATTTGATTATCTTACTACATTTGAGTTTTTAAATGCATTGTAGTTTTTGTTTTTCTATATACCGTAGCATGTTTCGACACTACGTGTCGTCTTCGGTAGGTCTTTAATTTCTATAGAAGTAACTGTTTCTCATATCCAGAGATACAGACTACACATGTATCAGGTGAGGTGTCTTTGTGAAAATACCAATCCCACTTCAAGGGAACAATAATATTGGAAAGAATAGGCACGTAATCACTGGAAATCATTTGAAGGAAATATGAAAATATCCAAACCCTGTGGCTACATCATATAAAGTGGAATTGGTTTTAGTTAAAATGGCTGTATAACGGATGAGCTAACTGGTATGTTGCAGCTATTTCGTTATGGATTTGGATAACGCAAGATTTTCTAGGATTTTTGATAAAAATGGAGATATGTGGTCGCATAGCATCAAACAACGGCTTCTGTGTGCCAGGAGGCTACCGAGTAAATAGAAATATCATTGTGTACAACGATAAGATATTTGGAATAGACTGTTTAGCGTGGATTAGCTCCAATTGAACGATAAAGAAATGCAAAAAATTTAAAGGTCACTTTACAAGGATAGGAGTGAAAAAAGGGTATCGGTAACCATCTTATCGACTTTAGAAAGTGCGCTGACCTGCATCTGCAAGAAACTTTTACGTATTCCTTAGTTGAAGGAACGTGGTATTATCAGACTGGAAGCTACTACTTATAACTACTGAAGGCATGCTGTATTTGACCCCTTGGAAGACTGTATATGTGTGTTAAACAGGCAAATGTAAGAGATTTCCTTCCAGCATGTATATAACATACGCAGATCGAAGAGATTGACAGTGTTAAATTTCTGGGATTACAGGTGGGAAGGGCATCCCACAGAATTGCTGAAGCGCCAAATTAACTTTTGTACTTGCAGTGGAAATGATGTCAGGTGTAGGAGATGTAAATACAAAAAAAACTTGTGTAATTCGCTTATTTCATTGTACTATGTCATACGGGATCATATTCTGGGATAACTCGGCAAACCGAGCAGAAGCTTTTCGCGTACAAAAGCGTGTAATAAGACTTATTTGTGGTGTAAATTCAAGAACATGTAGAAACCTGTTCAAGGAACTTTATATTCTAGCCACTGATTCTCAGTATATTTATTCCTTAATGAAATTTGTTCCAAGTAATATATCTTTGTTTCCGAACGAAAACTCGATATATAGCATCAATACTACGAATAAGAACTCTCTACATAAATACCTAAAATCACTTACCTTGGTCCAAAAAGGAGTCCGATATTCAGGAACACACGGTTTCAAGAAATTACCAGCAAGCATTAAAAACTTGGTTTCAGATAAAGCACAGTTTAAACAGAGTCTGAAAGACTTCTTTATAGGCAACTCCCTCCCTATAGATGAATATCTTAACAGGGACTGTTAGACCAGCTTAAGTAAAAATATCGGTTAGATTTCAGTTTTGACAGCACTTGTTCACACCAGTCAAGATCGGGTATTGTGTATATGGTCAATTTATTAAAAGTGCATAACTGTGTTTCATTCTGACAGTGTATTAATTCTGTGAATAACAGCAGTTCCAGTTTACTATAATGCGTTCACCTATTTGGAGAATCTCCTGATAGATGATCAGCGTAGTGATTGCATATTCAAATGTTTTAAGTTTTTTATGTTATACTTTCTGACTTGTTCCACACCCACGAGAATCATCTTATTTTTAGGTCTGTGGAACGAGAACTGAATCTAATATAATCTACTGTCGTTTGACCATCGAATATTCTCCCGTATGGACGATATAGTAATAAGCATCCGTGAGTAGAGAAACCACTGAAAAGTTGAAAACAGGTATTTCACCGGGACCAGAGGGATTTCCAGTTCTATTTGTCAAGGGTACTCTGCGTTATTGGTCCCTTACATACCATGCATTTATCGTGAATCTGTACCCCAGCGCAAAGTCCCAACCGACTGGAAAAAGCGCGGGTGACTCATGTTTATAAGAAAGGCAAAAGAACGATCCCGCAAAATTACTGACCAATATCCTTAGCATCGGTTTGCTGCAGAATCCTTGAACATATTCTCAGTTCGAATATAATAAATTTTCTTGGGACGGAGAAGCTTATATCCACGAATCAGCATGGTTTTAGAAAGCATCGCTCATGCGAATCTCTGCTTGCCCTTTTCTCACATGATATACTGCGAACTATGGATGAAGGGCAACAGGCAGATGCCATACTTCTAAATTTCCGGAAAGCTTTCGACACAGTGCCCCATTGTAGGCTGCTAAAGAAGGTATTAGCATATGGTATGGGTTCACAGATATGCGAGTGGCTCGAATATTTTTCAGGTTATAGAACCAACCCAGTATGTTGTCCTCGACCCCAGTGTCAAGTCAGAGAAAACGGTGTTGTCAGAAGTGCCCCAGGGAAGTTTAACAGGACCGTTATTATTCTCCTCACAAGTAAATGATTTCGCGGACAGGGTAGGCAGTAATTTTTGATTGTTTGCTGATGATACTATGGTATACGGTGAGGTGTAGAGCTTGAGCGACTGTAGGAGGATACAAGATGACTTAGACAAAATTTATAGATGGTGTGATGAATGGCAATTAGCTCTAAATGTAGAAAAATGTAATATAATACGGATGAGTAGGAAAAAAAAACCTGTAGTGTTCGGATACAGCATTAGTGGTGTCCTACCTGACGCAGTCATGTCGTGTAAATATCTGAGAGTAATGTTACAAAGCGATATGGGATGGAATGAGCATGTGAGGGCTGTAGTAGGAAAGGCGAATGGTCGACTTCGGTTCATTGGTAGAATTCTAGTAAAGTGTGGTTCATCTGCAAAGGAGACCGCATATAGGACGCTTGGGCACCTATTCTTAAGTACTGCTCGAGAGTTTGGGATACGTATCAGGTCGGATTAAAGGAAGACATCGAAGCAATTCAGAGGCGGGATGTTAGATTTGTTACTAGTATGTTCGAACAACAGTGTTTCGGGAACTCAAATGCGAATCCATGGAGGGAAGGCGATTTTCCTTTCAAGGAACACTACTGAAAAAATTTATAGAACCGGCATTTGATGCTAACTGCAGAACGATTCTTCTGCATCCAACATACATAGCGCGTAAGGACCACGAAGATAAGATACGAGGCATTAGGGCTCATACGGTGGCATACAGTCATTTTCCCCTCGTTCTGTTTGCGAATGGAACAGGGAATAAAGTGATTAATAGTGGTACGGGGTGTCCTCCACGCGCCGTAAAATGGACTGCGGAGTATCGATGTAGATGTAGAACTTCCATGCAGCAGTTATACAGCATAGTCACAGGACCAAATGGGGCCGCGCGGAGTGGCCGCGCGGTTTGAGGCGTCATGTCACTGACTGCGCAGCCCCTCCCGCCGGAGGTTCGAGTCCTCCCTCGTGCATAGGTCTGTGTGTTGTTCTTAGCATAAGTTAGTTTAAGTAGTGTGTAAGTTTAGGGACCGATGACCTAAGCAGTTTGGTCCCTTAGGAATTCACAAACATTTGAACATTTTCGAACCAAATGGGGTTAGGCAATAGCTACAGAAAAAAAATGTGTGGCAACGCAGAGTAGCAACAACTTACAATAATTTATTTATGGAAACTTCACATTACCGTAAACAGGGTATACCTTAAGCGCCGTGGTTGCTCTAACCTCTCATACAGCAAAGGTTTTACAGCTCTCTGCTGGATCTTAGTTCGGTGTTTTGCATATATTATTTGGTTGCAAGGTTCCACCAATATAAGCTAAGTGCTGATTTTCTTGCGCAACAGGTGCGTATTATAATTATATACAAAAGAGTGTGTCACAATCAGGTTGTGCAAAATCATTTAATGGCAAAGCGATGCGTCTTTTCAAATGTATCATGTATGTTACTCGATGAATTTTCAGGACAGAGCACTGATTAATTTTTTGTTCACATGTATATATCTGTTTCTATATTACGATTTCTGAGGTCACGTGCATCATTTCTCTGGTTTCGGGGTTAATTTGACCAAATGTCATTTTCACTCCGGGATTACACATTGACAATTTATTAAACAGTGTTGATGCCAATGACAGTGCGGAACTAAGGAATACTTGCATTAACCATCGGTATATAGAAGAAGGCTCATCTTTTGTTGTTAATGTGCCTACAGCTAAGAAAAACAAATGTCAGTCATATATTGCTCAAACTGCAAGCTGTCGTGGTCTGGCGGTGAATTAGGTACAACATATAATGTCAAATATCTCTGGAAGTAAGAAATGAAGTTCGCTTGGACGAAAGTGCCAGGTATTGTCTCGATAACTGAAGAACAGATAAGCTTAATCCTAACTTAAATCGAAGTTTTGAAATGAGTATTTAGGTCTAAGATGAAGGAAATTGAAGGTACTATGCTGAGCTAAATTTGGAGCTATATTTGTGGTACTCCGTCTTAGTACCTTCCACTGTATTTGTAATTTTGATGATGGATGACACTGATTTATATACCGTCCTAGAATTTCTTCCTTCAGAAAACTTCAGATCAATGTGTTTATTTCAAGGTCATCAAAGTTTCATTCTGTTTATGAAATATTGACCACAAGCGGAATGGTAGCTGACAATTGTGCTGGAATTACAGGGAAGTTAATGTAGTTCCAAATTCATGCTGACTTTGACCACGTGCAGTTTCTTTCATTACTTCCTCCGGGTTTTAGAAAATATGTTGTACTGATGAGTATGTAATCATTTCATACAAGCCCCTAGGTTTACTAATATAAATACCACAGAACTTAGAAAACAGTCATGATAATCACATTTGGATCCGAAAATGGGTCAAAGTACACCCGGTTTACGATACTTAAATTTATTAAAAAAAGGGTGCGTTGCAGTAGCTCGATCTTCACTTGCACTGGTCTGTTTTTACTCTGGTCTATATTGAAATACTGCGTTGATAGTGGAGATGTGTGACTGCTTTTATCCGGGTATGGTAGAGGGATGTTCATTTGGGAATATTTATGCCATAAGGCAGAAGCATAACATCGGCCTTGCCACGGGCGCCCTCTATTGGAAGCTAGCAATAACTCAGATGCACCTGTGCAGTAGACAGCTCGACACTCTTCCACTATGAATACCTCCGTACCATCCGGAGGACACAGCATGTACCATGTTCTTATCAACTTCCTTTTAATGTGCTCAGAATAGTCTTATACGTTACACTAGAGGAATACATATAAATTTACTAATACTTCAAATATTATTAATCGAGTTAACAGGTTCAAGAGGCCACACTGCGTTCGTCACTACTAACACAATTGCAACGAATGTACATTTTAGAAATTTTCGTGTTCTGATTATGATTCTCGTCTGAACATTTGTAATTAAAACACGTTTCCTATCTCTGTTCTTGTGAATGAGACTGTTTCGTATACATTGATGAGCCATAACATTACGACCGCTACTCACCGTGAGGTTGTAGGCTGCCTGATGGCGCTGAGGGCACGTGACGCGTGACACGGACCAGAGACGAATGGGGAATCATTCTAGCGACGATAAGTAACGCAAATGCGGAAATCCGCATACTTAAGAGACTTTGACAAAAGCAGTATTCTTTGTTGTCTGATCCTTGTCCCACAGTTACGCAGGGTCGGCCATGGTTAATCGGATGTGGCATGTTAAGGCTAAGGGGTGGCCAGATGCCCTTCCTGCCGCCACCCTGTACCCCCCGGGAGGAATTAGTGAACCCCAGCTGGCTGTGTCGAATGTAAGCCGTGGAATAGTGCGAATGTGTTGCAAATGTTTGCGTGTCGTGTAACTGAGGCGGAACGTGGGGACCAGCCCGGTATTCACCTAGGGGGATGTGGAAAACCGCCTAAAAACCACATCCAGGGTGGCCGGCACACCGGCCCTTCGTCGTTAATCCGCCGGGCCGATTCGATCCGGGGCCGGCGCACCTACCCGAGTCCAGGAAGCAGCGCGTTAGCGCTCTCGGCTACCCTGGCGGGTCTTTCACAAAAGCCGAATTGTTGTGGCCCAAAGCCTGGGAGCGAGCATCCCGGAAACGGCGATGCTGTTCGGCTGTTCACGTGCTATTGTCGTGAGCGTCTATGGAGAATGCTGAAGGCAATAAGACGTTCTACGTCCATACCTCATCACAGAACGTAAGGACCGGAGGAATTCCCGCTCTCTAAAGCAGGATAGGCTGCGATCTGTGGCAGATCTGACGAAGAGTACAGTGCTGGGGCAGGCATAAGTGTTTTGGTGCACACGGTTCAGAGCACAGTGTTGAACATGGAGTTCCGCAGCAGAGGACCCCTACGTGTCCCCACGTTGACCCAACAACTCGTCAGTTATGATTACAGTGGGCACGAGATCATCGAGATTGGACTGAAGATCACTGGAATCGTGTCGACCGGTCACATGAATCCCGCTTATTGTTAAACCAGGTCGATGGTCGTGACCAGATACTCCGTCATCCAGGCGAACGGCCGGTCGAAACATGCAGCGCGCCATGGACGCAGGCCGGTGGGAGCAATATTGTTATGGGGTACATTTACCCGAGTTTCCATGGGACCTGTGGTAGTAATCGAAGGCACCATGACAGCTGTGGACTAAGTGAACATTAACAGGGAATTCCAGTAACCCGTTATGCTTGATGTCTTCCCCCCAAGGGCGATGGCGTCTTCCAGCAGGATAAACGTCAGTGCCACAAGGCCAGAATCGTGCTGCAACGGTCTGACGAGCATCGGAGTGAACTCACGTCGATGACTTGGCCATCAAATTCGGATTATCTGAATCCCACGAAACCCAATTGGCACGCTATTGGGTGCCAGCTCCACGCCCACAAACCAGTCGCCCGTAAATTGCAGGAAGTGCGTGAGCTGTGCGTAGGCATCTGGTGGCACAAACCTGTTGACACCTATCAAGTACTTGTCGAATCCATGGCAAGCAGAATCACTGATGAACTGCGTTCCAGGGGAGGACCAACACGCTTTTAAGTAAATGGTCATAATATTTTGGCTCATCAGTGTATATTAATGTGATACACTCCCCGTCTTGCACATAACTACTGGTATTCGACGAAAGATGTACTCTGAAATTGTGTGTAGATAGTACCTTCCACGTAACTACTGGTATTCGACGATAGATGTATTATGGAATTTTGTGATTATCGACAGCATCGGTGAAGCAGGAGGCGACCTACTGTATCTGACAGTCTAGTATCCTTCGAGGACACTTTATTGCCTAGATCGCAAGTTTTGTTACATAGGTAACCAGTTTTAGCTAGTTCAATGGGCATCTTAAGATGTGTAAACATTTACAACGAAATACAGGCCATTACACCTTATCCACACCAAAAAGGTTGTAATACAATTAAGTAGAGTATATAACCAATAGGGTAATATCAACACGCAAAAAAATGTAATACACTACGGAACTCATATGAAGTTGTCTTTAACATTACACCATTGTGTTATACATACATTACCTACCCATAATCCCAGAACTTGCAAAATATTAGAGATTGTATAGATTGCTGAGCACTCTCACATAGTGCAAAAAACTGTGCAGAATCCCATGTGAATGATCATCTTACACGTTCTTAGATAATAACTACCAGAAATATAAGACGCCATCCTGTACAACATGGGAACCAGTTGAAGCTGTCCAGCTAACGAAGAAAGGCAAACTAACTGCCACAGATTAGTTAGAACAGAGATCATACAACTTTCTTCACAGAGGGTCAGGTAACTGATAAAATGACATGCGCAGGCCTATCATCATTGTGTACAATACTTGAAAGTCAGAACGAAAGCTGTGGGAAAAGAGACGAGGAATTAAGTTCAGCATGGGCGAGTGGCATGCAAAGTATAAGAAACAACAACAGTCAACCTATTTATTTACTAAAAAAGTTATCAAAGAAGGTGATGTTAGCAAAAAGACAGTTACATATCCGATTCACACAAAACAAACAGCAAAAAACATTAGTGAGATTTGTGAAACCGACGTTTGACTTTCAAAATATCATCAATGATTGGTTTGGAGTTGCTGAATGTAATCAACAGAATTAATTGGTTTCAGATGTCCATCGGTCAATTTCGTTCGTTATGCTGACTTCCGCATACCTCATTCTTGAGAATGTTTGCTCATAGGTATAAGTTGTCCCAAACACCGATTCTATAACAGCAGCAAATTTCTTCAGTGTCAGAAACTCGCCATCAGATAAGCAGCAATAAAATTCGAGAAATTTTCATTCTCTACGCTTATCTTCCAACAAGTCACTTGCTTGCTGATCAGTGAGTTCCAGCTACAGCCCAACAGGCGCATCATCGGAGTTACAACTGTGCGGATTATGGAGCAGAAGAATGTCTCTCTCAGTTCTATCAAGATCGGAAAATCTGTCGAAAAAATGCTTCTTCAAGTCACGAACAAAATTTTTCGGAAAAGCAAAGTTGACATCTTTGGGGATTGAAATGAAAATGAGAAAAGTTTTTTCCTTCCAGTTGCGTTTCAAACAAGGATAGCTTTCTCCGAAATTCTTGATCATCCTGTAGAGATCACAGACAAGGTTATCGTTTCGCTGAAATTTAAAGTTCAGTTCATTCAGGTCGGACTTCATGTCGACAAGAAACGACAACTTTGACAGCGAAGCAGAATCTCACGGCCGTGGAGCAGCTCACTTTTTCGGCGAGAAGATTGTCAGAACGAAACGGGACTCTACCGCATCTGAGAAGCCTCACTGTAGTGTGATGAGGCAAGTCACAGAATTCAGCATCAATTTCTTCAAGAAGAGACTGGAAAGGAAGGTGACCGAGCGGGTGTTGCCGAATGAACATACGGGGCAAGGGCTCATGTGGGGCCCTTGTAACGGTGACTTGACGGCGTCTGCACCCAACATGACACGAACACGTCCGTAGACCCTTGACTACAAAGATATCAGCCCCCTACGTCGGGATGCCGGCGACGGGAGAAAGTTACAGATGTAACTCTTGACTTGCTGAAGTGGTAACGAGGGGTCTTGTGAAGGGTGGCCTTGTTGTTGTTCGAAAAATTCCGAAGGGAATGTGAGTGGTTCACCGCACACGAATTGTGCTACAGTAGCTCCATTGTCAGGTGAAACACCTGCTCGTAGCGCTAGCAAGGCGAGCAATAGGACAGAAACGCCTCGTGTTCTGTATGTTTTATAAAGAGAATAAAATAAAATACACCAATTACCTAAAATATATTAGTAGTCATTAGACTATATGTCAAAACCAACAGAACTCAAAGGAACAAAACGGAAATTGTTACATGCATTTAAATACTTCACATATATGCTACACAGATATTTAAGGTACGAGATTCAAGCTCGCTTATCAAAATTGGTTATATGCCAACGCCATGAAACTCAGTAGTACTAGTGTACAAGATGTATGTAAACAACTGGCGCCAAATAATACGTTAAAATACTTAAAACATTTGTAAGCTTCGCAGATATTTAAGGCACGAAAGTCAGGCTAGTTTCACAATTTTGCTACACGAAAACACCATGAGGCAGAGCAGTACCTGTGCAATGAGTTCATGTAAATTACCTGACATCCAGTAATTAAATGGATAAGAACTTTTGACAACTACTGAATTTAGATACACGAACAGAACAGGTACATGAGACGCATTACGAACCTCGAAATATACCGGCTGTTTCCGTAAGAGCGTGAAAAAATTTAACAGAAGATAAAGGCTCCTCCACCGAACGATGTGAGGTAGAGAACCTGGGGTCGGAGAAGCCAGTTTAAGAAGATAATAGGAATAAAAACACATTACTGGGTACTTTTTTATTTACATTAATTGCAGCTAACTGCAAATACCCTTATTGACACAATGATGTACCACTTGAAATGTATCTTACAAAACGTGCTGAAAATGACGGCCATCAGCCTCAATGCAAGCATGACATCGGCGAACAAGATTCTGATGCACCCTGACACACATCCCTGGTGTATTTCTAATCACATCAGAGGCAGCTACAATTCTGGCAACTAATTCCACCACTGTATCCACTGAGATCTCATACACAGGTGACTTTAGATATCCCCACAGGAAACAATGAAGGGGATTGAGGTCAGGTGACCTCGCAGGTCATGGAATAGCACCTCCCCTTCCAATCCAGCGACCAGGAAATACTTCGCAGTAATCAGGCTCGTCCTTCTCATTTCCTTGCAGGAAATAAAGAATGTACGTGCAAATAAACACCACAGTATGCACGTTAGTTGTAAATAAGCTGGAAAACAGCAATTCTATAGAAAGAGGTTGACAAATTTACTTCTGTATCTGCTTAAGCTGGCTTTCCGACCGCAGGTTCCCTACCTCAAATTGTTCAGCGGAGCATTGTCTACGTCCTGTTACAATTTTGCATGCTCTTACGCAAACACCCTGCATTTATAAAACACTTATCTCTACTGGCTATATGCCAGCCACATGCCAATTGTGCATCAATAATACTTTCAGACCACTGGACTGTACACCCTTTGACCGAGAACTACAGTTTTCAAGCGCAGTATTGTGCATATGTGGCGGTACTGTAAAGACCTGTATATAGATTTCCTTTGTGGCTACACGTTGCGTGCTTTGTCTTCCCGTTGTCATCAGTTACGTATTGTGGTTATAAACAGTCTGAAAAACTTGTAAGATAGTTCCAGGGCAGGTTGTGGTGAGAAATAATTGTTAAAAAAGATTCGATACGTTTCACTGTTCCCCAGTTAATCAGGCAATCAGGCCACTGCGCACGCAAATTCAAGTGGTATGCGATAGACGGTGCCACCAAACGTGTTCTTCGATTAGTTTCCTAAAACCAAACACAAGATTGATACAAAAATTGTACGTGGGACGGCAGTAAGAATCAAACCTAACCCAAAGGTTGAGCCGTCTCGTGCCCTATTATCTACGCTCTCAGAACAACTGATACTAATTTTATCAGGGGGGAACGCTTCAGCCCGGGCACGGAACGGCCTGATTGCCAATCTTCAGTGCTAGTTAACACAAAAGGGCGCAATGTATCGAATTTTTTTCTTCTCAGCACAACCAGCTGTGCAATACTCTTACAAGGTTTACAGCCTGTTTGTGACCATCCTGTATGTATCTCTATACTGTAGGAAGAAAGAATTAGTATACCTGGAAAGACGACGTCGATTTTGATCCGATGACGGCATATGCCATCTGGGCGATAAAAAATGTACTGATAATTGTTTCAGCTTCGTCTGGCAACATACAGCGTAGTGGTTGGTTGTTTAATTGGGGGGATGAGACCAAACAGCGAGGTCATCGATCGCATCGGATTAGGGAACGAAGTCGGCCGTGCCCTTTCAAACGAACCATCCCGGCATTTGGCCACAAGTGATGGTGGTTTGCACGTACGAGGTATGGAGAGCGTTGTCTCGTAGACTGCATTCATCCAAGACACACTGGCCTCATCCCAGGTGTTATGGTCTGTTGTTCCAACAGGACAATGCCCGCCCACACACTGCCCGTGAAGCTCAACGTGCTCTGCAAGACATGCACGAACTTCCCTAGCCAGCATGACGTCCGGACTTGTCTTCAGCCGAGTGGGATATGATAGGACGATAACTGACTTGTGCGACTCGTCAGCCAACACTTACAGGACTACGTGAACAGGCCCATCAAGCGTGGCATTATGTATCCTGGGTCAGTATTCACCATGTGTACGATCGACTGGATGCCCGAGTCAGAGCCAGCACCTCCACCCATGGGTGTTTCAACATGGATCAATACGTGGTACATCACAACCGCTTGTGCTATTGACTTGTAAATGTAATCATTTTACGTACTCCATATGGACTGTTACAACAATAAATCTTGAGTGAACTAGAGTTGTACTAAGTCTTTTCCGTCTGTGTAGTTGTGTGTTGTTGCTGTAGTTTCCACGTCCACTATGACTCTACGCTCTTTATATTTTAGATCGTGCATACATCGATCGTGCAACTACGCATGGCAGACGATTTATGACGAGGGTGCTGTATCCGTATCTGTTGTAGGTAATCACTACTGCTGAGAAAACATTACATCCAGTGCAATTGCATAGTCTTCAATATTTGATTTTTGACTATGACCTGTTGCTATGTTTGCTGATGCACTTGAGAATAAGCATCTTTCGGAACTAGTAGTGCTTATTAAATTACTACTTTACAACACGGCCTGCCGGAACGAAGTCTTTCTTCAAGCATGCAACGTTATTTGAGATTTCACTTTGACATGGTCAGGACTGTGAGAATTTTTTGTCCCAGGTTCCTTTAAGGATTAAAGCCCTCTCCTCTTTGTCGCCATTACCAGCTGGTGCAACACGATGTGCCCTCTGAAGTCAAAATAGAGAAAAGGGAAGCGAGAATCCTATACCTCCTTCTCCCGCGTCACATTTAATTTACCCCGGCCGCCACACAAAGGCTGTATAATCACAGGTGTTAGCGGCCCGTGTCAGGACAACCACTCAGAGCCGCGACTACCGGCTAATTAGATCCCAAAGGATGGGGGCTGTGGTGGGGGAGGCGGCGGAAGCGGGGGCGGCGGAGGTGGTACGAAAGGGCGACCGGCGGCTGCGGCGGCGGCTGCGGCGGCGGCGCGGTGGCGGCGACTCTGTTCCCGAAATCCGAATTGACGACCGGCTGTCGCCGCGTGAATTGGATAGAGAGAGAATTTAATTCCGGGCGGTGTGAAGGCCGCGCGCACTCTGAATCTAGTTTGTGCCGCGGCGGTGTCTGCGACCGCCCGGGGCAGCCGTAATAAACAGGTGGCTGCCTACCATTACGGCGGCCCTTTGTGAAGGGAGGCGCTGATCTCTTCATACGGCGCCATTGTTCTGCGTAATGAGAGACACATCAGCGGCTCGTTAGCGCACAGCGGCCGCGGCCTAATCGGAAATTACAGTGCGGACTGTGGAGGCGGTCAGCGTTCTGTACGGTACGATGCCCAAGGTCCTGCTCTGCACCAAGGTGCGGCCGTTGGCGACTTCTGACTACCCAGGAGAAAAAGACCGGGACGGTAAGCTGTTGCAACTGACTACTCATCGTGGCAAATAAATCTACTGTAGCGACTCTGGCCTACGAGAAATAGCCGTAAAAGTGATAAAAAAACGACATGCAACCATGAAAACTGGTGATTGTGTTAGCCCATATCTACCTATTGTAATATTAAGTTTACAATTTTTGTATGTAAGGTCCGCCAGTTATGCAAAACACCGTTTTTCTCAGTACCCAAACATGTTTCAAAAAATGGCTCTGAGCACTATGGGACTCAACATCTTAGGTCATAAGTCCCCTAGAACTTAGAACTACTTAAACCTAACCTAACCTAAGGACATCACACACATCCATGCCCGAGGCAGGATTCGAACCAGCGACCATAGCAGTCGCGCGGTTCCGGACTGAAGCGCCTAGAACCGCTCGGCCACCGCGCCCAGCCAAACATGTTTCAGCACCACTGACACCGTGGGTTTACGGTTTTTTATTTATTCCGCAATGTGAATATTTTGTTAAATGATTATAAAATTATGTGCATTTTTACTTCCAACAACAGATCATTTCTTTTTGTAAAATCTTTACATTTGGTGTGCATGAATTTTCTGGATCACTTTTGTGTTAATTACTACAGGTAGCTTGTCATCTGCAACCAAACGATGTTGATGAGAAAGTTTTTTGCTGGGAGTTAACCTATCTTTTAGAAAGTAATTTAGTTTTTCGCGATGTTTTCGCGCCTATTTTCGTATTTACTTACGTTTTCGTGTGGCAAGCGCTTCCATTCTTCACATCACGCTGAGATGTTGTGATGCATATGTAACTATAACAAGTATTTTCCACAAATAACGTAGTAAAATACTTTTCCACTACACCAGAACACAGTGTGGTTGTGGTTTGTTATGTGTCCCAGCCCAGTCAGTGTTCATTTGTTCACCAGCGAGTTCGGCGACAAATTCGAATTTTGTTTCCATTTTCTGTGTGCTTCCTTAACTTTGTGTGTTGTCTTTTATATGGTATTCCTTTTGTGTGTAAATGGTGCGTCTTTGCAGATTTTAGTGTATCTATTTTTTTGTGTGTGTGTGTGTGTGTGTGTGTGTGTGTGTGTGTGTGTGTGTGTGTGGGTGGGTGGGTATGTGCGTGTGCGTGTGTGTGTGCGTGTGTGTAGACTTTATCTATTTATGCCGTTTTTATTTGTAAAGCTCCTTTAATGTATTAAATAGTGTGCCCTTGCAGTGTGTTGTGTATTCGTTTAAGACCTGTTTTCCTTCTGCTATTGCCTTCTGTATATGGAAGTTTTCCTCAATGGTCAGTTTGCTATATAGGCTGAGGCTGGGTTTTAGTATTCTTAAGTCTGTTTCTATTGTGGTTTGGTGGTGATTGTTGGCTATAAAGTTGTCAGCAAATGCGCTATGGGAGCTGTTGCTTTTTAAAGCCCTGAGATGTTCCGAATATCTTGTTTTGAAGTTTCTGCATGTTTGTCCTATGTATACTGACTGGCAAGTGTTGCATGTGAGTTCATATATTCCTGATCTGTTAAATTTATCCATGGGTGTTTCTTGTGTTCTGAACTTTTTCTGTGCTGTGTTCTCCTTCCTGTATCCTATTTGGAGTCCCTGTTTCTTTAATATGTTGCCTATTCTGTGAACAATCTTATTATCGTAGGTGAGTATGTGCCATTTCGTTTTGTGTGTGTACTGTTGCTCTGTTGTGTCTTGTGTGTGGTCATTATTTGTGTTTTGTGTTGTTCTGTGCTGGGTGAGGATTTGTGTGTGTGTGGTGTGTTCATTTTTGTACTGTTGGCATATTTTCTTATTTAACTTGTCTACCATATGGGTAGTATAACCATTTTCTACTGCTATTTGTTTTATTGTGTTTACTTCTTGGGTATAGTTCTGTTTGTTCATGGGTGTTCTGTTTAATCTGTGGAGCATGAATCTGAAGTTTGAGTGCTTATGTGTTAATGGGTGGTACCTGTAGTAATTAACACAAAAGTGATCCAGAAAGTTCATGCACACCAAATGTAAAGGTATTTACAAAAGAAATGATCTGTTGTTTGAAATAAAAATGCACATAATTTTATAATCATTTAACAAAATGTTCACATTGCAGAATAAATAAAAAAACGTAAACCCGCTGATGATGGCACAGTAGTGCCGAAACATGTTTGGGTACTGAGAAAAACGGTTTTGCATAACTGGCAGACCTCCATCCAAAAATTTGAACTGCAAACACGGCCAATACAAGAAGCTGCATATCAAAAGATGGATATTAAGTTTCCACCTCGATCTAAGCTATGAGGGGCTATCTATAAGGAATGCAACACATTTTTTTCTCGGCAAATTTCAGCTCAAAATATGCAGAACTTGTTGTAGTACTTAGTGGAATATTCTCGCTTGAACCTATATAGTTTCATGAATTTTCGATAGGTCGCGCAGCCGTACGTAACCTTCAAAATGGCGTTTGTAACGGAGGTGCGATCCAAGCAGAGATCAGTTATTGAGTTTCTTTTGGCGTTACAACCAGAGCATCACAGGTATTCACAGGCGCTTGCAGAATATCTGCGGAGACCTGGCAGGGAACAAAAGCGCGGTGAGTCATTGGGCGAGGCGTCTGACTCCATCGCAACAAGGTCGCGCAAACCTGTCCGATCTCCAGTGTGCCAACTGGCCCCACACAGCTGTGGATCCTGCAATGTTGGAACGTGCAGACACTCTCATTAGAGGCGGACCACGGATCATAGTCTAACACCTCGCTCCTGAGCTGACGTCTGTGTCGGTAGTGCTGATACACTCGTCTACCAGATGGGATACTCAAAGGTGTGTACCCTATGCGTTCCTCGTCGCCTAACAGAAGTCCATTAAGAGCAACGAAGGACTCTCTGTTTGTGATGGGTCAATCGACTGTTTTTAACAATCGACTGGTCAGTCGATTGTTATTTCGTTCAGTTTGTTTTCTGAGTGGAATGAAACAACCGAATGAAACTAGCCTCTGCGGCCATGTTATCTATACGAATGTTTTCACTCATCACGTTTAAGTGGTTTTACTTATATCTTTTTCAGCCCTTTCGATTATACATGAACCATGACTAGTATCTTATCTCGAGGAGATGTGAATGAAAAGTATGAATTTTATCCATAGTGGATTCTGTTGAGCTAAGTGACTATCAAAAAACTTCGCAGACTGTAATAGCTTTTTAAGTTCCTGTATGTGCAGCAGCCTTGCACTTCCTGTGTCTAAGCTCTTTGACCATAACCTACATGTTTCTGTAAAAACAACATCTTTACACCTGCTACGTCTATGTTCTTTGGCCATATCCCACATGTTTGTACGTAAACACAGTGTACTTCACAAGAGCACATCGTAATACTGAAGTATGCAGATAAACTTTATAAAACTGAAATATGGACGTGAAAATGATAATAAGTGTGCAACTAAGTGGAAAAACTGTCACCGCAGAGTAACTATAATAAAGATGCTCCATCTTTATGCAAGTAAAGATATACACTCCTGGAAATTGAAATAAGAACACCGTGAATTAATTGTCCCAGGAAGGGGAAACTTTATTGACACATTCCTGGGGTCAGATACATCACATGATCACACTGACAGAACCACAGGCACATAGACACAGGCAACAGAGCATGCACAATGTCGGCACTAGTACAGTGTATATCCACCTTTCGCAGCAATGCAGGCTGCTATCTTCCCATGGAGACGATCGTAGAGATGCTGGATGTAGTCCTGTGGAACGGCTTGCCATGCCATTTCCACCTGGCGCCTCAGTTGGACCAGCGTTCGTGCTGGACGTGCAGACCGCGTGAGACGACGATTCATCCAGTCCCAAACATGCTCAATGGGGGACAGATCCGGAGATCTTGCTGGCCAGGATAGTTGACTTACGTCTTCTAGAGCACGTTCGGTGGCACGGGATACACGCGGACGTGCATTGTCCTGTTGGAACAGCAAGTTCCCTTGCCGGTCTAGGAATGGTAGAACGATGGGTTCGATGACGGTTTGGATGTACCGTGCACTATTCAGTGTCCCCTCGACGATCACCAGTGGTGTACGGCCAGTGTAGGAGATCGCTCCCCACACCATGATGCCGGGTGTTGGCCCTGTGTGCCTCGGTCGTATGCAGTCCTGATTGTGGCGCTCACCTGCACGGCGCCAAACACGCATACGACCATCATTGGCACCAAGGCAGAAGCGACTCTCATCGCTGAAGACGACACGTCTCCATTCGTCCCTCCATTCACGCCTGTCGCGACACCACTGGAGGCGGGCTGCACGATGTTGGGGCGTGAGCGGAAGACGGCCTAACGGTGTGCGGGACCGTAGCCCAGCTTCATGGAGACGGTTGCGAATGGTCCTCGCCGATACCCCAGGAGCAACAGTGTCCCTAATTTCCTGGGAAGTGGCGGTGCGGTCCCCTACGGCACTGCGTAGGATCCTACGGTCTCGGCGTGCATCCGTGCGTCGCTGCGGTCCGGTCCCAGGTCGACGGGCACGTGCACCTTCCGCCGACCACTGGCGACAACATCGATGTACTGTGGAGACCTCATGCCCCACGTGTTGAGCAATTCGGCGGTATGTCCACCCGGCCTCCCGCATGCCCACCATACGCCCTCGCTCAAAGTCCGTCAACTGCACATACGGTTCACGTCCACGCTGTCGCGGCATGCTACCAGTGTTAAAGACTGCGATGGAGCTCCGTATGCCACGGCAAACTGGCTGACACTGACGGCGGCGGTGCACAAATGCTGCGCAGCTAGCGCCATTCGACGGCCAACACCGCGGTTCCTGGTGTGTCCACTGTGCCGTGCGTGTGATCATTGCTTGTACAGCCCTCTCGCAGTGTCCGGAGCAAGTATGGTGGGTCTGACACACCGGTGTCAATGTGTTCTTTTTTCCATTTCCAGGATTGTATTTTCGAAAACAAATGGTTCAAATCTCTCTGAACACTATGGGACTTAATATCTGAGGTCATCAGTCCCGCTGGAACTTAGAACTACAGTAAAACTTCGTTAACACGAATCCGAAGGGACCGAAAAATCAGGAGTTCGTGTTAAAAAAATTCGTGTTAAGTGAAATACACAGATCTTAATAAGTATACATGTACAGCAGTACAATAATGTGTAATACACTATACTATAGATCACGTTATTGTAGACTTATAACACTATAAAGTGATTGTAAAATCCAAGTATTTACAAATTATGTACGTTACTTTCTTGGAAAAAATTCAGTCATGGTTATATTCTCTTCCTCGCTCGCCGGTGTGGCCGAGCGGTTCTAGGCGCTTCATGCCTCGGGCATGGATGTGTGTGATGTCCTTAGGTTAGTTAGGTTTAAGTAGTTCTAAGTTCTAGGGGACTGGTAATGGAAATTTTTCTACACCCTATAATGAAAAGTGTATTTCGAAGTACTGTGCTGCACTGTAGATTTGTGTATATGTAAATGAACACTCACTTTTTAACGCGTATATGTAGGCCGGTTGCTTGTCTGTTTTTTTCGGTACAAATTTTGCAACTGATTTTAAACTACCTTCCCTATAAGCTAAAGACTTTTCTCAGAACTGGATGAAAATGCAATATTAACTCGCCTTATATTCTGGGGTCTCGCGGAGAGTAGGAACTTGGTGTACCACCGCTGTTTCCCCGTTTTCTTGTTCCAGTCGCGAATGTTTCGCAGTTAAGAACGATTGCTGCTAAGCTTCCCCGTGAGCTCGATACTCTCTCATTTCTACATTCGCAGTCTTGTCGCGAGAAATGCCTATGATAAAGCAATATATTGGTTGACTCAGTTGAAGAGAAACCGAGATAATTCTGAAGTTTATCACGGCTCTGTTGTAAACACATCAAAAGGTTTTAATCAGTTAAAAAATTTCATACTCACAAGACTAAAAAGTAGAAAATACCTATTTAAACAGAGAAACTTTTTTAATATTAAACGGTTTTAAAACGAACTAGTAAATTTTCAATAATCTTTCCTAGCTCCATACAGATTCCTAAGTCATACACATAGTCCTGAAAATTTGCTTTTGTGAATTTTTAATAGCTATGACACTACCTTAAAAACTGAAAATGTCGGGGTACGTTTGTAACTAGTGACGTAATTTTCTGTACAAAATATTTACTTTCCACACAACTAAATTTGCTGAATATTCAAATGATGTTGCATTTGTGGACATCATCAAACACTGCCTATAAAATGGAATGCAAACTGTCGCTAAAACGAGGCAAGATTCCTTTCTTCTTCATATATCATTAAGGGAACCATTGGGCTCATCTTTGCATCCCCAAATAAGGCTGCGTTACGTCCGTATTTGCCCGGACAGGATGGATTGGAAATAGACTGTTATAAAGCTTGGTTAAAATTCATTGACGGAGGACCGAATCATATATAATTTCTTCGTTTTAGTCTGTTAAAAACGCAGCGACAAGCTCTCCTACACGCAAGTAGTATGTTCCAAAATTACATCTTTGATCAAGTCTATTTTAGAAATGGGAACTGGTAGAAGGGTGCGGTTTACGGCATAATATTTGCACATACACCTAAAGCTGATTTTGTTTCTTATTTTCCCATGTCAGTTATTGACTGGCAACCCTCCAGGAATTGGCCCAATGTGTGGAATGGTTGGTACAGACCAGATCTGACATCCAGGTCCTATGCAATCCCATTACAATTTTTTTCTTCGGGCGGGCCTTGCACGAACTGTGAACCCGCATCAGTGCAGCAACAGCACACTTTAATGAGGACATCCTAGGCCGGACATGGAACTGGAATATCGCTCAGATAACCTGTTTGCTACAGACGAAGTACTAATTTGAAGTGACCAGTCGTCCCTCCATTCCCCCTTTTTTTTCGTGACAATCACCGTTTTCCTAGCTCTGTCCCGAATTTTTTCGAAAGTAATTCGGGACAAATATTTGTCCTGGATTTAACAATTATGAAACGATTTAACCGAATTATACGTTCATTTCAATTGTATCGGCATGCAGTTACTAAAAGCTTTTTTCCAAATGAGAAATGTATAGAGCACTGGTAAAACACAATTCCTTGTAGAAACTACGAAAGCAATGTTAGTGACTAGTGTGAAACTTGAGTTGAATGTTTTCATAATGCTGTTGAAGAATACTGACATGCTGAAGAAAATTTACTGCAGTGATGAATACTATATATCTGCTCGCACTTCTTCATCATGGAAGGTACTAATAAAATATAAATTAATGTACTTTTTGTAACAAATTAAAGTGATAGTTTGCGTTTAATACATTCATTTTTTTTTGCAATAGTCATTTTTTTGCAATATCAAAAGTTTTAATGAATTAAAGCGATAGGTCAATAAAACAGAAAATAAATATGATTCGCTATCAGGATGGTAAGAGGATCGAAGATGAACTCTATCAAGAATCTGCTGTCCCTGATAGGCGAGACGGAGAGAATATTCAATCAAGTGTCACTGAAACCATCAATGGTGTAGCAACTATTTTTCTCCTCGACGCAAGTGCGAGTGTATCAGTAATGAATACACAATTCTTCCAAAAGGTAAGGCAAATAAAAAGACTGCCGATTTTGCCTGTTACGAACTGTAAGGTTATAGGAGCGCTGGGAAAAAAGACACAGATAATAAAGCACCAGACACAGGTTGAAGTTTCCTTTGGAAATAATAGCGTTTTGTGTACCTTCCTATTAATGGAAATCTTGTCAATACCGGTGTTACTGGATCTTGAGTTTTTACGGGACAGAGAAGCTGTAATTGAACTCGCCCGTGGAACATGTACACTTAAGTACAAACAGTGACCAATAACATTGAAGCTGAATCGGGAGTTCGGTGCGAACCTTCCGCTGATAAGAGAAGTGAATCTATCTGTCAGCAAACAGTAATTGTTAATGTAGAATATGACCACCCACGAAAATGTCACAGTAGCCGACGTAACGATGTACCCAGTAAGGTGAGTGACATAGCTGCAGCAATCGAGGAAAAGGTGAAAGAGGCAACTTGCATTGACGCTTCAGAGGCTGGACAGTTAACAAAATTATTATCCGGATACCATGAAGTATTGAGTAAAGGACCAGGTGTCATAAAAGATTATGATATGACGGTCTATCCACATAACAGCATATGTGGATGACCTTCTGCTAGCGACACATACGTGGGAGGAACATCTTAATTTAATACAAAACGTGCTAGACAAGTTTCTAGCAAAAAGGAGTAACAGTAAATTTAAAGAAATCCACGTTTGCTCGAAAGGAAATAAAATTCTTAGGTCACGTAATATCGCCTCAAGGTATAAAACCAGATCCTAGTAAAATGGAGGCAATTGCGAATTTTTCGTACCCACGGATGAAGAAACAACTTAAAAGTTTCATTGCCTTAGCATCTTTCTTAGAAGATTTCTGACAACTCAGCAGTTAAACAGTGAAGCATTGTTGAGTTTACTAAAGAAAAATGCACAATGGTGCTGGAAATGGCAATGCAAGGAAGACTTTGACAGTATCAAAGAGGTGCTTATCAAGCACCGATTTTACTTCAGCCGGATATGTCAAAAGATTTCTTTATTGCATCCGAGCCGGCCAGGGTGGCCGAGCGGTTCTAGACACTACAGTCTGGAATCGCGCGACCGCTACGGTCGCAGGTTCGCATCCTGCCTTGGGCATGGATGTGTGTGATGTCCTTAGGTTAGTTAGGTTTAAGTAGTTCTAAGTTCTAGGGGACTGATGACCTTAGAAGTTAAGTCCCATAGTGCTCAGAGTCATTTGAACCATTTATAGCATCCGATGCCTCGAATTATGGAATCGGAGCATGCCTGTTTCAAACTAAACACATCAATAATAAACTGGAAGTCAATATGATCGGTTTTGCGAGTAGGATATTAACCGAATGTGAACGATCCTACACAGTGACCGAGCTTGAGGCACTTGCCGTAGTATTTGCCTTAAAAAAAATTAGATACTATGTTTATAGGAAACATGTTAACGTCCTGTATTATTACCAGGATTTGAGTTTTATGTTAACTTGCAAGTTACTGATCGGGCGTTTAGCTCGGTGGACTCTAGCTCTGCAAAAATATGACTTTGAAATCAGGCGTGTCCATGGACCTGATAACGTAACTGGCGACGCATTATCCAAGCTTCAGGAAGGCTTAGCAGAGTTTGCGGCCTTAGTCGAAAATTCCACAGAGTATAAAATTCTGCTAGTAAGGGACAAAGCCACTAGAAAAAAATATCTAGCGCTGTGGACAAATCTAAAACAATGTCAAGAAAATGATCCGATGTGGAAGAACATCGAAGACGCATTGCGTCAGCAATGTGACAGTGCTTTCCACCTGTGTTATAAGTTAAACAATGATTCTGTTTTATAAATCAGATGCTCCTAACAGTAACTGGCGAGTGTGCATTCCATCAGACCAGCTTGATGATCTAATTCGGTTAACGCATCGAGCATGGGGGCATTTCGGCATTAACAAGTGTGCGATGAAAATAAATCAGTACTGTTACTACCCAAATTTTAAAAAAAAGGTTCAAGAACTTATCAGAACATGTAAAAAATGCCAGAAAGTGAAACCGAACAATGTATGCAGAGACAATGAATTGCATCCCATTACTGCAAAATGTCCACGGCAGATTGCAGCTATCGACATTGCAGGACCCCTACTAACTGCCAGAGGGGGGGGGGGGGGGGGGGGGAGGGCGGCGAAATATGTCCTAGCAGTGTGTGATTTATTCATAAAATATATAAAAATGTATCGACTTATGACATCAACTGCCAGAAGTATTGGTTTTCACCGAGCAGTAATCCGGTCGAAAGAACTTTTAGGGAACTAAATCTGTTTATTCGAATATACGCCCACAATAAGCACATTAAGTGGGTGGAATACCTAAATAGTTTCATGGAAACTTATAATAATTTACTGCATGTATCAACCGGTTTTGCGCCCGATGAACTCATGACCAAACAGAAGAATGAAGTAAACGAATGGGTTAATCCCAAACCAAAGGTCGAAGAAGAACGATAAACATAACAGAAGAAACCAGATACAGCTTTCAGAACATAAATCGCCAAGCAGAACTCCACAAGGCGAAGCTCGACAAAAAATTTACTAACATATAGCAAAATTGTATGGATGAATTGGTATTGTTGAGGACGCATCCCAAGGCATCGATAATCAAAAATAAAAATAAAAAATACCACTTACTGTACGAAGGACCATATAAAATAACTTCTATCCCACTTGATGGATGCTATATACTAGAAGACGTCAATACAGGAAAGAGAAAAGGTCTGTATTGTCATAGAGACATTAAAAATATTTACAATAGGAATCCAGTTTAAATGTCTGTGTAAACAGAATAATATGTTTAGTGCAAATACACTACAGCACAACTATAAATATGTAAATAGTACTTATAGTAAAATTCTTAGCATAAGAAATGTCATGATGTTATGAGTGTATTAGTCTGTAAGCTTTCATGCCAAACATTATAATATTCATGAAAAATTATGTCAAATATTGAGAATCTTAATGATAAGCGTTCTTACTCTGGAAAAGTCATTAACTTGACATAAGTATTTTGCCAAATACTATTTTATTAAATATAAAAAATTTGTCTTTTCTACGTAGGATAGAAAAATCCTCAATATAAAAAAATGTGTATCCGTAGATAATGTATTTGTTCATGTATGAGAGGGAACGTGTAAAAAATATTTCCATGAACCTGACCCATGTAGACGCACACACGCAACGGTTGTCAACTGTGTGTAAGTTGCAAATCCGTCAGAAACCGCTTTCACAATTAGTGAAAGTGTTCCAAATATGTACCGATTTGTGTACATAGTTTTCTTTACGTGATTGTATTTTCCGTATGCTCTTATGAGCATCTCTCTGTTAGGTGAACCGAACAAGGATATCTGTCCCATAATATGGTAATATTCCTAATGACAACATGTATGAATGACTAAATAGAAATACTAATAAATGTATGACATGAAAAGGGAAATGTACTGATATCTACACAGTTCAATAATGATCTTATGGTCAGAACAATGCAAAAGATTTTAAAGTCATATTGTCTCATATTTTATGTGACAGTCTATGATTTTTGTTATCTTGATATAATAATACGAACTGATGTGCCAATGTACAAGACCTCACTATCTTGTAAAGAGTCATTTGCGTATAAGATTTTCTGTCGAGTACTTTGAGTAATACTGGCAGCAGTCAGGACAGTGAAGCTTGTTTCACAAGAACTGAAAAAGTTTAGTGGACGTGTGAAAAACTGTGTTCTTTTTTGTAAAAAGTGATAAACAGTGATTAGACCTGTGATCATAGAACACATGAACACTCACAGAGTGTTAAATGTTAGCAGCAGTGACATAGACCTTGAAAACCTGTTAACAGCATTTATGACAACGTAGAACTGAAGACCTCACATTAAAGTGTCATAAGTCGTCTTCGCGTGCCCAATACTAAGTGACAGACTGTACAGCCAGCGGCGCGGCAACAATTTAATGTAACGCTGGCTACGTAGCGCCTCGCGGAAATGTTTACATACCGCAGGAAATAAACAGAGCGCACGATGGACACCTGTATGATAACGGAGCAGTGTGGTATATGTGCATACTGTGTTATGCCTAATTGCTAATCACTACATTTAAATGAAGAGTGTAAAGATACAGGACATCCACCAAAAACAAACTATTTCCATCCGTGTGAATGAAAGTGAAATGAGACTAAAAAACTTCTTCCACAGGATGAATATAGTTATTATCTTTCGACCTTTCATGTACCCATCTTATACGAGAGTGATGTGGAAAGACAGAAGGAACACCTGGTGTAGTACTACTTCCAGGCAGCAGCAGATCCAATCAGCAGCCGAAGCTCCAGCCACGCGGCGGGGGCGAACCAGCTGCAGCCTCTACCTGCCTGCGACCAGAGGCTCGACAGGGGGGGGGGGGGGGGGGGGGAGGGGGGAACGGTTCCGCGACGTCATCGGCGAATTGTTATTTGATCTTTTAACCTTGATTAAACACCACCATTAAAGATATTTTCTACCTCAGATGCAATTAACCGAAGTATAAAATTAGCATTTTCAACATATTACATGTTATCTTCGTGTCAAGCCTGACAATTACGAGTAGGTAACTGTATTTTCTTGAAGCCCCTTGAACGGTTTTATTCCCGGTTTTCCGTGTCCAGTGAACTCAAATGGGGAGGAGGGGGGGGGGCTAAGTTAATCCGGGACTATACAGTTACTGAAGCCATTTAAATACTCTCAACACTATTTGTGTCATGTATTAAACAATATTGTATCTGAACATTTGCATCATGAGAGCAATGAACCTACATGGATATGGTGGTCTGGACGTGGATTTGTATTTATTTCAATTGTAATCCGATCTAGTTAGTGTTTTTAAGTGTTAATTTTCAGCTCCGCAATTAGGAGCACAGCCATTCGCGCTAGTAACTTACAGCGGAGTTTACTAGTAGCCGGTATAAAAAATATGAAACATTTTTCATTGAGAATAACTTTAAATGCTACAGAATAGAGAACAAAAGGCTTAAAGACTTTTATCTGAATATATTAACTTGATGTAAATGGAATCGAGAGTAACAGTAGACAAATTGACTATCGTCTGTCTCCCGCCATCTTAGCAAAAATATCTCCGCGGCAGTTTTGAATAGAGAATTTTAACAAACATAAATTTTGTTTGATATAAATGAATGGAAATAAATGTGCACCGGTGTTCCCGAATCTACTTTAAAAGACAGAAACGTAATATTAATTTCTTATTTGCTGATGTATGAAGCCTAATTATTTCGGACGATTTACATGAAATATTTTAATAGGAGACATACGTCAGTGTTGTGCGCGGGTAGTATTTTGTGACTAAATCTTCCTTTTGCTAGAGAAAAGTGCTTCCATCTTAAGTAACAGTTGTGTAAAATCTGTTAAATGATATGTAATTTAGTGCCACTCACGCGACTTTACAGACAACATTTCTACACAGCGTCAAGTGGAGATATCTTTAACAGAGTGACAAATATTAGCCGGAATAATCATTTTTGAGATCAAACGAACTGTTACGCTGACAATAGGTAACTGGCTTTATATATTTTTTTATATACCTGAAATATCATTTACAAGTAATTAAAGTCACGAAATACTATAAACCGATTCCGCTGTCAGCATTACTCAAAGTACTCGACAGAAAATGTTGTATGTAAATGACACTTTACGTTGGTACATATATTCAGCTGCTCATTTTGCGAAAAACCCCTTTTTTGAATCCAGACCACCCTAAATCGGATATCTCGTTCATCCGCAACCTCAATTATTTCACAATCACAGTAACTTCGCTAGTAAAATCCCTGCATACCACAAAATAATAACAACACGTAAACCTTTACAATACGAAGAAATCGTAAACACAGTTTAGTGAACGAAAGATATGCTGAAAATGTCTTCTGTATCACAAAAAGTACACAGAATGTAACTGGTATAGGGGCAGATACTATATTTCTATTGGTGGCTGAGGACAGTGTATTGAACAGCATTACATCAATATTCACGTCATTTGTAGGCTAATAATTACAGCTAATACGAGTCGTTTGCTTTTAGATTGGTTAGTACTTTCAAGTACATTCGGCAAGAGCAAGCCATTAATGCTTGTTTTCCCTGTGCAGCAGGTGATGTATTAAAGTGTGGAAGCGTCGACGCAAAAATGGTTCGTCTGTACTAACAGGGGTAGTCCATGCAGTCGTGCAGTTACGACCGTACAGAAAGTATCTGGTAGTAAATTATGTGAAGTGCTTGTGGGGAGACTGTTTGACACAGAGAAAAGCAACCGAAGTACTGATTCATGCGTGTATTACGGTTCCACATCTACCCGTATACAGTCTACACCCAGCATATCAAACTGAGACTACTGACACCGTTATATCAAATACTGTGTGAGAATAATTTTTGTTCACTCGCTATTTTAGCGCTAAAATGCGGGTACAGTCCATGAGCTCTCAAGTTACCCTCCCGTTCCCGTCAGTGCCAGGAAAGAAACGATGATAAAAGAAAATTTTACCAACTCGTGCCACAGAATCTAGCAAGTTTTGTCACTCCCAGCTATCAGGTACCTGGTGCAGGCTACATCCACCGCTTATAACACTGCAACAGCATCTACGTAGCTTATATAATCAAATACCAAGTTTGGCTTATTACCTACTAATCCCCAACAGAACAAATAGTCCTGTCACGGAAAAGCCACGTATAACACTACCGTCCGCTACTGCTATGCCATAACCTCAAAGTTTATGGTATAAAGCAACAGAGCAGTGTTACCCTCTGAGAGGAATTTTGTTATATTGACCGTGTTGTACCTAACGAAGGTGGCTTATTGGAGGTGAAAGTCGGAATTACGTAAATACTCAAACAGTAACAAGTAATATTTTACCCAGCTACACTGTTTAAAGAATAAAGAAAACGGTCGCCAGCCTAATTAGGCAAGAGAAAGATTAACGTTCTTTTTTTAAGAAAGTAGGTACGAGTAACTTTAACGGACAAGCACAACCTATATTTTGCCACACGCGAGTGCAATGAACTCTGACACCTGCATATGTTCACGGTTAAGATTGGAAGCTGACAGAGCAGGACAGACTATTTGCATAAATCTAACAGATGACGAAACACACCATTACTTTCAGGGCTCATTCAAACCGAATAAGTTTTATAACATTATTATTAATATTCACTGCAGAATCATAAATTAGACATAGGTTAAGTATTATTTTTCAAACACTTTCCTCGTTGACATAAAATTATAAATGTAGTTCTCTGCAAAATTATGAGCTGGTCACAGGTTAAGTCTCTCTCAGTTAAATACTTTACTATTTAAAATGAAAGTTAATTGGAATTCACTAACAGGTTACTTCTCACTGTCTTTTGAATAAATAAATTATTGTTTTCATACATAGTGGTCTTCCTGTTACTTGTTACCTGGTATTAGCACAATAGACAAACTGTGGATCCTGTTATACTATTAATATGCACTTCCAATACACAAAAGATACAAAAACTTAGCAAACATGAATATATAACTTTCCAGTATTGCAGTGTTCCACTTTTACTACAGTGAAACACAATGTTGATAAATTTGCAAGAACTGACTCACCTTTTAAAATTTACTACTATGATCATTAACTAAGTAAAATTTTATCAGCCTCAGTTTTAACAACTTTTAATCTTTAAAAGAAACAGCAAATTGTCTTTATTACCACAATCTTCTACTGTCAAGTAAATGATTAAATAGGTGTCTCTGAAACTTCACAAAACTACATTTACTACCCCACACAATTTCACTAAATCCACAGTAAATCTGAATATTCCCTTCTTACCAAAGATCAAACAACTTTATTTAATTAACTATTTGGCTTTGAGGCTCTCATTTTTTTCACAAACTAGGACACTCGGTTATCATAGTTCAAATGGAGAGGAACCTGAGAGGTGTTGTGATAGGGAAAAAATCAAGGTAGGTACATAAATTCAGTTATAAGTTACCTTATATTTGTGCACACTAAAACATCCAATAAGCTGATCCTTCACTGAACATTATTAAAGTATTACGTTACAGTGATTGCGCAATGTGGTGGCAACTCCATGTTGATAGGTGGATTTGCAAGCAGAATTGCTGGACTCTGTCCCTTCTTGGTGGCGATGATAGATACCAATTCCGGAATCGTTCCAGCGTTTTATCCACCCATCCGAGGCATTGGTAAGCGGCAGGAAAAGTCTCTCTCGGAACCAGCACAATACACAACTTTTACATGGGCAGTGCACAGTTTGGTAGCTCGTCCCCGACTGACTCTTGTTTCACCTTTTCTACCTATGCCAACCACAATTTGCGCGCGCTACTCAGTTCCTTTCCCGAGGGGAACCACAATACATTTTACATAAAACATAACTAAGAATCAGCAGTTAACATAACAACAAACAAACATTTTCAATAAAACAGAACCTTTGCACACATTAACATTTCTATAAAAAAATTATTTAAACAAAATTCCAAATATATACAGTAACTTTTGTCTCCCTCCAATTGGGACAAAGAATTTAAATGACAGATACACTACATTGCATAGAATCAAATCATGACATCAAAGTTTTTTTACAAAGAAAGTAATATACAATTTTGTGTTATCGATTCAATCAAACACATTTACAGGTGCTCAACGATGTAACATTAAATAAAACAAAAGAAAAAATAAATTAGTAGAGCATTAGAGCTATGGTTTTACAAGCTTTCCTGCAGCCCGCCAGACGAGACGGTGGATCTTTGTATCAGCATGAGATTGCCCCCCATCATAAGGCAGCATGTGTGACGCAATGATTTGTGGACGATAACACTACTAAAATGGACTGACATTCCCAGAGTCCCGAACTGAACCAAATGGAACACCTTTGACATGGATTATAAAGTCTACTTCACACGAGACTCTTGTGTCGAACATCAGTACCTTCTCCGGCTTCGATTCTTGAGAAGGAATGGGCTGCTATTCCTCATCCAAAGTGTCCCCAGCATAGTTAAAGCTGTAACAAAGGCGAAGGGTGGACGCACACCGTATTACAGGGCGGTGTCAAAGGTCATGTAAGGCCTAATACCGGCTCTGACCCCATTTTGTCCAGTGTAGCGCAGCAACTCTCCCTAGCATGGACTCAACAAGTCGCTGGAAGTGACCTGCGAAAATATCGAGCGATGCTGCCTCTCTAGCCGTCCTTAATTACGAAACTGTTGCCAGTGCAGGATTTTGTGCACAAACTAACCTCCCCATTGTGTCCCATAAATGTACGATGGGATTCATTTCGGGTGATCTGGGCGACCAGATCTTTCGCTCAAGTTGTCCAGAATGTTCTCACAGGGCGCATTGTCATCCATAAAAATTTCATCGTTATTTGGGAACATGAAGTCCATGGATAACTGCATATCGTCACCAAGTAGCCACACATAACTAATTCCAGTCAATTATCGGTTCAGTTGGACCAGAGGACCCAATTCACTGCATGTAAGCACAGCCGACACAATAATGTTGACAACCTGGGTCCATGGCTTACAGGGGTTTGCACCACACTCGAACCCCACCATCAGCTCTTACCAACTGTAACTGGGACTCATCTGAGCAGGGCCATGGTCTTACGGTCGTTTCGGGTCCAACTGATATGGTCACGAGCCCAGGAGAGGCTCTGCAGGGAATGCCGAGTTGCTAGCAAAGGCTCTCGCCTCGATAGTCTTCTGCCATAGCCCAGTAACGCCAAACTTTCGCCGCCCTGTCCTAACAGATACGTTCGTCGTACATAGAACATTGCTTTCTGCAGCTGTTTCACGAAAGTGTTGCTTGTCTGTTAGCACTGACATCTCTAAGCAAACTCCACTGCTCTCGGTCGTTAATTGAAGCTGTCGGCAACTGCATTGTCCGCGGTGAGAGGACATGCCTGAAATTTGATATTCTCGGCTCACTCATGACGCCGGCCGGAGTGGCCGAGCGGTTCTAGGCGCTACAGTCTGGAACCGCGCGACCGTTACGGTCGCAGGTTTTACTCCTGCCTCGGGCATGGATGTGTCTCATGTCCTTAGGTTAGTTAGGTTTAAGTAGTTCTAAGTTCTAGGGGACTGATGACCTCAGAAGTTAAGTCCCATAGTGCTCAGAGCCATTTGAACCATTTTACTCCTGGCAAAGGAATTTTAATTAATTCTTTCTCATTAAAGTGCAATGAACACCTATAATAACCAGACGAACTACACAGTGAATAGCAGTAGTTATCAACAGCATATGCAAGCAATTACAGAATTAAAAAAAAAAAAAAAACTTTATCCCTCTTAACCACAATCTTCACTTCTACCTTTCAATAATTTAGCACAGGAATTATTCCCAAAGGCTTACACAAGACTAAATGGCACCAGATAAGAATTACAAATCACAAATGCAATAAGGTAACACCGTACACATACCTATATAACAACTATTCAGTTTGGTTTTTTCCTGATATAACAAATTGGAAAGGGGGGGGCCCACAAATTGTCCCTGCTTTATATATGCAAACTCTACACACCTTTCAGAAATATTTTGAATTTTTATGAAAGCTGAATTATTTCCCCACTTAAGATCACTTATCTTGCAGTGTTTTAATACCATCTGCACTGATAATACTTTCTACAAACTTCAGAAAAAACTTCAATTAAAAGTTAACTTTAAACAGCATCAAAACCAAATGCTTTATAACACCACTTGTGAAGCAAGTGATTTTCACTGACAACTTTTATACTGCTGACCATTAAAACACTGACATATGTAAAATAGAAGCAAACCAAAACCCATTGGATCTGACTATACACATTTATATATTTTTGCATTCAGAAATTAGGCACAATCAAATAACACAGATTATTATTATCAGCTTTTACACACAGGATACCCAGTCTATAGTAATTTTGAGGAGAGGACCCTGTTACGTACCATGAAAGGAGTAAATTCATGGTTCGGGAATATTTCACTATGTCACACAACAATTTTCGCATTTTTTAACAGAAATTGGCCGAGAAATAAATGTGTTGCTTTACTTATTCAACGCCCCTCGTATTTAAAGATACAACAGTAATACGATACCCCATTCAGGTGGACAGTTCAGAGCCGTTTCCGTGACAGTGGAGAGGTGTTCAGTTATGTAAACGCGTACAGCCTCTCAACAGGACAACGGAGGACCCATCATCGGCTCGGAACGGTTACGAGCAGTCTTAAATAAACATCACCGAATGCGCGACGGAGCGTCAGAAATATTTAACCGTGCCTCCGAACAATTAAGACGCATAGTGCATGAGGCGGTGTGGGCTGCTGGGAGTGATCTGGATTCCCGTCACGTAGCGGCGGTAGAGTGGGCAGGAGGCGCGGATAAAAACGGCTGCTGCCGGTGTGTTGGGAGGCAGCGGCGGGTCGCGTTTAATGTTCCTCGCAGTCGGAGGGCAGCGGTAGCTATACTGCCAACGTTTACTGCCCGCAGTCCTTCAGCTGGTGCCTCGCTGCTGATCCACGCATCACGCAACGCGTCCTTCCCATCCCGGCTCCGACTTTGTGCTCGCTCTTCCAAAACGCCTCGGGTTGTACAGTCGCAGCGCACGGAAAGGCGTGCGTCGTCACTCATAAGCTCCCTGGATAAAGATAAAAAATATGCGGACACCTATTAGTGGACAGTACACCAAGGTAATTCATGGGATGGGGATGCGCACGTATAGAGATGGGGGCAGAATGGCGCACACAAGTTATAAAATGGCAGTCCACTGGTGGAGCTATCATCTGTACTCGGGTGATTCATGTGGAAAAGTTTCCTACGCGTTTATCGCCGCACGACGGATTCTAGCCGGCCAGAGTGGCCGAGCGGTTCTAGGCGCTACAGTCTGGAAGCGCACGACCGCTACGGTCGCGGGTTCGAATCCTGCCTCGGGCATGGACGTGTGTGATGTCCTTAGGTTAGCTAGGTTTAAGTAGTCCTAAGTTCTAGGGGACTGACGACCTCAGAAGTTAAGTCCCATAGTGCTCAGAGTCATTTGAAACATTTTTTCACTCATGACACTGTGGATCTCGCAATAATGAATTCTCTAACGATTTCTGAAATGAAATGTCCCATGGGTCTAGTGCCAACTTCCATTTTGCGTCCACAGTCTTTTAGCATGCGTCAAAAAATGGCTCTGAGCACTATGGGTCTTAACTTCTGAGGTCATCAGTCCCCTAGAACTTAGAACTACTTAAACCTAACTAACCTAAGGACATCACACACGTCCATGCCCGAGGCAGGATTCGAACCTGCGACCGTAGCGGTCGCACGGTTCCACACTGTGGTGCCTAGATCCACTCAGCCACCCCAGCCGGCGCCAAGAGTAAAGACAGATTCATTTGAAATAATGTTTTCATATTATTATGTCTAATTACACTAGCGACCGTTTTATACTTCATTTAAAGGTACTCTGTTACTGTACTTTTTTACAAAATTTTAGTCTTTCTGTTATCTACTAATTGCTACCATTACGAAATTCACGTTCGATTCCCTCTGTCTGTTAGGTAACACACGGTCAAAACTTCCAAAATCCTCCCAGAGGGTAATACCTACTGTGGGTTTAAGTCATATTTAGGCAAATTGCAGCGGTAGTGTTATATTTGGGTTCCTTGTGACAGGTTTGTAAGTTCCGTAATTAGGAAACGGTGTAGCACAAACGCGCGGGAACGCCAGAAAAAGTGTTATATTGCCTCTATAGTTTCATGAAGTTCTGATACGTGGCGGTGCCAAATGCAATATTCAAAATGGCGTCTGTAGCGCAGGTGGCTTTCAAGCATAGAGCTGTCACTGAGTTTCTTTCGGCTGGAAACTGGAGCATCGCAGATATTCACAGGTGCTTGCAGAACGTCTACGGAGACCTGGCAGTAAACAAAAGCACGGTGAGTCCTTGGGCGAGGATTCTGTCATCATCGCAACTAGTTCGCGCAAACCTGTCATATTTCCCGTGCGCCGGCCAGCCGCGCACAGCTGTGACGCCCGCAATGTTGGAATGTGTGGACACTCTAATTCGAGCTTGTCGACGCATCGCTGCTGAAATGGACGTCTTTTGGGACTCTGAAGGGGTTGTTCTTTTTGATGTCCTCCCTCGTGGTGCAACGATCAAATCTGAAGTGTACTGTGCTACCCTCAGGAAATCGAAGAAACGATTTCACGTGTTCGTCGCCATAAAAATACAAACAGACTTCTTCTCCATGACGAAGCAAGGCTTCACAAAACTCTGCACACATGAGAGGAGCTCACAAAACTTCATTGGACCGTTCTTTCTCATCCACCCAACAGTCCAGATCTTGCACCTTCAGAATTCCACGTGTTTGGCCCAATGAAAGAGGCACCCCGCGGGAAGCAATGTGTGGGGAGGTTATTCACAAAGCATGACTTTGTAAGGTTTTGAGAACAGAACAACAACTTGTAAGCTGTAATTATTTTGATTTAATGTTGCAATCTTGTCACAGAAGTACGCTCATTTACACAGTTTACAATATGGCAATGTTACGACAGTTGTCAAACGAACGCTTCTCGCCCTCAGAAAGTGAAATAATCCTAAACACAACAATAGTAAATTTTAACTACAAGTTTCTTTACAAAATTATTCTTACGCCTATTTCATGATGTTGGTCAGTACTACGATAAATCATCCGATTCCGCTCCAAAGTTCAGTACTACACTCCTGGAAATTGAAATAAGAACACCGTGAATTCATTGTCCCAGGAAGGGGAAACTTTATTGACACATTCCTGGGGTCAGATACATTACATGATCACACTGACAGAACCACAGGCACATAGACACAGGCAACAGAGCATGCACAATGTCGGCACTAGTACAGTGTATATCCACCTTTCGCAGCAATGCAGGCTGCTATTCTCCCATGGAGACGATCGTAGAGATGCTGGATGTAGTCCTGTGGAACGGCTTGCCATGCCATTTCCACCTGGCGCCTCAGTTGGACCAGCGTTCGTGCTGGACGTGCAGACCGCGTGAGACGACGCTTCATCCAGTCCCAAACATGCTCAATGGGGGACAGATCCGGAGATCTTGCTGGCCAGGGTAGTTGACTTACACCTTCTAGAGCACGTTGGGTGGCACGGGATACATGCGGACGTGCATTGTCCTGTTGGAACAGCAAGTTCCCTTGCCGGTCTAGGAATGGTAGAACGATGGGTTCGATGACGGTTTGGATGTACCGTGCACTATTCAGTGTCCCCTCGACGATCACCAGTGGTGTACGGCCAGTGTAGGAGATCGCTCCCCACACCATGATGCCGGTTGTTGGCCCTGTGTGCCTCGGTCGTATGCAGTCCTGATTGTGGCGCTCACCTGCACGGCGCCAAACACGCATACGACCATCATTGGCACCAAGGCAGAAGCGACTCTCATCGCTGAAGACGACACGTCTCCATTCGTCCCTCCATTCACGCCTGTCGCGACACCACTGGAGGCGGGCTGCACGATGTTGGGGCGTGAGCGGAAGACGGCCTAACGGTGTGCGGGACCGTAGCCCAGCTTCATGGAGACGGTTGCGAATGGTCCTCGCCGATACCCCAGGAGCAACAGTGTCCCTAATTTGCTGGGAAGTGGCGGTGCGGTCCCCTACGGCACTGCGTAGGATCCTACGGTCTTGGCGTGCATCCGTGCGTCACTGCGGTCCGGTCCCAGGTCGACGGGCACGTGCACCTTCCGCCGACCACTGGCGACAACATCGATGTACTGTGGAGACCTCACGCCCCACGTGTTGAGCAATTCGGCGGTACGTCCACCCGGCCTCCCGCATGCCCACTATACGCCCTTGCTCAAAGTCCGTCAACTGCACATACGGTTCACGTCCACGCTGTTGCGGCATGCTACCAGTGTTAAAGACTGCGATGGAGCTCCGTATGCCACGGCAAACTGGCTGACACTGACTGCGGCGGTGCACAAATGCTGCGCAGCTAGCGCCATTCGACGGCCAACACCGCGGTTCCTGGTGTGTCCGCTGTGCCGTGCGTGTGATCATTGCTTGTACAGCCCTCTCGCAGTGTCCGGAGCAAGTATGGTGGGTCTGACACACCGGTGTCAATGTGTTCTTTTTTCCATTTCCAGGAGTGTATTTAGGATGACAAAAAAGTCTACGGAGGATGGTTAGTTTCGTGACAAGTTGAGCAAAACATTACCCAAAGTTGCTCGAGTTTACAGTGGACACAAGCTGGTGAACCAACAAGTTTACACCTCTGCTAGCAGTATTTACCTTAGCTGCGATGAGTTGTCGTCTGCATGGCTGCTTTCGTCCTCTGAAATTCCTATAAAAACTGATAAGCTTTTGCTGATTTTTCCAGCAGAAGCTCTCCCTATGTTTCTCGTTAGGCAATAAAACAGGTACTCAGCCCTAGTCTTGGAATATGGCGATATGCAAGCACATGGCTGGAGCAGCGTGCATAATAAAATGCCCTCTCAGTCCTAGCAAGAACAATTAACTAACTGGCTGGTTCGTTTCTCCCAAGTTGGAGCTCAACGACACTACAGCTAATATCTAGCTGAATGTCAGCCACAGTCAACACAGAGTTCACACAAATTTCTCCTCGGTGTCGTACAGAGCGTTATGCACTCCATTCTGCACTTGACCCCAGTTCATATAACAGACCCAAAAAATTTCACTCTTGTCTTTCTCGTAGTCGAACTGTCTCCCCACCTGGGTTCTTTCGTTCTCCACGTCACGGCTTGTTTTCGACCAATAGGAGCGTTCCTCTTATTTTTGTGGAAACTCTCTGCCAAATGCAAGGGCCCTACCGTTAAACTGAGTCAAAATCTCGGCACTTTACTGCTTTCTAGTTCGTTTACACCGATCGTATGTTTTGTGGCCGCTCCAAACTCCTAAAAGTTACATCGTACATCACAAGTGTACCACTCGCTGTTCACGTGATCAACTGCGTCACTGGTTTCGTTCGTATCCATTTGGAATTCCAAAACTCAGTTTTCTAACGCTTCTTTCTGTGCTACTTCTGGTGGCCCGTTACTTGGAGACATTTTGTGCACACTCCAGACGCCTAAAAGTTACAGGCGTATATCACATGTGTACCACTTGTTGTTCACGTGATCAACAGTGTCACTGGTTTCGTTCGTATCCATTTGGAATTCTGAAACTCAGTTTTCTAACGCTTCTTTCTGTGCTACTTCTGGTGGCCCGTTACTTGCTCTCCAGTATGCGTCACCTGTCCAGTCGCTGACTTCCACCACGGGAAGACCCCTAAGAGGTTTCCATGATGCCTCCCCTGGTGCGGCCTCTTCTTCTGCTCAAGCGTGCTTCCACACAAAATGTTTCCTCTCCCCTCTTGTTTCACCTTGTGCTCATTGACATGCATTATATAGGTGCAGTGTGTTAATTCCGTCGACTGAGTGTCATCCCTTTTGCATTACATACTTTAGGCAAATCTGCTCATTACCGCCAAAGTAAGTTAGATGCCATATTCACCTATCCATTACGATCTATAAAACTCTTATGTAAGGTGCGAAATTGACCTTAATTTATTCTGCCACCTTACACATTGGTTCTGACGTCCACCACTAGAGCTGAACGATGAGGATATACAGGCTTTCCCAGTAAGGTGGGATAAGGTTGTTGCATTGAAAGGAGTTTATGTTGAAAAACAGGGTAATAGTACTTTGGACCCAAAAGAGTGGAGAATAATTTAGCTCATTGCAATCCTGAATAAAATTAGTCTGCTTTCAGAACAAAAGTGTTACTTAGAACAAAATTGTTACTTACTCAACCCTCAACGTACTAGCGAAAGCGAGATTCAACTAATTTAGTGGTATTATTGCTTCCTGGTGAGATGGTGTACCCTAAGGCGGTCCTGGAAGCGATTATTTAAGTTATGCTGTAAGGAATGACGAGGTTCTCAGCAGAATCGGCAAAAAAGAAATAGGTGACAAATAATGACAAGAAGAAAGGACCAGATAGCAGGACATTCTGAAAATGTACGTTTGGAGTACAGCATTGTGTGGTAGTGAAACGTGGACTGTGGGAAAATCGTAACAGAAGAGAATCGAAGCATTGTCAATGCAGGCTACAGGCGAATGTTGAATATTAGGTGGAGTGATAAGGTAAAGAATGAGGAAGTTTTCCGCAGAATAGGTGTGGAAAAGGATATATGGAGAACAAAGACAAGTAGGAGAGACAGCATGATAGGACACGTTTTAAGACACCAATGAATAATTTCCTTGATACTGAAGGGAGCTACAGAGACTACGCATTGTAAGGGAAGACAGGTATTGGAATATATTCAACAAATAACTGAGAATGGTGGCTGTAAGAGCTGCTCTGAGATGAAGAGGTTAGTACAGAAGGGCCGTTTCAACACGTCATAAGTTTACGGAAAAAAGAAAAACCTGGTTAGAGCGCTACAAGGATCTGTGCACAACAAGAAAGGAAGTCGGCCAAGAAGAAGATAGAGAAAACGTTGTGCTCAATAATACAGAATAGAAATAAGTAGTAAAAACATTTAAACACAATAAAAATGCATCGATAATACTAATGTTGAACTAATTAAATAATTAGCAGATAAAAGTATAAAAAATTTGCAACACTTTACTGCTGGTGAAGCAAATACAGTACATTCCACAGCAAGGGAAGCAAGCAATGTTCTCCCTTATACTCTAGAATAAAAACCTGTCAAACTGCGAAAACTATCAAAGGATGAGCTAATTAAAAATGGCCTACAGTACTCTATAAGCATTATAAGGAGAATCAGCAAATTTGTTGAAGTCATTCCAAAAGAAGAGGAATCATGATTTGAGAGAGGCGGAAGCTGTGTGGGTAACGTAGTTGTGGGACAACATACGGAGAAGAATAGGAAAAGTCACAATTATATTATTCTACATCTACATATCTACCACTAGTAGTGATTTCATTTCTTATTCCACTCGGCAAACGCAGCGAGAGATATTATTCTACATCTACATATCTACCACCAGTAGTGATTTCATTTCTTATTCCACTCGGCAAACACAGCGAGAGATAAACTACTGTATACATGCTTCCGTGTGAGCCCTAATTTGTTTATCTTATCTTCGTGGTCCTTATGTGAAATGTTCACTGAAGAGCCAAAGAAACTGGTACACCTGCCTAATATCGTTTAAGGCCCCCGCAATGACGCCAAAGTACCGCAACACGATGTGAGATGGACCCAACTAAGGTCCGGAGGGAACTGACCCGTGAATCCTGCAGGGCTGTCTATAAATCCGTAAGAGTACGAAGAAGTGGAGATCTCTTCTGAACAGCACGTTGCAAGGCATCCAAGATATGGTCAATAATATTCGTGTCTGGGGAGTTTGGTGGCCAGCGGAAGTGTTTAAACCGAGAAGAATGTTCCTGGAGCCACTCTGTAGCAATTCTGGACGTGTGGGGTATCGAATTGTCCTCGTGGAATTGCCCACGTTCGTCGGAATGCACAGTGGAAGTGAACGGATGCAGATGATCAGAAGGGATACTTACGTACGTGTCACCTGTCAGAGTCGTATCTAGACATATCAGGGGTCCGATAATACTCCAACTGCACCCGCCCTACACCATTACAGAGCCTCCACCAGCTTCAACAGCCCCTTGCTAACATGCAGGGTCCATGGATTCATGATGTTGTCTCCATACCCGTACACATCCATCCGCTCGATACAATGTCAAACGAGACACGTCCGACCAGGCAACATGTTCCAGTCATCAACAGTCTAATGTCGGTGTTGACTGGTCCAGGTGAGGCGTAAAGCTTCGTGTCGTGCAGTCATCAAGAGTGCACGAGTAGGTCTTCGGCTTCCAAAGCCCATATAAATGATGTTTCGTTGAATGGTTCGCACGTTGACATTTGTTGATGGCCCAGCACTGAAATCTGCAACAATTTTCGGAAGGGTTGCACCTCTGTCATGTTGAACCATTCTCTTCAGTCATCGTTGGTCCCGTTCTTGCAGGATCTTTCTCTGGTCGCACCGATGTCGGAGATTTGATGTTTTGTCGGATTCCTGATATTCACGGTACATTCGTGAAATGGTCGTACAACTCTACAATTCAAACAACTGTACAATTCAAATCCGTAGTTAAGTGGGAGCGTTGTAAGGAACAAACTCTTTTGGTTATTACTGTGTACTACACTCCTGGAAATTGAAATAAGAACACCGTGAATTCATTGTCCCAGGAAGGGAAAACTTTATTGACACATTCTTGGGGTCAGATACATCACATGATCACACTGACAGAACCACAGGCACATAGACACAGGCAACAGAGCATGCACAATGTCGGCACTAGTACAGTGTATATCCACCTTTCGCAGCAATGCAGGCTGCTATTCTCCCATGGAGACGATCGTAGAGATGCTAGATGTAGTCCTGTGGAACGGCTTGCCGTGCCATTTCCACCTGGCGCCTCAGTTGGACCAGCGTTCGTGCTGGACGTGCAGACCGCGTGAGACGACGCTTCATCCAGTCCCAAACATGATCAATGGGGGACAGATCCGGAGATCTTGCTGGCCAGGGTAGTTGACTTACACCTTCTAGAGCACGTTGGGTGGCACGGGATACATGCGGACGTGCATTGTCCTGTTGGAACAGCAAGTTCCCTTGCCGGTCTAGGAATGGTAGAACGATGGGTTCGATGACGGTTTGGATGTACCGTGCACTATTCAGTGTCCCCTCGACGATCACCAGTGGTGTACGGCCAGTGTAGGAGATCGCTCCCCACACCATGATGCCGGGTGTTGGCCCTGTGTGCCTCGGTCGTATGCAGTCCTGATTGTGGCGCTCACCTGCACGGCGCCAAACACGCATACGACCATCATTGGCACCAAGGCAGAAGCGACTCTCATCGCTGAAGACGACACGTCTCCATTCGTCCCTCCATTCACGCCTCTCGCGACACCACTGGAGGTGGGCTGCACGATGTTGGGGCGTGAGCGGAAGACGGCCTAACAGTGTGCGGGACCGTAGCCCAGCTTCATGGAGACGGTTGCGAATGGTCCTCGCCGATACCCCAGGAGCAACAGTGTCCCTAATTTCCTGGGAAGTGGCGGTGCGGTCCCCTACGGCACTGCGTAGGATCCTACGGTCTTGGCGTGCATCCGTGCGTCGCTGCGGTCCGGTCCCAGGTCGACGGGCACGTGCACCTTCCGCCGACCACTGGCGACAACATCGATGTACTGTGGAGACCTCACGCCCCACGTGTTGAGCAATTCGGCGGTACGTCCACCCGGCCTCCCGCATGCCCACTATACGCCCTCGCTCAAAGTCCGTCAACTGCACATACGGTTCACGTCCACGCTGTCGCGGCATGCTACCAGTGTTAAAGACTACGATGGAGCTCCGTATGCCACGGCAAACTGGCTGACACTGACGGCGGCGGTGCACAAATGCTGCGCAGCTAGCGCCATTCGACGGCCAACACCGCGGTTCCTGGTGTGTCCGCTGTGCCGTGCGTGTGATCATTGCTTGTACAGCCCTCTCGCAGTGTCCGGAGCAAGTATCGTGGGTCTGACACACCGGTGTCAATGTGTTCTTTTTTCCATTTCCAGGAGTGTATTTGAAATGGATAATGTGTACGGGTGTGGACCCTGCATGTCAGCAAGGGACTGTTCAAGCTGGTGGAGGATCTGTAATGATGTGGGGCGCTTGCAGTTGGAGTGATATGGGACTCCCGGACATGCTATGTCCTATCGCTCGCCGACCGAAGTGGCCGTGCGGTTAAAGGCGCTGCAGTCTGGAACCGCAAGACCGCTACGGTCGCAGGTTCGAATCCTGCCTCGGGCATAGATGTTTGTGATGTCCTTAGGTTAGTTAGGTTTAACTAGTTCTAAGTTCTAGGGGACTAATGACCTCAGCAGTTGAGTCCCATAGTGCTCAGAGCCATTTGAGCCACCTATCGCTCGTGCGCCGACTGTAGCACTACGTTCAGACTTAGTTAAAGCTCGATAACCTGCCATTGTAGAAGCAACAACCGACATTTATTCTCTTATATAGGCGTACCCGACCGTAGCGCCGTAATATTCCTGTTTACATACCTTTGCATTTGAATACGCATGCCTATACCAGTTTCTTTGGCGCTTCAGTTTATTTTGGCTGCAATAGAATCGTTCTGGTCAGCTTCAAATGCCAGTAAAAGTAATCAAAAAGAGAGAATAGCTGTGCAGGTTTAGGATTAGATTTCAGTTTATTTAACATTCTCTTTAGCATTTTTGTTAATGACATACTGTTGAAATGGATGAATGTCATTCCATTTTATTCTTTTAACTTTGCGATGTGAACTGTGAAATGAGAAATCTGCTTGAAGATGACCAAGTAATTATTGTTATGAAGAGCAACTTACCAGTTACGAAAGGTATGTGGCTCGTACAGCTTTCAAACATAAGTTATGAAATGGAACGTAACGTTTGCGAAATAAATGTTTTCTTGAGATAACAAAATATTACCTAAGTTACGGCTCTGATGTCGTCGTTTCAACTGTAATTCATTCGTAATGTTTATGGTTCTTCGCTATCAAAGGATGGTGGACGCATCGAGTCAGTTAATTAAATATAATAATTCTACTAGTTTCCTGAAAGCGCACAACAAATAAATGCTAGGATGCTTTTGAGATAAGCTACTGTAAGTCACTGTAGTGCACACTAACTCTTTGTGGTAATGTCATTACCATCACCTACATTCTTAGCTCCATCGTTCCCTGTGCGCAGGGGATGCATTGCGAGCTGTGAGAGACTGGTCAGACAGATTACAAGGTTGGTGCAGCCACAAATCTTTCGGAGCATGCTAAATGTTAAACATGGGGTTCCTCACCAGGCGATCCCTATGTATTCTCAAGATGACCTAACTACATCGTCGATTAAAACTTCAGAGGGCACAAGATAATCGAGCCTCGACAGTTGGTCCATGGAAACGTTTCTTGTTACACTAGGTCATCAGTCGTGTAGAGAAAAGCCGTCACCCACAAGAACGGCTGCTCGAAACATGCAGCGTGCGACAGTTACAGGGCGGTGGGGGCAGCGGAAGTGGTGCTCACATCAGAAGTGTAAGTTGCTTGTATACATAACATGAGATCACAGAAGTCCTGCGATAGCGATATGGACATATACCGATGACGGTACTACTGTATTCACGAGGTATAAAAGGGCAGTGCACTGGCAGAACTGTCATTTGTACTCAGGTGATTCATGTGAAATGGTTTCCGACGTGATTATGGTAGCACGACGGGAATTAAAAAACTTTGAACGCGGAACGGTAGTTGAAGCTAGATGCATGGGACACCCCATTTCGTAAATCTTTAGGGAATTCAATATTCCAAAATCCACACTGTCAAGTGAGTGCCTAGAATACCACATTTCAGACATTACCTCTCACCGTGGACAACGCAGTGGCCGACGGCCCTCACTTAACGACAGAGAGCAGCTGCGTTTACGTAAAGTTGTCAGTGCTGACAGATCATCAACAAAGCGTGAAATAACCGCAGAAATCAATGTGGGACGTATGAGGGTAATCCCAAAAGTAAGGTCTCCTATTTTTTTTTATAAGTACAGAACTCTGTTTGTGTGGCAGTTGGTCATACTGTTATGAAGGGTGCTTCACGTGCTGTGTGTAAATAGGCGCACGCCGCGCTGAGGCGCTCAGTCTTTGCGTGGCAGCCGTTGAGAATGGAGCTCTCGTTGGAATTGCAAGTAGTTTTTCGGTTTTTGAACGCAAAGGGCACTGCGTCGATTCAAAACCATCGCCAATTGACGGAAGAGTATGGTAAGTCGCGCATGGGTGTCAAAAATATTCGTAAGTGGTGTAGAGAGTTTGCAGCTGGTCGGACCGAAATTCACGACGAACAAAGGAGCGGGAGATGGTCAATTTCTGAGGAGGCAGTGTTGAAGGTTGAGAAAAGTATCCTTGAACATCGGATCACCCTGGATGATCTCTGCACGTTGGTTCCTGAGAGTTCCCGAAGAACCGCTCACAGAATTTTAACGGAAACATTGAACTACCGGAAGGTGTGCGTAAGATGGGTGCCACGCACGCTGACTGAGGACCACATGCGGCAACAGTTGGTGCTTCCCGCACATTTTTTCACCGCCTTGCAGCCCAACAGGACAACTTTCTGGACTCAATTGTCACGCGTGACGAAACCTGGGCATACCGCCTTACACCTGAGACCAAGCAACAGTCACACCAGTGGCGGTATCCTTCTTCGCCAAAGCCGCGGAAATTGAAACAAACACAGTCTGCCGGTAAAGTCAAGAAAAAGGTTTTTTGGGATCGGAAAGGGTGTTGGTCGACTTTATGCCCACTGGGACAACAATTAACGCTGACAGGTACTGTGAGACACTGTAAAAACTAAAAAGGGGAATTCAGAACCGGAGAAGAGGAATGTTGAGCAAGGTCGTACACATTCTCCATGACAACGCTCGCCCATACATCGCTCGGCAAACCGTTGCTCTCCTCGAACAGTTTCAATGGATCATAATCACCCACCTACCCTATAGTCCTGACTTGGCGCCCAGTGACCATCACCTGTTCCCTAGGTTAATAGAGCATTTGGCAGGAAAGCGATTCAGCTCCGACGACGAGGTGAAAGAAGTGGTTCATAACTTTCTGAACAAGCATGGCGGCGAGGTGGTATGGCATGGGCATACATAAATGCCAAAGCGCCTACAAAAATGCATCGACAGAAATGGTGATTATGTCGAAAAATAACTAAATTTTCAAGCTGTAAACTGATGTAAACCATTGTAGAAGTAAACGGGTCTACGTACTTATAAAAAATAAGAGACCTTACTTTTGGTATTACCCTCGTACGACGAACGTTAGGACAGTGAGGCGAAATTTGGCGTTAATGGGTTATGGCAGCAAACGACCGACGCGAGTGCCTTTGCTAAAAGCACGAAATCGCCTGCAGCTCCTCTCCTGGGCTTGACCATATCTGTTGGATCCTAGATGACTGGAAAACCGTGGCTTGGTCAGAGGAGTCTAGATTTCTCTTGGCGAAAGGTGATGGTACGGAGTGAGCAGAGACCCCACGATACCATGGGCCCAAGTTGCCAACAAGGCACCGTGCAAGCCATAATGCTGTGGGCTGTGCTTACACGGAATGGATGAACCGATCATTCACTGGAAACGGTTATGTTTGGCTACCTGGAGACCATTTGCAGCCATCCACACATGATTAGAATTTCAGAAAAATTGGGTGATTTATCCAAGAGAAAGAGGGTCACAAATCGAGCAAGTCAATAACGTGTTGGTCCCTCTCTCGTTCTTATGTAAGCAGTTATTCGGCTTGAAATCGATTGGCCCCAAACGTTCTCAACTGGGGAGAGAACTGGCGACTTTGCTGGCCAAGTTACGGTTTGGAAAGCACGAAAACAAACAATAGAAATTCTCACCGTGTGCGGGCAGGCATTACCTTGCTGAAAGGTAAGCCCAGGGTGGCTTTCTATGAAAGGCAACAAATTAGGCGTGTAGAATATCACCGACGTACAGCCGAGCTGTAAAAGTGGTGCGCGTTACAATCAAAGGGGTCCTGCTATGAAAGGAAATAGCACCTCAGACCAGCACTCCTGGTTGTGGTCGTATCCCACCACTGTGGAGGGCGTCTCAGGAGCGTCTTCGCTGGTCATTGCTTCTCACTTCGAAGTAGGACTCATCACTGAAGACAACTGTACTCCAGCTAAATGTGCCTGATACCACTGAAAACGGGCTTTTTGGTATACAGAGGTCAACGGTAGTCAGCACAACGAGCACCATGAGCTCAGCCCCTTTCCTGTGAGTTGTTTATTAATAGTTCTTGTGGTCACTGAAACACCAGTTATTGTATGCCCTACTATCGAAATATCCTCTGCTCACTATCCTCGACAGCTGCGCGATTAAATTGCGCCCCAATGTCACATATTCATCCATCGGTGGCCAAAGTTTACAATTTTAAATTTTCCGCTGATACGTGTACTAATATCAGTTTGTGACCAATAAGCAAAATTCCTTCGTTGCGTTTTTTTTTCTCTTTGCGTGTATCAAAGGTGTGATAAATAAACTTGATATTTAAAGATACATTGTGCTTTTCATTAACTGAATTTCCCGTCGGTGCTTCGCAGAACATGACAATAATATTAAAAAGGAAAACACTTCATAATGTTCTCCATATTATATTTATTTTGTCACTACTTGGCTTTCGGCTTCTCAGACCATCTTCAGGTGACAAGTGAATGTCGCAAACACGGATAAACATGAAGTGCGACACTTACACAGATATTAATTGCATAGAAGATATAAAAATTACGAAATCTTTATATATGAAAATATTACACTAATTACATTAAGTAAAAAAATGGGGTAAACAAAGCTTTTATATGAAGATATATGTAACAAACGATGTGAAATAAAATGAATTTACAGTCTGAAAATAATATTTGTAACTAAAAATTAATTTAACAAGGGGGCAAATGGAAATTGGGTCTCATCGTTTAGTAATAGGCTGGCATTCTGAGACATGCGTTTCTTGATTTACAGAAAGCTCATTTTTCAGATTTTTCTTCTGCTACATCACATGTATCATATTTTAGCAGAAGACTATCCATATGATGTCGAATGTAGAATGTGAAGTTTTGCATGCTGTCAAAAAAAAAAAAAAAAAAAAAAAAAAAAAAAAAAAAAAAAAAAAAAAAACGAAAATCAACAAACAAATGGCAAAGAATGCCAGCCTAGTATTAAATGATCAGACTCAGTTTCCATTTTCCCCCTTTTAAAATTAAGTTTGTCCAATCTGTAAATTCATTTTATTTCTCATCATTTGTTACATGTACCTCCACGTAAAAGCTCTGTTTATCTCACCTTTTTTACTTAATGTAATTATTGTAATATTTTTATATGTAAGCACTTCGTCAATTTCTATATCTTCTGTACAAATAACATGTGTCAATCTCACATCATGTTTATCTCTGTTTGCAACATTCAGTTGACACCTGAAGATGGCCTGAGAAGCCGAAACCCAGTATGTCGCCAAATAAATATAATTTTGCAGAGTACTAGGAAGTGTTTTCCTTTTAAACATCGTGCATTTCTTTGGGAGAGATCCTCGTATAACACGAGATCAGTTCATTGTATCGACTGAGACGAAGATTACGGCGTTTGATTTTCGTATAAAAGAATGCTTCATTTCAGCTGGAACTCCGTTTATGACAGCATCGACGCGTCGGGAACGGTGTGACCACTGCCCGCATCAGACGCAACGAGACAGAGCCCTGTTAATGCGCGGCCCATACCTAGCCTCCTGCTTTCCCCAGTTATGGCCCGCGGCGAATGCAACCAAGTACGATCGCGGAGTGACCGCCTCATTTGTCACTCTTAGTCCCAATCCCCGCCTGGCTTGGCAGTTCTCCCAGTTTAATAGAGTTCCCTCGCGCCCGCCTCCTGAATGGCTGCGTAATTTTGTATGCTGGCAGCCCCGTAATGTCTCACTTAAATTCTAATGTATCACCTCCTGTTTCCTGCGACTGCCCGCGCGGTCCAGTGGCTTCGGCCAGGTCGCGGGCGGTCGTCTACAGACGGGCCTACCACAACCCCACCTGCCGTCATTTCCTGAGCCTCGCCATTACTGTCCAGGCGCCGAGATTTGATTCGGAAGCTGACAATCCTGATTTAGTTTCTTTATAGTTTTCCAGAATGCTCTGGAACGAAAGCCCCTACTGGTCCGTAATACAGTGAAGCAGACAAGTGCTTCTGTGTCACTGTTCTATTAGGGGTCCGACTGTCTGGACTCAAGGCGAAGGCCAGGGATGGAGTGCAGTCTGTGTTCGAGAGGAGAGTGCATGAAATCCCGGGCTGATGGTTCTGCCTCATGTTTTCTTGTGAGACATTCTCGATTATAGGTAAGGTACCTAACAAATGTGAAGGAAGTTTTCAAGATGCCATAGAGGCAGATTATGGTGACAAAATACGGCGAGGGGAACTGTGTGCCTCAAAACAGGGTACGCATGCAGTGCTTGCAATAAATCGCAGACATCACTCTGACATTTGCTAGGAGTTGAGTGATGTAGCTGTTAAGTTGGTGACACAACTAAATTTTACTTGTTTTTGAGTATCGAAAGCTGGTGAACGGTGTAATCTTCAGCATAGGTTTATACCTCCGAAGGCGAGAACAATATCATCATACTGGGTAGTTATTACATTAATGGCCATTAAAATTGCTACACCAAGAAGAAATGCAGATGATAAACGGGTATTCATTGGAAAAATATATTATACTACAATTGACATGTGATTACATTTTCACGCAATTTGGGTGCATAGAACCTGAGAAATCAGTACCCAGAACAACAACCTCTGGCCGTAATAACGGCCTTGATACGCCTGGGCATTGAGTCAAACACAGCTTGGATGGCTACCCATGCAGCTTCAACACGATATCACAAGTCATCAAGAGTATATGACTGGCGTATTGTGACGAGCCAGTTGCTCGACCACCATTGACCAGACGTTTCAATTGGTGAGAGATCTGGAGAATGTGCTGGCCAGGGCCGCAGTCGAACATTTTCTGTATCCAGAAAGGCCCGTACAGGACCTGCAACATGCGGTCGTGCATTATCCTGCTGAAATCTAGGGTTTCGCAGGGATCGAATGAAGCGTAGAGCCACGGGTCGTAACACATCTGAAATGTAACGTCCACTGTTCAAAGTGCCGTCAATGCAGACGAGAGGTGACCGAGACGTGTAACCAATGGAACCCCTACCATCACGCCGGGTGATACGCCAGTATGGCGATGACGAATACACGCTTCCAATGTGCGTTCTCCGCGATGTCGCCATACACGTATGCGACCATCATGATGCTGTAAACAGAACCTGGATTCATCCGAAAAAATGACGTTTTGCCATTCGTGCACCCAGGTTCGTCGTTGAGTACACCATCGCAGGCCCTCCTATCCGTGATGCAGCGTCAAGGATAACCGCAGCCATGGTTTCCGAGCTGATAGTCCATGCTGCTGCAAACGTCGTCGAACTGTTCGTGCAGATGGTTGTTCAATGGTTCAAATGGCTCTGAGCACTATGGGACTTAACAGCTGTGGTCATCAGTCCCCTAGAACCTAACTAACCTAAGGACATCACACACATCCATGCCCGAGGCAGGATTCGAACCTGCGACCGTAGCAGTCGCGCGGTTCCGGACTGCGCGCCTAGAACCGCGAGACCACCGTGGCCGGCCGCAGATGGTTGTTGTCTTGCAAACGTCCCCCTGTGTTGACACAGGGATCGAGACGTGCCTGCACGATCCGTTACAGCCATGCGGATAAGATGCCTGTCATCTCGACTGCTAGTGATACGAGGCCGTTGGGATCCAGCACGGCGTTCCGTATTACCCTCCTGAACCCACCGATTCCATATTCTGCTAACAGTTATTGGATCTCGACCAGCGCGAGCAGCAATGTCGCGAAACGATAAACCGCAATCGCGATAGGCTACAATCCGACCTTTATCAAAGTCGGAAACGTGATGGTACGCATTTCTCCTCCTTTTACGAGGCATCACAACAACGTTTCTCCAGGCAACGCCGGTCAGCTGCTGTTTGTGTATGAGAAATCGGTTGGAAACTTTCCTCATGTCAGCACGTTTTAGGTGTCGCCACCGGCGCCAACCTTGTGTGAATGCTCTGAAAAGCTAATCATTTCCATATCACAGCATATTCTTCCTGTCGGTTATATTTCGCGTCTGTAGCACGTCATCTTCGTGGTGTAGCAATTTTAATGGCCAGTAGTGTATTAAAGTGCAGCTACTCACAGACGCTCAGATGTGAGCTGAAATTATTGTAAGGCAGTGAAACGTGGTAGATATACTAATGCGTTAGTGCGGAACTGATTTACACTGGAAAAAAATAGTTCCAATTTTGGCCACCAGGTGCAAACCTGGAGCTATTGATCACGTTGTGTCACAGATGCAGCACGTCCTCGACGTCTCTGGTGCCCATACTGAACAAACTGTGTATGCAGCAGTTAATAATAAAATTAACACTACGCCTTTCTCACTTGTTTGACCTTTTTTTGTCTACATTGCTTCCCTAATCAATTACGTACGGAAACATTTCTATACGTCTTTCTTACATTCATAGCTCCAGCTTTGCGCTTGGTGGTCAAAACTGGAATTAATTTTTTTTTAGTGCAAATCGGTTGTGCAATCACGCATGAGCTTATCTACCAAATTTCGCTGCCATACGATACTTACAGCCCATACTGAGCCTCTGTGAGTTACCTCGGTTTAATTACAATCAGCCGGTACTAGTATTGATATTTAAGTAATCTAATGATTCTATCGTAATCTAGATGTACATCTACTCTACATTACTATGCAATTCACAATAAAGCGCCTGGCTGAGGGTTCATCGAACCACCTTCAAGCTATTTCTCTACCGTTCCACTCTTTCCGTGCGAGCTCTTATTTCTTTATTTTATTGTGATGCTCATTTTCTCCTATGTAGATGGGCGCCAAAAAAATATTTTCTTATTCGGAGGTGAAAGAAATGTCATGGAAAGAGCCTAGCGCAACGAAGAACGCCTTGTTTTAATGATTTTCACCCCAATGCGCGTATCATATCCGTGGAACTCTCTCCCCTATCAGTAATACAAAACGAGCTGCCCTTCTTCGAACTTTTTGATGTCATCTGTCAGACTAATCGGATGGGGATCTCACACCAGGCAGCAATACTCTAGTAGAGGACGAATAAGCATAGTGCAGGCAGTCTCTTTAGTTGACCTGTAGCGTCTTCTAAGCGTTCTGCCAATAATCACACTCTTGGGTTGGTTTTCCCGATAACATTGTCTATGTGATCTCTCCAATTCAAGTTATTCGTAACTGTAATCCCCAAGTATTTAGTTGAATTGAAAGCCTTTAGGTTTGTGTGATACATCGTGTAACCGAAATTTAGCGGATTACTAGTAGTAAAACGAGGATAAAGGAATGTAGTCGAATTAAGTCGTGTGATGCTGAGGTAATTAGATTAGGAAATGAAACAGTTAAAGTAGTAAAGGAGTTTTGCTATTTGGGGAGCAAAATAACAGATGATGGTCGAAGTAGAGAAGATATAAAATGTAGACTGGCAATGGGCAAGGAAAGCGTTTCTGAAGAAGAGAAATTTGTTAACATTGAGCATAGATTTGAGTGTCAGGAAGTCGTTTCTGAAAGTATTTGTATGGAGTGTAGCCATGTGTGGAAGTGAAACATAGACAATAAATAGTTTGGACAAGAAGCGATAGATCACATAACTAATGAGGAGGTATTGAATAGAAATGGGGAGAGAGGAGTTTGTGGCACAACTTGACAAAAAGAAGGGACCGGTTGGTAGGACATGTTTTGAGGCATCAAGGAATCACCAATTTAGTATTGGAGAGCAGCGTGGTGGGTAAAAATCGTAGAGGGAGACCAAGAGATGAATACACTAAGCAGATTCAGAAGGATGTAGGTTACAGTAAGTACTGGGAGATGAAAAAGCTTGCACAGGATAGGATAGCATGGAGAGCTGCATCAAACCAGCCTCAGGACTGAAGACCACAACAACAACAAGAACAACTTTTAGTACTCATTTTTATGACTTCACGCTTTTTATTATTTAGAATAAGTTGCCCAACTCATCCTGCAACGACTTCACGAGACCGTGAACGACATTATCTGCCAACAACCTAAGAGGGCTCCTCAAATTGTCTCCTAAATAGTTTGTATACATCAGGAAAAGCAGAGGGCCTATGGGTATGATGCCAAGGCTGGTGAAGAAGTGTGTCTGTGAGAGTGAAAGAGATTGGTAATGAAGCGAACGAAAAAATGGCTCTGAGCACTATGGGACTTAACATCTATGGTCGTCAGTCCGCTAGAACTTAGAACTACTTAAACCTAACTAACCTAAGAACAACACACAACACCCAGTCATCACGAGGCAGAGAAAATCCCTGACCCCGCCGGGAATCGAACCCGGGAATGAAGCGAACGGTTCCAAGTGTTTTGGAAGGCGAAATGACAGAGAAAGGACACCTGATAGCCGTTTTAATGTCACTAGAACTACACTGCAAGGAAATTAATTCGTTATAGGGAATCCGCAAACATCTGTGGCACCTAGAATGGGGTTTTTAAATCAATATTTGAAGAAGATTAAAGTTGGCATAGACAGAAATTTATGCAAGAAGGAAAAAGATTCTAAAACTTGCATTTTTTGTATCAGAAAGCATGAGAAATTCCTGTTGGTTATTAACAAAAATGTCCAGCATAACTGGCCCTGATTTATACGCCGAAAAGTGAAGAAACAGGAAATAACATTAGTAATGCTTAGTCTATTTAGGAATCTTTATTTGCTTACAAAACTTCAGACCTGATAAAATTAATGCATTTATTCCACTGTTTTCAAGTCTTCCACTTTTTGTTCACAGGCATAATTAATGTTTAGCAAAACATGTTTTGAAAGCTATATTTTTGGGTTGTCCAGATAAAGTGTAGCTCGGGCCAGCGTTCGAAGAAGTGAATGTGGGAACTCTCCCAAAACAGTCATAAATACCTGAGTATAATCTATTCTCAACAGCCTAGGACTGAAAAAGATGACGTTTGTCCTCCGACTTAACACATTATTGTGCTAATAAACAACTGGAGTACTGACTTCGTCGCTCTGTAATTACATATTTATGCTGTGTTTCACCCCTGAGGAACCTGAAAATGTCCCATTTCTTGAAGTGAAGATCTTATCGACCTTGCCTTTTCTCAGTTTTTCCCCTCTCTTCTAGCACATAACAGACAGCGGGGTCATGATGTTCAGAGTCTACCGCAAACGCTCTGTGGTTGTATAACTGAATGTGGTATCAGCGAGGTCGTGACGGATCTCCCTTGACCAGAGACAAATGGTGAACTATTGTTGTGATTAAGTTATGCAGTAGCAGGGGTGGGGGGGGGGGGGGGCGCGTATACTGCAGCCATGTGAATTCTGTGTTGGGGAATAGGTGCCAGAGTTCGCGCGCCAGCATGTTGCAGTGGTGCCCGTCGGGAGCCCAATAGCGGTTATATGAGGAAGGACAGAACAGGGTGGGGACTATTTTAGCAATGTTGTATAAATCTCACCAGCCACTCTGAGCGCAGGACAATGTGATGTGTAAATTACCGCTGCCCCAAACAATAGGCAAACCTTCCCGTGAACAGCCTGTGTGACAGTTCTGAGCCCCAAACTGCCCCCTCTTGTTCCACCTTTCAGACGCCTATGGAGGTCACGGAAAAGTTCTTGTAGCACATTACAGATTTAGATTCACGGATAATGCCGCTAGCTACGACTGAGTTTCAATGGTTGGCTTACGATTTGACATGAATTTTACAACTGCTCCACAGATTTAACAAAAACTGGCATTAAAGATTTATGTAAAAGGAGTCGCAATTGTCTTATAGAAAACGTCGGTCCACAGTTCTAATATGTTATCAGATTCAGTCGACAATAATTTGAAATATTTTTTAACCAAATGTTTTTTATCTTGTAATTTCAATATATAAACAGACTGTAAACCACGAAAACATCCTTTTAGGGTTCCGTGTCTCAGTCTCTAAAGACGGAACCCTTATCGGATCGCTCTCATGTCTGTCTGTAAAAACTGTTAAGAACAGTTTCTCTCAGGGACGGGCAGACATAACATGTTCAGTTTTATGTCACTTACTAAGGTCTGTAGTCTCTTGGCGTTGTAAAAATTGTAAGCGTCTAAGTCACTTCAGTCGAAAGATACGGTTATTTATTTGATAATCTTAAAAAGCCGATAGTTGTTAATTTTTAATTATATCTTCCGAAAAAAATATTTTTTGTTATTTTTTATCTGTCTCTCTGTCGGTCTTTTAAGACTTTTTTTATGGATCAGATTGGCGTTTCAAATTCAGATTTATTTCACATACACAATTGTATGGTCCACTGGCGTTAAAAGAAATTTAAGCTTACAAGTCAATGCAATAGAAAGATTCGGTCATTCATGTTTCTTATATTTTGACACTCGCAAACTGGAAGAGGAGGAGATTAGTGTTTAGCGTCCCGTCGACAACGAGGTCATTAGAGACGGAACACAAGTTCGGATTAGGGAAGGATGGAGAAGGAAAGCGACCGTGCCCTTTCGAAGGAACCATCCCAGCTTTTCCTGGAGCGATTTAGGGAAATCGCGGTAAACCTAAATCAGAATGGCCGGACGCGGGTTTGTACCGTCGTCCTCCCGAATGCGAGTTCAGTGTGCTAACCAACTCGCAGCCTCACTCATCAAAACCTATAGGGTACCTTCCGTTGACCTAAAATTATGAAAGTCGACAAGAAGCAAGGTTTCACAGTACAAGTAAAGGAAAAAAATCTCAAAGTTGTTAAATTGTGATTATATCACACAAAAAAACGAAGTTTGCCATTTGAACATACATTGCATTCATCTCCCGGCAAAAGAATAATAGACTAACCTTACTGCAAGGAAACAAAATGTAAATTGCAGTCATGTTTTAGGAAGAAAATAAACAATGTTTTATTAAATATTCTCTCTCTACATATATAAAATGAGGTTCCCTGCCCGCTTACTTCTGAATGTCCGGTCTACTCTAAGGAACTACTACAGAGACTATGATGCGGTTTTGGAATTTCCGGGACCGATATCTCGCCAGTATCGAGTCGATAACAGGCAAAAATCGTTGAGTTTCTCGATACACAGCATGGATTATACGCGAGTGGTACTCGAACTTGGTAATTTTTTTTTATCTAGTAATCTATGTTTTGTCGTATGATCCAAACTACCCGACACATTTCCTAACATTTCGAATCGTAACTGTTAGAAAATCTTTCATTACTGTTTGTCGCTTTGATTAGAAACCTTTTTTCTAACCGTTCACGCCAAAACATATTTCAAATGAATGATTTATGCACGTACAGCTTGTTTCAAAACAACAATAAAAGTTCTGTACAAATTCTTGTTTAAGTGGGCCCTTCTAGCCTCCGTTCTCTTATAGCTTAATTTCTACTCTTGAGTGTATTAGCACGTAGGTGTTTTGAACGTAGATAACACAAACCGACGGAACATATTTTCATTACTTTTTGTCATCCCATATTTTTTGAGCAACCAGTGCACACCAGACCTCAGTATTTTACTCAAAACACACAGATTCCTCATAATCTTATTCTTCCTGAACTTGAAAATTAACGGTTTACAGTGCCATACCTACGCTTAGTAGCAACAGTACGGTTTTATGTGGCGTCAAAATAAATTTCTGACTGGATTGAGGAATGATGATTTTTTGGTAAGGATGGCGCAGATGTTAACTTGGTTAGTAAGTCATCGATAGATGTAGAACTCACTTCAGATGTTTCCCAAGGTAATGTTTTGGGACCCTTGCTGTTCATGTTGTACAATGATGGACAAATAGAAAATATTCATAGTAACATCACAATTTTCACAGGGGATGCCGTTACCTACAATGAAGTGCTGCTTGAAGAATATCTGCACAAACATTCAGTCAGATCTTGCTAAGATTTTGAAGTTACACAAAAATTGTCGACTTTCTTTAAATGATCAGAAATTAACAACGTGCGCTTCACAAAAGGAAAAAAATCTTTTTTTCTGTGACTACAAAATCAACTACTCATAGTTGGAAGTGATCAACATATATAAATACCTCCGTATAACAGTATGTAGGAATATGGAATGGAACGATTACGTAGGGTCAGTGGCAGGTACAGAAGGTGGCAAACTTCGGTGCATCGATAGAGTACGAGGAAAATGTTTGCCGGTCTACAAGAGAAATTGCTTACAAAACAGTTCTACGATCCATCCTAGAGTATTTATCAATACATTATACACTATTCAACGATGCCACATTGGATAATGGTCTGAGGTAACTTATCTTCAGTCTTTATTGTGCAAAAAACCGTGCTGTAAGAATAAAATGGAGTGCTCATGCACGATCGCGTTGTAGACATCTGTTTAAGGAGTTGGTCATTCTGACTACTGCTTAACAATATATTTATTGTAAATCACCAGCTACAGCTCAAAAGGAACAATAGTGTACATAATTACAATCCCACAAGAAAAAATGAAATTCGTTGCTCCACATTAAGGTTTCTTTAGGACAAAAAGAAGTGCACAATGCTCAATGCTGCAACAAAAATTTTTGATCTCTTGCCCAGTGATATAAAACGTCTGACAGACAGTTCAGTAAAACCGAATTGAGGAAGTTTCTGTTTAACAACTCCTTCTACTCCGTAGAAGAATTTCAATTCCTGTAATGTGTAAAATGTGGTGAGTAGAGATTGTAACCACGTGTATTAATTTGCGATGCGACTGTAAAATGGCTAGTTCCACATCATTACAATCTACGGTGCAAAATGATCCCTGGAACATGGAACTGTCCAATTAACTAACAATCTAACTAACTAGCAAGAATATGGGACTCGTACCAAATAACACTTGCAAGGGGTCTTGATCTCTTGAGCATTCAGAAAGAAATACAGCACGAATGATCATTGGTTTGTTTGACCTATGGGAGGGCGTCTCTGAGATGCTGAAAATACTTGAAACGCTTGAAGATCGTCGCATACTATCTCGGAAAAGGCTTCTTACATAGTTTCAAGAACCAGCTTTGGATGATGAATCTCGAAAAATTATACAGCACCCTAAGTATCGCTCACGTAGAGGTCGCGAATACAAGATTAGACCGCCCACAGCGCTCACAGAAGCGTTCAACCAACAATTCTTCTTGCGCTCCATGCGAGAATGGAACGGGAAGAAGCCCTGATAACTAGGACAATAGAAAGTACCCTCGGCCAGGCTATCCACTGTGTTTTTTCGAGTATAGTTGTAGACGTATACGAAACAAGAACGCAAAGTAATTTACTTTTTTTCAGTATAAAGGTTTCATAAAAGTTTAAACATGAAAAACTCTTCATTACATGGAACTTTCTTCCTCGAATCATCAGACTTCTGAGCTTTGATGCGGCCCGCCACGAATTCCTCTCCTGTGCTAACCTCTTCATCTCAGAGTAGCACATGCAACCTACGTCCTCAGTTATATGCTGGATGTATTCCAATCTCTGTCTTCTTGTTAAGTTTTTGGCTTCTACAGCTCCCTCTGATACCATGGAAGTCATTCATTCATGTCTTAACAGATGTCATATTATCCTGCCCCTTTTCCTAATCAGTGTTTTCCACACTTTCCTTTCCTCCCTTAAGTATCAGGGAAATTATTCATTGGCGTCTTAAAAGGTTTCCTATCATGCTATCTCTCCTTCTTGTCTGTGTTCTCCATTTATCTTTTTCCTCACCGATTCTGCGGAGAACTTCCTCATTCCTTTCCTTATCAGTCCACCTAATTTTCAACATTCGTCTGTAGCACCGCATCTCAAATGCTTCGATTCTCTTTTGTTCCGGTTTTCCCACAGTCCATGCTTCACTAAAATACAATGCTGTACATTCTCAGAAATTTCTTCCTCAAATTAAGAGCGATATTTGATTTTAGTAGACTTCTTTTGGCCAGGAATGCTCTTTTTGCCATTGCTAGTCTGCTTTTTATGTCCTTGCTCCGTCCGTCATAGGTTATTTTGCTGCCTAGTAGCAGAATTCCTTAAAGTTGTCTACTTAGGGAGTGTCAATTCTGATGTTAAATTTCTCAGAATTCTCATTTTTGCTACTTCTTATAACCTTCGTCTTTCTTCGATTAACTGTACTCATTACACTCTTCATTTCAATCAAAAGAGCATTTAACTCTTTTCACTTTCATCGAGGATAGCAATGTCATCAAGGAATCTTATTACTGATATCTTTTCATTCCGAATTTTAATGCCACTACTGAACCGTTGAATCATTGCTTCTTCGATGTATAGACTGAACAGTAGTAGCGAAAGACTAGATTCCTGTCTTATGTACTTTTTAATCCGAGAACTTCTGTTTTGGCCTGCCACTCTTATTGTTCCCTCTTTGCTCTTGTAGTGTTTGTATATTACCCGTCTTTCTCTACACTTTACCCCTATTTTCCTCAGAATCTCGAACATCTTGAATTACTTGACACTGTCGAACACTTTTTCCAGGTCGACAAATCCTATGAATGTGCCTCGAGTATTGTTTAGTCTTGCTTCCATTATCAACCGCAAAGTCAGAATTGGCTTTCTGGTGGCTTTACCGTTCCCAAAGCCAAACTGATCGTCATCTAACACATCTTCAGTTTTCTTCTCCATTCTTCTGAACAGTATTCTTGTCAGCAACTTGGAAACATGAGTTGTTAAGCTGATTGTGCGATAATTCTCCCACTTATCGGCTGTTGCTATAATGTGGATGTTATTTTTCCGAACATCTGATGGTACATCGTCAGTCTCACACATCCTACACGCCAACATGAATAATCGGATATTTTGTCACTTCCTCCAATGATTTTAGAAACTGTAATGGAATGTTATCTGTCCCTTCTGCCTTATTTGATCTTAAGTCTTCCAAATTTCCTTCACGTTCTGGTTTTTAATACTGGATCCCCTATTTCTTCTACGTCGACTCCTGTTTCTTCTTCTTCCATGTCATCGGAGTAGTATTCCTCTCACAGAGGCCTTCAGTCTACTCTTTCCATCTATCCGCTCCCACCTCTGTATTTAACAGTGGAATTCCCATTGCCCTCTTAATGTTAAAACCCTTGCTGTTAATTTCACCGAAGATTGTTTTGAGTTTTCTATATACTCAGTCACTCCTTCCGACAACCATTTTCGATTTGTTCAGTTTCTTATGCAGCCATTTCACCTTAGTTTCTCTGCACTTCCTATTTATTTCGTTCTCAAGTGACTCGTATTTTTGTATTCCTGAATCTCCTTGAACATTTTTGTTCTTCCTTCTTTCTTCAATCAACTGGAGTATTTTTTTTTTTTTCGTTATCCATTGTTTCTTCACAGTTACCTTCCTTGTAACTATGTTTTTCTTCCAAACATCCGTTTGCCATTTTTAGAGACCTCCCAATATCATGTCGGACCTGCTTTTGTCCGGCGTAGCGCAGCAACTGAACGTGGCATGGACTCAACAAGTCCGCTGCAGAGCCATACTCTCTCTACAGCTGTCCATAACTGTGAATATGTTGCCGGTGCAAGATTTTGTACACAAGCCGACCTCTCGATTATGTCCCATAAATGTTCGATGGGATTCATGGTAGGCGATTTGGGGGGCCAAATCATTGGCTCGAACTGTCCAGAGTGTTCTAAAAACCAATCACGATTAGTTGTGGTCCGGCGACATGGCACGTTGCCATCCGTAAAAATTCCATCGTTGTTTGGGGAAATGAAGTCCATGAGTGGCTGCAAAGCTGAACATAACCAGGATATAGACCATTTCATGTAAATACAGCCCACACCATTGTGGAGGCACCAACAGCTTGCACAGGGCCTTGTTGTCCACTTGACATCGAAGCTCATCTAACCAGGCAACAGTTTTCCAGTCATCAATGATAGAAACGGTATGGCCACGAACCCAGGGGAGGCGCTGCAGGCGGCGTCGAAGTTGCATGCGTCGGTCGTCTGCAGCCATAACCCATTACCGCCAAATTTCGCAGCACTGTCCTAAAGTATACGTTCGTCTTACGTCCCACACTGATTTCTGCGGTTGCTCCACGCTTGTCTGTTAGCACTGGCAACTCTACGCAAGCGCCGCTGCTGTTCGCCGTGAGGTTGCTACGTTGCCTCGTTCAGACCGCCCAAGGGCTACTGCTGCAGTGGGTGACCTCTACCTACAGATTATGGCTCGGAGGAACCCTGACAGCAACGCCACCATGTTGAATAATGCTTTTCGTGCAGCCACAGGACGTCGTGTTACGACTCAAACTGTGCGCAATAGGCCGCACGATGCGCAACTTCACCCCCGACTTCCATGGCGAGGTCAATCTTTGCAACCAAGACATCATGCAGCGCGGTACAGATGGGCCCAACAACATGTAGAATGGATTGCTCAGGATTAGCATCGCGTTCTCTTAGGTGATGAGTGTCGCTTATGGCTTCAACCAGACAATCGTCGGAGACGTGTTTGGAGACAACTTGGTCAAGCTTAACGTCTTAGACACACTGTCCAGCGAGTGCAGCAAGGTGGAGGTTCCCTGCTGTTTTGGAATGGCATTATGTGGGGCCGACGTCCGCCGCTGGTGGTCATGGAAGGCGCCGTAACGGCTGTACAATACATGAATGCCATCCTACGACCGATAGTGCAACCATATCGGCAGCGTATTGGCGAGATATTCGTCTTCATGGGCGACAATTCGCGCCCCCGTCGTGCACATCTTCGACTTCCTTCATGATAACGACATCGCTCGACTAGAGTGGCCAGCATGTTCTCCAGACATGAACCTTCGAACATGCCTGGGACGGATTGAAAAGGGCTGTTTATGGACGACGTGACCCACCAACCACTCCGAGGGACCTACGCCGAATCGCCGTTGAGGAGTGGGACAACCTGGACCAACAGTGCCTTGATGAACTTGTGGATAGTATGCCACGACGAATACAGGTGTGCATCAATGCAAGAGGACGTGCTACTGGGTATTAGAGGTACCGTGTGACTGCAGTCTGGACCACCACCTCTGAAGGTCTCGCTGTATGGTGGTACAACATGCAATGTGTGGTTTTCCTGAGCAATAAAAAGGGCGGAAATGATGTTTATGTTGGTCTCTATTCCAATTTTCTGTACACGTTCCGGAACTCTCTTGATGCTAAACATATTTTGTTGTATGTAGTTACTTAGATACTACCACTTAATCTAAGTCTGGCATCTCCGTTTCCGCTAATCTGTTCTATGTTGGTATCCCACTTGAGGTCACTCCACATGGTTACTTTTGTGGATCTCTTCGCGAAATGTTACACTTCTTTATGTTCAGAGTCAACCGCAATCCCTGTAACACTCGTCTAGACAAAGTCTTAAACATGGCTGCAAAACAGAAAGTGTGTAATTCTGAAGATGTTTAAAAATCAGCTAACCAGTTGCAAGTAAAGCTTTTATAGCCCTTGACCTAGGTTTCGATATTTGTGAAAATATCTTCTTCAGAAGTAGTTGCCTAGGTCAAGGGGTAATAAACCTTTATTTGCAGCCGGTTGGATGATTTTTCAACCTCTTCACTCGTATATTCCTTGCAATGCTCTGGAGTTTCAGCATTCCTACAGAAAACAGGATCCTCCACGAATAGCTTCATAGAGCCTTCTTCTAGATCATAAATATAAACTGTAAATAGTAGCGATCCTAAAACACTCCCTTGGACTACTCCCAAAATAACCTTTACACTTGGCGATTTTGTTCCATTAAGAACGACATCTCGAGTTCTGTCTGCTAGATGGACCTGAATCTACAAATCTGGACTCGGTAAGCTCGTGCTTTTGTTCATTAAACAATGTGGAGTTGTAATGAATTGCTTCTGGAAGTGAAGGAGCAACTTGCGTACCTTGGCTATGGCAATCTGACATCATTGACCAATAGCATGACCTAAGATACGCAAAAAATCCTTGTTCCTTGTTGATTTGCAGAACGTGTACTATGAATTACATATGAACAGTTTTGTGTTTAATTCGGTGTTGCCTTGTTTCATATTGCTACGTACATGGGTACAGTATACTGAGGTGACGAAAGTCATGAGTCGCGTACACAAGGCACAATAGGGCAGTGCGTTGACGGAGCTGTCTTTTGTACTCAGCTGATTCGTGTGAAAAGGTTTCCGACGTGGTTATGGCCGCACGACAGGAATTGGTAACCTTTAAACGCGGAGTAGTTGTTGGAACTAGACGAATGGGACATTACATTTCGAAAATCTTTATGGAATTCAATATTCCTGGATCCAGAGCGTCAAAAATGTGCCAAGAATACCAAACTTCAGGCTTTACTTCACATCGGACAACGCAGTGGCCGACGGCCTTCACTTAACGACTGAGAGCAGCAGCGTTTACGTAAGGTTGTCATTGAGTGAGATAACCGCAGAAATCAATGTGGGGCGTACGACGAACGTATCCGTTAGGACAATGCGGAGAAATTTGGCATTAATGGGCTATGGCAGCGGACGACCGGTGCGAGTGGCTTTGCTAACAGCACATCGCCTGCACTGCCTCTCTTGATCTGGTGACATATCGGTAGAACCATAGTTGATTGAAAAACCGAGGCTTGGTTAGATGAGTCCCGATTTCAATTGATAAGAGCTGATGGTAGGGTTCGTGTGTTACGCAGCCATGGACCCAAGTTGTCAACAAGGTACTGTGCAAGCTGACGGTGGATCCATAGTTGCGTGGGCTGTGTTTACATGGAATGTTCTGGGTCCTCTGGTCCAAATGAACCGATCATTGACTGGAAATGGTTATATTCGGCTTCTTGTAGGCTATTTGCTTTCATGGACTTCTTGTTTCCATAAAACGATGGAACTTTTATGGATGACAATGCGCCATGTCACCGCCCCACAATTCTTCGTAATTATTTTGGAGTACTTTCTGAACAGATCTAGCGAATGATTTGACCACCCAACGAACATTTATGGGACAAAGTCGAGAGGTCAGTTCGTGAACAAAATCCTGCACCGACAACACTTTCGCAATTATGGACGGCTGTAGAGGCACGATGGATTATTATTTATGCAGTGGACATGAAACGTCGATTTGCTACATTACCCCGGATAAAGCATGTCCGACACGCTATTAGTAGGCATTCCATGAATTTAGTCAACTCAGTGTATGTTTTAGTAATTGATAGATTATTCTAAAATCCAGGTGTACCACGATTTCCCGTTTCTGACGTTTCTCTACTGTAATCACCATGGCACCCTAGAGGTGTTCGAGGTGGAAGTTCTTTTGTTATTACAAGAGCGTAAACACCTTGCGGCTGGTCAGTGTATGAGGCCACACGTAATTCATGAGCCGCCCTATCTGGTGCGAGCACGTCACTCACTCAGCGTCGACAGTGTAATAGATGTAGCCTATCAACAGGGGCTCGGCAGTCCGGCGCTCTAGTGTGAATATTATCTCCATATTACTCGGAGATTTACGCCCGTAATAAATTACCTGGCGCATCCCGCTAATGGAAACTGACGCCAGCTCTGTCGGCGCCTCTGACACAGGAATGCACTTTGGCCAATTAATTTCGAGGATCGGCCCCGGAGCAGCTCGCGATAAGGCAGACTGTGTCCTCCGCTTCGCCGATACGACACCGCTTCGGGTCGGGGATAAAATTCGTGGTAAGCGGCAGGGTAGTTACAGATAGCTGTGCTATGCTGTGCTTAAAGAAAGACTTAAAAATTTCCGGGCTTTTACCAACTTGCCGTCCGATCTCATACTCTCGCCGTCGTGTATCATGTTCTTTGAAGCTTTTGCGGCTTGGGAGATTAAATCGGAAAAGAAAATGCCTTTCATGTAAGAAATCTGGCAGCTTTCTGCATAACGTCCATTTACTTATCTGCGGTTCCCAATCTATGGGCAGTAACTATATCCCTTACAGAACAGTTCCATCACTGACTTGTCAGATTACCACCCAGGTTGAAACTACTTTATCTGCACGTAAGATTCTCGTATGGCAGTCCCAGCGACACTGCTGCCGTTGTTTAAGCAACATACGCATCCTTTGGATATGTCATTATACCAAAGTTTCAGCACTAAGCATTCATACGTTACTGTACAGTCACATTACCGTGACCACCCGTTAAAAGCCTGAATGAGCAGCTTTTGCGGCACGAGACACGCAGGAAGAGGGTGAGCAAGGTTCTGGAAGGTACCGTCAGAGATGTGGAGCCATGCCGACTCCAGTCCCATAGGCAATTGCGCTTTGTTTCTCAGTTGAAGCCGGCCGCTGTGGCGGAGCGGTTCTAAGCGCTTCAGTCCGGAACCGCTCTGCTGCTACGGTCGCAAGTTCGAATCCTGCAACCGAGCGAGGTGGCGCAGTGGTTAGCACACTGGACTCGCATTCGGGAGGACGACGGTTCAATCCCGTCTCCGGCCATCCTGATTTAGGTTTTCCGTGATTTCCCTACATCGGTTCAGGCAAATGCCGGGATGGTTCCTTTGAAAGGGCACGGCCGATTTCCTTCCCCATCCTTCCCTCAGCCGAGCTTGCGCTCCGTCTCTAATGACCTCGTTGTCGACGGGACGTTAAACACTAATCTCCTCCTCCTCCTCCTCGAATCCTGCCTCGGGCATGGATGTGTGTGATGTCCTTAGGTTAGTTAGGTTTAAGTAATTCTAAGTCTAGGGGACTGATGATCTCAGATGTTAAGTCCCATAGTGCTTAAAGCCATTTGAACCATTTTTCTCAGTTGAGGATCTATAGCCCCAACAGCCCGATCGAGATAGTCCCACTGATTCTCGACTAGGTGTAAATCGAGGAAGTTTGGTGGCCAATGGAGTACGGTAAACTCATCCAGGTGCTCTTCGAATCACGCACGTACGTTCCAAGCTGGGTGAGGCGTTGCGTTGTCCTGCTGGTAGATGCCATCGTGCCGAGGAAGAACGAACTGCACGTAGGGGTGGACATGGTCCCCGAGAATAGATGCCTATTACTGTTGATCCATTGCGCCTTCCAGAATGACGAGATCACCCAGGGAATGCCAAGAAAACAATCTCCAGATCATAACGGTCGGATGTTATGGGTTGAGGAGATACTGCTGGTAGCTCCTTGGTTCATCTGAGCAGTCAGTTGTTCAACAGCTGCACGTCTGTTTGCCTGTACACTGCAGCGTCCTTCAAATTCCATAATCCTAGATTTCCAGAAGGCTTCAGACACCGTTCCTCACAAGCGACTATTAATCAAATTGCGTGCATATGGAGTATCGTCCCAGTTGTGTGACTGGATTAGTGATTTCCTCTCAGAGAGGTCACAGTTCGTAGTGATAGACGGTAAATCATCGAGCAGAACAGAAGTGATATCTGGCATTCCGCAAGGTAGTGTCATAGGCCCTCTGCTGTTCCTGGTTTACATAAATGATCTAGGTGACAATCTGAGCAACCCCCTTAGATTGTTTGTAGATAGTGCTGTAATTTACCATCTACTGAAATCATCAAATGACCAATTCCAATTAAAAATGATTTAGAGAGAATTTCTGTATCGTGCGAAAAGTGGCAATTGGCACCAAACAAAGAAAAGTGCGAGGTCATCCACATGGGTACTAAAAGAAATCCGATAAATTTTGGGTACACAATGAATCGCACAAATCTAAGGGCTGTCAATTCGACTAAATACATAGGAATTACAATTACAAGCAACTTAAGTTGGAAAGACCACATATATAATATTGTGGGGAAGGCGAAACAAAGACTGCGCTTTGTTGACAGAACAATTAGAAGATGCGACATATCCACTAACGAGACAGCCTACATTACACTTGTCCGTCCTCTGATGCAATGTTGCTGCGCGATCTGCGATCCTTACCAGGTAGGATTGACGGAGGACATCGAAAAAGTGCAAAGAAAGGCAGCTCGTTTCGTGTTATCGCGCAATAGGGGTGAGAGTGTCACTGATGTGATACGCAAATTTGGGTGGCAGTCACTGAAACAAAGGCGGTTTTCTTTGCGGCGAGATGTTGTTGATGTGGTCTTCAGTCCTGAGACTGGTTTGATGCAGCCCTCCATGCTACTCTATCCTGTGCAAGCTGCTTCATCTTCCAGTGCGTACTGCAGCCTACATCCTTCTGTATTTGCTTAGTGTATTCATCTCTTGGTCTCCCTCTACGATTTTTACGCTCCACGCTGCCCTCCAATACTAAATTGGTGATCCCTTGATGCCTCAGAACATCTCCTACCAACCGATCCCTTCTTCTACTCAAGTTGTGCCACAAACTCCTCCCCAATTCTATTCAGTACCTCCTCATTAGTTATGTGATCTACCCATCTAATCTTCAGCATTCTTCTGTAGCACCACATTTCAAAAGCTTCTATTCTCTTCTTGTCCAAACTATTTATCGTCCATGTTTCACTTCCACACATGGCTACACTTCATACAAATACTTTCAGAAACGACTTCCTGACACTTAAAATCTATACTCGATGTTAACAAATTTCTCTTCTTCAGAAACGCTTTCCTTGCCATTGTCAGTCTACATTTTATATCCTCTCTACTTCGACCATCATCAGTTATTTTGCTCCCCAAATAGCAAAACTCCTTTACTACTTTGTCTCATTTCCTAATCTGATTCCCTCAGCATCACCCGAGTTAACTCGACTGCATTCCATTATCCTCGTTTTACTTTTGTTGATGTTCATCTTATATTATCCTTTCAACTGCTCTTCCAAGTCCTTTGCTGTTTCTGACAGAATTACAATGTCATCGGCGAAACTTAAAGTTTTTATTTTTTCCCCATGGATTTTAATACCTACTCCGAATTTTGTTTTGTTTCCTTCACTGCTTGCTCAATATACAGATCGAATAACATCGGGGAGAGGCTACAACCCTGTCTCACTCCCTTCTCAACCACTGCTTTCCTTTCGTGTCCCTCCACTCTTATAACTGCCATCTGGTTTCTGTACAAATGTAAATAGCCTTTCGCTCTCTGTATTTTACCCCTGCCACCTTTAGAATTTGAAAGAGAGTATTCCAGTCAACATTGTCAAAAGCTTTCTCTAAGTCTACAAATGCTAGAAGCGTAGGTTTGTCTTTTCTTAATCAAGCTTCTAAGATAAGCCATAGGATCAGTATTGCCTCACGCGTTCCAACATTTCTACGAAATCCAAACTGATTTACAAAATTCCCATCACCAACTTTCTCTTCCGAATGCGAAAATGTTTTGTTGACACGCACCTACGTAGGGAGAAATGATCATTATGATAAAATAAGAGAAATCAGAGCTCGAACAGAAAGATTTAGGTGTTCCTTTTTCCCACGCGCCATTCGAGAGTGGAATGATAGAGAAGTAGTATGAAAACGGTTCGATGAACCCTCTGCCAGGCACTTAAATGTGAATTGTAGAGTAACCATGTGGATGTAGATGTAGATGTAGCCCCTGTCATCTATGGCCCGTGAAGCATCACGCTGCCTCAGCGCAGGATGTGGATATCGTCATGCACGTTGTACGTAAACCATAGCGGCACGCGAACAGTTTGCTAAGTTTACCGTTTCGGAAATGTTTCCACTCTTGGCCCGAAAGTCAATTATTTCAGATAAATGGCGCCTTTCCGCATTAGACTTCACTGTTTACCGTCTAGTGCTGCCGCCTGCCATCTGCGAATGGTGCTTGCACGTTGACGTCACACGAAGCTGGTGGTCCCATTAATGTGACCGGACCGTGTATTATACACGGTGTATAAGAACCTTAGCCCAAGGAGTAATTCATTCAAATTGCAGAATGACCTCTTTGTTTGTGAGTCCGTTATTCACTCTGTCGGCTTGAAATACTGTGTATCTCAGCCTAACGCAACGGACTGGGAGCACGTTAATAAATATATTTCTCTGAAATTTGGCTGAATTACTCCTCGGGCATGTCCAGGAGTAATACGCATTTTTTATTTTACCTTATTCGTTAGTTGTTGCAAAAATTGACCAAAAACACATGACAAAATTAGATCTTTGTCTCAAAGGGTCGCCATTTTATTATTTTTTTCAAATTTCAGAAAACTCTGGTATTACTTCATGCGAAATATACTATACATTGAGAAAATTGTTTGTTTTTTAATTTCGGATCAGATTTGTAGACTACAGGACTCCGTCATGAAGACGCATCGTTTTAGAGAGAACAAGTTTAACTCCTCGAATGGGAGGCTTAATGATGACTAAGTTTCTTTAAAAAACCAGAAAATGTGATCCAAGAATCAATAAATAATATGCAAAATTATTTAGGCTGATTGCTTCAACAGTTTAAAAAAATTGTAATTTATATTTGTCTCAGGTGAATGCACCCTTCGGCAATTGACAGCCTTGCATATGCAAGGGATAACCTTTAAAAACGGTATTCCAGGCTATGTAGACTGAGAACAAGTATACTAAAACAATCGTGTTTCAATGAGTGAAGCCGTCCGATGTGACCGAGCGATTCTAGGCGCTTCAATCCGGAACCCCGCTGCTGCTACGGGCGCAGGTTCGAATCCTGCCTCGGGCAAGGATGTGTGTGATGTCCTTAGGTTAGTTAGGATTAAGTAGTTCTAAGTCTAGGAGACTGATGACATCAGATATTAAGTCCCATAGTACTTAGACCCATTTTTTTCAAAGAGTGACAGTAAGAAAGTTTTCTTGTGGAAGCAGTGTCTCAGAAGAAGCTATTAGTTGTAATATTTCCATGAAAGCCTTCGACCTACAAATAGTCCAAAAAATTGTTCTTTTTACATTTTTTCGAGTGATTTGTTGGTTCAAATGGTTCTGAGCACTATGGGACTTAACTTCTGAGGTCATCAGTCCCCTAGAACTTAGAAATACTTAAACCTAACTAACCTAAGGACATCACAGACATCCATGCCCGAGGCAGGTTTCGAACCTGCGACCGTAGCGGTCACGCGGTTCCAGACTGAAGGGCCTAGAACCGCACGGCCACGCCGGCCGGCGAGAGATTTGTGTCAGATGTGGTTTTTACAGTTAGAAGACAATCCGTTTTCCTTAAACAGATGCATTTACTTGCCATTACACATCTTTACAATCACAATCTTTCCATCGGCTTAAGAATAGTTTTGTTAGTGGCAGAACATTAAGATATACAATGAGATGACAAACGTCATTGGATACCCCCTCAAATTATGTCAAACCTCTTTTGCCAGGCATACTCGACGCTCTACGCGGCATGGACTCAGCAAGGCTTTGCAAGTCCCCTCCAGAAATATTGAGCCATGCTGCCTCAATAGCCGTACATAATTGCGATGGTGTTGTCGGTACGAGGATTTTGTGCATGAACTGACTTCTCGATTAGGTCCCATAGGTGTTCGATGAGATTCATGTCGGGCGGTCTGAGTAGCCAAATCATTCGCTCGAACTGACCAGAATATTCTTCATGCCAGTCGCATGGTGCATTGGCATTGTCTCGAAGTAGCCGAAGATAATCGCGACCCAGCCCATTCCATGTAACCGCAGGCCGCACCATTATGGAGCTACCATCAGCTTGCACATTACCTTGTTGGCACCTTGGATTCATGTCTTCGTGGGGTCTGCGTCATACTTGAATTCTACCATAAGCTCTTACCAACTGAAATCGGGACTCCTCTGACCAGGATACGGTTTTCCAGTCGACCATGGTCCAACCGATAAGGTCATCGCCCTAGGAGAGGTGCGGTGGGCGATGTCGTGCACCAGCGTCGGTTGTCTGCCGCCATAGCCCATTAACGCCAAATTTCGCCGCACTATCCTAACGGGTACTTTGGTCGTACGTCCCACATTGATTCCTGCTGTTGTTTCATGCAATGTTGCTTCTCTGTTAGCACTGACAACTCTGCGCAGACACCGCTGCTCTCGGTCGTTAAGGACACCGTCGGCCATTTCGTGGTCCGATGTGAGAGTTAATGCCTGGAATTTGGTATTCTCGGCACGTACTTGATCCTGTGGATCTCGGAATATTGAATTCCATTACGATTTTCGGAGTAGAACGCCCCATACGTCTAGCTCCAACTACCATTACGCGTTCAAAGTTTGATAATACCCGTACTGCGGCCACATTCACGTCAGAAATCTTTTCACATGAATCACCTGTGAACAAAATGACAGCTCTGACAATGCTTTGAATTTTATACGTTTATGTACCAGAAAAACTACCGCCATTTGTAGATGTGCACATTGCTTTCCCACAACTTCTGTCAGCTCGGAATAAAACCCTCATTAAAGTATAACTGCGAGAAGCACGTGGCTTGTGTATTCCTTTTCGTTGACGCTACAGAATAACGATCCACTTCCTGTTTTTTCTCTTCTTTTACCTGTTATTGGCTCTGAGCACTATGGGACTTAACATCTGTGGTCATCAGTCCCCTAGAACTTAGAACTACTTAAACCTAACTAACCTAAGGACATCACACACATCCATGCCCGAGGCAGGATTCGAACCTGCGACCGTAGCAGTTGCGCGGCTCCGGACTGAGCGCCTAGAAACGCGAGACCACCGCGGTCGGCTACCTGTTATTCTTTCTATACATAAAAGATCTGACGGATAAGGTAAGCAGCTGTCTGAGGCCGTTTGCCGATGGTGCTGCGGTGCACGGGACGCTGTAGTCGTTGAGTGACTACAAGAGGACAGGCCTACGAGATGACTTTGACAAAATTTATGGTTGGTGCGATGAATGGCAACTAGCTCTCAACGTAGAAAAATGTAAGTTAATGCTTTGAGAGAAAAACAGCGGCGTAGAGTTCGAATACAGCGTTAGTATTGTGGTTCTTGACACAGCCACGTCGATTACATATACAGGGATAACGCTGAAAAGAGATATGAAATGGAACGAGCATGTAAGGGCAGTAAAATAGAAAGCGATGGTCGACTCAGGTTTATTGGGAGAATTTTAGGAAAATATGGTTCGTCTGTAAAGGAGACCATGTGTGGAACAATAGTGTGACCCATTGTTGAGTACTGCTCGAGTGTTGGGATACCCATCTGGAAAGATGAAAGAAAGACATCGAAGAAATTCAGAGGTGGAATGCTAGATCTGGTTGCAATTCACGTGCGAGTATTAGCGGGGAAGACATTCTTTTCACAAACAAAACCACTACTGAGAAAATTTAGAGGACCAACGTTTGAAGTTGACTGCAGAACGATTCTTCTGCCACCAATGTATATTTCGCGTACGGGCCGCGAAGATACGAGACATTAGGGCTCGTATGAAGGCATACAGACAACCTTGGCACACATGCCACACATGGCCAAGGTTATTCCGACTATGCTGCAAAAGGTTTCATTCGGAAGCCTGTACATATCCTCCATACTGTTCCTCCCACGCAATTTCCATGTTTTTGGAGCCCTGTGGAGAGACATTCACAGCCATCGATTTGCTACGGTGGCGAAGAAATACACGCTTGGACACAGTCATAATTCCGTAGGCAACCACAAATATTTTTCCATTAAGGCATTGAGCGTTGTGTGCTACAGTGTGATAAATATGTGAAGAGTTATGGCGATGACACTTGAAATAATTAACAGTTCATTTAATTTTTTCCACCTGTCTTGTTTTCATTTGACTGCCCCTTGTATTACATTCACGAACTTATTCATTTATGAGCTACTCATACTTATTAGAGATGCACACCCTCATTTCTTTTCGCTGCGCTGAATTTATGAAAGTGTGTGTCGTGAGTCTTTTTTTATAACTATTTTGGAGTCAGATCGCGTTACTAAATTTGTTCTCTGTGACATGAGAAATTTATATTCTGCATATCTTGAAAGTATCAGGGCTTATTCGTCGCTAGGTTTGAGAGTAACCTGTGCTGAGACACACAGAAAACTTTCAACTTGCTGAGTGTAACAAGTTGCGACACTGAACAAGGCGGCTGCGCGCAGAGAATGACCAAAAATGAAGAAAACATCGTGGGAACAAGTTCGTCCAACAACTGTCGAGCCAGTTGCTTGGATGGCGGCTTCGCTGGAGCTGTCAGGAAATGTGAATTTCGTCGACCTGGAAATGAAAAATCACTGCCGGAAAGCAATTAAGAGTAGATTCAAAAAATATATGAATGTTCTTTGCATCTCCCTTTTTTTACCAGCCTTACGTGAGTCGAATGTTTACTACGGCCACTAACTAACAGCCAGGCTTTCTTCCAGACATGTGGAAGTACGTTTATTGTTCCGTCGACACAGAGTTCATTAGAGTTGGAAAACTAACTGAGTTGAAGGAATACATTGTGCAATATAATCTAGTCTTTTAGCTTCAGGAAAACAAAATATTTAAGACAGTTTAAATGATAAGCATGACCTGTGTAAAGCCTACGACGTCGGGCTATGGCTTGGGGCGGTATTACTCAGTTATACATTAAATTAATGATTCAGGTAAATCAGTTTAGGAGCAGTCACTAGTACAAACAGTTAATTGTAGTGTGTAGCATTAACAGCATCTCTTAAGAACCCACATTACAAATACGACTGATGTACAAGGACCCTTAACTGAAAGTAGTTTTCAAAAAGTAATCTCAATCTAATATGTGCTCTCAAAATTAAAGGAATAATAAACAGTTTAAAGTTGCCCACCTAACAATGGACACGTATATTAGAATACTTCTGACACGGTGCAATACAACACAAGGTTTACTAAAAGAGTAATAATATGATACTTCGATCACAAGAAATGAGTAATTGAGAAATAACCTACTGTCTTGCCTAGTCCACAAGTTCTAACATTGGGTTCAGAAAATAAGTTATAGTAAAAGGAGTAACACTTTATGAAAGGAAAGAACTTCATGTGTCTCATGTATTAACAAGCTCTGCCTTGTATATTGATTAAACAAAAATCTCCAGAAATCAAACCAGTGACATGATCAGTTAATTACACTTGGAATCTGATTAACTTCAGCGAATGTTAACAGCATTTACAGCTGTTATTTCAGGAACTTCAAAATAATTACATTTCGTAACAAAAACAGTATCTGATTTTTCTAGGGCTTCCCCTCTCCCTTTCACTGTCCTTCCGTTTTCGTATAGCAATAAGCAGTATTAGTTCGCAAAACTACGCTCAACAAATTCTGTCCTAGTGTCAAAGAAACTGCAGAATTAAGTTTCACTTGGTAGCCTGAAAAAGTTCTACATTAGTGACAGCTTAAGAAGAGAACGAATTTTCTTTTACTCAGTTAAGATTTATCGCAAGTACTAATTATATGTTCTTAAGACAGCAGTACTACATTGACTTATTGACCAAATCTGCACTCTCAAACTTACGACGATGTTCCACAGACACGAGACATCTGCTGGCAATGGCGACTATGTAATTAAATTTCCGTGCTTCTGCAGTTATAATCTTGAGATGTGATCTTGACTGTCCTCCTTAAACCACTCGCTCTTCAGCCGAACCACAATAATATAGCTCGCATCTTATGTCTTTACCATTAGTCTATTTCCATCTTCTTCATACGACTCAGTACATTTCAATACACCGTCGGTGCCAATTCTGAGTGTTCAGAAAAACACAACACAAAAACCTTTTTCTGTTGGTTTAAAACAGACTGCCAACCCTATGCACTAAGCGATCTCTCTACGATTTCATATAAAACAGAAATTTTCAAAAATTTTCTTGTTCATAAAATAGATAATGATAAATGTTTTCTCATAAAGAATAAAATTTACAAAGTTATCGTTTCATTAATAACTTAAAAGTTAAATAAACAAAGTTTACATACCTTAATGCATAAAATCAGTAATAAAATCACACACTACCAAATCGATAATCGTTACAACTGCTAGCTCTGTTTGGCAATAATCAAAGCGTCAAGCGTAACATTTGCACTGCATTACCCACAGGTCAGCTGCGTATCTACCAGCAGGGATTCAGCACTGGCAACTTGACTCTCAGGCGCATGGGTCATTGATACAGGAAGTAGACAAGAATGTGGAAACGCCATAAAACACAACACACCGCAGTAAGAAAACCGTTGGTATGCAGGACAGCTTCCAGTCGTCTCGGAATGGATAAATACAGGTGCTGTATGGTTTTCATAGGAATCTTTTACCATTCCGCTGCAAAATAGTGGTAAGTATAGGCAGCGGCGATGTACGTGGATAGGGATCACGCTCTGTTCTCTCCAAAGCAAATCACAGAGGCTCAGTAATACTGAGATCTATCGACTGTGGCGCCCATGGCAGATACGGCAGTTCATGCCTCTGCTCACAAAACCACTTGCGGGCGATGCGAGATGTGTCAACGGGGGTCCTGACTTCTTGGATCACAGAATCACTATTGGGGAACAAAAATTATACCATGGGATGGATGCGCTCAGCTAAAACGGTCACATAATCCTTGGCAGTAATGTGACCATGCATAGTAACCATGAGGTGCATGGAATACCATAGCATGGCAGCCCAAATCCCATGGAATACCACGATATGGCTGCCCAAATCCCTTGGAATACCACGGTATGCCTGCCCAAATCACCACCGAACCATGTTTCATGACTTCAGCACCACGTTTTCCTGATGCAGCCAATTGCATCACAGATAAGTGGTTTCGAAATTCCAGCTTGACGGGAAATTCTCTGCTTTTGGAGCTCCTTTCGTGTCTTTTTTTTGGTGGTGACAGGGTTTGTTAGTGCAACATTCCTTTCTGCATTCACTTTTGTTGCTATCGCCCGCTTAATTTTCATCACAATCCTCTTCAACGACCACTCAGTACACACTTTTGCCTACGTTGTCACTTAGCAGACGATATTTTTCCACTACCTCTTTATGATATACACTCCTGGAAATGGAAAAAAGAACACATTGACACCGGTGTGTCAGACCCACCATACTTGCTCCGGACACTGCGAGAGGGCTGTACAAGCAATGATCACACGCACGCCACAGCGGACACACCAGGAACCGCGGTGTTGGCCGTCGAATGGCGCTAGCTGCGCAGCATTTGTGCACCGCCGCCGTCAGTGTCAGCCAGTTTGCCGTGGCATACGGAGCTCCATCGCAGTCTTTAACGCTGGTAGCATGCCGCGACAGCGTGGACGTGAACCGTATGTGCTGTTGACGGACTTTGAGCGAGGGCGTATAGTGGGCATGCGGGAGGCCGGGTGGACGTACCGCCGAATTGCTCAACACGTGGGGCGTGAGGTCTCCACAGTACATCGATGTTGTCGCCAGTGGTCGGCGGAAGGTGCACGTGCCCGTCGACCTGGGACCGCACCGCAGCGACGCACGGATGCACGCCAAGACCGTAGGATCCTACGCAGTGCCGTAGGGGACCGCACCGCCACTTCCCAGCAAATTAGGGACACTGTTGCTACTGGGATATCGGCAAGGACCATTCGCAACCGTCTCCATGAAGCTGGGCTACGGTCCCGCACACCATTAGGCCGTCTTCCGCTCACACCCCAACATCGTGCAGCCCGCCTCCAGTGGTGTCGCGACAGGCGTGAATGGAGGGACGAATGGAGACGTGTCGTCTTCAGCGATGAGAGTCGCTTCTGCCTTGGTGCCAATGATGGTCGTATGCGTGTTTGGCGCCGTGCAGGTGAGCGCCACAATCAGGACTGCATACGACCGAGGCACACAGGGCCAACACCCGGCATCATGGTGTGGGGAGCGATCTCCTACACTGGCCGTACACCACTGGTGATCGTCGAGGGGACACTGAATAGTGCACGGTACATCCAAACCGTCATCGAACCCATCGTTCTACCATTCCTAGACCGGCAAGGGAACTTGCTGTTCCAACAGGACAATGCACGTCCGCATGTATCCCGTGCCACCCAACGTGCTCTAGAAGGTGTAAGTCAACTACCCTGGCCAGCAAGATCTCCGGATCTGTCCCCGATTGAGCATGTTTGGGACTGGATGAAGCGTCGTCTCACGCGGTCTGCACGTCCAGCACGAACGCTGGTCCAACTGAGGCGCCAGGTGGAAATGGCATGGCAAGCCGTTCCACAGGACTACATCCAGCATCTCTACGATCGTCTCCATGGGAGAATAGCAGCCTGCATTGCTGCGAAAGGTGGATATACACTGTACTAGTGCCGACATTGTGCATGGTCTGTTGCCTGTGTCTATGTGCCTGTGGTTCTGTCAGTGTGATCATGTGATGTATCTGACCCCAGGAATGTGTCAATAAAGTTTCCCCTTCCTGGGACAATGAATTCACGGTGTTCTTATTTCAATTTCCAGGAGTGTATAAATATTATATACGGTGTTTCTTGAAACAGCAAACACTTCGGCTAACCTTGTTACGGAACTACCTACTATATAAGCACCAAATACTTGCCTCGTTCGGATGCACTGAACTCCTACAAAATGCACTCACTGCTGTATAGAGCACCGTTCTGGCCATGACTTCACAAATAATGACTTGCAACGTGTTGAGCAAATTGCACTCTGCCGTTCATGGTCAATTACAACAGCGCAACCTGCAGGCTTGGCTAGCATTCGCATTTACGTTCACGCTTGCATTTCTTGCGATGTTTGCATATTTTTGTGCATTCCCTACATGCTAACGGAAAAAAATCGAGAACAGCCTATTTAATGAAACAACTTGGCATTCACATGAGAGGAATAAGGGAATTATGGTCACTATGACACGACAGGCTTTTGATGTCTCCATACTACCTACCATTCCAGTTTCTTTAAATTTCATAGTACCTATCGCAGTAAAATGCGGATTTCTGAAAGAACGAGATTCAGATTATCCATGGAGGTAACAACCCAACGCAGAGCGTATTCGCTGACAATTAATAACGAAACCACCGAATTGTAGTCACTTGTCTAAATGAAATGACTTCCTCTCGTAAGTGTAACTTTCTGTTTTTGAATCGTTCAGTCGAAGTACGTTGTAAGTAATAAAAACATATTTTACAGACCAACAGAACTGTTTTAACTTGCCTATTGTTTCCATATTTGAAAAACTGAGCTGAAATAATTATTAAAAATCATTTACATTAAACTTGAAAATTGACAGCAACACGAATTTAACCATTTCAAGTTGCAAGGTGACCACTCTAAATAGATTTTTGATCCTTAGTGCAACAATGTGCTTTGGTAAGTCAACAGCGTATTAACACTGTCGTTTAAAATAGTGATATACAATAAAATATCAACTTCTCGTCAAATAAGTTCTTTTTAAAATGATAAAGAAAACATAATACGTCAGTACCCCTGGATAACACTAATAAAGAAACTCTAGTTGGAATAAACAAACTCTATTGTCCCAAAGTTTCAGACTGCCTGCTTGTTCGTTTGATTGTCTGCTTAGCATAGTATTTTAGCCATCACGTGTTTTGTTCAGTCAAAACCTTGCTAAATTCATTTTTGTGCATAGCTTTTCCCAGGCCTAGGTGTTTTTGCTGCATATTATTTTAACCACATGTGTTTTGTACAATTAATTTTGTACGATTATTTCTTTTCTAAAATCGTGCTTGGTGAGGCGAAACGCTACTGGAAAACTACCAAAATACTTTAGGCGATATCAAGTTAAGCTTCAGAGTGAAATGATACGTATTTGCGCGCGCGTGTGTGTGTGTGTGTGTGTGTGTGTGTGTGTGTGTGTGTTTGTCTGTGAGTAAGTTTTTGTTGACGAAGAAACTCAAGTATTTTAGACGCGGGAATATTGCAAGCTACACTCTTTACTGATTCTTTCAGCTTTGCAACCAATGTATCATTTTGCAACAATAATGTACTCTAGCTTTTTATTATCAAATATTTGGTTCAGGATTCAACATATAGCTCAATCTACTCTCTCTCAGTGTTGCCATTAATGATGGAAGCTACAAGCCTGTGCATCATATTTGAGATGGGCACATAGCCCTTATGTTTACAGGTGGGCAAATATGTTTGTAGATATCTTGAAAACTTTTTGCTATTGCCGATAACTTTGAAGAGCTGACAGACTGCAGGAAAGTTGATATAAATACGTTTTATGTCCAGACCATTCTGTATAAGGCTCAAATTATACAAAAAATTTCTTCAGCCATTCAAGAGCGAAACAGTTATTTCTGTAGGTTGTAGAGGCAACTTTGTGACAATTCACATTCCAGAAGAGAAGTGTAACTATGGAAATTGCAGAAATAACTCATTAATGACATCAGGGACAGCCAGCCCGTGTGGTCGAGCAGTTCTAGGCGCTTCAGTCCGGAACCGCGCGACCGCTACGGTCGCAGGTTCGAATCCTGCCTCGGGCATGGATGTGTGTGATGTCCTTAGGTTGGTTAGGTTTAAGCAGTTCCAAGTTCTAGGGGACTGATGACCTTAGCAGTTAAGTCCCATAGTGCTCAGAGCCATTTGAACCATTTTTGAACATCAGGGAATCTGTGATTCGTTTTGTAAAGAAAGACGAAGTTGATTTCCGCATTATCACTTTGTTTATAAATACAACATACAGTTGTGTATGAATGCATGGTTTCGCGATGATATGAATTAATAACATTTCCCCGGGTTTTCAGCCGCGTCAGGTGGTTAAAATCCCACGAGCTTTCAACCGAACCCTCCTCAGTCATTGTCCAGTGGTAAGAATGACTTGACAATGACTGAGGAGAGCTCGGTCGAAAGCTCGTGGGATTTTAACCACCTGACGCCGCTGGAAGCCCGAGAAAATTTTATTGTAACATACAGTTGTTCAAGATATTGTTTTAAACGTGTCATTATTTTGTTTTTTCTCACACCAGTGAACTTGTGATAAGTGATTAACAGTTTGAACTAATTGCATTGTGTTATGGTCTGTTCTTTGTCATATATACTATGTGATCAAAAGTATCCGGACACCCCGAAAAACATACGTTTTTCATATTAGGTGCATTGTGCTGCCTCCTACTCCCAGGTACTCCATATCAGCGACCTCAGCAGGCATTAGACATCGTGAGAGAGAAGGATGGAGCGCTCCGCGAAACCGACAGACTTCGAACGTGGTCAGGTGATTGGGTGTCATTTCTGTCATACGTCTGTACACTAGATTTCCACACTCCTAAACATCCGTATGTCCACTGTTTCCAATGTGATAGTGAAGTGGAAACGTGAAGGGACACGTACAGCACAAAATCGTACAGGCCGACCTCGTCTGCTGACTGAGACCGCCGACAGTTGAAGACGGTCGTAATGTGTAATAGGCAGACACCTATCCAGACCATCAAACAGGAATTCCTAACTGCATCAGGATCCACTGCAAGTACTACGACATTTAGGCGGGAGGTGAGAAAACTTGGATTTCATGGTCGAGCGGCTGCTCATGCGCCACACATCACGCTGGTAAATGCGGTCAAATAAGGCAGAAATCCATAACATTCCATCAGAATTTCTAAAATCATTGGGGGAAGTGGCAACAAACGACTATTCACGGCCGGCCGCGGTGGTCTAGCGGTTCTAGGCGCTCAGTCCGGAACCGCGAGACTGCTACGGTCGCAGGTTCGAATCCTGCCTCGGGCATGGATGTGTGTGATGTCCGTAGGTTAGTTAGGTTTAAGTAGTTCTAAGTTCTAGGGGACTGATGACCACAGATGTTAAGTCCCATAGTGCTCAGAGCCATTTTTGACTATTCACGTTGGTGTGTAGAATATATGAGTCTGGCGATATACCATCTGACTTTCGGAAAAGCATCGTCCACACAATTCCGAAGATGGCAAGAGCTGACAAGTGCGAGAATTACCGCACAATCAGCTTAACAGCTCATGCATCGAAGCTGCTTACAAGAATAATATACAGAAGAATGGAAAAGAAAATTGAGAATGCGCTAGGTGACGATCATTTTGGCTTTAGGAAAAGTAAAGGGACGAGAGAGGCAATTCTGACGTTACGGCTAATAATGGAAGCAAGGCTAAAGAAAAATCAAGACTCTTTCATAGGATCTGTCGACCTGGAAAAAGCGTTCGACAATACAAAATGGTGCAAGCTGTTCGAGATTCTGAAAAAAGTAGGGGTAAGCTATAGGGAGAGGCGGGTCATATACAATATGTACAACAACCAAGAGGGAATAATAAGAGTGGACGATCAAGAACGAAGTGCGCGTATTAAGAAGGGTGTAAGACAAGGCTGTAGCCTTTCGCCCCTACTCTTCAAACTGTACATCGAGGAAGCAATGATGGAAATAAAAGATAGGTTCAGGAGTGGAATTAAAATACAAGGTGAAAGGATGTCAGTGATACGATTCGCTGATGACATTGCTATCCTGAGTGAAAGTGAAGAAGAATTAAATGATCTGCTGAATGGAATGAACAGTCTAATGAGTACACAGTATGGTTTGAGAGTAAATCGGAGAAAGACGAAGGTAATGAGAAGTAGTAGAAATGAGAACAGCGAGAAACTTAACATCAGGATTGATGGTCACGAAGTCAATGGAGTTAAGGAATTCTGCTACCTAGGCAGTAAAATAACCAATGACGGACGGAGCAAGGAGGAGACCAAAAGCAGACTCGCTATGGCAATAAAGGCATTTCTGGCCAAGAGAAGTCTACTAATATCAAATACCGGCCTTAATTTGAGGAAGAAATTTCTGAGGATGTACGTCTGGAGTACAGCATTGTATGGTAGTGAAACATGGACTGTGGGAAAACCGGAACAGAAGAGAATCGAAGCATCTGAGATGTGGTGCTATAGACGAATCTTGAAAATTAGGTGGACTGATAAGGTAAGAAATGAGAAGGTTCTACGCAGAATCGGAGAGGAAAGGAATATGTGGAAAACACTGATAAGGAGAAGGGACAGGATGATAGGACATCTGCTAAGACATGAGGGAATGACTTCCATGGTACTAGAGGGAACTGTAGAGGGCAAAAACTGTAGAGGAAGACAGAAATTGGAATACGTCAAGCAAATAATTGAGGATGTAGGTTGCAAGTGCTACTCTGAGATGAAGAGGTTACCACAGGAAAGGAATTTGTGTCGGGCCGCATCAAACCAGTCAGTAGACTGACGACAAAGAAAAAAATAAAAATAAAAAAAAGCGAAAAGACGCCTCGCTTGATGTAAGGAGAGTAAACATTGGACGATTGAACGATGGAAAAACGTTGTGTGGAGTGATGGATCACGGCGATACGATGGCAGGGTGTGCATATAGCTAATGCCCGGTGAACGTAATTAGCCAGCGAATGTAGTGTCAACACTAAAATGCGGAGGCGGTCGTGTTATGGTGTGGTCGTGTTTTTCGTGCAGTGGGTTCAAATGGTTCAAATGGCTCTGAGCACTATGGGAGTCAACTGCTGAGGTCATTAGTCCCTTAGAACTTAGAACTAGTTAAACCTAACTAACCTAAGGACATCACAAACATCCATGCCCGAGGCAGGATTCGAACCTGCGACCGTAGCGGTCCTGCGGTTCCAGACTGCAGCGTCTTTAACCGCACGGCCACTTCGGCCGGCTGTGCAGTGGGATTCCAACAGTAAAATGCGGAGGTCGTGTTTTTCATGTCGTGGACTTCCACCCCTTGTTGTTTTGCGTGGCACTCTCACAGCACAGGCCTACATTGATGTTTCAAGCACTTTCTTGCTTCCACTGTTGAAGTACAATTCGAGGATGGCGATTTCATCTTTCAGCACGATCGAGCACCTGTTCTTAATCAGGCCTGTGGCGGAGTGGTTACACGACCAGAACTCACTTGTAATGGGCTGGCCTGCACAGAGTCCTGACCTGAATCGTATAGAACACCTTTGGGATGTTTTGGAACGCCGACTTCGTGCCAGGACTCACCGACCGATATCGATACCTCTCATCAGTGAAGCACTCCTTGAAGAATGGGCTGCCATTCCCCAAGAAACCTTCCAACACCTGACTGAACGTATACCAGCGAGAGTGGAAGCTGTCATCAAGGCTAAGGATGGTCCAACACCATGCAAAAGTCCATCATTACCGATAGAGGCAGCCACGAACTTGTATGTCTTTTTAGCCGGCCGCTATGGCCGAGTGCTTCTAGGCGCTTCAGTATGCTGCTTCTACGGTCGCAGGTTCGAATCCTGCCTCGGACGTGGATGTGTGTGATGTCCTTAGGTTAGTTGGGTTTAAGTCTAGGGGACTGATGACCTCAGATGTTAAGTCCCTTAGTGCTTGGAGCCATTTGAACCATTTGTTAGTAGTTTTCAGCCAGGTGTCCGGATACTTTTCGTCACATAATGTAGTTCCACTGAACAGATGTGTAAAGAAGTGTGACAAATTCTGGCTTGTTCTTTGTCATGTAGTTCCACTAAACAGATGTGTAAGGAAGTGTGAAAAAGTTTTATTTAATTACTTTGCCTGATATAGTTTACGTTTCTTAAATTCATCTCTCTTTCAGTTGACGATGGACTTATAAGTACCTGGATTTTAAGAAAACTAGACAAATAAACCTTGCCCAGTTGCTAAACTTTATGACAAAAATTTTTCTATGCGTGGCTAAAGCAGAATTTATAAAACTGAGAAAGTTTGTAACAAAGCAATAATTGTAGGTAATAATGAAAAATTAGACTAGAGTAATTTTATAAGAGATGAATTTACTTTCTCTGTAGTCCTGAGCAAGTGGGAGGGGGAGAGGGGGGTACCTTTTTTGCAATTAATATTACAGCTACCTCACTGCACATGAACACTTTATTGCTATCAAAATTAACAGATAAAGTTTATGAAATTCCATATATTTGGAAATTAAATGTTGCAGTAGACATTTGTATAACGTTATATCACAAGAAGTGCTAAATATGTCTCAAAGCTGCCAAGTTTTACAGTTTTTTGAATGCGGCACGAATATTTCAAATGCTTCTGCACATGGCTAAGATGGTGGTTCTGAGGCTACACTGTGTTTGTTTTTTTCGTTTTAATGCCCAGTAAAATAGTGGGATCTGATTGGCTGCTTTCGTTTTAATGCCCACCACCATTCCAAGGAATGTGTTGTGCCTTCTTGGATTATGAATGCCGTCATAGATAGAGGGGCGTGACTTTTCACGTCGTGATAATACCTTCACGTATATGGGTAGTGGTTTGCGACATCATAGGTAGGACACTGATTGGCGTACGTAATACCACAAACGTAAACAAAGTGCACCAGAACCATCATAACCCTGCTACTGATGATGTGTTACAGGTACATCCTGAAATTGAGAACGAACTAACAAGATCACGAATAACGACTTCTTAAATGAGGGAAGAGGAGTTTAGCGAAAACTATTCTAGAAAAGTAAAGTTCGAATTGTTGGTCATCTCTTGAGACATAAGTGACTCCTGGGAGCAATAACGAAGCGCTATGTCAATGGAGAAAGAACTACAGGAAGACCACCGCAGCAGTACACACAATAAATCAGATTATAAAAATCTTAAACATGGCTGCCATTCAGCAACGGTATAAATTTGAAGAAATTGATAAAAATCAACCAACGAGCTGCAAACCAAAGGTTTATTTAGCCCTTGACCAGGATTTCGATATTTATAAAAAAATATCTTCTTCAGTGTGATGTAACAAGGCCCATTCCTTCTGAAGAGGAAATTTTTATAAATATCACAGTTTGTGGACAATATAAAAATTCGACTAAGGAAAACAGAAAAAAAAGATCTGTGGAGACCATACAATCTACGCGAGCGAAGCGGCTGACTCTAACGTCGTATTATTATACACTGGAGCACCAAAGACACTGGTATAGGTAAGCGTATTCAAATAGAGAGATATGTAAACAGTTATTAGATCGGTTACTGCTGCTACAATGGCAGGTTATCAAGATTTAAGTGATTTTGAACATGGTGCTATAGTCGGCGCACGAGCGATGGGACACAACATTTCCGACGTAGCGATGGAATGGGGATTTTCTCGTACGAAAATTTTACGAGTGTGACGTGAATATCAGGAATCCGGTTAAACATCAAATCTCCGACATCTCTGCGGCGGGAAAAAGATCCTGCAAGTACGGGACCAACGACGACTGAAGAGAATCGTTCAAGGTGGCAGAAAAGTGTAACCCCTCCGCAAATTGCTGCAGATTTCAATGCTGGGCCATCAACAGTTGTCAGAGTGCGAACCATTCACGAAACACGATCTATATGGGCTTTCGAAGCGAAAGGCCCACTCGTGTTCCCTTGATGACTGCACGACACAAAGCTTTACGCCTCGCCTGCGCCCGTCAACACCGACATTGGACTGTTGATGACTGGAAACATGTTGCCTGGTCGTACAAGTCTAGTTTCAAATTGTAGCGAGCAGATGGACGTTTGCGGGTATGGAGACAGCCTCATGAATCAATGGATCCTGCATGTCAGCAGGTGACTGTTCAAGCTGGTCACCTGGATCCACTATGCATTCCGACGGGCTTGCGCAATTCCAGCAGGACAATACGACACCCCACACTTCCAGATTTGCCACAGAGTGGCTCCATGAACAATGTTATGAGTTTCAACATTTCCGCTGCCCACCAAACTCCCCAGACTTGAACATTATTGAGAATATTTGGGATGCCTTGCAACGTGCCGTTCAGAAGAGATCTCCAGCCACTCGTACTCTTACGGATTTATGGACAGTCCTGCAGGGTTCATGGTGTCAATTCCCTCCTGCACATTAGTCGATTCTACGCCACGTCGTGTTGCGACATTTTTGCGGGCTCGCGGGGGCCCTACACGACATTAGGCAGGTGTACGTCTCTTTGGCTCTTCAGTGTAAATTTAATACCAAGAAGGAATTGCGCGACATGAAGGAAAGTTGGTAGGCGTGTTTGTACACATGAAAGAAAATGCCTATTAACATTTCGCGTCAGTCGCATAAGAGCGGCACTCGTATGGCTACTATGAGGAAGCAAATCAGGTTTGCTTCAGTATATGCTGTAAAAACCGTGAGCGTTAGTTACCTTTGAGATTAGACGTGGTGATGTTAGTCAAGAATCCCTTTAAGACAACAAAGGTGCCATTGACAGCATCTAGGTGAGTTTGAACAACGTCATTTAACAGGGCTACGAGAAGCTGGATGTTTCTTCCCCGAAATTTCAGAAAGACTTCGGAGGAATGTAGCCCCTATACGTGATTGCTGGCAGTCGTCGTCACGAGAATGTTTGGTCTCGAGAAGATCGGGCTCCCGACGGCCACATGGCACTACCAATAGGAAGACCGTATATTCGTCATATGGCTCTGGCGCATCGTACAGCATCTGCAGCCGCAGTTTGAGAAGCAACAAACTGTCAAAAATCGGTTACTTAAAGGACAGCTCCGAGCCAGCCGTGCTGTAGCGTGCGTTCCAGTGACGCCAAACCATCATCATTTCCGACAAGAGAGAGCTCATTGGAGGGCATAGTGAAGGCCTGTTGTGTTTTCTGACGAAAAATGTTTCTGCCTCGGTGCCTGTGATGTTCGTGTGTTGGTTAGGAGGAGGCCAATTGAGGGCCTGCAACCAACCTGTCCTGGAGTTAGATACACTGGACCTATACTTGGAGTTATGGTCTGGGCTGCGATTTCGTATGACAGCAAGAGCGCTCTCGTTAGTATCCCAAACACACTGACTGCAAATTGTACGTCAGTTTGGTTATTCGACCGGTTACACAGTCATTCGTGAATCATATCCCAGGGGGTGTTTTCCAACAGGATCACGCTGGCCCACATACCGCTGTTGTGACCCAACGTGCTCTACAGAGTGTTGACATATTTCCATGGCCTGCTAGATCAACAGATCTGTCTCCAATCGTGCACATAGTGGGCAACACCGGCGACAACTCCAGCCTCATACACAACCAAATTAACCGTACCTGCATCGACCTACTAAGTGCTACAGACATGGAACTCCAGCCCACAAACTGACAAGTGGCACCTCTACTTCATAATGCAAGCATGTCTGTTTGCTTCCATTCAGTATTCTGGCGATTACACGGATTATTAATGTGCCAGCGTTTAACATTTGCAATGGCTTATCTCGCATGTACATCAAGTAAGTGAGCTCGCAATGTTAATCACTTAAATATGTCATCTAGACGAATGTAATCCCGAAATTTCAGTGCCCTACATTAATTATTTTTCGGTGTTGCGATTTTCTTTTGGCATTGTAGGTTAAGAACATCAGAAAATCTATGACACCTCCCTGGGGAACTCCAGATATCATTTTGATTTCAGTAGAGGACATCCCGTCAATTACAACGAACTCTGGCCTTTCTAACAGGGAATGACGATTCAAGTCACGCAGCTGTGACCATATTCCATAAGCACAGTGTGATTAGAAGCTTCTTGTGAGGAACGGTGTCGAAACCTTTTGGCAGTGTAGAAATATGGTACCAACTAGTGATTCCCTGTTGGTAGCATCCATTATTCTCCTTCTTCTCCTAATGATATTGCAACCCTGTTTGGGTCTTAGCCTATTCAACAAGTTTCCAACATCCTGCCCTCTCCAGCGCAGTTCCCCGCCATATAACTCTGAGAGATTCCAAATATTCTTCTACATTGTCTATCCACCGCTTTCCCTCTGTCTTCTTCCAGTTGGCCTCCATTCAGACACCTTTTATGTTGTTCGTCCAATATCCGTCCAAAGGACATGCCAAAACCAGGCTATGCTCCTACTTTTCATTGTTCTTACAATGTCAGTTCCTTGTATGAGACAATCCAGCTCTGTGTTCATCCTAGATCTCCAGAAACCATTGTGATCCTGAATTGTACAATAGGTCTTGCGCAGAACCCTGCGTTCAGATATCTTGAGCTGCTACTCTTCAGCACTCGTTAGTGGCAATGTTTCACAACCGTAGGCTACAACTGGCCTGATCATCGCCTTATAAATTTAAAGTTTCAGTGTCTATTTAATAATCTAGAGGCCAAACATTTCTGAAACGTGTGGAAGCATCTGTTACCACTCAGAATGCGCTGGTTTATTTCAGTTGACATGGGATTTGTCCAATAGATATTAGATTCCAGATAATCGAAGTTCTGCACATGTTCAAAATTGAAACCAGCTGCTGTTAGTTTATACAAGTTACAACTTCCCTTCCCGGTGAAATTCTCTATTTAGTCTTCTTTTCATTAATAACAAGCTCTCTAGGTAGTATGGTGCTTCTTTCAGCTCATCTATAGTTCAATCTAGCGAAACTCTTCTTCTACTAATAATTGCTGCATCATCTGCACATGCACATTTCTGGGTTGACTTTGTGCCATGTAACCTGATATTTGAAGCTTTTGAATGGCTGCTTCAAGAGTCAGATTAAAATGCACTGCGTAAAGGGCATACCTTTGTCTGACTCCTTTACTATTCATAAACCATTTACTGTATTTTCCATCCACCCGAACTGCAGCTTTGAAACCAGCCAATGTTGCTTGGATAAGTGAAACGTTCTTAGATGTTATACCAAGCAGTAGCAGATAATTTAGCATTTCTGCCTTATCAACACTATATAAGGCTTGCATGAAGTCCACATAGAGGTAATGAAGCTCAATATTATATGTCTTTTCATGTACTTGCCTAAGCACAAATATCTGATCTGTTGTTGACCTATTAGGCCGAAATCCAGACCGATATTCTCCCACAATCTCTTCTGCATTTGGAACTAGCCTGTTGTAAATAATACTAGAGAGTCTTCAGTTAAAACTTCCGGGCTGAGAGGCCGTGGTCGATGTATAAAATTTCCACCTGACGTTTCGTCTCCATCTGCGGGAGACATCTTCTGAGCTGTGAAAGCCTACTTTGTATGATTAATACTAGAGAGATTCCTATAGTTTACATTCAGCAGGGTAATTCTTCGGTAATTCGAACACAAAGTCTTGTGTTTTTTTCTCATGGACTGGTAGGACTACCCATAAGGTCCACTCTCCTGGGATTCTTTCCTGATTCCATTCCAACTTGGTAAGTTTGTGGATTCGCTTATGAAGACCAGTTCTCCCATTTCTCAACAGTTCTGCTGTTATTCCATCAGTTCCTGGTGCTTTGTAGCTTTTTAGACACTGCACTACCTTCTGTACATCCTCAACTGTGGACTGTTCTATCACTGGATCTGTACTGTAACAGAATGGCTGTACACTCCTGGCAGGATTGCCGTCCAGAACTCAATTGAAGTATTCTCTCCATCTATCCAGAGGATCTTGTTTATCTGTTAGTAAATTCACCTTTTTTTTTACTGCTTTTACATGCTGTTACTTTCGGTCTACATTTTCAGTTCCTTCTTTAATTTTCTCATACAACTTTATGCTCTCATTCCTTTAATAGTGTTCTTCCATCTCATCTGCCTTTCTCCTTATGGCTTCCCAATTTTTTCCTCCAACATAACCGTGCTGCATCTATTCTTTTTTCATTAAATAATGATATATAGCACCCACTACTTCTTGTTAATAAAGAGCCAGTTGTTTTTCACAAGAACGATATTTTTTAATCCGTGCTGGTTACGTGTCAACAGATTGCTTTTCGCAGTATTTCTTAATGTTGGAACACAGTATATGTAAAATTCTACAACACATGTGTCAATGACATGGGTCTTTTCTTGTGTACTGGTGTGATTTGGGCAACTTTACAGTCTTTGGTCTGGATCTTTCGTCGAGTGAGTGGTTATATATGATTTCTAAAAAGTCAGCTATTTAATCAGCATACTCCGAAAGGAACCTAATTGATATACAGTCTGCACCGGAAGATCTGCTTTTATGAATTCAAAAATCAAATTAAATCATCCACGTCACACGTTTAATGTCAGGCTAATACTTTTTTTTATTTGAACATTACTTAATATTGACAAATGGTAGTAAATATTTTAGTTTCTGATTTGAATGCCAATATATTATGTCAGACGCTACGTGTGTAAATCGATGCGGAACCTCCTCAAGTATTCCAAACACGACAACATTCCAACAGATAATTTAGTCTGACCTCAATAGCGTATAACATACCTCTTACGTGTCTGACAATGTAGTTTATTTAAACAGCCCAGCACATGTTTTCGACTCCTCCACTTCTTATGCCGTATACGTTTCCTCCGTTTTTGTGCTATCTGCTGCTGATTTCGGCTGCACATGTCTCCGCTGCGGACAAGTTTATAGACGTCGTTCGACCTCTCGTCCCGTCTCTTTTTAAGGAACGCGAATTAAGTTATTGCTCTCACACGGCCTCCATTTGCAGGTTGCGCCTGACGTGTTTACGAGCGCTCAAAAAGCGGAGAGGACTTTGTCCCCCCTCCCTTCTCCTCAATAAAGCAGAGCTGTCCGACTTCCCTTGTTCGTTCCTAATTGTTATTGCAGTTCTTCTGTTCAGACGTGTCTGGAGCGGCTTTATATCTGAGGAATTCAGCAGCGAGGCCGTGTCTCGAGACGAGAATGGCTTGTAACTGTCGATGGAATCCGTTCGCAAGACTTCCGTTAACTTCCAGCCTTTGATCTCTGCCTCAGTGCTGCGTATCTGCCGCGAGAAAAAAAGCTCACGCGAAGTATTTGAACGTTTTATGTATGCAGATCGTTTCCACTTTTATAGTTACGAGTGGAATACTTACCCTGATTAAAAGTCAGATAGATGGGTGGACGCCTTGCCTCTGTAATTACCGGTTATTAACATCGATTATCTCGTTATGAGCCTGTTTTGTACCTTCCGTTCTGAATCCGCAAATTTTTCGCTGCACAATACGTCGTTCCTTCCCTGTGGGCGGCGGCAAATCTTGACTTCAAAGTGCTTGCCGCGACATCCGCTTTGCGTCTTGCATGAAGTAAGACCGTGGTTTGGAACAACATTTGGGGAGGGGGCAAAGTGAGAGCACGGGTTGACCATATCATTTAAAATATTCATTAGCTAGCCAAACAAAAATGAAAGAAAAAAATTAGAATAACCATAAGAATCTGGTTCGTTCGAATCACTTGTTAACACATGCCGGTTGTGTTAGATATTTTGAGATATTATTATTTGCTTTTTATATGAAAATTCCATACAATTAAGGTTACCACACACAATAACTACAACAGAAACGTTTTTTCAACATAAAGTCAGAACCGGAGCAGCAGTTTGGGTAATATAAATTCTTAATTCTAATTCCATTGCAGTTGCGCTTTATTACGCTGGAGACTAGTTTCGAACTACGAAGTTTATTTTTCAAGCCAGGCCTATTGCACGTTATGAATACATCTACATTATGAGATCAGTCTGGCATTCTACGTGACTCTGTATTACGCATATACTACGTATATGTAAATTGTTTGCCGGACGGTGTGACCGTGCGGTTCTAGGCGCTTCAGTCTGGCACCGCGTGACCGCTACGGTCGCAGGTTCGAATCCTGCCTCGGGCACGGATGTGTGTGATGTTCTTAGGTTAGTTAGGTTTCATTAGTTCTAAATTCTAGGCGACTGATGGCCTCAGAAGTTAATTCGCATAGTGCTCAGAGCCATTTTTTTGTAAATTGTTTGTCTGCTAACAAAGCACTATTAGTGCAGGTATAATAGGCTTGGCTTGAAAAAGAACATGGTAGTTCGAATAATTAGATGCAACCTTGGCGGAATTACAATAAATAATTTATATTACAGAACCATTTGTTGTCCACCAGATGGGAATGTTGATGCAGGTCCCACAGCCGTTATAGTGATTTTGAATAAAATGCCAGTACAAATTGCTTTTCCCTATTTATATTAAAATAAAAGAAAACCTAACCGAAATTCTTAAGCCTCCTAATCTTTTGTCTCGTCTCATAAGTACATGCAAATACATGGGTGGATAAATATATTGAAATACCGAAAATACATTACCACGCCTATTGTGATGTAGGAAAACCGTTGGCATTCGTAACAGCTTCCAGTCGTCTCCCATTGGATAAATAAAGTTCACTTGAGTATTAATCGATTGTACAATAATGTCATATCTTTGCTCTCGAGCTGTTTCATCCGAGCGAACAGCGATGTTGTGAGCTGTATCGCAGGATTAGGTTACCATCTTTGGTGCGCATAGGCGCAGGAGCACTTAGTGTTGAGCTGTGTTAAAGTGAGGAAGCAGTTGTAATGCTATGTTTCAAACGTAAAGTCTCAAGTTATCGATGTGTTTAATTAAGATGATTATGCAATGGTAACTGATCTGAGAAGGAGGAACTGTAATGGAATCTATTAGTTACGTGAAGAGGAATTATAAGCTAATTTTCTTAATGTCACACTTTCATTATTGCAGCGCTATTTTTCACCTACCTTTCTCTTACAATTTTGAATTGACCACGGTTTTTTCAAAAGTAGAAAAGGAACGAAGTCTATTCGAAAATACTTCGATTTGCAGCCCACAGAGAACTCACTGCATTTCACGAGTGTCTCTGTATAGATATAGTGATTTGCATATTGTGGCAAATTCAGGTAACTATATGGAGATCGATGGTGATCTTATACGCTTGTCACCAAATAGACAACAAAGGCTCAATAATATTGAGATGTTGGCCAGAGGAGATGCTACAACCATCCTCGTGCACCAGTCCTGCACTCACTTCTAACGCTTCATAATCTGATTTCAAAAACAATCTGATAATCCACCTTATAGGAAAGTTATGTTCAATGAGCATACTTGACACAGTCTTCGAACACAGCATCACCATAGAGTAACAAACGTTGTTCCATTGTATGGGACTTATCAGGCATAACAGTCATATAATCCTTGACAGAATGCTGCAGATAATCACAGAGTCCATGAACTACTACGATATGGCTGCCCAAATGATCGCGGAAACACCTCCATGCTTCACGCTTGGGACGTAAACTCGGCCAGAAGTTGAAAACAGAGCGGAAGAAGATCTTACCAGATGACGTTCTTCTATCGCCCTCTAGTCCAGGTTTTATGGCTTCGGCACCACGTTTTGTTGGTTACAGGCTTTTACACCACTAATGAATGATGTAATTTCAGTGGTGTAATTCCAGCGACTTTTGGTTCCGCTTACTTTTTTCGTCACAAGCCTCTTCAATGACCTTCCGTCACACGCGCTCAACACACTATTTCATCCGATTTGATGTTTTTCTGCTTTATCTGTATGCATTATAAATCTTCGACACGGAACCTGTTGAAACACCGAGCACTTCGGCTTCATTGGTTTGGGAAACACCAACCAATTGCCCACGTCCGAAGTCACTCAGCTCTGTCATAATGCACTCACAACCACACAGAACACTGTTCTAACCAAGACTAACACTTAGAACGTATTGAGGACATTGCATGGTCACCTTTCAGGGTCAGATACAACAGAGCAACCTGTAGTCTTGGGTAGCATCTGCATTTGTGTTCAAGCATGCGTTTCTCGCGCTGTTTCCATATTTTTGTCCAACCCTTATTCGTCTTCAGAAACGTACCCTGAATAAATGTCCTTTCCTTTTTAGATAAAGTTCAGACCGAAGAAATCATCTGTTGCGCAGTACGAATATATCTAAAGGCAGTTACTGTGTACTATTGTGCAACGGTATGAATAGTGAACATGTATGAAAATTTAAATGTATTCTATGATCACACTCACTTCTAAGGCTTCATAATCTGATTTCAAAAACAAGCTGATAATCCACCTTATAGGAAAGTTATGTTCAATGAGCATACTTGACACAGTCTGTTAACTCATGACTTTGTACCTCGAAATCTGAAATCTACAGGTGCCTAGCGCTCATAATGAGCATGATCGTGGATAGCTCCCTTGAAATCTCTTACGGGCTCACTCCCCTTTCGACCACTAAACCACGCAAAAAATGGTAAAAGCGTTCGTAAGAAGTGTTTACTGACTGCAGTAGTGGCCCCTTTCGATCAGTATTTCTGCTGAAGGCAGACAACTTGTAAAGGTACAGGGGTTGAGCTAAAATATGGACACACTCCTAGAAATACTTACTTTAACATAAGTGCAGATGCTAGTCAAGCTTGCAGGTTGCGCTGTTGTATTTGACCACAAGCGGCACCTGTGCAGTGTTCTCAATACATTGCAAGTGTCAGTCGTGGCCAGAACAATATTCTGTGTAGTTGTGAGTGTATTATGTCAGATCTACATGAATTGTAACGTGGGAAAGTTGCTGATACTTCCATAACCAATGCAGACGAAAGGTTTGGTGTTTCAAGAGATAACATACCCAAGATTTATACCGCATACAGGGAAAGCAGAGAAACATAATACCCCAAGTCACAATAAGGTCGAAAGTGTGTGTCGAGTGATCGTGAGAGATGGTCACTGATGAGGACTGTGACGGACAATATGAAGACAACAGCTGCAAAAGTCACTGCAGGACTGAATGTCGCATTCGCGAACTTTGTCAGCGGCAAAACAACACGAAGGGAGCTCCAGACGCCTCGAATTACAAGGCGAGGAGGAATTACAAAATCTATCACCCATGATGAAGATACCCGTAACAGGGAAACGTGATATAGAAGCCATAAAACCTGAGCTATGGAGCGTTGGAAGGATGAGCGCTGTTTCAGATTGTTTCCAACTTCTGTCGAAGTTTACGTCCCATGAGCGAAACATGGCCGGGGGGAAAGGGGGGGGGGTATTCTGTGATGATTTGAGCAGCCAGATCGTGGTATTCCTTGGGCCCTAGGGTTACTCTGTAAGGGTGCACTTATGCAAAGGATTATGTGACTATTTTTGCTGGTCAGATCTATCCCATGGTTCTCTCATGCTGACACTGTGTTCCAAGAAGACAGGGCCCTGCTCACACAGTTCGCATCGTCTAGGAATGATTTGTGACCACGAGAATGAATTGTCGCATCTGCCCTGTCATAGCATTCTCCAGATCTCAATATTATTTAGCCTTTCTTATCTACTTTGGAGAGAAGGGTCCGTGATCGTTGGCCGCCTCCATCATCGGTACGTCAACTTTCCGCTTTTTTGCAGGAAGAATGGTGTATGATTCCGTTGCAAACGATGATACAGGACTTGGGTTTAGCTAATACGAGACGACCGGAGGCTGTTTTGGATGCCAACCGTTTACCTACACTGTACTACGCATGGTAATGCATAATGTATTTCACGTAGTTACACGTCCCGTGACAATGAAGATATGCTCGTGAATTTGATCCTACGAAACTAGACGAGTACAATAAAAAAATGTGTTGTATTTTTGGTGTTTCTGTATTTTTACCCAACCCCTGTACATGTTGTAGATAGGTGCAGGTTGCAACATGCACGCAATACTACGGAAGTAACAGAATTCTCAAACATGAGTTTATCAGTAGTACCTGTATAGGAATACGAATAAATCTCATAAGCTTCGATTTCACTGATAATTACTCGAGCTGCATCTCAAATATAATCATTGATACAAGAATGCTTGCAGTCCTCCGTGCATGAAACACGTGGCGTAATCGACCACCACAAAAGAAAGGAGTGAACAACAAAGATTCTATATGGATCGGAAAATGTTGGAAACGTTTAACTAAACTTGAGTGTGTTGAGTTCAAAAACTCTATTGTTCGGAGGGACTAATGATAACACGAATCTTTACCTAGTTTCTCGAAAACTAACCACTTTACTGCACAACGAACGTTAACTATCAATACAGATCTGGAAATGCTGCGAACAGTATTTCGCCGAACTGTGTGCTTCGAGCCGGGATCTCACACCACATTTATAGCCTGTAGTCTAAGGATGAACACAAGACAGCAACTACAGAGCAAATTAATGCAGTACTCACCCGTAGAAGAGCCGCATCACCCGAAATCGCAAACAGGAAAATCCACACACGACTAGACTAGACTACTTTGCTTGCCTTAGGCAGTCGTGCACACCGAGAAATGTGAGGACACGCTCGCTTCCTATTAGTTAACGCTGCCATTCGCCCCAGTGTTTCACTTCAGACATTCCTTCTAAGCTCCTCAAGGACTGTAATACCTTCAGCAGTCAACTGTATGGTACTAAAAACCACTTTAGAGTATGCTTGAGATCCAGAATATGCGGAAGAAAGATTAGGTTTGAAAGTTGTCACCGTAACAAGCAACTTTCAAACTGAGTTAAGCGGACGGAATGAAACTTTCGCTCAGCTGTGTGTGCTGCTTCGAAACATCCCAGCGTATTATCACAATGTGTGACGGAACGGGATTCGCAACCAGAACGTAGCCTTTCACGGGTTGTTATTGACTGAGATAGCGAGAGACTTTAAGGTGTAAGGGTAGTCTGTAAGTGCACCTGGATAGCTCAGTCGCTAAGAGTTCTGTCTGAGAAAAACAAGGTTCTGGAATCGAGTTCGGAATTAAGTCGATCATAGCATTTGTAATCGATTACCTTTTACTAACGATCTGTTAGCTGTGAAACGTCCAGCCGAAGTATAAAAAAGATAAAAAAGCTTGTAACACATCAATTCAATAATATCTATACAATGGCTGTTCTCTGGACGTACTCTGAAAAAAATGTCTCTGAAGGGCGTGTTCAATTTACTAAAAAATCACTTTTTACTTAGCTGATCTCTTGAAGTTGGCCTCGTTAACTTCTTTTCCATGTATGACTTAGGTCTCCACAACTGACTCTACATAGAAATATACTATTTCTACGTTCGTCGAGTCGATGTTTTATTAAGGGTGAAGTAAAACTGTTTTTTCATTGAAATATCTTCATTAATAAATCGGTAGACAACTAGTTCACAAGAACGTCTCACAAAAGGTTCCACAAGGCTGTACTTTCCACAACTAAACGTAACTACTTTTTACAACCGTCTTTCCAACGCTGTGTCATGCAGCCGCTCTGCAAACCAGCATACTTAAATAATTTCAATAGTTGTTAAAGATATTGTTTCGATCAATTGATACATAATTTAGCAAATATTAGTGAAATAGATATACATATTTTCATATTAAACTTGAAAAATCATCGTGATTAGATGTAAACAGTCAAGCATGAAATAATGAACCTTAGTTAACGTAATTTTATACGAATTTTTCTAGCTGTAAATGAAGTTACCGATATCGCATTGCTATCCATAGCTTCAGAATGTGTATCGGGCTTGATTACATTACAAATTTCATGCCCGGAAGTTCACCATTCAGTCAGTATGCCTGAGAGAAGTTGGACATGAAAGACTCTGCAGCTTTTGTTGAGACGTTAGGTGAATTTGTCACTGTTAGCTGTAGCAATATTATGGCAACAGTCGTGTAATCTCTGACATCTCTGGTGCCACTTGTTTAGCCATTGGAAATTCTTATGTCACTGCGTCTTCCCATGTGCAACATCGTTTGTCTTTACTAGATGGTAAGTGGCGGACTTATCTCTGGGAGGGGGGGGGGGGGGGGGAGGACGAATGTCTTAACTAAGCGCACATCTGTCCCTTTTAGTGCTAGTGCAGTGACCGATTTTCCTGCCATGTGTCGACTGGTTCAGAGGAATGGTATGTTGGTCACTGGGAACTCAAATAAGGCGAACAGTGGCTTTCAGGAAATGTCTGGTCAGGAAAAAAAGCCAGTTCGTTGACGAGCTCGCATACGAATTTCTTGGTTTTCAGTGTCACATGCAGAACTGTACAGTTTACCTCATTAGGTCTGGCGTACACTACTATATGATAGCGACTGCACGGGTATCAGAGGACGTGTGGCGAGCACATAATTCGTTATTTGGTTAGAAGAACTGGCCCGTGGGATCGTTGTTGTATTACCTGCTGCGGCTATAGAAAGAACAGGCATGTTACTGTCGGAAGAGAGTGTTCGTCGTTAAACCAGTAAGACAAAATGTTGACCCATGATAATATCTCATAATAAGCCTGGCTTATTAAATGTAATTATGCCCACTGTCGTAACCCGACGTGGGTCGCAACATACTTACTCTGAATGCCACAACCCCTTTGTAGAAGGCGTGGGATTTGAGGTGCAGATCTGTGACAGCGACGGAGTCACGTTAAGATGTTTCTGAAAGTCTGATGGTATATCTCCACTATCACAGATTCTACACACCAGCTTGAACTGTCGCTTGGTTGCCAATCCCTTCTACCAAAAATAATATATATAAGAATGGAAAAAAATGTTAAGGATCCGTCAGATGACTACCAGCTTTAGGAAAGGTGAAGACACAAGAGAGGCACTTCTGACCTGTCGCCTGATAAGGGAAGCAAGTGAGAAAAATCAAGACATGTTCGTAGAATCTGTCGATACAGAAAATGTGTCCGACAATGTAAGCTGGAGAAAAATGTTCGAAATACTCAGGTAAGTATGTGTAAGTATAGGGACAGACGGGTAGTATAAAATATGTACAAGAACCAACAGGGAAAAATAAAAATAGAAGAACGAAGTGATCGGATTAAAAAGAATGTAGTAAAGGGTGCAGTATTTCTCCCGTAGCGTTCAACTGATGCCTCGAAGAAACAATAGCGGAAATAAAAGGAAGGTTCAATAGCGACTGAAATTCAGAGTGAAAGAGTACCAATAACATACTTCGTGAAACTGAGGAAGAATTACAGGACCTGTTCAAAGGAATGAACTATCTAACGGGCACTACTTTGCATTGAGAGTAAACCAAGGTTCACACTGGCTCTGAGCCCTATGGGACTTAACTTCTGAGGTCATCAGTCCCCTAGAACTTAGAACTACTTAAACCTAACTAACCTAAGGACATCACACACATCCATGCCCGAGGCAGGATTCGAACCTGCGACCGTAGCGGTAGCGCGGTTCCAGACTGTAGCGCCTAGAACCGCTCGGCCACCCCGGCCGGCTAGTAAACCAAGGTAGACAAAGGAATTGTGGAGCAGCAGGAATGAGATTAGTGACAAACTTAACATAAAATTTAGGGACTACGAAATAGACGATGAGAAGGAGTTGTGCGATCTTGGAAGCAAAGTAACTTGTAACACACTAAGCAAGGACCACAAGAAAGGTAGACTAACATTTCTGCACAAGACATTCTTGGCCAAAAGAAACTGTCGAACATCAGCCTTAATTTGAGGAATAAATTTTTTGAGAATATGTGTTTGGAGCACACAGATACCAAGTCCACACAGAAGTACTACATATTGCCAACAAAGTAAGAAAACTAAGCCTGTTAGAAGCACTTGAGATAAGCAAGTATTTAGCTCATAATCACCGACTCGTTCTAAATGATCAGTTACAGCTGAGCACATTCCTACTCTTAAGCTTCACATGATGGAATCAACCAGCCACACACCCATAGACTGTTACAATGACACATAATGCTACACAAAATTAAAAACACAATAGTATCTCGTATTCCTTACCTTGAATTCCTCACAAAGTTCAAAGTTATAACAATATAACTTGTAATACTATAATATTGTGCATTGTATCATGTACTTTGCATAATGTTGCCCACAGTGTGAACTGTAATTTACAATATAAAACATGTTTGTTGTACAACATAAGTGACTAGTGCTTAGTTAGACAGTTCTCAACCCATTTCATGACCTCATAAATTATAGTATCATAACCACATAACCTGTTATACCGTATTATTCTGTACTGTGATTACTGTGTTTAATATTCTCCAACGGGTTAAGTGTAATTTACAGTGTCAAAGAACATGCTTGATGAACAACATAAATAAAAAGTGCCTTGATTGACAGCTTCTCTGCCAATATCAAAACCTCAGAAACTTTAGCATTATAACCATATAACCTATAATATTGTGTGTTTAATTATTTATTGTGCTTAATATTGTCCAGTGTGTAAAGTGCAATTTTAACGTTAAAAACGAGTTTGGTGCACAACATTCTGTGAAAGTGGATTGTATCTTTGCTTATGATGTTTGGTTATCTAAGAACTAATGTCCTTTGCAGACGCTACTCAGTTGTGTCCTGAAAATGGCCCAATAAGCTGAGCCGAAAACTAGTTAGAAATAAACAAAAAACAGTAAAGCAAAAACAGTGTACTTGTTATTCAACCTCAAATATGGAATTGTTCTACCAAGAAATAATAGAAGAATTCATGAATAAGTTCTATAATTAATTAAATTTTTCTCATCTCTTTTGTATTTCCAGTTCTGTCAAAAACGAGATAGTATTTCCTAAGAATCTGAACGAATATATGGAAGAGTAGCCTATATTGTACCTGCACAAAATTTGTACCACCACTATAAAATTAATACATCTTGTACTGTCCGACATTTGGTGAGGTCTGCGTGAACTTCAGGGAGCCATATGTTAGCTACGAATTCTGTGTGTTGAGGAACATATCGTCTGAAGACAACATTGATTTTGTTGCAGTTTTCATCTATCGTTCGTGGATGTGGCGAAGACAATTTCTGTTATAAGGTCGCGGCCACTCCCGCCGGAGTATTGAGTCCTCCCACGGGCATGGGTGTGTGTGTGTGTTGTTCTTAGCATAAGTTAGTTTAAGTAGTGTGTAAGTCTGGGGACCGATAACCTCTGCAGTTTGGTCCCTTAGGAACTCACACACATTAGAACATTTTATTATAAGGTAAGTGGCAACGTAACGTTTTACTTGGGGCTGAATATATAAGAAATAGTCTTAGTATCCAGGCAGTTATGAATCTGTATACGTTGTAGTTCCTTTGTAGGAAACTGAGAAAGAAAAAATGGCGACGTTGCTATGTAATTTACCGCTACAAGTTTCCAATATAGCAGCACCACAGCTTAAGAAACTTCCTCTTACAGTGAACTTTTAAAATGACTGAGTGCAAATAGTGTTTGCAAATGATGTGGTGAATTTTCTAATGCGTTATTTATTCTAAGTTATTAATTAAATAATTATTTTGTATTACGGTTTGGCAATAGGAAGCAATTATGGAAAGTGGAGCACTAGCTGACCTGCATTTAGCTGTAAGCTGCAGGAAAACCACCACAGAAACTCATTCGCAAAACAGTAGTGATACCAGGAAGATGGAATGGAAAAAATGATATTGAAAGTTGCTAACTCTATCTTCTTATCTCGTGTTTTCTACTGAAAATCTCGTGCCTGTACTCTTGTTGACTTTACTATTACAGAAATAGCCTAATCTTTATTTTTTTATTGGTTCTGTGTGCAACAAATAACTTACTTGGTTTTCCTGCTGCCACTGCTTGATCTGCTGCATTTCATTATTTAACAAAAACATAAAAAACCTATTATTCATGCTGAGTGCAATGCATATTCTGTATGGCGCTCCTGCTGTTGTGGCTGCTGCTGCTTACTACGACTACATATAATTCAAGAGAAAGGGTTTGGTCAAATCTAAACTCGATAAACGATAACCCAAACTAGTAATCCTTTTTTCAAAAACTATATTCTGAAAGCGATTCTTTCTCATTTAACTAACAAAACGCTAGAAGCTCTTTGAACAATTGCTTCATATCTAAACCTGCCTCCAGTGGCGATAAAGCAATATTACAAAATGATCAAACTCTTGAGACAGTCTGAAATACTTCTCAATTAAATACATAGTGAAACAATTCCTTGACAATTACAAAAGAAATCAATGACAAAAATCAATACTTAATCTATTCGCCTAACAACGGTTTCCCTTAAGAATTCAACTCCTATCATTATCAAAATTACCGTCTACTGCTACACACATACACAAACCGTTTTCTTTAAATTAATAATCGCGCTGCAAATTATAAAAAAATATCAACTCAGTACCAAATCCTGTGTCGCTGCTGGCGGACACGGCAGTACGGCAGCTCGGCGACGACCCCTTGCTTAACACACGTGCGCACCACAGCAGGCGGGCTCCTACACTAGCTTCCAAACTGCCACTAATTAATCCGTGCACTGCGAAACGCGACAACAATATCTTAGACTCCAGAGCTTGTGTATGCACACTGTAGCCAACCTTTAAATCCTAAGAGAGTATTGCCAACTCTCATAACCCCCAACCTCATTTTTGAAAATTTTGCAGGGTGATTCTTGCCTAACGTATTGGCAAGGAACAAACAGTAAATTTTTTTACAAAACGACGAAAACATTAGGCAAAGAGAAAAAATGTTAAAATTTATTTCCAATGACTAAAAGTATTTCTTGCTTAGCATCTAAGTCAAATTTTTGTACAGAACGACGAAAATTTTCTTGCATGGCATATAGGCAAGAGAAAAATGTTAAAATTTTATAACAAATGGCAAAATTGTTGCTTGCCTAATTGATTGGAAAGGAGAAAACATGGCTCTTTTTACAAAAATAATATGAAAATGTTGCTAGCCTAGTATGTAGGTAATAAGAAAACATCAAAGGAAATACGACAAGTTTCTTACATAATTAGATAAAAAGATTATATACGTTTTAACAGATGTGTAACAATAACTACTTAAGCATCGAATAGTCTTCAATAAGCATACATCACCTAATAACCAGTAAAAAATAATATTTTATTTTGTGCATTTGGGCACTTACGTTTCCATGACATTAATGAATAGTGGTCTGACTACATGATATTTTATGTTTTTATGCTCGCAGTTCTCTCTGGTCAAAAGAAACCAGGTCTACATTTTTAAGTGCAGCAGACTCAGGGACTTCATATCCACTGACAACCACACTAATATTCCAACATCAGTTAATCTGCAGTGTAAGCAGACTCAGGGACTTTGTATCCACTGACAACTACACCTGTTTTCCATCATCAGTTAATTTAAGGTGTAGGCAGACTCAGGGACTTCATATCCACTGACAACCACACCTGAAGTCAAATTTTCCTCTGGTGAGACAGTTTGACAACGTAGGCAGACTCAGGGACCTTGTGTCCACTGACAACCATATGTAACGTCCATTCTCCCAGGATGACACAGTTTGACGGTGTTGGCAGACTCAGGGACCTCGTGTCCACTGACAACCACACGTCACTGTGTTATTGCATAAGTACCTACTCGAACGTATGTAGTACAAGTCTCGGTCGAGTATTTCTGTATACTGGAAACGTCATATTTTATAGAAAATAGATTCTCCCTTTAAGATACGATATCTCTAACCTAATTACAGAAATTAAGCAAGGAATAATATTATATCATATAAACAGTCATGTGAGCTCTGAGCTCATTTAAATGTTTTCTTTAGCTCTATTGCCACAGCAATTACAGATTTGTGGCATATATCTCAAGTCATGAATAATGTGAGGCTCACCACACGGTGGCAAAGTCAATTTTCTTACGATTAGTTTGGGCAATAACAGTGGCAAAGTTCTGATTGTGACCACGAATCATTACAAATGCGCCACCACACAAAAAATTTTATTTTAAATTTAAGGCATAAATCCTGTGCCATCGAACTCTAATTACCTACTATTTTTACGTTACTAGTGATGCTGAAAAAGAATGTTACAAAATTTAAATAATCCTACAAATAGAAAAGTAATTCCATAGTGATGCTATTATGATTCAAAAAGAATACCACAACTTTAGGAATTTAAAACTCTGCAATGACAAAAGGCAGAGCTAAGCACTATCTGTCGGCGAATTAAGGGAGCTATAAAGTTTCATTTAGTTGTACATTTGTTCGCTTGAGGCGCTGTTGACTAGGCGTCAGCGTCAGTTGATGCTAAGATGGCGACCGCTCAACAGAAAGCTTTTTGTGTTATTGAGTACGGCAGAAGTGAATCGACGACAGTTGTTCAGCGTGCATTTCGAACGAAGTATGGTGTTAAACCTCCTGATAGGTGGTGTATTAAACGTTGGTATAAACAGTTTACAGAGAATGGGTGTTTGAGCAAAGGGAAAAGTTCTGGACGGCCGAGAAGGAGTGATGAAAATGTAGCACGCATCCAGCAAGCATTTGTTCGCAGCCCAGGAAAATCGACTCGCAGAGCTAGCAGAGAGCTGCAAGTTCTACAATCAACTGTATGGAGAGTCCTACAAAAAAGGTTAGTTATGAAACCTTATCGTCTGAAATTGGTTCAAGCACTGTCTGCAGCTGATAAGATTAAAAGAATCGATTTCTGTGATTTTATCCTTGCTCAAATGGAAACAGATGAATCTTTCGTTTCAAAGATTGTGTTTAGTGATGAAGCAACTTTCCACACTAACGGGAAAGTCAACCGTCACAATGATGATTTGAAACGAGAAATAACAGCAGCTATCCAAACTGTTACGCCTGATATGCTACAGAGAGCGTGGAACGAGTTGGAGTATCGGGTTGATGTTGCTCCAGTGTCTGGAGGGGGCCATATTGAACATCTCTGAACTTGTTTTTGAGTGAAAAAAAAACCTTTTTAAATACTCTTTGTAATGATGTATAACAGAAGGTTATATTATGTTTCTTTCATTAAATACACATTTTTAAAGTTGTATTCTTTTTGATTCACCCTGTATATAATAAGAGTTACAGAATCATTTAGAAAAAGTCTAGCCAATGGCTTGCCAAATCAATTCATGAGTATGTACAAAATTTAGTGAATAATTACGTGACTTTGCGTCAGAATTTTTACACTCTAATTACCAAGTTACACCAAATATATAATTATCAGTCTGTAATGACTGTCAATATTTCTGATGTCAAACGTCAATGTCTGTGGTATAGCGTCTCAATCGTTTTTATATGGAGTCCTCATTGTCTATGTTTGGAGGCCTCCCTAGCCTTTGTATGAATCTGTGTGGTCATACCTTGGATGGTCACAAAGAACAAGAAAAATGAACAACATAAAAAGCACACAATAAAAAAATAGATTATTCACAAAATACAACACACAAAACCCCTCGATCTGCCCAGTAGAAACTGAAAGAAATGGTCACCTTCTAATTAACCTCATGCTGGAATCGGCACTGCATCACTAAATGACAATCATGAAATAGAAAATCACAAGATAAATATTAAATTGACTTATTTTACACTACTATCTACACATTCATAAAATATGGCAGATACTCTCGCCTCTTGGCGTAAGAGTCATTTCATTCTAGAAAGAGAAAAGAAATCGTTTAATGCACGACATAATTGACATAATTATCTAGGTCATAGCTCAGTGTTTTTTCTTTTTTTTTTTTTTTTTTGGGTCACGGCCGACTGTTTCTGGAACGTCTTTCTTCTCGCGTGCTACGCTCCGATCAGAAAATATCGTCTACTACACAAAATTACGTCACGTTAAGTGCTTTCGTTTCTGCAATGGAGAAAACTTCCGTTGCGATCATGTTTCCTGTAAGAAATGCAATAAAGGCAACCTTAACAACAATATCATTCCTACCACATTCCATAATTTCACAGAGCAAAAAATATTCTTGGCTCTCATTCATCACATAATTCAACACTTTGCTGTATATTTGTATCAGAACTCCTTTTGTGACTCATAACTATGTCTTAACTTTAATGTGACTTAGATTTTAAGTAAGTGTGTACTCTACCTTAACATTACTGTGACATAAATTTTACGCTAATGTGTATAAGCTATATCTTCCTTCATAGAATACCGTTGTGGGTTTCTTCGTTTAGAAGTTTATCTTTCTTACCTTCTCTTGTTCTATAAATGTCTGCAAAGTCCTTCCTCATTGTGTCGCACTATTCATGAGTGGTCCATAAATCCTAGTACGCCTTACCTGGCAAACTTATAAACACGAAAAATCCACATAAATCATCACTCTTCAAACTACCTCATAAGTCAGAACAAGTGTCAGTTCGAAGGTTTCCTAATTACACTATTGCCCATCAAATATACCTTCTCAATTCAGAGCCACTTATACACTATATTATACCTGAAGATAATGTCAACAGTTTCTGTTATTTCATGTTATTTCTCCCTAAAAAAACGTACGTAGTTATTTCTTGCATTTTCCTTTAAATAAGTCACGAAAATTTCATTGTTTCAGTGAACAATTGCAAGATGTCAACAGCTGGTATAATCCTCTCGTCAGAAATGTTCCTTTGCAAAGTTCTAATTCTCTCAAACAGTACAAATCATTCATAATTATTCATTCTTGGTCTTTCATACGGGATATGATGAAACAGTACTGAAAATTGAAATCGGAAGAATACACTGTAACGGCTGGGGCACCTATGCTCGCAAAACATATATTTACTAAAGATCAGTAAACCCCCTAGGGCCTTATTCCTAGAAAATTTTAATTTGTGGTAAGTGATGAAGACCTTGCGATTTATGTGTTCGTATTGTCTCAAGTTCCACAGCGTTTGTGTGTGCAATGCATTGTATACGGAAGTGCCCTTCATACACCACGAAAATCTTCCTACTTCAATATTTTCCCTTGTGAGATAGTCGATGCGATCTAAGTAATACTTTTTGACCTACTTGTAACTTCTTGACGTTGACTCGTGGATTATGCAGCTTCTTTCTTCGGTCTGCAGCTTTCTTGATGTTCTGTAATGCTATACTTACCACTTAAATACATGGTGTCTTAAACGTCGCTGTGAACGGAAAGCTATTAATTGTTTTATCCTATCTGGTGGTTGTTTATTTTTCAACACAAGCAGTGGAGGCAGGGTAGTGGAATCATTAGGTAATTCATTAATAATGTTTTGGAAATCGGATAAATGTATGTCCCAGTTTCTATGTAGGCGATGCCAGTACAATCTGCAAAGTTCACCTAACTTCTTCATGATATGTTCTGATGGGTTACATGATGGCATAAAATGTAATATAAATACTGGTTTAATTTTCCTGCATCGCAAGGTTTTCAGCCAACTTTTGGAACGGAACTGTGGGCCATCGTCAGAAATAACCTTGTCAACTTGCCCTACTTCCTTCAAGAAATTCTTGATGAATGCTGTAGAAATTTATTTTGCTGTAGCTTTTCGTAAAGGTGTGAATGAGACAAACTTCGAAGTAAGCTCAACAGCTACGAAAACATATGAATGGCCTTATCTAGATCTCATTACTGGCCTGAACATGTCCACGGCAGCCATCTCTTTTAATTTGACTGGGATGATTGGAAATAGTGGTGTTCCATGTGTCACTGTTGGTGGTTTTGCTTTCTAACATAACTTGCATATTGCCAGGATTTTACGGATTCTCTTTTCCATATTTTAAAAGTAACATGTGTCTCGTAATTTTTGACAACATTTCTTCGCACCAAAGTGGGCATAACTGAGATGTGTGTACCAAATGAGTTTATTTAAAAATTCGTCTGGTATGCATAAAACCCAAGAAGGACTGTCAGGACGTCTGCATCTGAATAAGATGTTATCACATATGATATAAAACTGTCTTATAGCAGGATGTGACTTATTCTCCCACTTCCTTTCTATATCCCTCCAAATCGAATCCTTTTCTTTTTCACGAGCAATGTCACTTAATGAGGATGAGATGAAGTTTTCAAAAGCATGTAGAGTAAGCTGTAATTATTTTCTAGGCAATCTTCCTCGTTACTTTGAGCTAAACCAACAGGCGCTCGTGAAAGCGCATCAGCAATGATGTTTTGTGAACCTGGAATATATATAACAGTGAAGTTAAATTCCTGAAGAAATAAAGCCCAACGTTTTAAACGGTCGTGATTTAATTTGGCTGACATGAGAAATTGTAACGCCCAATGGTCGGTGTATACTTTTGTGTGCTTGCCTTGCAGATAGTAACAAAATTTATCAAACGCCCATACTAAGGCTAATGCTTCCAGCTCTGTGACTGAATAGTTGCGCTCTGGTTTTGTTAATACTCGACTCGCAAGAGCTATTGTTTTCTGACTAAGAAAGGCAAAAGTCAAGGGATAAATCAGGATGTGACAATATAGGTGCATTCAGTAGTGCAGTTTTCAAATCGTGGTACTCTGTTTGAGCAACATACTCCCAGTCCCAAACTGTGTTCTTACCTGTTAGTTGACATAATCTAGGTGTTGAAAAGCTTTGTAGGCTAGTAAAACGACGATAAAAATTTATTAGTCCCAAAAATCCTCTTAAGTGTCGCTTGTTTGTTGGTAGGGGCATTTCTTTGACTACATTTAATTTTTCTGGATCGGGTAGAATGCCTTTTGTTGTAACAATGTGGCCAAGAAATTTGATTTGTGTTCTACCAAAGTCTGATTTTTCTAAATTGACTCTAATGCCATGTTCCCGAAATGTTTGTAATAATTCACTTAATACTTGGTTGTGTTTTGTCCATGAATTTTCTGCAATCAAGATGTTGTCAACATAAGTGGTCATCCTGACTTTTAAGTGTGCCGGTATTATTGTATTCAAACCACAGATAAATGCAGCTGACGAAGTGTTGAGACCAAATGGCAATTTTCGAAATTGGTAACAGTTTCCAAAACAGAGGAAAGCTGTGTATTTCCTACATATCGGATTTAATTCTATTTGCCAAAAACTACCTCTTATGTCCAAAGATGACATCACCTTCACTCCATGGAATTTTTGCAATAGTTCATCTAGTGTCTGTGGTCTATCGGTTTCAGGGTGGGTTACTGCGTTAATTTGTCTGGAATCAAGAACCAGTCTAATAGAATCATCCCTTCTCTTAACCACGTGTAATGGGCTGTTATATGAACTCACAGCAGGTTCGATGACTCCCTGCTCTAACATGGATTGTATTTCCTGTTTGACTTTGTCTCTGTATGTCAATGGAATGACGTGTGGTGGTACAAAATACTTATCATGTTCCTTGACCTTGAATTCATAAAGAAAGTTACGTATTCTTCCTGTCTTGTGAGAAAAAAGCTTCACAATTTGTTTGTAATACTTCAAATAACTCATCAGTGCCAGCATTAGGATCTACTTCGTCTCGGTAAAATTTCCTTTTAATTTATTGTTCTTTACTAATGGGTTGTTCTGTTTCACAGTAAAACGTAGTGATGTTCTCTGTGCAACTATTAGACAAATTCGGTGATTGTTGTGCCTCAAGCGGAAAGAGAAAATGCAGATAATTCACTTCCTCCTCCTCCTTTGTTAACCATCCTTGAAATTTAAGCATGACTAGCATTTGATTCACTCGTAACATGACTTTAGCATTATAGAAGTTTAACATTTCTTTATATTCACGAAGGAATTCCACACCCAAAATTATTTCTGTTGATAAAAGACGGACTACTAAGAAATTTGCAGAAAACTCGTGTCCTTGTCACCTGAAGACTAAAGAAGTCTGATTGCGTACGTCTACACTCTTGCCTTGAATGACTACCTTTCATTTTGTCCTTAATAATGGCAAGGTTTTACAAACAGATGCCTGTTCACAGTTCTTAAACATTGTCTCGCTATTTAGATTCACAAGGCTGCCAGAATCAAGTACAGCTGAAAGTAGAATATTTCCTACTGAGATTTTTATAATTGGATGAGTATACATAATTTCGCTGTTGTCATTTTATTGTAATAATGTGTCTCTAACATCCTCCAGTCCAACAAAGTTAACATAATTTGTGTGTCGTCTTTCCGCTGCTAGAAACTGGTTCGTTTGTAGTCCTTGTTACTAGTCATTGTTGTGCCGGCTCGTGTTGCCGCGAATTATTGCTTGGGTTGGGTGGTCTGATTTCTACATTGTCGCCACGCTCTAAGTTGGAATTTCTGTGAACCTGCCAATTTTGATTGGTTCTCATAATTGTTATGACCATAATTATCACATGGGCTCGATGCTCTGTATTGTGCATGAGCACCGCGTTACGAATCGTAATTTGCGTGTTCGTGCCTATTTCGGTTGTCTCTACCGCGGCCATTCCTTCTAAAATAATTTTCATTTCCATAACGCCTTTGCTCTCGCGGTCCGCGATCTCTATTACTTTACTGAGAGTTCCTATGATCATAAAAATCATTTCTCTGGCGTCTACGGTCTTTGTTATCGCATATCGCGCCTATCTTCTTCCGCCCTGTCCTCATGAGGTTCGTCCGAGTTCCATACGCGTTTACGGTCACGCCGTGGATTATTATTTTCCTAATACTGATTACTATTATCTCTTTGTGTGTTTTCATAGTTGTCAAATTCTAATTCTTGCAAAAGAGCTTGGAATGCCTCCAAGTCATCTTTGCACCTACCTGCCAAAATCATGTGGCGTAATCTGATCGGCAGTTTTATCAAACAGATACGAATTAATTCAGACTGACTGTACGGATTCGTTAAATATCTGTTCATGCGCTTCATGTTTTCAAAATATTGCACTGGTGTTGAAAATTTCGACTGTTCATAGCTTTGCATCATAATGATGTAATGTTTTACACGATCTTGTGTAGTCTCTGACCAGTAAGCAGATAAGAGTGCGTGATAAAAATCACCATATGTGTGACATTCACGTACTATTGTGCTCATACTTGTTGCAGGCTCTCCTTCAAGACAACTGCAAATGAATTCCAGTTTGTGGCCAATTGGCCATGTTGGTGGTAAAGAATAGTCAAATTGTAGTAATCACTCTCGAGGGTGGATTTCGTGACTAACATTCCGAAAACTTTTAAATTTCCTAATTGTGAGAAAATGCTTGTAGTCAGACTAGTCATTTTTCTTAGCGGATGAGTTTTCTTTTACAGCATTACTCGCGTTTCCTTCATTACGTCCCGCAAACGTGTCATATTCACGAGAAAAGTGGTCACCATTTCCCTAATTAACGCGCTCGTTGTCGTTACCAATTTGGTAATTATCGAATCGAACAGTGTCATTGCTGCGATCGATCTTTCCTTCGATGTTGGCAAGCTGTTCCTGTCTATTTCTCACGTCACGTTTGTTTTGCTGATTAATTGTCATCTGCCCCTGTTTAAAACGTTGCAGAGACTGAAATTCTTCGGTATCCGCGATCGGTACCGGCTGAGTGTCATCTGACCTCGTGTCTAACCCGCTACTCAGTTCCGTCACTGTCATGGATAATTCATCTACCTGTTTAGCTACTGTCATTAATTGAGTTTCTATCTTTTAAACTTCATTGGTGGTCTGTAATTGCAACGACTCGACATTTTTCACTAATTCCTCTTGCAGTTCTTGTTGTGACGTCTGTCGCTTCACTTCAACAATATCAACATTTTGTACGTGATCAAGTCGGGATACAAGATTATTAATATCTGGGGTTGGGTTGTTTAGGGGAAGGAGACCAGACAGCGAGGTCATCGGTCTCATCGGATTAGGGAAGGATGGGAAAGGAAGTCGGCCGTGCCCTTTGAAAGGAACCATCCCGGCATTTCCCTGGAGCGATTTAGGGAAATCACGGAAAACCTAAATCAGGGTGGCCGGACGCGGGATTGAACCGTCGTCCTCCCGAATGCGAGTCCAGTGTTTAACCACTGCGCCACCTCGCTCGGTTTATTAATATCTGATTTGAATTCTTCATGTACCTGACTTTTCAACTGACTGGTCATTTCTTCAAATTTACGATTTAAATTGTCATTCACCTCACCCAGAAAAAATGTGAGATTCTCGTTAATTTCGTTCCGTAACGATTTAAAATTCTTCGCATTATTGTTGTTAAATTCAGTGAATTTACTCTCCTGTCTGTCATTAAATGCAGTGAGTTCACTCAGTAATAATTGTAAAATATCATTACTCGGGGCAGGGAGAACAACGTTACTCTTCTCTGTTAAAGCAGAAGCAGGACCTGCATTTCCACTAACAGAAGGAAAGGCAAAATTACACCTCTCTATCGGAGTGGCAACGAGACCTGAATTTCCAGCGAAAGTGGGGAAAACAAAATTACTCTGCACTTTTGAGGCGGAAGCAACGCTCGAATTTCTCATAATGAGTTCGGTTTGTGTCACTGTTGCATGTAGCACACAGTTGTTCATCACGCATTATTGTCAAATAATCGCCTACATTCCGAGTCTCCGCAGTATTGTTCGAAATTCCCGGATCTCAATATTCTCAAAAGAATTTTCTACTCTCTCTTCCGAATTTTCGGAAACTGCGTTTAAAACCCCTTCTACATTCATGTTCGGAACCGTATCTACGTTCGCGTTTGCAGTAGCATCTGCATTTTTTTCCATTTTCTTTTGTGCTCGTGTCATCGTTGTCCCAATACGAATGAAAACATGTCGCTAAAATAGACCACTATCCTAAAAATACCACTGTTCAATTAACTGTTACACAATGCACCAAGAAATTCTAAGACAAAACTGCTGAAATAAAATTTTGTGTTAACACAAAGCAGTGCGCAAGCGATCAAAGTGCTGTGCCACCACTAATGATTACTGTTACGTAAGCTTCCAGTTGGCAGTAGAAATACGAAGCATATCTAATTACAACTCATTCAAAAAAAAACCATTCCCTGGCAGGCATGTCGACAAGTGAAAGTCGGGAGCTTTATCTTCTTATCTCGTGTTTTCTACTGAAAATCTCGTGCTTGTACTCTTGTTAACTTTACTATTACAGAAATAGCCTAAACTTTATTTTTTTATTGGTCCTGTGCGCAACAAATAACTTACTTGGTCTTTCTGCTGCCACTGCTTGATCTGCTGCATTCCATTATTTAACAAAAACATAAAAAAATCCTATTATTCATGCTGAGTGCAATGCATGTTCTGTATGGCGGCTCCTGCTGTTGCTGGGGCTGCTGCTGCTTACTACAACTACAAATAATTCAAGAGAAAGGGTTTGGTCAAATCTAAACTCGATAAATGATAGCCCAAACTAGTAATACCTTTTTTCAAAAACTATATTCTGAAAGTGATTCTTTCTCATTCAATTAGCAAAACGCTAGAAGCTCTTTGAACAATCGCTTCATATGAAAATCTGCCTCCAGTGGCATTAATGCAATATTACAAATTAATCAAACTCTTGAGACAGACTGAAATACTTCTCAATTAAATACATCATGAAACAATTCCCTGACAATTACAAAAGAAAACAATGACAAAAATCAATACTTAATCTATTCACCTAATAATGGTTTCCCTTAAGAATTCAACTCCTGTCATTATCATAATTACCGTCTGCTGCTACGCACATTCACAAACCCTTTTCTTTAAATTAACAAGCACGCTGCAAATTATAAAAAAATATCAACTCAATACCAAATCCTGTGTCGCTGCTGGCGGACACGGCAGTACGGCAGCTCGGCGACGACCCCTCGCCCAACACACTTGCGCACTACAGCAGGCGGGCTCCTACACTGGCTTCCAGGCTGCCACTAATTAATCTGTGCGCTGCGAAGCGCGACAACAATATCTTAGATTCCAGAACTTGTGCATGCACACTGTAGCCATTCTTTAAATCCTAAAGGTTGCTGTACACGGGGCCAGTAGTGGCGCCCATTATAACTGGCCAGTACTGGCCGCCACCAATTATGGTGCTACTGGCCTTGTGTATAGGGGTACTGGCGCCTTCCACGTGTTTGATTTTAGTGGCCGATGAGGCGGCCAGTAGCAGGTCACGTGATCTACCGGCGGCCATAATTGGACGGTTGTTAAGTGTAGTGACCGCCAGTAGAGCTGATCAGCCGTCGTGCGAGGAGCTGTGCCGTTGTTTTTGAGCCTAGATAAAGACGTTGTGCCGTGGTTTCGTGTAGTGACTTGATATGTCTTGTTCAAAAGCAAACAAAGATACCGCGACTTAGAAGAACGTGAAGTCGGAGCCTGATAATATTGAAACATTTTTAGAAACATTCCAAAACTATGAACTACTGTGGAAAATACGCCATGAAGATTACTCCAACAAAACAAAAAAGGAAAGTAGTATTTTGAAACTGAAAGAAGACCTTGAAAGTTAGGATGTAGTTGTTCCCAATGTTGTGTTTTTGAGAGCTAGAATAAAGACTATCAGGACAGCATACAGAAGTGAGTTACCAAACGTTATCTCATCAAAAAGAAGTGGAGCTGGGGCTGATGATGTTTATATGCCGAAGCTACCTTGGTTCAAAATGGCTGACACGTTTCTAAACAGCGTCGTTGTAACTCTTGACCCTCAATCAAATTTGGTAAGTTAACGTATTTTATTCTAAGTACATGGCTTGAAAATTACTAAATATAAAAATAGCTAAAAACTGGCTTTTTAGAATTTTAGAATTGTTAATACATGGAAATGTTTAATTGTATTTTCCAATTTAAGCAAAAACTTTCAGTGGTAAAATGAAACAATTGTTTTAATAATTTGATAACTAATTTTTTATTGATTATTTACTAAAAAGTATTTACAAGCTTCTATATCTCTAGATCGAACTGTTTATTAGAAATAATTAAACCCTAATTTTGTAAGTGCAAAAGAGCTACGTTGTTGTACAAAAATAGGTAAAATTAGAAGTTTTAATTACTCAACATCATCAACCATATTTACATTCCGATGACCTTCATTTGCCAAGGAACTTGTCCTTCTTTGTTGAAGTTAGCAGCCATTTTATTCCTCTTTTCTGATGCCTGCTTTGAGTAGGCGCTTGCTGTACGAACACTACATATGGATGGTAGCTCCATTCCAGGTGTGCGCCATAGTCCTGGATGCAGCACTCCTGGTTCTGTGTCTTCATAATCAGCCCATCCCCGTTTAAAGTACGAAACTGGCGATACTGTACGTAACCAGTTGTGAATCGTACATGCAGCTTGCACAATTACATCAACTGTGGATAAATTAAGTTCAATGTCTTTTCGAAATATTTTAAATCTAGCTGCTAATATGCCGAAAGCGTTCTCAACAATTCTTCGTGCTCTTGATAACTGGTAGTTGAATATGCGTTCTTCTAAGGACAAGTCTCTTCTTGAGAATGGTTTCATCAAATATGTATACAGGGGAAATGCATCATCCGCTACAATAATGTGTTCCTGAGGCAAATTCAGGCTGCTTTTGTCAATGGCTGTTTTTAAAGTAGACGGCCTAAACACACTTCCATCATTAGCCCTTCCATTTGTTCATACATCTACATAAATGAATTTACAATCGGCGTCAACTAAAGCCAACAGTATTATGCTATAACCCCCTTTGTAGTTGAAAAACTCTGCACAAGTTCCAGGTGGACGTTTGATGGCTATGTGTTTACCATCCAATGCACCACAACAGGATGGAAAATTCCATTTGACCTCAAAACTATTTTGTATATGTCTCCACTCTTCCAAAGTTTGAGGTACCTTCAACAAAATAAATAAATAAACATTAAAATATAATTTATTGATTTGTTAGTCTATGTCAAAACCAAACAATATACTATTTAAATCTGAAAATCATCGCAAAATTTCTGTAATGTCGTATTTCTATTTTTCAGAAAAGTCCCACTGAAGAATGTGATGGTGGACAACAGGAACGTATTAGTATCCTTACTATGAAGAAGAAAATACTGAAGACATGGATGATGATAGCATTGCTAAGAGCACAGTAAAAGCAACTGGAACGCCGGCGCAAGAGAACCAATTTGCGACGCCAGGTGCAAAGAAAAGACGCATTTCAAAACTTTCCAAAGTTGAAAGTGCAATTAACAAATTGCAAAAAAATGCAATGGATAGACCATCATCTTCAAAAAAAGTTGTGGACGAATACGAACTGTTTGGCCAACATATTGCTGGCCAATTGAGAACACTTCCTGCCAGAAGCTCTGCAATCTTGCAAGAAAAGTTCCAGAGCCTTATCACCAATGAGAAGCTAAAATACTTGGCGCCAGATTCACTAGTTATTTCTGCATCACCATATGGAAGTACTTCTTCTCATGTGTCAGATGAAGAGGAAGACCTTTCCAGTTTGGACTCAGACCTATTCACAGTTGATGATATGCTATACAGAAAACTTAAGTAACTTCTCCAGAAATAAAGACTGAGTTAATGCTTGTATTAAGTAACGTTTCATTTGTAAAAAGTTTTGGGTCAATTATAATACCTTAAGAAAAACTGATGAACATTTTATTTGCCTTGACAAAGTATCGCAATAGTAGATTATGGATAAAGATTTTTTTGTTTCTAAATAATACTGATAAAATAATCAGTTAAAATAATTACATAATTAATAGAAGGTATGCCTAGACGACTTTCTAAAATTCTACTTTTATTAATGTACAATAATCAGCCAGTAAATCTCACCTTTAAGTAGGGTTGTAATCCACTTATGATTGACTGGAGAACTTCAGGAATGAATCTTGAAATTGTGGTGGCTGGTATGCGAAATAATAATGCTAGAGACTGAAAACTATCGCCAGTTGCTAAATACCGCAGCGTAACCTCTAGTTTCTGTTTGGGAGTTATTACATTTCTCATAATAGTATCTCTCTTGGCCACCTGTGGTTCAATTATGCTCAAAAGCTCATTAAATTGTTCAACAGTCAACCTTAACTGTCTCTTGTATTCTAAATGATCTTCCACTGACAGTTCACGAAACAAAGTGGATGATGCTCCAAGGTTTCTCTTCGACCTACCCAGACTTTTACCCACACTCTTTGTTCATTTAAAATGGTTCTCACCTCCTCACTTAAAGTTACAACAATCTCACCCACCACTTCGTTAAAAGCCTCCTCAAACTCACTATCACTGTCACATTCCATATTTTTCAGCAAGAAACACTTAACACTGTTTACGCTACCACCTGTGACGACACACTGGCGGCCACAGATGAGAAAATATTGGAAGCCATTATTGGGTTCGTGTATAAGCTTACTGGCCGGTAAAACTGGTGGCGTCCACTTCTGATCGTCAGACCTGGCTACCACTTCTGGCCCCGTGTACAGCAGCCTTAAGCGAGTATTGCAAACTCTCGATATGATGCATGGAGTACGAAATATGGATCCATACAAAGTGTGCATTGGGAAGTGGAAGGAGGAAAAAGTTGTTGTGCGATGCCTGCAGATAGTGATGTAAGCAATAAAATATGGAAATTCACTTAGACTAGTATACATCTTTAAGCTCAAAGATATAGTTTATAAGTGTGGTACAAGTTACGTACCCATTACTAAGTATTAGGAAGCCAAATAACTAATTTGCACCACTTGCAGCAGTCTGGAAAATTGGCTGTAGTAAGTTCATGTTTCTCAGAATTACCATTAATTAAATCAGATACCGAGGAAAAAATCCTGCAGTTAAGAATGTAGTTGTTTAAATAATTTTGTACCGAGCTAGATGGCGCAGTGGTTAGCACACTGGACTCGCATTCGGAAGGACGACGGTTCAATCACACGTCCGGCCATCCTGATTTAGGTTTTCCGTGATTTCCCTAAATCGCTCCAGGCAAATGCCGGGATGGTTCCCTTGAAAGGGCACGGCCGACTTCCTTCCCCGTCATTCCCTAATCCGATGAGATCGATGACCTCGCTGTTTGGTCTCTCCCCCCAAAACAACCAGCCAACCAACCAAATAATTTTGTAACTTATTGCTTAGGCGGTAATACACGAAATCTCACAAGTGGTCCAATTCACGCAACTCCACCCCACTCTTTCTATTGTCTGGCCATTTATTACTAATTTTCTGAGAACTGGGTTCTGTGTCCACTGACTGCCACAATTTTTATTGTTTTTGAAGATACTAGCAGATCACATAATAGCTGTAGTTGATGAAACTTGTGCCATGGTTTAAAGTATGTTCTCGCTTTCAGCAATCACAGTACAATCATCTGCAAAGAATAACGTCATTGGATAATTCCTTCCGTTGAAATCATAAGTATGAAAACCTAATTTACTTATCCATTGCCTCAGCATGTCGTCAATACAAATATTAAAAAGAATCCTATTGTCCGCAGCTCGTGGTCGTGCGGTAGCGTTCTCGCTTCCCGCGCCCGGGTTCCCGGGTTCGATTCCCGGCGGGGTCAGGGATTTTCTCTGCCTCGTGATGACTGGGTGTTGTGTGCTGTCCTTAGGTTAGTTAGGTTTAAGTAGTTCTAAGTTCTAGGGGACTGATGACCATAGATGTTAAGTCCCATAGTGCTCAGAGCCATTTTGCCAAGAATCCTATTTCCAAATTTTTTCTGGTCTTAGATTTTCTATTTACGAACTTCGTGAGTTATTACAACGTGAGAAGAAAATGACTCAGTAGTGTAACGAAATTAAGCTTTAACATGCTGTATTACATAGTTCCGTCACGACCTGATACATAAGGGAAGAAACCAGATCTCACAGATCTACTTTCCATAATTTTGACCTTGAATTTCGATTATTTATACTCAAAAGAATCCGTTTTACTTTGAAATTTAAGGAAAGTAATCACGTCACATCTTGGCAACAAACACCAAAAGAACATAAAACACGAAAACTCCCGTAAATAAATTCGTAAATGATTAAGGGCATAGATATAATTTTGATGAGTTATAACTGTAAGAAACAAATAAACTCGCTGTGGCCATGAATATGTCGTAATATGACCTCTTATTGAATGTAAACTCAAGTTTACGGAGCTCACAGCTGTCAGATTCGAAATTTCCATCTATACCGTGCCTTTCACCAATTAGTGAATAACTGTGATTAGTTGGCACTGAGAATTTAATGGCGGATGCCGCAACTTACGCGGGCTAACAGATATCACGCCCAAATGACGTAAACACGGCTGATAAAACACTGTCCACATACATGAAAACAAACCCTCCTAACGAATGCGTAACACACGTATAATAACAACTACGATACAACAAATGAATAACAGAGACGAAGTGAAAGAGTGGACTCAACAATCTCAACACTGATTTACGAGCTCACTTTGCAGAAACTATAGTTTTTTTACGGAAAGTAAATATTGAGGAAAGTTAGTTACAAAAGAAAAAGAAATTGCAACTGAAACTGTTTGAAATGCCTTGAGTCTTTCTGGAGTAGAGTACTTGACGTTGTAACTTATCTGAGTGTCTTATCGTTGTGACGTCAACGGCAAACCGTTGTGTAATAACGGTAACTTCGTCAGACATGAAACTGCAATGAATATATCCTCTTGCTTAGTATATGATGTTCCATGCACTACTGTTATCTCCTTGACGTTTCTTTGGTCACAGGCTAGTCGGATGCAGTCGGTGTTACGTAAATTCAGTTTCGTATGTACGCGATTACAACGTTCCATACACATACGTTTTTGTTTCTAACGTGCCGTACACAATTTTAAAATGGTATGCTATTCAATTCCACCGACTGATCGCGATATTACAGTTCGTGCGCTTTTAGCAATCACGATCGCAAATTCACATTTCCGGCAAAAACAATGGCACACGTCACGCATCGTTTGCTAGTCTCCACCGCGACAGTTAAGGTTTTAACGTGCGTAGCAGCTCATTAAGTTGCACACGAGGTAATAAATTCGAAGTTCATTAGTTCGTGCAACTCAATTACGTGCAAAGCAATTCGGGTAAGCGTTGTGACTGCTGTTTATGAGGCTCATAGTATTCGCAGGCCAATGATTAATTTCAAAAAGTCCACGTCGAAATTTGGTTTATACCGCGACCTAAAGTCAAACACGCAGCCATATATTTTCGCGTGCTTCTGTCTAGCGATTACACAACATAAATCGCGCGTACGCCACGACACTGCACACCGAGGAACGTAGAATAAGAACTGCACACCGTCTCATTGGCACTGTTCGATTTCAACTATCGATATCACTCTCACATCCCAGTTCATACAACAGTGCTGCATATTACATTTAGTTTCACATAGCGCATTACACACAAGCATTACAAAGAAAATGAAATACGCATAGAATTTTTTGCGTAGTCAGTTAAAAGGAGATTCATGTAGCAATACAAACAAAGCAAAACAACTACGATTGTGCATTCACAGTTCCGGCGAAAACAGAGCCATACGTCACAACCAGTTTGCGGGTCTCCACGGTGACAGTTAATGTTTTAACGTGCGCGGCAGTTCAATAAGTTGCACGTTGTTGTGGCCTTCAGTCCTGAGACTGGTTTGATGCAGCTCTCCATGCTACTCTATCCTGTGCAAGCTGCTTCATCTCCCAGTATCTACTGTAACCTACATCCTTCTGAATCTGCTTGGTGTATTCATCTCTTGGTCTCCCTCTACGATTTTTACCATCCACGCTGCCCTCCAGTACTAAATTGGTGATCCCTTGATGCCTCAGAACATGTCCTACCAACCGATCCCTTCTTCTAGTCAAGTTGTGCCACAAACTTCTCTTCTCCCCAATCCTATTCAACACCTCCTCATTAGTTATGTGATCTACCCATCTAATCTTCAGCAGTCTTCTGTAGCACCACATTTCGAAAGCTTCTATTCTCTTCTTGTCCAAACTATTTATCGTCCATGTTTCACTTCCATACATGGCTACACTCCATACAAATACTTTCAGAAACGACTTCCTGACACTTAAAATCTATACTCGATGTTAACAAATTTCTCTTCTTCAGAAACGCTTTCTTTGCCATTGCCAGTCTACATTTTATATCCTCTCTACTTCGACCATCATCAGTTATTTTGCTCCCCAAATAGCAAAACTCCTTTACTACTTTAAGTGTCTCATTTCCTAATCTAATACCCTCAACATCACCCGACTTATTTCGACTACATTCCATTATCCTCGTTTTGCTATTGTTGATGTTCATCTTACATCCTCCTTTCAAGACACTATCCATTCCATTCAACTGCTCTTCCAAGTCCTTTGCTGTCTCTGACATAATTACAATGTCATCGGCGAACCTCAAAGTTTTTATTTCTTCTCCATGAATTTTAATACCTACTCCGAATTTTTCTTTTGTTTCCTTTACTGCTTGCTCAATATACAGATTGAATAACATCGGGGAGAGGCTACAACCCTGTCTCACTCCCTTCCCAACCACTGCTTGCCTTTCATGCCCCTCAACTCTTATAACTGCCATTTGGTTTCTATACAAATTATAAATAGCCTTTCGCTCCATGGATTTTACCTCTGCCACCTTCAGAATTTGAAAGAGAGTATTCCAGTCAACATTGTCAAAAGCTTTCTCTAAGTCTACAAATGCTAGAAACGTAGGTTTGCCTTTTTAATCTAGCTTCTAAGATAAGCCGTAGGGTCAGTATTGCCTCACGTGTTCCAATATTTCTACGGAATCCAAACTGATCTTCCCCAAGGTCGGCTTTTACTAGTTTTTCCATTCGTCTGTAAGGAATTCATGTTAGTATTTTGCAGCCGTGACTTATTAAACTGATAGTTCGGTAATTTTCACATTTGTCAACACCTGCTTTCTTTGTGATTGGAATTATTATATTCCTCTTGAAGTCTGAGGGTATTTCGCCTGTCTCATATATCTTGCTCACCAGATGGTAGAGTTTTGTCATGACTGGCTCTCCCAAGGCCGTCAGTAGTTCTAATGGAATGTTGTCTACTCCCAGGGCCTTGTTTCGACTTAGGTCTTTCAGTGCTCTTTCAAACTCTTCACGCAGTATCATTTTTCCCATTTCATCTTCATCTATATCCTCTTCCATTTCCATAATATTGTCCTCAAGTACATCGCCCTTGTATAGACCCTCTATATACTCCTTCCACCTTTCTGCTTTCCCTTCTTTGCTTAGAACTGGGCTTCCATCTGAGCTCTGGATATTCATACAAGTGGTTCTCTTTTCTCCAAAGGTCTGTTTAATTATCCTGTAGGCAGTATCTATCTTACCCCTAGTGAGATAAGCCTCTATAACCTTACATTTATCCTCTAGCCATCCCTGCTTAGCCATTTTGTACTTCCTGTCGATCTCATTTTTGAGACGTTTGTATTCCTTTTTGCATGCTTCATTTACTGCATTTTTATATTTTCTCCTTTCATCAATTAAATTCTATATGTCTTCTGTTACCCAAGGATTTCTACTAGCCCTCGTCTTTTTACCTATTTGATCCTCGGCTGCCTTCAATACTTCATCCCTCAAAGCTACCCATTCTTCTTCTACTGTATTTCTTTCCCCCATTCCTGCCATTTGTTCCCTTGCGCCCTCCCTGAAACTCTCTACAACCTCTGGTTCTTTCAGTTTATCCAGGTCCCATCTCCTTAAATTCCCACCTTTTTCAGTTTCTTCAGTTTCAATCTACAGTTCATAACCAATAGATTGTGGTCAGAGTCCACATCTGCCCCTGGAAATGTCTTACAATTTAAAACCTGGTTCCTAAATCTCTGTCTTACCATTATGAATCTATCTGAAATCTGCCAGTATCTCCAGGCTTCTTCCATGTATACAACCTTCTTTTATGATTCTTGAACCAAGTGTTAGCAATGATTAAGTTGTGCTCTGTGCAAAATTCTACCAGGCGGCTTCCTCTTTCATTTCTCACCCTCAATCCATATTCAACTAATACGTTTCCTTCTCTCCCTTTCCCTACTACCGAATTCCAGTCACCCATGACTATTAAATTTTCGTCTCCCTTCACTATCTGAATAATTTCTTTTATTTCATCATACATTTCTTCAGTTTCTTCGTCATCTGCAGAGCTAGTTGGCATATAAACTTGTACTACTGTAGTAGGCGTGGGTTTTCTGTCTATCTTGGCCACAATAATGCATTCACTATGCTGTTTGTAGTAGCTTACCCGCATCCCTATTTTTTTTATTCATTATTAAACCTACTCCTGCATTAACCCTATTTGACTTTGTATTTATAACCCTGTATTCGCCTGACCAAAAGTCTTGTTCCTCCTGCCACCGAACTTCACTAATTCCCACTATATCTAACTTTAACCTATCCATTTCCCTTTTTAAATTTTCTAACCTACCTGCCCGATTGCACACGAGATAATAAATTCAGAATACATCAGTTCTGTCATTCAGTTACGTGTAAAACAGCTCGGTTCTAACCACGACAACCACAGCCCATTCGGGTAAGCATTGTGACTGCAATGAAGCTCAATCACGTTAACATGCGACACATCTTCCTAAAGACAAAAACCGAATTTCGGAAATCGTTTTTCGATGTAGTGTTTATTTCTTATGGTCCAAAGAGGATTTGCTAACCCAGTTAAATATGGCGTCTGTAAATCAGCAGTCCCAGTTTCTGATGTAGTCACTAGAATTGCTATGTCTGCTCACTTTAATGTTAGAGGTAGACAGCTTGACTCCCAGTCTAATATTTCTACCTCTCCTTCATTGCATGATACGTCACTCCGTCCGCTATATTATTAGAATATTTGGAAAACAAGACATAATCTCAGTGGCGGATTTACATATAGGCCCACTCCACTAGGCACGGGCCTAGGGGCGGCACCTTATGGGAGGGGGGAGTGGCATTTTTGCTCTGTACTCGTTTTAACCTTTTACGTTTTAAAATAACTACTCTTACAAACGACAAAAATTTTTAATATTGTTAAGCAACTTTCTAGTTTCATAAGCCTGAAGAACGAAATTCGACAGTACAAGCTTGGAAATATACATAGTTTACTTGGTGACTGGATGGAAATTTAACATTGGGTTTCTGTCTGGTATGATCTTCATGATTGTTCAAAATATTTTGAAGTAAGCTGTTAGGACGGCAATCTACACTACAATGTTTGAAACATTATTATTCCGAGAATGTTATCGGCTTCTACATAACCCTACCATATTTTCCCCGTGAAAATACCGGGACCCCTGAAAAGCTGTGATGAACTAATCAGTAATTTCTTAAATACTGTAACGTGTGTGGGCCTCAGTATGTAAAACCCGATCCTACTTTAATTTCTTGTAGAAATTACGGGAAAGTATCAAGTAAACCCTCCATTACTGTAATTAATGTGAAAGCTCTGTGGTCTTCAATATCTGAGCGTTGATTTAATGACACCCGTTTGACAAAACATGTTGAAACTGGGTATTATTTACTATACGGAAAGAACATAAGCAGAATAACTAATAATGTGTGAAATACACTTCACAACAATTTAAAAATTTTATTTATTTATTTACTTAGTTACTTTTTTGGCGAAAAAAGAAGAAGAAACAAACTTTCGTTTGTCTCATGTATTCTGCTGCAGCCTGTACGAGATCAAATTTCAACTCTGTGCAATCGGATAGTACGTGGCATTGCAACTTTTGTATTAAACTTTTTAACTAAGCTTTTTTTCTTCGAGGAAAGGTTATTTTTATTTTGCGTTGGAATAATAGGTGCATTTGCGTGTAGACATAACTGCAGTGTTCACACAAATGACAACACACCCCGTCAACTGCCAACAAAACTACTTTAACTATGTAGTTTGTCTTCACTGCCCACAGAAACCGCTAAAATGTTATGAGTGGGATAAGAGTCGATCCAGCACACCTCACTGTAAGAAATTGCAAAAATTATTTGCTTTTTTAAATTAGAAAGATAGTGTCAAGAACATTCAGAACATAATTGCGGCTCAGCTAAAATTCCGGTGACACAGAAAACAGAAGCCAAAAAACGGACTCCCGTTTTGTTTCCGAGACGAATTCCAGCCGGCAGGTGTGCTTCTTCTGTTCACAGACAACAAATGAACAGGCGACAATGAAATTATATTGTTCTGGCCGGACGAGGTGGCAGAGCGGTTCTAGGCGCTACAGTCGGGAACCGCGCGACCGCTACGGTCGCAGGTTCGAATCTTGCCTCGGGCATGGATATGTGTGATATCCTTAGGTTAGTTAGTTTTAAGTAGTTCTAAGTTCTAGGGGACTGATGACCTCAGAAGTTAAGTCCCATAGTCCGCAGAGCCATTTTTAAATTATTCTGCATTGTCGTTCTTTCATAGCACAGTTACGTCGAGTAATCCGGGAAAAATTTTTGTGCTTGTGTGCCGTGTGTAAAGTAAAAAGCTTTGTGCTTATGTGCGATTGGAACTGGATACAGTCTTTCTTTATTTCCATTTACAAATTTTTACTTTTATTTTGACTGTTGGTTGACAATTTTGTAAGTGCTTTAACATGAATAACAGTGAAAAAAGCAAACGTTCAAAATTAAGTGGGTCGGAATTTCGGAAATTATCGAAGGAAAGGCGAGAACGAGAAGCCAATGTTCTAAAATCGCTTGGCAGAGTAGATAAATTTTTCGCAAAAAATGTTGGTGGTTTGTCTTCGAGTTCAAGTAGTATGGATGATACTTTTGGCACTGCAGCTGTTGTAAAAGAAGAAAATACAGACGAAACAAAAGTTAAAATTAAAAAAAGCAAATTGTTCCTGATTTCATGAAAAACTAAGTGTCAAGTCAGACATTACAAAAAGAAATAACCTCATTAGTGATGATCCTGCAGAATGGTGTGTCAATGAATCAACAATCGACCTTCTCTTACAACGTGGCATTAATCAAAATTGTAATGGTGATTTTTTTAATTCAAGAAGATCAATAGGCAATAAAACCAGATATTTGAACAAAAATGTATTTTACTGTAAACTTTTAAATGGTGAATCAACTTTGCGGGATTTTCTAGTATAATCCTGTAGCACCGGTGTTGTTTCTTGTGCACCATGCCAACTGTTCGGAGGTAAGGCTGCGATTGCTTCTAATGGTATTGCAGATTGGAAAAATATTTCTAATATTTTATCGCAACATGAGAATTCACTTGAACACTAAATTCTGAGTTATCACTCTTAACAAGAAAAAGTCACATGGAACAATAGACAACATTTTCAAGTCGTATTTTGAGACAGAAAAAATGTACTGGCACAGTGTTGAAAAGGGCGTTTGCAGTAGTGAAGAAGCTTACAAGTCGTGGACATGCCCTACGTGGACACGTTAAAGATTCCATTCATTATATAACGGTCAATTAATGATATCTCTTGAACTTATAGCCGAGTTTGAACTTTTCTCGCTGAGCACATTGAACGATATGGAAATCCAGGACAGGGACATGCATGTTATCTTTCTCCAACAATCTGTGATGAAATAACAGAGCTTCTTTCTGAACGAAGAAAAAGAATTATCGCAAGTGAAATAAAACAGGCCAAATATTTCTCTATAATAGTAGATTCTACTGCAGACATTTCACATGTTGATCGAGTATCCTTCATATTGAAATATGTGAACGAGAATGGTGAACCTGTTGAACATTTCCTTGTGTTTTTACCAAACCCAGACAGAAGCCTGAAAACTTAGTTGAGGCCGCACTAAAAGTCCTGTCTACAAATTCCATTGATATTACTGACTGCAGAGGCCACTCATATGACAATGCATGCAATATGTGAGGAACCTACACTGGTTTGCAGGCACACATTAAAGAAAGAAATCCGAGAGTGCATTATGTGCCTTGTGCAGCACATTCTTTGAATTTAGTTGGCACTAGTGCTGCAAGCTGTTGTCAGGAAGAATATTCGTTTTTCTATGTAGTGCAAAACCTTTTTAATTTTTTCTCTGCTTCTAAACACCGCTGGAATAAACTTCTTTCTTTCATGAAACCAGGAAGCAAAATGGTAAAAAGTTGATAAAAAACACGTTGGTCAGTAAGAGAGGAAGCTTGTGTAAGTCTATATGCAAAGTGGGAGGTCGTTATCAATGCCCTCAAACATATTGCCAATAATATATCTGAGAAACCACTTGTGCGAAATGAGGCTTCAGCTTTATTGAATCAACTCAGCAGACTAGAAACAGTATTTATGACGACAATTTTGAAGAACATACTCCAGAGATTTAATAGTATAAATCAGAAATTGCAAAATGTAAATATTGATACTAAAATAGTGCATTAATTATATGAATCACTTGTTGGATTTATTGCATCTATTCGTGGCATATTCGACTATTATGAAAATAAATCTATGGAGACTGTGACTGATATAGGCTATGAATGCACCTATAAAACATCAAGAAAACCATGATGAGGAAGAAGCGGACGCTGAATAAGTTTTTCTTAATGGAATGGAAAAATTTAGAGTCGAAACATTTCTCCCAGTACTTTACAACTTGTACCCCGAATTAGTGAGGAGGAAGGAAAGCTATAGAACACTGTTGGACTCCTTCACAGTTCACCTGACGATATTGCTGAATGTGCAGCAAAACTCCAAGGGTCAATGACACACATTTAGAGCCTTCCTTCCCTAGTGAATGAGTACATTTCACTGAACTTTTGAAATCTTCTGAGATTATGATGAAACAGTCGAAATGAGTATATATTTACAAAAAGAGAGGTTACAGTCCGTGTTTCCGAATGATGACATTGCTCTTAGAATATTTATATGTATGGCACTTACAAATTGTTTAGCAGAACGCTCGTTTTCGGCTCTTAAAAGACTGAATTCGTACCTACGTTCTACGTTGTCTGAGGAGAGATTGAACGCCTTGTCCATTCTTCACATCGAAGCTGACCTCCCAATTGATAACCGTCTGAACTATGAAGATATTATCAACTACTTTTCTGCCGTCAGAGCCAGACGCAAACTTGGCTGACTGGTGGTTTGTTTATTCATTCATTTTAGTTTTAAAAATTTAAGATTATTATGTGATTTTTATTATAGCTTACAGCACATTCATTAAAATTACAAACTACGTGTTACGTAGGCCATTAAATTTCGGGCATGCAGTCGCGCAAATAAAATTTCCTCCACGTATTACCTGTTTATTTTACAATTGCCGATGGCAGAACGTGGAACTAAACCTCGTTTACCTGCAGACGTGACCGAAGGCGCCGGACAATACTAATCAATACCCGAATGACCCAGGCTGCTCGGCACTGCACAGTCAAGTCATACTGATACTGTAGTATATTACAACTGATTGCCGTCTGCTGAAATGTATAGTTATCGCGGAAATAAACGTTATCTGAGAGTACGCTCAGATGAAAAATAACGTAGTTCAGTTCTGCCAATAAATACGTAAAAGCTATGCTAAAACCGTTAGAAAGATCTATGGTGAGAGCAGCAGCTGCAGTACAAAACTGTTCAGGTATTGTGTACACTTATTATGCAGCATCTAGCTACCTAATGCATTACACGTTAACTATCAGATTATAGAACAAATTTGATTTTTCTACAGTAGTCTGTAAAATTATGTAACAGCAAATCCAATTCTGTGTTTGTCTATATTTAATTATTAGTTCGTGCACCGAAATCTCTATTTCATTTTCATTTCTTACGCTATCCTGCAGATTCACGAATTAATACCGAACGCGTTTTTTTTAATCCGCTACACATTCAAGTTATTAGATCGTAAAACGATACTTTAATTTTAATTTTGAACGCATCTCTGTAAAAGTACGTATTGATTTCTAATATATGACACGTTCGCTTCAATTTTCAGATCGTAACATAATTTTTTTATTATCATTTTCAACGGTTTCGTGTGAAAGAACATATTAAAAGTGAATGTGTAACAAAAACCCGTTGCCTCCTACACGCTCTGCTGAATTTTTGGCCATAAAAGAAAAGATATTTTCCTTGTGTTCGTTTCTGTTGTCTTTCGACAGAAGAATGTGAAGCGTCCCCTTAAAAAAATTGCTGATAAACCTCTTACATTATTTGATTTTCAAACAGCTGAGCAGAACTGAACGTACTTACATTTCGCTCTTTTACCTATTCTGATCAACACTAAACTGACACAATATTTTTTAGCGCAACAAAAGAATGGCCCTGACTGACATTAACCAATACCTTTCACAAATCACTTACGTCACAAAAATCTTCGTTACCTGAACTACTGCAATACAGCGAGCGCCACTACTGCCAGCTAAATAAAAAATTCAAACTACTGAAGGCACAAACTACTGATAAGCATAGTTAGCAAATGAAAGATTTTGATAGAGAACAAGCAATGTATATACCTTAATAGTGTTGAAAAGTCATAATTATATATCAGCCCATGATATCCAATATTACAAATTTACTCTTTCTGATGGACACACGTCCAGATCGTCCGCTCTCAAAATTCCACCATCTCTCTCCCCACATCCACCACTGCTGGCGCCTCACCTCCAACTCCGCAACGCTACGCGCTGTTAACAGCCAACTGCCCAACACTACAATAGCAAATTCCAACAATGCAAACCAGCCACCGACTGCACACAGCACAAGTAAGTGATTTTCATATAGAGCGCTACATTGCGTTACCAACATAAAAACCTAAACAGCCTACTTACAAATGTGTTAACACAATGCATTTTTAAGTTTGTTTTATCCGCTGCCGTACACCAAGTACAGTTCAGGAACCATATTACATTTTTATCGAGCGCGACTAGACGGCTGAGGCGTCCTTCAGAACAACGAATAGCAGAGTACGCAAACAGCTCACAGCGCTCCCACCCAAAACGTCAATTGTGAAGTGATCGGGTAATAGTTATTATTTGAAACATGTTTTCTTTGTGGGGAGGGGCGCATATAATGTGGTGTGCGTAGGGACGCAAAATTTTTTAATCCGCCACTGCATAATCAAGGACAAGCACGTTTCAGAAACGGTTGTGCGTTCACACGGAGCAAAAATCGATTGTGGAAGTTGAAAACCGGCAGCTAGAAATGGATTTCTAGAATCGATTTTGGAGTGTTTACATTACCCACCAGAAGCGTTATTGGTATATCGGTTTACGAAATACGGGTTGCGGAGCGCATGTAAACTTAGTAACAGTATTCACAGTCTGACATTTCGTCTCACCAAGTCCACGTCGAAATTTAGATTATGCCGCGATCGAAAACTACGAACGCGGCCACAAATTTTCGTGTGCTTCTGTCTAGCTCGATTACACAACGTAAACCACGTGTATACCACGAATTACGCACCTTTTCGATGTCATTGTTCAACTGCAACTATCGATATCTATCTTGCATCCCAGTTCATACAACAGTGCGGCACATTACATTTAGTTTTACAAAGCGTATTGCACGTAAGCATTACAAAGAAAATGAAATACTCAATGAAATTTCTTGATACTCCCAAAACGTCAATAAAAAAACCACAGTAACAAAAATGTATTTTGGGCTATAAGATATAATTACAGACTAAAAAGGAAGCACAAGAATACAAAGAAGAAAAAATTTAGCCATCATTATTACCAACATCTTCACAAACTATGTGCCACAACCTAGCCTCTCGCAAGCTCTGCTGTTACCAGTCGATCTAGCGAGGTACGACTCACGACTTGACATTGTTTCTTCCCACACATTGTCCTTGAAATACAAGTTCCATGGCTCGAGTGCTGATTTTACATTCGTATTAAAATCACTTTCTTATTCTTCTTGCGGACTTGAGGGGTGACGTCAGGGCATGACTTTTGGATTACCCTTGGCTCACTTTTGTACCTCCAGGCACTCGTTCTGACAAATTACTTTCTTCTCAACAATGAAGGAAATACGACAAGGTTAAATAATGTGAACGCAAGAAGTATAAATGCTGCTATGTCGGTTGCTCATTTCTCTGGATATCCACAGGTGCTGGGGTCACCACAATGCTATTTCTTTCCTATGGCCTCGGGGTATGTGAATGTTCGGGGATTATTTCAAGGTTTCTAATGTCAGTGGTGAACTTTATCGGTATCCCAGTCAGACGTTAAACACCTACAACTGAACAGTGACACACACACACCCGTATAGCTTCGCCTGGAAGTGCGTGCCCCCTTTACGTAATGGATGACCACCAGTTACTTAGAATAAAAAACGAAAAGAAGTCATGACAGACCGGTGCAGCGGTGGATTTGGCCAGAGGGCTGCTATTAAACAGTTAACCTGGTCACCTGCTCTGCGCTTTGCCAATTTTCCGAACTGATTTAGAGGACAGTGAAAGGTCTCTGTTGGATTCCTTTCATGTTTGATTTTTTAAATCTGTTGTCATTTATGGAATAAATTCCTCTTCTAAATTTACTGTGGCGTTTCTGACTATCTGGGAGAAGACTGAGTAGTGGAACGTGTTACTTTTACACGTAAACAAGAACGATCTGACACACTACTACACTTTAAAACACAGTTTATATGTAATTCATGTCACACAGTCTCATACGGAACCTACATCCGCTTTCTGTTATATACTGTATATGATAAGATACTGTCATCCCCCTTCCCTTCTGTGTGAGAGGATGAATGATCAAATGTGTTTGTAGTTGCATGCTTGAGGGTAGCAGACAAGGCTGTCTGCTAGAGAACAGTAGGACCAACGTCGGAAGAGGTAGCTACGCTTCCTAAAAGCAAAGGGTTTCTATCCTTAGTATGGTCCTGTCCGTCCGTTGTCATGTTGGTATAGGAAGCTGCCCCTCTGGCCACTTCCGTTGGTCTTTGTGAGCCACCCTCAGGAAGCACGCTGGGTGGTAGGCAGTGGCAGTCTGGCGGTGGCGAGCGTCTGAAGTGGTAAGATCTCCGGCTAAGCGCGTGTCTGCTAAGTCCATAGGACAATGGATTTGTTAAGTTCAGCCTAACTGAAAATTTAATCATCTTTATCTCGGGTTTAGCTCTAAAATATCTAAGGTTATCTTAAATTGCAGCGTAGTGTAATTCTCGTGTGAAGTTCAGATTATTTTGGGGTAGTTGCTTTGTCATTACTTTGCGAGTAAAGTGGAACCACGTGTTGATCAGTAACTCTAACTAAGTTCATCAATCTTAAATGTGAATGCTTGTGTGATTATAACGTCTCGTCTTGACAATATTTTACAATATAACAACTTTTCTTTATGCTTTTCTTTATGTTCAACCCACGTGGAGTGTACTTTGCGAGACCAGTACCACGTGCTTATATAACTGTTTGACCCATCAGGTTAATAGTAAGACGTTAGTAACCAGTTCAAGGTTTTGCTTTTGTCAATTGCTTTTCGATCTAATGTATTTTAATTATCAAAATTATTGTGGAGTTGTACGCTTTGTGTAAACCAAGTTGACCACGTGGAGCATGTGGTGTAATCATCAAAGTAGCACTCAGCTATTCTTTTTGCGAAGACTTCACAAAGAGTTAATATGAATTTAGTATACCAGTGTGTGGTAATTACATGACGGACAGAATTGTGGTATGAACGTAATTTCTTTGGGTAAAAAACTGAATCTGTTGGTTGTGGTTAATTTCTTCTTGCTTATGTTTCAATGTTCTTCGTGAGTTATTTTATGAATGCAGTGTCGTATGCAGTCTCCCACTCTTGGCTCCATATTTTATGTGTTCCGTAAGATTACAATCTCACATTTTTCAATCGTAAATAAGGCACCAGCTCAGTTATAACTCACGTATAATATGCTGAAATTTCAATGAACAATCATAAAATAAATTTCCAAATATAAACTGATTTCTTTCTTTTTATTTAAATTCTCTTTTTATATATATATATATATTACCGGTTTTGTACGACTATTAAAAGATTATCATTAATGTTAGTCTGCTTGGTAAACCTAGACTAAATATCTGATGAAACAGTTGCCCAGTAATCCACGGTTAACTTCTTCCCAGACAGCTCACAGCTTTTAACCCGCTTTTATTCTACTATTAGCACCCGATTACAGCATAGCAAAATTCATGTAGCAACATTACACATGGCGACCCTGTTCTGTGATTCCGCTAGACTCTGGAATCTCTGAAACGTTAGATTGCGAGCGTGTTATAATCTTAATTTTTTTCCTACAGCGCTCAAACAACTTCTGTGTTGTTTCCGAGCAGACTTTCAAAAGATTCACGGCGTTGTTGATCGGCGTTGTGTTGTTTGTCTTGTTTTGTTTTCTATATTTGTGTGTTTTATATGTGTGTGTGTTTTTTGTTCTCGCTTGTACATTGCACTGTTTCGATCGAAGATAAAAATTTGTTTTGCGTGTGAAAAAGTGCGTACTAGGTTGGGTATCTTTCGTGTGACTGTCGTAATTTTTGGGGGACACATTTATTTTGATTAGTGTGTCACGTACCGGGTATAAATTGCACTAATGCAGACACGTAACCAAGCTAAAAGTAAGCGGTCCGACAACTTAAGCAACATGGACCAAGGAGATAATAATTTGATTTCGAATGTTAATGCGTCGGGCAGTTCCGAAAATACAATGGGAAATACTTCAGACGAAATGCAAAACAGGACGAACGGGCTCACAGCAGAGCCAGAAATAAATTTGCCTCCTACTAACCAAATTGATTTGGCAGAACTCATGAAAACCTTATTGCAACAAAATAAAGAGTCATCCGAAAAATCGATCCGCGAGCTAGGCGAACAAATGACGCAGAAATCTGAAAAATCGATCCGAGAGCTAGGCGAACAAATAGACGAAAAACTAATCCAGCAGACAAATAAAGTCGACAAGTCGATGCAGAGAGTGTCCGATGATATCTCACAAAGAATAAACAATCTGGCAAGTGAGATAAAAAGTGATATTATGAAAGAATTAGGCCGTACATTTGAACAAATCGATGATCGTCTGCAAGCCTTAGAACAGAGCAAGCGGAGGGGCGGTGCCGAATCTAAAGAAAGCGAAGAACGGCTACTTAGGAATTTCCAAGAGCTGAGGGAAGAATGCCAAAGGGAGCACCAGCAGGTACTCTCGAGGGTCCAAGAGGCAGAAACGCATTGTCCCACGTCCGTTAGCAACACAATAGCGGACAACAGTTTAGCGATCCACGCGTTGGAACAGCAAGTAGAACAATTGAAGCAGACTGGGGCGGAGGACAAGAGACAAATTGATGATAAGATTGCGGCATTAGCGGACATTGTAGGCACGATGAAGCTGACGGAAAGCGAGAACAGTACTACACCGGTAGCGGCCGCAGAGACCGAAGTAGTGCGTTCGCTTCTGAGATTTCAGAAGGGACAGTTCGAAGTGAACAGGCAAAACAGAGCTGTAACAGGCGAATTACAAGAACGCGTGGCGCATCTGGAAAACCGCATGGCGTGTGATTCCGAACTCGCCAATAGCACTAAAAATAGCCGTACGAACAGTGCAGAGAGGGACTCCGGCCACGAGGGAGATTTTGACGACAGGGAAGAATGTAATTTAAGGGGCAGACATGAGAGACATAGAAACATTCAAGGGCCTCGCCAGGAGGAACTGCGGGGATTTGATTTCAAACATTTCCTTACGGTAAGAAAGTTTGAGATATTCCGAAATTCGCAAAAAGGAATACATCCACGAGCATGGCTCGAGCAATTTGAGTTCTGTCTTCCTCCCGACTGGGCAGGTTCACATAAGATAGAATATATGTGTGGCTATTTGGAAGGCGAACCGGCGATTCGCATGAGGTCGGCAGCGCGTCACTGTAACTCCACTCGGGAGTTTCGACAAGCCTTTCTCTCCGCCTATTGGTCGGAAGCGGCACAAGATAGGGTCAAACATGGCATAATTATGCTGCCAAATTTGAACCAGTCTGGTTTCGGCAGCCCTGCACGCCTATTCGACCACATGCTGCAGGCAAATCAATTCCTATACGACCCATACGGGCCTGCGGAACTAATTAGGATATGCATCACCAAATTTCCGATGCACTTGCGGCACGTCATTCTTGCGGGACGATGCAAAGAGGACGTCGAAACGTTTAAAACACTTCTCCAAGAGTTGGAATACAATACAGGAGAATGCCCGCCTAATCAGGCACAAAGTTATTACGGGGCACAGCAGCGCGACCGCAGTCGTGGTCGTATTACTAATCAACGGCGTGACTGGTCGTCGCGACGCGAACGGAACAATAATCGGGACCGGCCGTATAGAAACTGGGGTGACAGTCGCGAACACAGGTGGAACAACAGAAATGATCGAGGGCGTAGACAAGATCGTGAACGCAACAGGTACGGCAACCAGCATCGTTACTACGATGAACACAGTGGGAGTAGGATTGTATGCGGAGCCCCACATGATGTTGAAATTCGGCCGGCCAACCCTAGACATAATCCAGTATATGGAAATGAACGAAACCGGCAATGACAAATGATCAGCCCAGAAGGCGCCAATCGGAACAAATGAGCGACATGGCAAATGAGTACATAGGGTTTATAGTGAAGAGAAACAATTGATTAGTTTAAATTTGTGACATATGCATTTTGAATAATACGTTGGTAAAAATAATGATAAAGATGTTTCTATGTGATGTTTCTAGCTTTTTTTTTTCCTTGTGCAATTAGGATTTAGGTTGGTTCTAATGTGAACATAAAAGGTTTCCTTGTGAACGAGTGAAATGCTGTTTGTTTTTTTGTGTGTAAATTGAAAAGAGTCGCTCCTGAGGAAAGCAAGATCGTTGCTGAATTAGTGCATAAACTCAGGGGAATATCCGATCTGTGGGTATTATGGGTCTGGCAAACCCAGGTCCCCAGCTGTTAGTAGCCTTGTTTCCGATTTTCTGCTTTCAGTGCTACTATCTATCTATTACTATTCTATATCTGTCAGTATAAATGAGGATCTCTTACTATAGTATGCGTGCTGTATGAATATTTTAAGATAGGAGAACTCTGAGAAAGGAATGAGTAAGTTTGGAATCTTGAAAATAGGATGCGATAATACGATTGTTTAACCATTGGCTTCCCAATATGCGATGATATGTTAATATTGATGATATATGTCTTTTTTTGTTCTTTATAGCTGAGTACGTAAAGTGCTGTCTGTGGATTTCGTAAGTATATTGATTCCCTTCAAGGTGAAAGAAGAATTGTGGTTTGTGTAATTTACGTGGCTCTGAAATATTATTGTGGTAGTCAAATACGAGCAGCTTTTCAGCAAATGGAGAATGGAACGGAAATATGGATCCTTTTTGTAGTCTTGATTGATGTTGAGCCAAAGCCTAAAAAATTATTCTGCGTTAATACTTGTCCTAGAAAAGCGACGTTTATGTGTTTTGCTGATGCTGTGAGCATTACAGCTTACTGTTTTCGCTGGTGCGGGATGCACTGCAGCCTATATGATTTGTACTGAGGAAATTTCCCTCTTGAAGGTAGAGGATGATTAAATAATTTTGATTATGGGAACGAAGGAAAGCTTGGTTTAAGGTAATAAGGATAAAGCAAAACATTTGTCATTAAAACTACAGGAGGATTCGGATCTTTTGTGTCTGTTGTAAGTTCAATATGTTAAGATGATACTGTTTTACAGAATAGAGGTGACCACAATTTTGCCATTCATGAGAAATGAATCCAGAATAACCACCACAGGCGAAATAACTAATTTGGAAGCGAAAGGTAACGTAAAGAAGGAACGAAATCGCAGCAAAATGGGTAAGAAAATGTAATATAACCTGTATAATGCAAATATTTTTAACCTTCTCAGAATCATCTGCGTGATTAATTGTTGTGATAACGTAATTTTAGGTAAAATTTTCTTACTGTTTTATGTGTGAATATATGAGTATGATAAATGTATAATTGCGAGTCTCTTTTCAGGTGTGCGAACTGGTATAAATGTTTTGGCGTGTAAATAACCATTGTTCTTTTTAATGTGTATGTTTAAGGAAAGTTCTCCATATTTATCATGTGACAAGACGTATGCCGCGAGCGTCAAGAAGAGGACGAATTAGAACAATGTTTTAGTGGTATATACACGGTGTTGAAATAGTATTGAAGTAGCTTATTGGCTTAACTAGTAGTGGATAGAAGTAGAATATTGAGTAATGCATGTTTATGGGTAGTTAGTTTGTAGAACAGACAACAGGTGTGCATGTATGTGTGTGTAAATAACATGTGAACCCTATGCTGTCCTGACCTATACTTGCACAAGGCATAATCCTATTCATTTTAGTGAATTACTAAGTAGCATTGGATTTATTAAAACGTAAGTGAACCACATTAGTGATGTGGATTTAAATATTATATTGTCAGTTCATTTAATTTTTTATTTTTTTTACATTGTAAAGTCATTTCACTTTTATTTTTTTTACATTGTCAAGTCATTTAAATTTTATTTTATATTGTCGATTCATCTCATTTAAAAAAAAAAAAAATTAAGTCTCACGTTTGTTCTTAAAAATTGTGAGAGACAATACTAAGTGGTATTATGTATGACATTGTGTAATCACATAACTACGATAAAAAAATTTTCTGTGAATGCAGTTGAGAACGTGAAAGCGAACCGGCTAAACTCTTACGAGACAGCGGGAGCAGCCGGACTAGTTGTAAACTGGCGGGTTTCCCAGCGGGGGACGCTGTCAACCGGGCCACTTCGGGAGCGCGGTCGACAACAAAAGAAGGGCATGCGGCAAACACTTTCCCTTGCACCTGGAGCTAATGGGCGGCCGCCCCGGGCGACCCTTCCTCGAGACGATGACCTGAGATGGGCGAGCGGTCCACCACGCGGAAATCCATCTGCTGGCAACGCACCACACGCACGCGACCGTGACGAGACGGCCGCGGTGAAACAACACAAGGGGCGTGGAGCCTTTTGACAGGTACTGCCCAGAGAAACTTGCAGACGTCAACGACGCCTATCGACATTTCCTGATGGATGCCTACTGTCAAGCGACAGTAAATCATGGTTCGATGTTCTCTGGTCGCTAAGGGTGGCACAAAAGAAGAGCCATTAAGTGTCATCCTTGCCCAGGAATATCAAACCGGCGAGCCAATTGAGGATAACCCAAGAAGGTAACAACACAAAGGGCGTGGAGCCTTTTGACACATACTGTCCAGAGAAACTGGCAGACTTCAACGACGCCTATCAACATCTCCTGACGGATGCCCACTGTCAAGCGACAGTAAATCATGGTTTGATGTTCTCTGGTCGCTAAGGGTGGCACAAAAGAAGAGCCATTAAGTGTCATCCTTGCCCATGAATATCAACCTGGCGTGTCAATCGAGGATACCGCACGAATTTGACAACACAAACATGGAACCAAATCGAGATGTACGTGACACAGACCACCAAGAGAAACTTCATGAGAGGGCAGAGACGGCGGGATTGCACGCAACAGATGGACAAAAATCCCTACTGACAGCTGCGGCGACGAACCCCCTCCCCCACCCCTTATACTGTGCCTCGGAACAGTGGAACTAGTGAGTGTATCAGTGAACAGTGATTACACGGTTCTTAGTTCAATGCATATACGTGTGTTTCTGTCACAGAAACTTTGACTCGTGTGTTTTGCAGGGATTCGATTTATTGGTGTTTATTAGACTGACTCTTGTATTTTGCAGGTGTTCTATTTTTGTTTTTTTTTTTTGACTTTGACTCTTGTATTTTGCAGGTGTTCTATTTATTATTTTTTTTAGACTTTGACTCTCGTATTTTTCAGGTGTTCTATTTATTGTTCTTTTTAGACTTTGACTCTTGTATTTTGCAAGGTGTTTTATTTATTGGTGTTTTTTTTTTAGATGTTGACTAGTGTACTGTTTTATTGATCAATGTTTGTTCTTGTGTGATGTATTAGATTTGTGTTATTTTGTTTCGTAAATTCATTCATGTGGCATTGCATAGTTTGTCAGTCATATTGCTATTCATTCTCATTGGACTGTGATCGATTAGCCTTTGCATGGGGCATATTTATTGTGAGGAACCCCTTAAGGGTAACAATCACATAATTAATTGTGTTTTCAGTATAATGACACAGTGCTCATTGTTTGCTAACTAACTGAAATATAGTAGAGTGATTAAATTAATGCCACATAGTTATGTTAATTCTACAAATTATTAGTTTTATAAGATATAGAATTTTTTTTGCGATAACCACTTTGTAAAACATGTTTTTTTTCTTATCAATTTTTGCTTTTGCGGATTGTGCATTGTAATGTTCTGCTTTATAATACTGATGTTATTTCATGTTCTTTTTTAATTGCTGTGGCACCTTTGCTATTTTCATAAATTTTGCTTGTTAATAAACAGTCATAAATTTGCCTGTGATCAGTTGGCTCTTGCAATGAGCAAATACTGGTGAACTCCATAAGGGTAACAACCAGAAATTGTTTTCATATTAATGACACAGGAACCATTGTTTTTACTTGCTGACCGAATTAGGTCTACACTATCTTTTAAATAGGTGTCACAGATTGTGTTTTTTTTTTTTTGTTTGAAATTAGTAGATTTTAAAGATTTGTTGAAATTATTGTGTTTTAGCAAGTAGCTGGTGACCTTTTGCCTTTTCTTTACACTTTTGGTTTACGTAGGGTGTGAGAAGCCTGCTTGGGAATGTCCTAGCATGGCCAGAAAATTCCCTGCACAGTCTTTTCCCGGAGCGTTGGGGTTATGAAAGGTCTCTGTTGGATTCCTTTCATGTTTGATTTTTTAAATCTGTTGTCATTTATGGAATAAATTCCTCTTCTAAATTTACTGTGGCGTTTCTGACTATCTGGGAGAAGACTGAGTAGTGGAACGTGTTACTTTTACACGTAAACAAGAACGATCTGACACACTACTACACTTTAAAACACAGTTTATATGTAATTCATGTCACACAGTCTCATACGGAACCTACATCCGCTTTCTGTTATATACTGTATATGATAAGATACTGTCATCCCCCTTCCCTTCTGTGTGAGAGGATGAATGATCAAATGTGTTTGTAGTTGCATGCTTGAGGGTAGCAGACAAGGCTGTCTGCTAGAGAACAGTAGGACCAGCGTCGGAACAGGTAGCTACGCTTCCTAAAAGCAAAGGGTTTCTATCCTTAGTATGGTCCTGTCCGTCCGTTGTCATGTTGGTATAGGAAGCTGCCCCTCTGGCCACTTCCGTTGGTCTTTGTGAGCCACCCTCAGGAAGCACGCTGGGTGGTAGGCAGTGGCAGTCTGGCGGTGGCGAGCGTCTGAAGTGGTAAGATCTCCGGCTAAGCGCGTGTCTGCTAAGTCCATAGGACAATGGATTTGTTAAGTTCAGCCTAACTGAAAATTTAATCATCTTTATCTCGGGTTTAGCTCTAAAATATCTAAGGTTATCTTAAATTGCAGCGTAGTGTAATTCTCGTGTGAAGTTCAGATTATTTTGGGGTAGTTGCTTTGTCATTACTTTGCGAGTAAAGTGGAACCACGTGTTGATCAGTAACTCTAACTAAGTTCATCAATCTTAAATGTGAATGCTTGTGTGATTATAACGTCTCGTCTTGACAATATTTTACAATATAACAACTTTTCTTTATGCTTTTCTTTATGTTCAACCCACGTGGAGTGTACTTTGCGAGACCAGTACCACGTGCTTATATAACTGTTTGACCCATCAGGTTAATAGTAAGACGTTAGTAACCAGTTCAAGGTTTTGCTTTTGTCAATTGCTTTTCGATCTAATGTATTTTAATTATCAAAATTATTGTGGAGTTGTACGCTTTGTGTAAACCAAGTTGACCACGTGGAGCATGTGGTGTAATCATCAAAGTAGCACTCAGCTATTCTTTTTGCGAAGACTTCACAAAGAGTTAATATGAATTTAGTATACCAGTGTGTGGTAATTACATGACGGACAGAATTGTGGTATGAACGTAATTTCTTTGGGTAAAAAACTGAATCTGTTGGTTGTGGTTAATTTCTTCTTGCTTATGTTTCAATGTTCTTCGTGAGTTATTTTATGAATGCAGTGTCGTATGCAGTCTCCCACTCTTGGCTCCATATTTTATGTGTTCCGTAAGATTACAATCTCACATTTTTCAATCGTAAATAAGGCACCAGCTCAGTTATAACTCACGTATAATATGCTGAAATTTCAATGAACAATCATAAAATAAATTTCCAAATATAAACTGATTTCTTTCTTTTTATTTAAATTCTCTTTTTATATATATATATATATTACCGGTTTTGTACGACTATTAAAAGATTATCATTAATGTTAGTCTGCTTGGTAAACCTAGACTAAATATCTGATGAAACAGTTGCCCAGTAATCCACGGTTAACTTCTTCCCAGACAGCTCACAGCTTTTAACCCGCTTTTATTCTACTATTAGCACCCGATTACAGCATAGCAAAATTCATGTAGCAACATTACAACAGATGCCAGTAATTCGCTGGTAATTTCCCTCTAAACGGCGGGACACTCAATCAGAGCGCGGCCAATTTTCCCAGCGTCGCAGGCGAGAAAGTATTTCCTACCGTTTCTAGATTTATGTTATTAGCTCCGCAAATGCTATGTCCATTCGGGAAATTAGCGCTGAGTTACTCTTCGTCGCGGCCCCGAAAGCTGTAATTCCTGGCGAATTTCATAAATGGCGGTATAAATGAAGAGCCAGTTAGGCGCTACTTACAATTCTGCTCGGGATCTCTAAGAACTTCTCACTGATCACAAACGCAGCGCTATAGGGATTGACTGATTTTAGACCATATAGTTGTTACGAAAATTACGTTCCCTACTTTATTCCAGATAAATTACGGGCAATTAGAGCATATCATACAACAGTTAAATAAAGGCAATTATTGTTGCTGAGGTAACTTTCCACCACGTGGAATGCAATTATAAGGGGCGATCAAAACTTTCCGTATGACGTCGCCGCTGCAGCGTATATTGCAGTATAGCGCTACACCGAAGCGAGCATACGAGGGGTGTTTGAAAAGTCCGTGCAAAAATAAAAACTGCTTACGTGTTTGGGGTAAACTTTTATTTTTCGACATAGTCTCCTTTTAGACTTCGTCCAACGCTGTTCTAATTTGTTGCTCCCTTCCGAATAATAGGAACTGTCCAAGTCTGAAAAATAGCTATTAATTGCTGCAGTCACCTCCCCTTTTAATAAAATCTTTGTCCCTCCAGCCATTTCTTCAAATTTGGGAACAAAATAGTAGTCTAAGGGAGCCAAGTCTGGAGAATAGGGGGGATGTGAAAGAGTCGGATTCCTATTTCCATTAATTTTGCGACCACAACTACTGATGTGTGTGCTGGTGCATTGTCGTGATAGAAAAGGACTTTTTGCGGTCCATTCGCCGGAGTTTTTCTTACAGCTCGGTTTTCAAACGGTCCAGTAACGATGAATAATATACACCTCTAATAGTCTAATAGTTTTACCCTTTTCCGTATAGTCGATGAGGATTATCCCTTGTGAATCCTAAAAGACAGTCACCATAATCTTTCCGGCCGAAGGAATGGTCTTCGCCATTTTTGGTGCAGATTCTCTCTTGGCAACCCATTGTTTAGATTGTTGTTTGCTCTCAGGAGTATAGTAATGCATCCATGTTTCATCCACAGTGACGAAACGATGCTTAAAGTCCTGCGGATTCTTCCTGAACAGGTGCAAACCATCCTTGCAGCACTTCACACGATTCCGTTTTTGATCAAGCGTGAGCAATTGCGGAACCCATCTTACGGACAGCTTTATCATCTCCAAATGTTAATGCAAAATATTATGTACCCGTTCATTCGAGATGCCTACAGCACCAGAATCACACGCACCTTAACTCTTCTGTCATCCGTCACCATATCATGGATTTTATCAATGATTTCTGGAGTCGTAACCTCCACAAGGCGTCCAGAATGTTCAGCATCACTTGTGTCCATATGGCCACTCCGAAAATTTTTAAACCACTCATAAACTGTTCTAACCGAATGTGTAGCCTCACCATAATGTTTATCAAGCTTCTCTTTAGTCTCCTGAAGCGTTTTGCCTTTCGTAAAGTAATGTTTAATCACCACACGAAATTCTTTTTCGACCATTTTTTGACAATCACTCGGCTTCCTTGATTCACACGAATGCCAAAGACAAAGAAATAGACCAATATGGCTGAAACGTGTTGTGCGTTCTTTCCTAAGATGCTACTAACTAAACATGACCTCGATACGCGCCGGTGGTGCCATCTCTCGGACTTGGCACGGACTTTCCAAACGCCCCTCGTCTAAGCACCAAAATGTAGACAATGGATTAGTGTGGCATTGGTGTCCTTCCGACGTTCATGCTACAAATCCGAAAACGCGAACTATGGCGACGTTATTACCAGATGCTTCCAAACAGCACCAACATGATGTTATTCTTTTCTTGGCTGCCGAAGGACAAACGTTAGGCATCCATTGAGAGACATCTACCGGGCCAGCATGTCTGCCGAAAACTAGCGTTGTGGGAATGGTGCTATTGTTTCATGATAACGCACGTCTCCACATCGTAAATGTAGTAACACCAACTTACGGCAGTTCAAGCAGGAGACACTAGAGCACACGCTCTATGGTTCTGATCTTTCCCCAGTCGATTATCCCTCCTTCGGTCCCTTAAAAAAGGCCTTGAAAGGTCGAAGATTCCTGCCGGCCGAGGATGTGGGGCAGGTAGTTACAGATTTCTTCGAGCAGCAGCACAAAGTGTTTTGCAAACGGGTATCTTCAACCTGGTGCGTCCGTGGGATGATTGTCTCAATGCTCACGGCGATTTTGCCTGATTGGCATACCGAATCTGGACTGTAGAACCTTCGAAAGGAAACTTTTTGATCACCCCTTATACACTTCTGATGGTAGAAGACACCTTCATGGTCTCAATTAAATAACTCAATTAAATAACTAATAACTCAACAATGTCACATGTAGTAACAGTGTCTGACACTGAAGATAGTGACCGGTTGATTGGATGTATATTATTTTTAGTCATCAGTCTTCTGATTGGTTTAATGCGAACTCCTCTGAATTCCTCTCTTGTGCCAACCTCTTCATCTCAGAGCAGCATTTACATGATACGCCCTCAACCATTCGTTGTATGTACTCCAGTCTGTCTTCACCTACAGTCTGTACCTTTTATAGCTACTACGGAAATTATTCCCTGACGTCTTACCACATGTTTTATCGTCTTTTCCTTCGTTCTCGCCAGTGTTTTCAAAATCTTTTGGTTGACTGTGAAGGGAAACTCTTCATTCCTTGCCCCATCAGGCGGCCTAACTTTCCACGTTTCTCAAACGATTTGATTCTCTTCTTTTCCTATTTTCCCACAGTCCATTTCCATAAAAAGCTGCGTTCAGGGCGTGTGTTCTCAAACAGTTTCTTTCTCAACTTAAGATCGATGTTCGATACTTTCTTTTGGCCAGGAATGCCCCTTTCGCGTAAGTCTGTTTTTTTTTTTTTGTGTCCTCCTTGCTTTGTCTCTTACAAGTTACTTTGCTTCCACGTTCGCAAAATTCCTTCACAACTCCGGGTTTCGTAGTCCAAAAACTTTATGGTAAGTTTATCACTAGCCTCATTTCTGCTACTCCGCAGTTCCTTCGTCCAACTTTGGTTCACCCTCAATCCAAATAAGGTGCTCATTAGACAGATCATTCCATTGAACTTTTAATTCTTCCTCACTTTCACGCAATAAGTTTCTGAAATTCTTTCACGCTGAACTGCAGTCCCTCTGTTGAATTTTCCTTTTATTTCCGCTATTGATTCTTCGATGCTCAGGTTGAACAGTAGAGGGGAAAGACTTTCTTACAACATTTTTAATCCAATCACTTCGTTCTTGATCTGCTATTCTTATTTTCCCCTCTTGGTTCTTGTGGATATTGTATACTACCCGCCTGTCTCTATAGTTTATACCTACTTATCTGAGAATTAATATCTGTTTTCTGCTTACATTTGTCGGTCGCTTTTTGTATGTATACAGATTCTATGAACGTGTCTTGATTTTCCTGTGTTGCTTCCATTAAAAATGGAAAGGGCTCAACAGGTGTCTTTACATTTCCTAAAACCTCTCGTCACCTGCCAGATCATTAACATTCTTTCATATTGTTCTGTTTATTTCTTTATCGTATGACGACAACAAATATTGAAAAATACGTACAGTTTACAATTATGCATTTAACGATTTAGCCACAGAGCTAATATGGTCAAAGTCTTAAAGTTAATAATTCAATAATACTAAAACGACATTTAAACCAAAAAATTAAAACGTATGCATTTAATCAGAGTTCAACTTTTGTTGAATGAAGCCAATTGATAGCAGAGGGGGCAGTATTAATAAAATCACTTAATGGTCCTGGGTACTTCTCAGAGGGCAGTCTTTGGCAATATGCTGAACGGTTTGTTCTGGGAACCCACAATCACAGTCGCCACTTGTGCATCAGTGTATTGCACCTGGCGTGACCGGTTCTTACCCTGTAGAATCGTGTCCACTCACTTCTCCTCAGAAAAAATCATGGTAGACCGGCAGATAGATCTTGAACAGCTTGAAGTTTTATTGTTGCAGCATTCCATCTCCCACAGCCTCTTCTTTAAGGTCAAATTTCTTCTTCTTGCTTCCATTGTACCACAGTGGAATGCGTGATGTCAAGCGGTCTGGAGGAGGATCATATAAGACTGTATTAATTGAAAGGTCTTGGGGGCAGTCGGGTCGACGCAGCTTCCTTCATTCTCGGTCAGTTGCTTCTTGACGTCGCAGTTTAGGTGGTGGAATATTACTGATGGTGGCATACAGTCACCTGAACTGCGACACCAAGAAGCAACCGGTCGAGAATGGAGGAAGCTGCGTCAGCCCCACTACACTCAAGACCTTCCAGTTCATACAGCCTTAAATGACCCTCCTCCACCGCAGCCATACTAGATCAACTTCTCGTGGCTCTTCAAGACAACAGCACAAGAAAACGAACTGCAACAAAGACTCTTCTCAGAACAAAAAAAAACTACCGAAGAATTTTGGACGAAGTATTCTTCTATGTAATACTTTTATGAGAAATTCACCTGCATGACCTGTCAAGTTGATCGTGCGATCTTTCTTACACTTATCTGTCCTTGCTATCCCTGGGATTGAACGGATGATATTTTTCCGAGAGTGTGGTGGCTTATCTTCACTGTCATAGATTCTACACAGTCGTGAAGTTGCCACTTCCAACAGTGATTGTAATAATTCCAAAGTAATGGTTCAAATAGCTCTGAGCACTATGGGACTTAACATTTCAGGTCATCAGTCCTCGAGAACTTATGACTACTTATTAAACCTAACTAACCTAAGGACATCACACACAATCATGCCCGAGGCAGGATTCGAGCCTGCGACCGTAGCGGTCGCGCGGTTCCAGACTGAAGAGCCTAGAACAGCTCGGCCACCAGCGGCCGGCTCCAAAGTAATGTTATCTATGCTTTCTTCCTTATTATATGTGAATGGTGTGCTGATATTTATTCACTGTCAGCTTTCCTTATAACTTGGATACACGGGAGGCAGGAGCATTTACTTTGTTTCTTATGCAGCGCCCGATGTCATCTTCGCCACTGCGCGTTTGCAGTAGCCTCTACGTAGGCCGCTACTCACGGATGCTGGTCGTAAATAGTCAGTCCGCATCGTGTATTCGTGAAGTGAGCCTCGGCCGATGAAACGGCTGGGCAAGAATGATAACAGTTACTCATTGTTGAGGAAACTGATTTTATAATATGGTTTTGATATCATTACTGCTAGAGAGAAGAAAATTTTGATTGATTTGATGAATGCTTCATAGTAAGGTAATAATTAATTTTTTTTGGTTTAATTGCGCGTGAGCTTCTGCCTGCACACCATTATAACAATTTAGTATCAAACAGAATTTTTCGCTCTTCTTAATTAGATAGCATTAACGACAATTCAGGAAAGATTAACTGTTTTAGTGCAACCTTCTGTAATCTACAACGAACATACATATTGAACATGACACTTGAATAACAAGTATTTTCAGGGTCTGTCATTTCTTTACAATTTTTTATTACAATGAAGAATACTTCTGTAAAGAGTCTTTTCTAAATTTGCCAACACACCTTTTAAAAGAATGAGTGTCAGCGTAATTTAGCACGTTATCATCCATTTCCCAGTCTTTGTCATTCACCGCATAAAGTTTCACAATTGCAATTTAAAATGCAGAACACTTTCTTCAACATATGTGACAATTCTGGGACACAAAGACAGGGAAGTTTTGATCACAAATACTTCCTCTCTATTTTAGGAATGACATGAATGACTTGCTTCAGTAATTTAGCTTCCTTCTACCACCTAGCTGCGCTTTCACCCACAAATTTGAATTCGTTAGCAGTTTTTTAGAAGGTGAACCCGCCACGCGAATGCCATCGATCGCTAGACTTATGACTCATTAGAAGAATTTCAAAACGCATTTCTCACCGCATTTTGGCCAGTAACGACACAACGTGGAGTAAACGACAAATTAATCAATTTACTCAATTTTGAAACTTCTCCCTTTGCAACTTCGAGTCAATTTTCCGAACACTTGTACAACAAAATCATCTGACAGGACGATACAGCCTTTCTGCTTTAATACAGATTTGAATTTCCAAATTAGCCCGATCGTGACGAATATCATTACTAACAGGACATCAGAAAGACAGCATCAGTGCTTTCCGTTATGTATTACAATTACTGGAATTAGACAATGTAAGCTATTCATACAGCGTCAGGCAGTGAACGTAATTACGATGACAGACTCCAGAGGACGGCAGAGACGACGCTTTAATCAAGGAGCGTGTCACTACGACAATCACAGACAACTACAAGATCATTTTCAGCCCGTATCAAATTACCGACGACATAATCAACTGCCATTTAACCAAGATAGAAATATGAACAATAACGCAAATCAGCAGCCACATCAGCAAACATACAGTTACCGATACCACACAGAGAACAACTACATACAGATGAATAACTATCTGCATGGATACCGACAGCAACCATACCACTCAAACAATTCCAGTTACAACAGCACGATTATGAACACAAAGGTCGCGGTAGGAATAGAAACAGAGGACAGGGCAGCTGGAACAGATCAAATTACGGGAATGACTAACATCTTATTATGCTTATCCATTACCAGTCACTGGTTGCAGTTGTGTATAATTTATTTACATTACACTAACATCTTTCTTTGAACGGTTTTGACAGGAATATTTCATCCAAGACAAGATAACTTAGACAGTTCGCCACCGCAACGTTCAGTTCAAATTGTTCCGGTTCGCCCATCGGATCCCCGACAGACGCGAGAGCGTGAAGCAGCAATAACTAGAGAAACAATATCCCGAAGACGCGCTCGCACTGTCAACATAGAATTCCAAGAATATTATGTTCAAGAAAAAGAAAAAACCAAAAAAATCCTGACTCACCTTTTTTTTAAGCATACATGTAGGAAAACATAACTTATCTGGAGTTTTGGATTCAGGCTGTCCCATCTCACTAATCAGTCACTCGACTTTCAACAGATGTAACAAAGATGTAACTTGCCCAGCACTACCTTTACGAAAGTATGAGGTGCTGTTACAGGAAGAGAAGTAGATGTTGAAACTCATACATATTTACTATTCACACATTGTTTGCAAATTTCTTAATCGTCAGCTACTTACAACCGATGTTCTGCTTGGCGCGGATTTCTTGAGTAGACGCACAGGCGTACTTGATTTAAATAATTATTACACTTCTCTACGAAATAGCAACGCTATGCTTACATTAAATTTCGATAATTGCATGATGAAAGAAGAACAAGATGTTAACAGACTTTACTTTTTGACTTCACATAGAAATATGAATTGGTTCTAATCTTTTTATACTAACGTAGAAATATTTCACATCAACGAAGACGACGAATCTTATATAGGTCTCTTTCATGTAATTAAGAACAAAGTAGATATAGCTGTAGCAGCGACAGATAGTGAAAAGGAACAATTACATCGCATATTACAGTCTCACTCTCACGTTTTTGATAACATTACAGGTACAATTCGATGACTTGTGTATGAATTTAAAGTATAATCAAATCACGAGTTTACAACTTCATCATATAATAATTCTCTCTTGTACAAAACAAGAGTGCAACAGAAAGTTGAAATTATGCTGCCAGAAGGTATCACAGAACCTGCCAGTCATCTCGTATAACAGCCTGCTTCGTATCGATGAGAAGAAAGATGGTTCGATGAGACTAGTGTTGGATTTCCGACAAATAAATACAATTATTGTCACAGAAGTTGATAGACCTTAAACAATGGACGTTTTCTACAAAAATTTCATGGTGTCACCGTATTTTCCACCATTGATCTCAAATCGAGTTTTGGCAGATTGAGTTGCACCAAATCATCGCAAATACACAGCATTGTTATGTTTTGGAAATTTCTAACAATTGTGCGGACTACCTTTTGATTTAAATATTTCTTCAGCTGCTTTCATCAGGGGTTTGGATACCATTTTTCCAAACTATTTGAAAGACAGAATCATACCTTACGTCAGTGACATTTTCGTTGTGCAGAAAACTTGGTATGAACGCAATTCCACTCTCAAATTATTGTAGGAAACGTTTTCGAATCATGGAATTACCGTCAATCATGACAAATCTGAATTTAAAAAATCTCACATTAAATTTTCAAGACTTAACATTTCGGGCAAAGGCATTCTACCAGATCCAGAGACATTACAGGCAATTAATGACTTTCGAATTCCTACAACAAAACGTCATGTTTGTTGGTATCATAATTTATTTTCGTTTCTTCGTTGATTGCAAATCTCTTAACACTTCACGGTTATGCCAATTAACAGGTAAGAACACAGTTTGGAAGTTGGATAAACAAGTTCAAACAGAATTTGATGGTTTAAAACCTGCATTATTTAACGCACCATTACTTTCCCGTCCTGATCTTTCTTGTGATTTCTGCATTGCCACAGGTTCTTCTAAGACTGCACTTGGTGTATACTTATTTCAGGAAATTGAAGAGAGCATTATTATAGTGCCTTCGCTAGCCATGTTTTATCACGTTCAGAACGTTATCATTCAGTCACAGAACTTGAAGCGCTAGCAGTCGTTTGGTCTTTTACAAAATTTCACTACTTCTTATTTGGAAAACACACTAAAGTCTATACTGACCGCCATGCGTTGCGATTTTTAATGGCCGCAAACCTCTCCCACAGACATTTGATTCGTTCGGCACTACAGCTGCAGGTATTTCGGTATACTCTAATACACATTCGTGACATCTGGAACATATTTGCCGACGCTCTTTCACGATCGATTGGTGAACCACAACATGATTCACCAGAGGAATTTTGCCAAAACAACTTCAGCCTTAACTGCATACAACAGGAAGCTTTTGAAAATTTAATCTCATCCGCTCTGAGCGACTTACCAAAGAACAACACATAGATCTGTTTCAGACAGGCAGTGAGAAACTACTACTTAAAGAGAAACGACATTCTTTTCAGACGACAGAATCCGAACAGTTGTACTTGGCTTGTATGAGATCCAGAATACCTAATAAGCAAACTTATGTGGTGTATCCATCCTAGCTGTGCTCATTATGACACAAGAAACTGTTTTCCCGTACTAAATCAAACTTAAAGAAATTCTTTAACATGGAGTAACGTATTCGTGGTGCTCTTGCTAATTGCAAACTTTGTCAGAAAGCTAAACAATCCACACTTTGCTCACGTTTTTCCTAAAATTCCAGTAAAATTACATCTTCTGAAGAGTGAGTTGATCTCTTCTGGCCAGTCCCAACGACTAAACAAGAATTTTCCTACATATTTTCGTTGCAGTGGAGTTAACTTCTAAATTTTTGTTCTTACTTTTACAGGAAGCAACATCCCAAACAGTACCTGCAGCATTTGTTAAGAATTTCTGACGAGAAGTAGGTCATGTAGACAAAGTAATTTTTGACAACGGAACACAGTCTCGATCCAGTCTTGAATTCGCACTTGGAATAGTAGAAAATTGAATCTATCATTTCCCGGTCCTACGCACAATTAAATACCGCAGGACGTATAATGATGGAATTAAACAAATTATAACAATATTAGAGAAGGAAAGTTGCTACTCACCGTATGGCGGAGATGCTGAGTCGCAGATAAGCACAACAAAAACATTCACACAACTATAACTTACGGCAATTAAGGCCTTTGTCAACAACAGACATACATACACACATGCACACACACACTCACGGAAACGCAACTCGCACACGCGACTACAGTCTCAGACAACTGAAACCGCACATAAATTATATAGATTATACTGTCACGAAATAGATGCTGAGTGGGATAAATATATATACATTTTTCAGGAAATCATAAATGCCTTGCCTAACAACTCCACATTGCTTTCTCCTCAGTTCGTGTTGAGAAACAAGCAGCCACTGGATAGCATTAGAGAAATTATTAATTTCCCACAGCAACAATGTTTACGACGTCATGAAATCATTGACATTAGCATCAAAAGCATAAAACAAGCAGCAGAGAACAGGAAAGACACTCAAAGATCAAAAAGAATGTCACGTAGATCAAAAGGTTTTAGTTCGCTCTTATTGTCTATCTCACAAAGGTAAAGGTGTCAGAAATTCTTTCTCTTGTACGACAGACCTTTTCGCATTCGACGGATCGTCCAGTCCAATGCTGTTCCTGTAGAAACGTTGTAAACCAAGAAAACTAGAGTCTTGCACCACATTTCCAACGTTCAACCATTTATCGATTGAGACGATATTTAACCGGCATGTCGGATGAGGAAATACTATTGAGGACAAAAGGTTTTATATATGTTTTGGCACATTTACTTCTTACGCCATTCAGTTTTGTTGTTATGGAGGAACTGCATGTTCTCAGACATGATTTGTTAGAAAAAGCTTTTATTTAATTTTTTGTGGACAGTGTTTTATGGACACTTATTTGTTAGGCTGAAATAGAGTTTCGGTAGAATTTTCCATTTCTTACATCTTTGATTATGGGATGATGTTAGATTTAGCACACATATGTACTTTTAATGTTGCAGAGAATGTCTATACTTTTGCTTACAATGCAAATTTTTGTACCATTTTAACCGAAGACGTCATCGAACAGGTAAGCTGTCTATGAAATGAGTTTTCTTTACAGGAAGAGGTAACACCTAATATTTGGCAGAGACGGAAAGAATCACAGCTTCCTGTTTCATGTGAACCTATGGAGATGTATAGTGTCTGCTGTGTTTAAAACTGAAGATGGGTGGTTAAATGAGGTAATTTTCTATTCGATTAAGGATGTTGTAACAAAGTGGGACTGGGTCTATGCTACGAGCTGAGAGCAATAATGAATTTGTTTTTTTACTACTTATTTAGGAATAAAGGAGACGACTCACCTAAAAGCAGAAGCCGTGCGTCGTCGACAGTTACCATACGAAAGGTACTGAGCTTTACTTTGCTAGCTTACAGAAGCTCTGTATCTTTCGTGGGTGTCTGTTGACGACGCAACGCTAGTGCCTTTAGGCGAGTCGTCTCCTTTATTCCTAAATAATTATCTATGTAATATTAGTGGATTTCAGATACTTTGGAAATGAGATATTTGTCATAAAAGAAAGGACTCGCCATCGGGCTGTAGTTCGTAAAGATATTAAGCATCACAGAGCATGTGCAAAGAGAGGAAATGCTTTATAATGTGCGCCTACACCAAGACGCGGGTCCAGCTTTAAAATATTTCAAATAAACACTATGACCCACTGGGCACAGATAATTAAACAATTGCCACAGCGCTCGATAGCAATAAGCTGCGAAACATTTGAAAGAACAATCCATCATTTGTTAAGAAATGTTCTAGAGACTTCATTAGCTTTTAACGTTTGGTCGCGGACTTGTTAAGACGTGTTGTGTAGCACCGCTACAAGTTATATTTTATTTAATGTCTTTACTTTACTTTTCCGTGTCCAGATCAAATTTTATTTTTCCAATAGTTAACCACCGCTACGGCTTTTGTCGTTGGCTTGTAGCAGGTCACTAAAACTGCAGGGCTCCGGCAGTAGTCGGCACATGAGCAGATGTGCCTCGTCTTGTACCTCTCCGCATCCGCAAAGAATGTCGTCATCGTTATTCGGCAGTCCCCACTTGCACAGATTAGTTTTGCATCTGGGTACACCAGCACTTAGCCTATTTAGTGTTCTCCAAACTGTATAAGGAAGTTTGTTTCCAGCTGCCATTTGCTCTTTTGGTATTATCTGCAGTGGGGTTTGTTCATTCTCCCATTTACGGACTCTATTATCTTCCTATGAACCGTCAAGGATCTTGGTTCTTGCAATAAAGCCATTTCTAGACTTAAGCCTCCGAGCCTGAGTGACGTGCCCATTCAGTGGGTGTCGAGAATCTGTTTCTTTCTTTGTTCTCTCAGCGTCTGCTGCCACCTGCCTTCTGATCTTGGATGGGGCAATTCCAGCACGTAGGTACAAATTACCCGCTGGTGTGGGTCTGAGACAGCCTGTAACAATTCGCATTGTCTCATTTACACTTACATCAACCTGTTTAGCATGTGCAGATGCTTCCCATACTGGCGCTGCATAGTCTGTTGCAGAAACACACAGAGCAAGTGCTGATGTTCTCAGTACTGGTGGTCGAGCTCCCCATTCATAGTTTGTCAGCCTGCGGATGATGTTATTCCTGGAGCAGACTTTAGCCTTGGTGTTTTGGCAATGCTGCTTGAAGGAAAGCGTTCTGTCAAGTACAACCCTAAGGTATTTAGGTGTTGGACAGTGCTTTAGCTTCTTACCTTGCCATGTAACGTTGAGCTCAACTCCAGCATCTCTATTGCGCGGATGGAAAGCACATAGTTGGGTTTTGTCAGGGTTTGGCTTGAGGCGATTGGCGTCGTAGTATTGAGCCAGTTCTACAAGTGCTCTAGAGAGATTTCCAGATGTTGCATCAAAATTGGACCCGTGGACCACCACAGCTGTGTCATCAGCATATACGAACAGTCTTGCATCATGAGGTATAGGTTGGTCATTAGTGTATACATTATAAAGGATAGGAGAAAGTACACTTCCTTGTGGTAAGCCATTCTTCTGCAGTCACCATCTACTGTTCTTACCATTTAGGGGGACATAAAATCTTCGATTCTGCAGAAGACTGCCAATAACCATTGTCAACCTACAGTCCCCTGTGAGGTGATATAATTTGCGCAATAGCTTTCTATGGTTTACCGTGTCGTATGCAGCAGTAAGATCTATGAAAGCTGCTCCAGTTATTAATTTTTTTCAAACCCATCTTCTATATGTTGCGTCAGATTAAGTATTTGCCCACAACAAGATCTTCCTGGTCTGAAACCGGCTTGTTCCTTTATGAGCTTTCCATCTATAGTTTCTGCCACCCGGTTGAGAATCATCCGCTCCAATATCTTATAGAGATGGCATAGAAGTGACACTGGTCTGTAACTTTTGGGGTCCTTTATCTCCTTGCCAGGTTTTAGTAAAGCCACCACTCTCGCCTGCCGCCATAGTTTTGGAATATTCAGCTCTTTAATACAGGTGTTCATCATTTGTAGTAACCAGTTTCGAGCTTTGGGCCCAAACTGTTTCATCTGCTCCGTTCTAAGGTCATCAGTTCCAGCGGCCTTATTCAGTTTCATACTCTGAATGGCGTCTTCCAGTTCTGTTACTGTGAATGAAGCATTGAGGAGTCCGTAATCTTTTTGTTCTTGGGGTATAACTCTTTCCCTTTCTCTTTTCCCTTTGGTTTTCCCATTCTTCAGAAGTTGGCTAGCAATCTGATTTGCTGTTACCCCGTGTCAAAAACCATGTAAATCACCAAGCAAAACGCTTCGGTAAACCGTGTGACACTTAAAAGTACTTATGCGCACGCCAGAACATTTAATTAAAAAAAAAATCTCGTACAGAGAAAAGCAGCGATTGTTGAACTGCTCCATGTATGAGAGAAACATAAAAATATAAGTTTTGTATTCATTGTATATTTGTTACTGTCTATTAGTCTAACGCCTTTGTTCTTTGAGAATATATTGATGCTTCACTTTACAGAAAATCTCTGCTTATTCTTTTCTTTAAACTCACCATGATTTTTCAATGTGTGTAAGTTTGTTGCAGGTTCGCTCTTCATCGCGGTATTTCGATTGTATTTGGGAGGACATTAATGTGTTAAATTTCCAATCTGAAAACTTTTTACAAAATTTCACTGTTTTGCATTCATTTCCAATTTTTTTTTATTATTCAAATAGGTCTCTTAGGTACTTACATCGAAGATTCTGATTTCGTGAAGGCAATCCGAGTCAAAGGTCAGTCACGAAACCACCTTCGCGTAATCAAACCTTACGTCTCCTGAACACAATCGAGAACCGACGCATCGGTGATCATACATTAATTTTTATCTCTTTCCAAGTCGTACCAAAAACGCCAAAGCAGAACTGCCGTGAGTACGCAGTCTAGTGTTATAAGTTGCATTCTTTATCTTGTCGGCAAACAATGCCAGACATTGTCATCATTACTGTTATATTTGATTAAATGTGTGTGAATAGCAAAACCTATAACACTGGATCAACGAGAACTTTCCATACATGATTGTTTTTTCACTAAGTAGAAATGATGATGTCGAAATATGGATGTTACGGATCGAGGCAGTGATGACGATTACGAAGATATCACGATTTAAGATTTTGCGAAGAAAATGTATATACGACTATGAAGTTACATTGCAATATGTTGATGATGATGATAAGAAGTATGAAGTTTAGTTACGGATTATAGGGAGCTTTTGATGATTTATCTGTGGTAAATACTTTGAAATGCAATGAATCAATATTCTTTATAGGTACAAGGGAGTCTTCTTCAGTTATGCAGCGATATAAATTTTCTTGTGATTTTATCTCTGATTGTTCTTACGTCCTTTTCCTCATCGGTAATTGTAGCACAGGAACAGGAACGTAAGGCAAGATGCACCACAAGGTAACTTAATCCTTTCTACAGCTACATGGATACTCTGCAAATCACGAAGTGCCAGGCAGAGGGTGCATCGAACCACCTTCACAATTCTCTATTATTCCAATCTCGTATAGCGCGCGGAAAGAATGAACACCTATGTCTTCCCGTACGAGCTCTGATTTCCCTTATTTCATCGTGGTGATCGTTCCACCCTATGTAGGTCGGTGTCAACAAAATATTTTCACATTCGGAGGAGAAAGTTGGTGAATGGAATTTCGTGAGAAGATTCCGTCTCAAGGAAAAACGCATTTCTTTTAAAGATTTCCAGCTCAAATCCTGTATCATTTCAGTGACACTCTCTCCCATATTTCGCGATAATACAAAACGTGCTGCTTTTCTTTGAACTTTTTCGATGTACTTTCTCAGTCCTACCTGGTAAGGATCCCACACCGCGCAGCAGTATTCTAAAAGAGGACGATCAAGCGTAGTGTAGGCAGTCTCCTTAGTAGGTCTGTTACATTTTCTAAGTGTCCTGCCAATAAAACGAAGCCTTTGGTTATCCTTCCCCACAACATTTTCTATGTGTTCTTTCCAATTTAAGTTGTTCGTAATTGTAATACCTAGGTATTTAGTTGAATTTACGGCTTTTAAATTAGACTGATTTATCGTGTAACTGATGTTTAACGAGTTCCTTTTCGCACTCATGTGGATGACCTCACACTTTTCGTTATTTGGGGTCAACTGCCACTTTTCGCACCATTCAGATATTTTTTCTCAATCGTTTTGCAGCCTGTTTTTATCTTCTGATGACTTTATTAGTCAATAAACGACAGCGTCATCTGCAAACAACCGAAGACGGCTGCTCAGATTGTCCCCCAAATCGTTTATATAGATAAGGAAGAGCAAAGGGCCTATAACACTACCGTGGGGAATGCTTGAAATCACTTCTGTTTTACTCGATAACATCCCGTCAATTATTATGAACTGTGACCTCTCTGACAGGAGGGAATTACGTAAGAAATTTTAACATATAATATTGGGTAACCTGTAACAAGAAAACGTTGGACGTGTTACCCCATAAGTAATTATATCATTTCGACATTTTTTTGTTATTGTGTATTTACTGTTGGATAAGGAATAGTCTAATATTGCTAGAATGCTATGTGCATAGGTTAAGAATTTAATTTTTCTGCAGCTGTATTACACATATGAGTCACACCTGACTAACCTTAATGACTACTAAGGAAAAATATTTGATTTCTGCACAAAGCCTTTCTGTCCCAGAACTGATCCTGTATATTTTAGTAATAATATGAGCTCGAGCATGCTGTGAAAAGTAATACTTTGAACTGTAGTTGTTGCTGATGTAGTAAGCTCACACATCGCACTTGAACACTATTTTCCGAATCAAACGGGGTGTCTTCCCAACAAAGAAAGGTTTGTACATGACTGAAGCCACTATATTTTATGGGATCTTCTTCACAATTTTCTCTACACATTTGTATATAAGAAATAATTTTGTCGTAAATCATTGTCACACAGAAAGTTTGTATTATTTTATGGATATATACGCAGCATTTTCTTTGCTATTTCATTTCTACTTCTACGTTTTGTCGCACTGTTGTACGTAATTTGTCCATATGTAGTACATTTTCTATTCTTATGGTTTTGATTGGTTTTTTGTGAATAACTTGTTTATTGTGAATAACTTGTCCACAAGTTGTAATACTATTTGTAGCCTGCTTTCAATAATTTGGGATGTGATATAGCTATGAGGCACAATTTCACCACAGAGACCGTCATGTTTGTAGCAAAGTGATATGAAAAGTTTAACAACTGCACACAAACATTTAGTGGACTAGCAGATCGTCTTTTTGTCACCGATTCTTTACGCCATGCTCTGTAATTGATAAAAATTTGAACTTAGAGGTAATTGCGGAGATCAAGAAATGGGTACCTCATTCTCTGAGGTTATACAACATGTCTACCAGTTATTGTTAGACGTTTGGTGGACTGGATCTACGATTTTCTACTCTACTTGGTACCATTCAATGCTGAATAACTGACAGTCATTTGCCAGAGGGATGCACACATGTACTGATTTTTTTTCATACCATCTGAGCCTTCTCTTAGTCTACTCATGTATGGACCAAGTTTACATACACTTCTTTGTTGATGTCAGTGGAACACGTCTGAACTCAGTCTCGCACTATGTTACAATTTTTGAAGCATGTGATTCCATTGCTAAATCTTTATTCATCGTGTATCTTTCACGGTTATTTGTAATTTGAAATTATTTTTATAACACTCTGTAACTCTAACTAAACAGTTCTTTCATCTCACTTCCGTAGTTAATAGAGAGTTTTTTCCATAACTTCGTTAGCGAATTTCGCGGAACGAGCCTTGTCATCCACAAAACTTACTGTGCAAAATTCCGGCCGAAGAGGCCAGGGTGGTGGTGAAAGGGGTGTTGATATTTTTTCGCTGTCAGCTTCCCTTATAACTCTGATACGTAAACGGCCGTCGCGCTTTCTTCGTTCCTGCGACAGCGTGCAATGTCATCTGCATCTGTGCAGTAACATCTCTGCGTCGATCGCTCCATTATAACGGTTTAGTATCCAACAGAGAGCTTCCCCGGGGAAAGATCAACTCAGTTAATGCAAACTTCTGTAATCTTCGATGATTATTTTGTAATAATTTTTTGACAATGACATTGTTGAACAAACAACTTTAAAGTAATTTCAGAGTTTGCCATTTCTTTGCGGTTCATAATTAAATGAACGATAGTTTTGTAAAGTGATATTTCTAAATTTGCCAATACACCTTTTAAAGAAATGAGAATTAACGTAATTTTTTATTTTTATTTTTGTTATTAGGAGACTCAGTACACTTTCAGAGAAACCACGCAGTCATGTAAACTTCTCTTTCGACTCATTGTCTGCAATAGACGCAGCTTCTGAAACAGCCTTTCAAACAATCCGAACAAAGCAACAGCCAATGCAAAATCAATAAAAAGGAACTATCAGTAAAACTAATAACAATAATCTTTTTAAAGAAACTTTCAAATGGTTGGTTCAAAGACCTGGCGTACTCTAATTCTGGATTCTCGAGGCGTTTATGCTGTTCACAGGTATGCTGTCGAATATGATCGTCTTCACTACACGATATTCCGGCGATAAGTCTGGCCGCCAATTTCAGGTGCGATCGCTGAGTACACAATTACTGCTGAACAGAATGAACATCTTTTTTTTTCTTTATTGAATGTCGATTCCTCCCCAGAGGGGAGGGGGGGGCGGGCCTTCAGCAGCGTAATTTGCCGCTCTGCAGCCTAAGAAGAGTTAAAAACTTAATGAGTAAATAATAAACTATACAAACAGGCGATAACACGGTGACTGTTTAAAACTGTAACACGGCGATAGGTTGCGGAAGTGAAAGTATAAAAACAAAGGGTTGGTGATGCTGATTAAAACACATAGTGTTAGACAGGCATAATTAAAAAACGCGGCAACAATCTGGTTTCTGTTCGCAAGAGGTAAAAAAACACACCTAGCGACAGTATGGTGTCTGTTCGCAAAAGTTAAAAAGGGGACGTACAACTCTGAACATTCATGTAAACACTGCACTATACGGAGACACGAAGGCAGATAGAAAGGGGGGGGGGGGGAGAACCGGGACAGATGAGGGGTGAAAAGGGGGTGGAGAGGAAAAGCAAAAGGGGAGGATCCAATGGAAGAAGAGGAGACATAAAGGAGGTGGGGCGGGGGGGGGGGGGGGGGCAGGGCGGATGCGAGAAGGAGTGGGGAAGACAGTGGTGAGGAAAGCAAAAGGACTCTTGGGAGGGAATGGAGTCAAAGAGAGGGTAGCTGGAGAAGAACAGGATGGAATGGGGGGAGAGGGAGCCCAGGAAAAGGACAAAGGGAGGGAGGCATAAATGGAGGGGGAGGGGTCATCATCTGGGAGGGGGAGTTGACAGAAGCCACATTGGGAAAGGAGATGAAGGGTGTAGATGTGGAGGGTAGGGGGGGGGACACAATGGTGAAGGTGCGGCAGTGAGTCGTGGTTGGAGAGGAGAGGAGCAACCATAGAATGGAGGGGATCAAGTGTGCAGAAGGCGTAGAGGACTTGGATATTTTCAAGGAAAAGTAGCAGACGGAGGAAAGGAATCAGGTCATAGAGGATCCGCTTGGGGGACGGAAAGCATATACAGGAGGCGAAGCAGAGTGCGTGGCACTTGGGATCTGTAGGGACGTATAGAATTTAGGGGGTGGACATCCATGTGGGACTGGCATAACAGAGGATGGATTGGATCAAGGATTTGTAGATGTGGAGGATGGTAGAGGCGTTCAACCCCTATGTCCGGCCAGAGAGGAGTTTAAGGAGACGGAGGCAGTTGTGGGCTTTGGACTGGATAGATGAGGGATCCACGTGAGATAACAGTCAATGATGAGTCCAAGGTAGGTGAAGGTGGGGGAGAGGCGGACAGGATGGGCGCAGTTGGTAAGGGAAAAATCAAGGAGTCTGACGGAGCGAGTGGTACGACCTATGATGATTGTCTGGGTCTTGGCACCTTTATATCCTGGGTCCAGGTCACTTGCGCCTCCGCGACAAGCGGAAGAGCTGCCCCCCGCGAAGCGAAGAATTGTAGCGCCGCCGGCAGTAAAAACTAACGAAAGTGATGAATCACAAATTAACGTCATCCTGAGCACACAATTCCAGAATCCATCGAAATACGATTATCTGATGACATTATTGATAGAGATAAAGGTTTTCCTTTAAGCAAGATGTGGAACTCTATTTTATCTGATATAAAACAACAACGGTCTGGTTTTCGACCCACTACATCCTCATTTGCGATTTATCGCTTTTGCCAGTCTCTACTGCCGGCGGCGCTGCAATTCTTCGCTTCTCACGCAGGCGTAGTGGCCTGGACCCGGAGTATAAAGGTGCCGCCATTCATTCAGTTCTGGGGCATTTGTGTACATTACGATCGCGCCTGAAAATTGCGGTTAGATGCATCGCCATAATATTGTGTAGTGAAGATGATTAAATCTGGCAGCATATCCGTGAAAAGCATAAACATGTAAGTAATCTCCGGAATCACGACTAGAGACGTTCTCTGTATGTACGCTTTTCACCTATCTGTTCTCAACTCTGCATTTAACAGTGCAGTTCCTTTGATTTTAATTTCGCCTCAAGTCAAATTACGCGAGCATGAAAAGTCTTTTACATAAAAAAGAGATGTTTCAATTCTTTGAGAAAATTCAAGTAAGTACAGAAGTACATCCTCGTGATTAAATACCTAGGGTTCGCGTGAAAGTAATGTAACTGGACAACTGTACTGCAATCAAACGTCTCATACCAAAGTCAGTGACTACATTGTGGATGACATCAGAACCGTAAAACGTACAGAGTGTATATTATCTTCAGCATTTTTCAACACATCCAGAAGCTTCTTTTCGAAAAGTTTGGTTGACGTGTACAAAGGAATCAAGATTACTGGTACAAGTTTCAGCAACATTCGTTACGAGATAAGATTTTGTACCCGCTGGTAGTGTAGAAGACGTTCACATCCTTCTCAAGGAAATTAGTGTCATTTATAAAGACATTGGACACCAATTTCCAAACAAAAACAAAAAATAAATAAATAAATAAAAATAATAATAATAATGTCATTGGCAAGAAGAGAACAGTCAACGGGATTGCCAATTTCGATAAGAACATTCTCGAGGGAAACAGCATAACAAGATACTTAGTGTCCCAGGTAATAGAATAAGCGATAATGATCAAGAGATAAAAACGAACATGTTTTTCTGTGTCTTAACCATGACGTGTGCTTGTCGTCAAATTTGCAGTTTTAGTGGGAGAACTGTGTTACGAAGATGGCCAGGCGACAAGCACAAATCGAATTTAGGAAAGTGACTTTGATTCTGTAGGAGTCTTGTAAGTTTAGAGATCCAGTCATTAATATAGTACAAGATTGTATTATCCCAAATGTACATTAAGGCGCACAATAGCACTAATAAACAGTTTTTTTCCGTCGCTTCACTTAAATTCATGCCGACTACCACGTCTCCGAAAACGTCGATCACGAGAAACCCAGGTTGCGCTTTTCTCGTCTGTCATCCTGAAGGTCATTGGTCAAGGAAATCTGGCAGATGCAATATTTCCACACTTTCAAATACATCTGACTCAGTACGATCCAACGTCTGTTAATGGAAACACGACCATAGGGGGTATCAAAAGGAATTTGTGACTACACAGTGGCTATCTTGCCAGGAAGGAAGCAGTTGTTACCTTCTTGCGGCCTACGTCCTCAGTTATTTCGTGAATGTATTCCAATCTCTGTTTGGGTAAGTCCTGTGTTTGATACTAAAAGACTTCTCATGGCCAGGAATGCCCTTTTTGCCAGTGCTCGTCAGCTTTTCATGTCCTCCTTACTCCATTCGTTATCCCACTGCAAATTTTCCGGTGACCGCCTTTTCAGCGTCGTAATTTCAGTAAGCACTCCCAATGGACATTTCACATGCATTAATCTTGCAAGTTTACGTTTACAAAGTTCTCGCATCGACTCGTTCCCGTGTTTAAATGTTGGCCCGTTCAGAAACTCATTTTGGAGTCGCACTTCGCCATCGTTATCTGATATCTTCAACAGCGTTTTTGAAGGGTATCTGCAACGGAGAAATTCTGCTTCGCTAGTACCTCGAGGAAAACAGTAATCCTTGAAGTAGCCCCTCTCTTCCTTCTCTCATCGCTGACAAGGCAGGACGTTCAGCCGTAAGTGTGATGCGGCACAGAACATTAACCGCAGCTTGGTCCATCTGAGCCACCGAGGACAGTGCGAATGCAGGAACTTATCTCTGACACGCCTCCCGTGAGACCCACATTCGCAACTTAGTGTCCCGCACTATATTCATAGTGCCCCTGCCCATTATAGTCATTACTCGCGGCTTTACTGCCGATTCCCGTAAGAGTTCGGACACTGTTTGTGCATCCGCACAGAAGAAGATGGTCAAATGGCCGGTGAGCCTGATGGTATCTGTTCTTTCGGACATGTCCGAAAAAAAAGTTCAAATATGTGTGAAATCTTATGGGACTTAACTGCTAACGTCATCAGTCCCTAAGCTTACACACTACTTAACCTAAATTATCCTAAGGACGAACACACACACCCATGCCGAGGGCCGGGACCAGCATCACAGCCCATGACTGCAGCGCCTAAGACCGCTCGGCTAATCCGCGCGGATATGTCCGAAAGAACGGATACCATCTTCATACATAAATAATATCCATTACATAATAAACGTAAAATTCTTTTACATAAAACCAATATAATTTCCTTCTTAGCTTTGAGTACCACGGCCAGTAGCCTTGCACCAGTGCGCTTTCTCATAAATAAATAAAAACAAAAGTAACTATTATGTACTAAACTTTACAACAAGTATTCTATTACCTAATGATTCAATAAGGTGTCATGCTGTCATCGTTCAGTGTGTTTTGTGTGGATGATGATCTAATGCTTAACTGTAAATATGGATAATTTAAATTTACTATATCTTTTAAGAGGGGAAGTAAGGGCAATAAGCATACAAGAAATATGAAAGAAACAAGGGAGGAAAACGGTATGTGTAGAAGAAGAGAAGAAAGTTTGGATGGATTATGTTGAACAGTTGAACAGTTCATGGGTTAACATCACACTGGTTGTGAAAGAGGAACAAAACGAAAAAGATTGAGGCCCTAAGATATTGAAATGGAAATTGGAGAAAGCAGTTCTGGAGCTCCAGAACAGTACGTATTGGGCTGTGACAAATCCAAATTTAATAACCACATTTACCGAGGTAGTAAGCAGAAATTACGAGACAGGAATTCGACCTCTACCTTTAGCTAAAAAGCGCAACTAAAAGGAATGCAAAGACTATAGGACAATTAGTCTTATCAGTCATGTTATAAAGGCTACAACGAGAGTCATATTAAGGGGAACAGAAAATAAAACTGAGAAACATACTGGGAAAGAACAATTCTGATTACGAATGAGGAAATCAACAAGATAGTTATAGGTTTCCGAAGATGGTGGAGAAAGAATAGTGGAAATGAACAAGGTGGTGTATATTTGTTTTATCCAATACGAGGACGCTTTTGATAGAGACACCTGAAGTATATCACGGACAATTTTAAAAGGTGTGGATATACGGTAGACTAACGTAAGAGTCGTTGACATGCTAAAGTTAAAACCAGTATTCACAAAAAATTTCGTAGGTGAATCCGTTCCTTAATACCGTCAGGGATGCGACACGCGGCGAAAGTTACCAGAGAACATGTTAACATTTAGTGGCCTTAAAGATCGCTTGTGTATTCTTGCCATCGTCAATCTCAAATATAAGTACGCAATTTTAACAAAATGTGGTAAATGCTATGCAGTTATAATATTTTTATAGCAAGTGGAAGCTAAAATATTTTCTAGAGACAGAAAGAGTATACGTAACACACAGAGGTAAATCAGTACCGGTAAGTCGAAAAATCCAACATGTCGTTAAAATTGCCGCCTAAAGATGTAACTGGTATACAACTATAAACTTTTGTAGCAGGTGAAAGCTAAAATATTTTTAGAACGATAATGATTGAAGCTGAAGAAATGAATCAAAATTTGTGCTATTTCCGGGACGTGAACCCATCTCTCGTTGCTTATAGAGCAGGTACACTATCCATTACGCCACAACAGCCATACAGCAAACTTCCCTGCGTGAAATGCTCGAGTCGAATGCCCTTCCTAACACAAACTTCAATTCACACCTTCAGCTTATTTTCCCCTTCTTAGATAGTCACTACTTCTGAGGCTCTCCAGTATTGGAATAGCGCCTCAGCGTTCGACGTAATGAGGAAATTCTGCCTAAGAAGGTGAAATTAAGCCGGACTGTGAACTGAAGTTTGTGTTAGAAAGGATGTTGTACCAGGTTTAAGTACAGTCACTATATCGAAAATAAATAGGAATACGTAAGTAAAGGTATAGAAGTTAGCAATAATGCAGCTCTGTTAGCACTAATGGTGTCGTGGTATAATGGCTAGCATTTCTGTTTGCAGACCCAGCTTCAAATCTCAGCGGTGGTACATAGTTTGATTGATTTCTTCAGCTTCCATCATTATCGTGCATAAATATGAGATTCAAATCTAGGCGCTCAGTCCGGAACCGCGCGACTGCTACGGTCGCAGGTTCGAATCCTGCCTCGGGCATGGATGTGTGTGATGTCCTTAGGTTAGTTAGGTTTAAGTAGTTCTAAGTTCTAGGGGACTGATGACCATAGATGTTAAGTCCCATAGTGCTCAGAGCCATTTGAACGATTTTGAGATTCAAATGTCTCGAGGAAAATTTAATTTTATCAGATTTTGTAGTACAGAAAGAGCATACATAACCATATAGAGATAAAACAATAAGCTGAAAAAGACTACAATGACGTTAAAACTGTAACCTAAGTCGTATTTCAAAATCATAAGTACAATGTCAGATACGATACAAAATAGTCACGCAACAAAATTTATTAAGAATACACATGCACAACGGAAACCTGGTAGATGACCGAGACTGCACAGTATAGAGCCCCATCTATAGCTCATTATGTAGGTGACGGAGAGACTATCCTTCATTATTTAAATTCTGTGTCTTCGGCGTACGCCCTCTGCTTATAGCGCTGAACGCATTACAGGAGGATATATGCGCAAAAAATCCCGCTAGATATACAACATGATACGTAGGCTGAGGTCTACGTATGATTTTTGCCCCTCAAGTACCGTTACTATGGAAAACCATTAAAATATTGAAACCAAGGAAATAATAAGGCAGTGGTAACAAAGAAAATTCACTGACATCCTTGTGTGTGTGTGTGTGTGTGTGTGTGTGTGTGTGTGTGTGTGTGTGTGTGTGTGTGGTCATCAGTCTTCTGACTGGTTTCATGCGACCCGCCACGAATTCCTTTCCTGTGCTAACCTCTTCATCTCAGAGTAGCACTTGCTACCTACGTACTCAATTATTTGCTGGATGTATTCCAATCGCTGTCTTCCTCTACATTTTTTGCTCTCTACAGCTCCCTCTAGTACCATGGAAGTCATTCCCTCATGTCTTAACAGATGTCCTATCACTCTGTCCCTTCTCTTCATCAGTGTTTTCCCCATATTCCTTTCCTCTCCGATTCTGCGCAGAACTTCCTCATTCCTTACCTTATCAGTCCACCTAATTTTCAACATTCGTCTGCAGCACCACATCTCAAATGCTTCCATTCTCTTCTGTTCCGGTTTTCCCACAGTCCATGTTTCACTACCATACAATGCTTACTCTAGACATACATTCTCAGAAATTACTTCCTCATATTAAGCCGGTATTTGATATTAGTAGACTTCTCTTGGCCAGGAATGCCCTTTTTGCCATAGCGAGTCTGCTTTCGATGTCCTCCTTGCTCCATCCGTCATTGGTTATTTTACTGCCTAAGTAGCAGAATTCCTTAACTTCATCTACTTCGTGACCGCCAATCCTGACGTTAAGTTTCTCGCTGTTCACATATCTGCTATTTCTCATTGCCTTCGTCTTTCTTCGGTTTACTCTCAGTCCATACTATGTACTCATTAGACTGATCATTCCGTTCAGCGGATCATCTAATCCTGCTTCACTTTCACTCAGGATAGCAACGTCATCAGCGAATCGCATCATTGATATCCTTTCACTTTGAATTTTAATTCCAGTACTGAACCTTTGTTTTATTTCCGCCACTGCCTCCTCGATGTACAGACTGAATAGTAGGGGCGAATGGCTACATCCCTGTCTTACATCCTTTCAAATACGAGCTCTTCTTTGTTGGTCGTCCACTCTTATTATTCCCTCTTGGCTGTTGTACATGTTGTATATGACCCCTCTCTCCCTATAGCTTACCTCTACTTTTCTCAGAATATCGAACATCTTCCATCATTTTACATTGTCGAACGCTTTTTCCAGGTCGACAAATCCTATGAACGTGTGATTTTTCTTTAGTCTTGCTTCCATTATTAATCGCCTCTCTCGTGCCTTTACCTTTCCTAAAACCAAACTGATCGTCATTAGCGCATGCTCAATTTTCTTTTACATTCTTCTGTATATTATTCTTGTAAGCAACTTGGATACATGAGTTGTTAAACTAATTGTGCGGTAATTCTCGCACTTGTCAGCTCTTGCCATCTTCGGAATTGTGTGGATGATGCTTTTCCTAAAGTTAGATGGTATGTCGCCAGACTTATACATTCTACACACCAACTTGAATAGTCGTTTCGTTGCCACTTCCCCCAATGATGGAATATTATCCATCCCTTCCGTCTTATTTAATCTTTAAGTCCTCCAAAGCTCTTTTAAATTCTGATTCTAATACTGGACCCCATATATCTTCTAAATCGACTCCTGTTTCTTCTTCTGTCACATCTGACAAATCTTCCCCCTCATAGAGGCTTTCAATGTATTCTTTCCACCTATCCGCTATCTCCTTTGCATTTAATAGTGAGATTCTTGTTGCACCCTTAATGTTATCACCCTTGTTTTTTTAATGTCACCGAAGGTTGTTTTGACTTTCCTGTATGCTGAGTCTATCCTTCAGAGAATCATTTCTTTTTCGGTGTCTTCACACTTTTTCCTGCAGCCATTACGTCTTAGCTTCCTTGCACTTCCTATTTATTTCATTCCTCAGCGAATTGTACAGGGTCGGGGTTTTAACGTTTTATAATATTTATTATATTAAACTTACAGTTATAAATGATATGTAAAATGAAAGAGCAACTCAACAGTTATAAATGTTCAATGTGAGCACCATTTGTCACATGGCATACATAAAGCTTATAGCCGAGTTCTTCCCAAACGTTGATAAGTGTATCTTCAGTGATTATAGCAACAGCTGCTTCAATCCGGTTTCTTAATTCAGGGAGGTCTGCTGGAAGCGGAGGCACGTACACACAATCCTTGATGAAGCCCCAAGGGAAAAAATCGCATGGTGTTAGGTCGGGTGAACGTGGAGGCCATGCAAAGCGAGCCCTGTCATTGGGCCCCTTGCGGCCTATCCAGCGCTTGGGTACAGCGAAGTTCAACCAATCGCGTACTTCGCTATGCCAGTGAAGTGGCACATCATCTTGCTGGAAAATGAAGTTCTCTGGCTCATCTTCTTCCAACTGAGGGAAAAGCCATTGGTCTAGTGTATCAAGGTAAGAAGTGCCAGTTACAGTAGGTTCACCAAAAAAGAAAGGCTCATAAACTTTCCTTTGGGGCTTCATCAAGGATGGTGCTCACATTGCACATTTATAAGGTTCTTGGTGAAACTGTTTGAGTTACTCTTTCATTTGACATATCATTTATAACTACAAGTTTAATGTAATAAGTATTATAAAGCGTTAAAACCCCGATATCCATTTATATACACCCTGTACCTGTATTTCTCTATTCCGGAGTTTCCCGGGACGTTTTTGTACTTTCTCCTTTCATCGATCAAGTGAAGTATTTCTTTTGTTACCCATGGTTTCTTCGCAGTTATCTTCTTTGTACCTATGTTTTCCTTCCCTACTTCTGTGATGGCTCTTTTTAGAGGTCCATTCTTCTTCAACTGTACTGTCTACTGAACTATTTCTTATTGCTCTATCTACAGCCTTAGAGAAATTCAAGCGTATCTCGTCATTCCTTAGTAATTCCGTATCCCACTTCTTTGCGTATTGATTCTTCCTCACTAATGTCTTAAACTTCAGCCTACTCTTCATCACTACTACATTGTGATCTGAGTATATATCTGCTCCGGGGTACTCCTTGCAATCCAGTATCTGATTTCGGAGTCTCTGTCTGATCATGATGTAATATAACTTCCTGTGTCAACCAGCCTTTTCCAAGTATACCTCCTCCTCTTGTGATTCTTGAACAGAGTATTCGCTATTACTAGCTGAAACTTGTTACAGGACTCAATTAGTCTTTCTCCCGTTTCATTCCTTGTACCAAGCCCATATTCTCCTGTAAACTTTTCTTCTACTCCTTCCCCTACAACTACATTCCAGTCTTCCATGACTATTAGATTTTCATATCCCTTTACATACTGTATTACCCTTTTAGTATCCTCATACACTTTCTCTATCTCTTCATCTTCAGCTTGCGACGCCGGCATGTGTACCTGAACTATCGTTGTCGGCGTTGGTTTGCTGTCGATTTTGATAAGAACAGTCCTATCCTGAACTCTCACAGTAACACACTCTCTGCCCTACCTTCCTACTCGTAACGAATACTACTCCCGTTATACCATTTTCTGCTGCTGATGATTTTACTATATACTCATATGAACAGAAATCCTTGTCTTCTTTCCACATCACTTCACTGACCCCTACTATATCTAGATTGATCCTTTGCATTCCCTTTTCAGATTTTCTAGTTTCCCTACCACTTTCAAACTTCTGACATTCAACGCCCCGACTCGTAGAACGTTATCCTTCCGTTGAGATCAAATGGTTCAAATGGCTCTGAGCACTATGTGACTTAACATCTGAGGTCATCAGTCCCCTAGAACTTAGAACTACTTAAACCTAACTAACCGAAGGACATCACACACATCCATGGCCGAGGCAGGATTCGCCTGCGACTGTAGCGGTCACGCGTTTCCAGACTGAAGCGCCTAGAACCGCTCGGCCACACTGGCCGGCGCCTTTGAGATCCTTAAAGAGTTAAACTATGAAAATCATAAGCAAGGGCAGAATATGCGATGTAGGTACATAAAGGCCGTAGTCTCAGCTTAAGGTAGTTGAAACAGGGGGACCTTCAGCTCTAAGGTAATTACAGGTCGTACTTATGACTGTATTCATGTTTCATCTAACTGTTTTAGGGTCACAACGAATTTTTTTACACAACTGCCATATTATTATTTTGGTTTCGAGGTTAAACATCGCTCCTTTCGACTTAATACGAGAAAGCTTACTATAGAAGTGCAGGGTGACAATTACTGAACTACATGAAATAAACTCGTCATAACTTCTGAACGGTTTGCGTTAGGACGTTCAAACTACTCGGGTGGCCGCAGGGATGGTGGGAATAAGTATACACATGCGCACGCGCAAGCCCGCTTTCATTTGGATGGGTTCGTCAATAAGCAAAATTTGCGCATTTGGGGAACCGAGAATACATTTCACGATCGAAAAGTCTGTTCACGCTCAACAGGTGACTGTCTGGTGTCGAGTAACGGAATAATCGGCGCGATTCCTTGATGGCACGGTACTACCGAACGTACCTGAAGGTTTTCGACGATTATTTCATCCCCATTATCCAAAGTGACCCTGATTTCGACAAGATGTGGTTCACGCAAGATCGAGCTCGTCTCTATCGAAGCAGTAAAGTGTCTGATGTCCTGGAGGAGCACTTTGGGGACCGATTTGGCTCTGGGATACCCAGAGGCCACTTGCATAGGCCTCAATTGGGCGCTATGTTCTCCGGATGTACGACTCCTTTTTGTGCGAGACAAGGTGTGCAGCAATAACCCCAAAACCAATTCTGATCTGAAAAAAGTTATTCAGGAGGTCATCGACAGCATCGATGTTCCGAGAGTTCAGCGTGTCATGCAGAATTTCGGTATTCGTCCGTGCCACGTCATCGTCAATGACGTCTGGCATATCGAACATGTCATAAAGTAAATCCGGATAGCCGTAGTGACGTTTACATATTGAGTAAAGTGTGTGCACGTCGTAATTTATAACTGATTTACATTTTTTTGATATAGTTTAATAATTGTCACACTGTAAATGTGTATGTAGGAGATGACACGAAAGAGATCTATAATAGTCGTTCAAAGTACCCCATGGCGCTCAGTCTAAAATACATTCTCCGAGCCACACTGCAGTAGTCGCTGCAAAATTAAATTCATGCTGCCGCAAATGTTGAAACTTTGCAAGAAGTACATTACGCTGGCCACATCCACTGTGCAGCAGTTCCCGCGTAAACTCAGGCTACCGCCACCTCGAGTCACGAACACTCCATTTTGTAAGAGCTTGTCCAGATAGCAATCCCTCCCTGTCCCGAGAAGCGCCGGAATAAGACTGATGGTGCAAGTCGCTTACCTCCCGCATCATTTTATGTAAATGCCCAAGTACCGACTGCTCATGACTTTAATGTGCACCCGTATTTCATACCGTAAAAGCGCAGCCGCAGCACGCGCACGGCGGCTCGTGCATCTCAATTCCCGGCGAGCGCCACCAGTCCCCAGAGATATCTCAATCGCTAAGCGTCGATGTCCATTACGCCGACCGGGAGCGGTGTCCGGCGGCGTTCCACACACACACACACACACACACACACACACACACATCGACGACTGCGTGCAGAGAGTAATAAAAAAAATTTAAAAAAATGAAAAGGTAGAGAATAACGGAGAGCATCCGCCGGTAGCCGTGTAACCGTTTTCCTCCGCACCAATTTTCCGGGCGCATCACGAGCCGGAATGACCCCACGGCGCCCCGTCTCATATTTCTGCCAGAGCACGCGGAGGTAATCGATAGGAATCGACTGGAGCGCATAAATCGACCATCAAAGGAGGCCGCTGGGAGCGCGTCGCCCTAACTCACGCGCAGAGACGTTCTTGGGAGGGGCGAAGCGACGGCGGACGCTAGTTGCGTTGTCAACGAGACCTTGCTTCGCAGACGCTGACGAGCTGCGATGTGCTCGTTGATCTTAATGGTCAGATATATACACTGTCTGATCAACTGTATGTGGACACCGTATGAAACGAAAGATTGACCACCAGAAGTCTACGTCTACATCTACATTTATACTCCGCAAGCCACCCAACGGTATGTGGCGAAGGGCACTTTACGTGCCACTGTCATTACCTCCCTTTCCTGTTCCAGTCGCGTATGGTTCGCGGGAAGAGCGACTGTCTGAAAACCTCCGTGCACGCTCAAATCTCTCTAATTTTACATTCATGATCTCCTCGGGAGGTATAAATAGGGGGAAGCAATATATTCGATACATCATCCAGAACGCACCCTTTAGAAATCTGGACAGCAAGCTACACCGCGATGCAGAGCGCCCCTCTTGCAGAGTCTGCCACTTGAGTTTGCTAAACATCTCCGTAACGCTATCACGCTTACCAAAAACCCTATGATGAAACGCGCCGCTCTTCTTTGTATCATCTCCATCTCCTCTGTCAACCCGACCTGGTACGGATCCCACACTGATGAGCAATGCTCAATTATAGGTCGAACGAGTGTTTTGTAAGCCACCTCCGTTGCTGATGGACTGCATTTTCTAAGGACTCTCCCAATGAATCTCAACCTGGCATCCGCCTTACTAACAATTAATTTTACATGATCATTCCACTTCAAATCGTCCCGTACGCATACTCCCAGATATTTTAGAGACGTAACTGCTACCAGTGTTTGTTCCTTCTTTCTATGTATTCGCAATACATTACATTTGTCTATGTTAAGGGTCAGTTGCCACTCCCCGCACCAAGTGCCTATCCGCTTCAGATCTTCCTGCATTTCGCTGCAATTTTCTAATACTGCAACTTCCCTGTGTACTATAGCATCATCCGCGAAAAGCCGCATGGAACTTCCGACGCTATCTACGGGAGAAGAAGAAGAAGAAATTTTTGCGATGAATTTGTAATTCGGGTAACATCCAATGTCTGGTCCACGTTCGAAGTCACTGAGCTCTCTCACAGATCCATTCTGTTGTTACAAAACAGTCCTCCGCCGCTTCATCTTCTATTGACGGGCACAACTTTATGATGCAGACACAAATCGACTAATGTTTGAACGAGGTTACGTTGACCGAGGTCCAAGCTAACTGCCTGACGTCTGCGATCTGTTTCTTTCGAGCGCTACCGACCGTTGTCGCCACCTATCGGCAAACGGCAGAAGCAGAGTTGTACACCTTGTACTTCTGTAATTGGATGGGACCTTCTTATCTCCTCTTCTGTACAGGCGTATTGTACAGGCATTTCAACCCTTCTAAAGCTGCCGTCGACTGGTGATGTGACGGAGTAGCACAAATGCGAAGGACCGACCATTGCTAAACCAAGATCAGGCAGACCCTATGTATTGACGGACAGGGACCGCCGAGCACTGCGGAGGGTAGTTGTAGAAAAATCGCTCGAAATCAGGTGAAAGAAATACTTGTGAGTTCCAAATGGCTACCAGCGGTCCAACTAGCACAATGATTGTACGAAGGAAGTCGAGCAGCCCTGCCACAAAGCTGCTTACGAGGATAGGCCACGCATTTCGGTACTCAGAGCTAAGCGACGCTTCACGTGACACCACTGGACAGTGATGGCTGTAAACGAGTGATTTGGACAGATGTAAATATCGTGTGACTAGGGCCTCCCTTCGGTTTGACCGTTCACCGGGTGCAAGTCTTTTGATTTGACGACACTTCGGCGACTTGCTCGTCGATGGGGATGAAATGATCATGATTAGGACAACACAAAACACAGTTCCCGAGCGGAGAAAAATCTCCGACCCAGCCGGGAATCGAACCCGCCCCGCCCCTTTTTTTTTTTTTTTTTAATCTCATTTTGTTCGTTTTTGTTCGTTTCATCTGCTCGGTGCGGACGTCGGAAGACACCCATTTTAGTTCGTTGTTGATCCATTAACTCAGTTTTTTTTATTACAGAGGGCAGCTAACCCTCTGACCGAACACGCTGAGTTACCGTGCCGGCTAAAATTCTGTCCACTGCACCAACTACACAGCACACCCTTAGAACTGACATTCTGTCGCGCTTACCACTCAGCTACCGGGGGCGGACATTCGGAATGGTGAGTCACCCATACGCTGTGCTAATGCGATGGAGGCATTAAAGTTTGGCGAATGGCTGTAGATCATTCATTACCTGCCATCATCTCTATTGCCACGAGTGAAGTACAAAGGAGGTGATGTTACGATATGGGAGTGTTTTTCGTCCTTAGGGTGTGGTCACCTTGCGCCTAAGAATACGATAGATGGGGAAGGATATGAACACATTCCACAGCGCTGTGTATTGTTTACAGTAGAGAAACTGTTCGGTGACGACAGCTGTATCAGCGTGTCAGTTAGCCCTACCATAAGCGGTATCTGCGAGCAATGGTTTCGGGACAATAACTGTCCTAAACTGGATTGGTCTGCGCAGACTAATGACCTGAACCCAATGGAGCAACTTTGAGAGGAGTTAGAACGTCGACTTCTCTCCAGACCCCAACCTCCAACATCACTACCTTCTCTCGTTCTCTCTCGTGAGGAAGAACGGGCAGCCATTCCTCCACAAGGCATGCAGACACATCACTGAAAGTTTGCGTTGCCTGCACTTTGCTGAACTGGTCCCACGTGAAGGAACTGTAATACAGAGAAAACTAGAATCCAGCATTCTTTCATTTATTAATTCATTTTTACACGTTTCGGCGTTAGCCATCATCAGAATATGTACATAAAAAATTCATAGTGTATTTAATACAAACGTATCGAAACACATAGGGCTGACATATACCAAACAGAAGGTACGTCAAATAATTACAAATAAGACACTTGTAGCAAAATAGAATCATACTATACATGAAAACTCGAAATATTCCTGATTTTACAAAAGGATATCTACTCTTGTTCACATAAAAACCAGAGGATTACATAGCTACATTGTTGACCTGCAACGAATGTGAGCAGACTGACAGAATTCAAATTGTGGGTATAGAGAGGTACAAACAGCATTGTCACACGTGGTGCCACAGTACACTCATGCTGACAACCAGTGCTACTCGAGAAGAACAAGAACACACAATTAGCTGCTTATAGCTATAAAATATAACTTCAACGACATTGGATAATCTGCCTAAATAAAATGAAACTAGTGCAATGGCACAGAGGTTAAATTATTTCAACATGTGGTGCACAGCGGCGAACCTCTAAAACATCTGTATAAAAAGAAACAAAGAAATTTTTTGGATATGTACAGTGAATAACCACGGAACGTTAATTTTGACATTATGATAATGATATCTTTATAAAGAGAGAGTTAGGATAAATATAATACAGGGCATATTACAAAAAACGTACGTATATTATTTATAAAAGCACGTAAAAACAAAGAATGTCATTTAAAATGCACAAGAATAGTAGTTTTAAAACACCAGCAAAATTTATTAAATCGTAAGTAAAATGACAGTAAAGTTAAAGGTAAGCGTATAACTTTAAAATATGTGTGAGTGCAGTAGTCAACTTTTTTTTTCGCTAGATACGCCCTAGTGGGTAGGAGTAGGTGAGGAAAGCAAAGGGAAGGATGATGTAGGGGATGGATGGAAAGGGGGAGCGGTGTGTATTTAGGGGGAGGGGGGAATGAGAAGGCTGAGGGTAGGTAAGGAGGGTGGAAAAGAATCGGTGAGGGGTAAGTATCAACAAAAGAACGTAGCTCCATCGACACCAAATCGCGGGCAGCATTCCCATGAAAAGCGACAGCATAATCCATGACAATTTTATACGTAGGAAATCAACGTCTACATCGAAAGAACATCCACGTTTCTTTAACCCGTTTGATGAAATTAATGTGTAGCTAATGCAACTGACATACATACCAACTGAGAAGTACGATCGCATGAGTCCATTGGTTACTTATTTTATCTTTATTTTTGTGTTTATTTTTAATGGAAAAGCCAAGGGAGGAGATGACGAGTACGGAGGCGAGGGCGTTTTGAAATTATGGATAAGCAGCATTAAAAGTAATAGACATTGGCGTGAAAATGAAGCTCAACTACAAAGGGAGAGGGTTTTTGGGTTGTGGGGGGATGTCTGGGGGGGGGGGGGGGAAGGGGATAAAAGGAGCCGGTCATAAAGAAGAACGGTGGGCACACACCCAAATTAATGAAATTAATGTCCACTAATAGGTGTCCGGATGCTACAATCAGTATAGAAATTTAATGAGACGAGCCTGGATAAAAGAGTCAAAATAATAAAACTTCAACAGGAGCTAGAGTATGAAAGTGACCTGAAGACATCGTGGCGGCTCCCTTTCTTAAAAACGAGGCTTGAATTTGTTATTCAGTCCCGAATACTGAAGTTCAATAATAATACACTTCTCAGAGTTCGTCTCCGGTGAAGTGCCGCAATAAGGGACCCATAATAAAAAATATCTCCTGGAATATATAAGTTACTAATATGAAAAATCATAAATGGGATCGCAACATTTTCATCCAACTGCATTAAAACGTTCCGCCGCTAATAAAAACATGGAATAATAACCATTAAAAAAAGTAAATATTTGTGTCCGTGCATGAGGGTTTAATTATTAAATAAAAATATAATTTTAGTAGCTGTGTGTCCGGTTACGAAGTCTCGCAACCGGTTGGCCCTGACTAGTATTAGTACGCAATCTGACTGCATAAAATAACAATAAAGAATGAAGGGAAACTTCCGTTAACACAATTGATTAATTAAGTCCCCTGCAACTATAAAAGCTACGAAACAAAAAGCACAAGTGTAACTGTTCCGTGCGTGGTAGTGTGGTTCAACGTACATGCGTCTGTCACGGTTCTTCCTCAATATGACAAGAAATTTCAAACACCATTTACAATGAACTAATTGAAAAACCGCAAATTACAAGTCTAATACATGAACATGAGCCAGATGTTTTGTTGACTGAACCTGTGACCAAGAGGCATTATTATTAAGGAAATTTGAAATAAAAAAAATTTTTGTTACCTCCACATATATTGACGAAAAATACACTGTGATCACTGCAACATCTTCCACATATACATTGCACCAACCGAACAGCATCTATTCACTCCCCCAGCAGAAGAACAACTGCACACGACATGCTCTCAACTAATACAGCTCTCGACATCCTCTCACAAGCACTGCCCATGGCAACCTCTGAACTACAACTGCCCTCGTGGAGGCGGCGGAATAATACTCTTTGGCGCAATCTCTGGCGTTGTGACTCAGTGTAGCCACCTTTCATCAGCATCCCGTAATGATTTAAAAAAGGCTGCGCATTGTGCATAATTAGTAGTGTTCATAATTAGTGGGAATAAAATCACATTGCTTTCATATCGGTTTACTACGTAAAATAAGTCTTTGACGACTAACTAAAAACACAGTATATTCTGTAAATATAGTACCGGCACTGCCCCTCGTACAAATAACTTTCCAACAGTGTTTGAAAAATATGATTTACAACTGCAATAGCCCTGGCGCAATTATGCATTGGTCAGTCGAGAGTGAATACAGTGGAATGGCTGAGTATTACAATGTTTGCTTTTCGCGAACAACAGCCAGCTCTGGAGGCCCCGCCTCTTACGCCACTGACATCAGTTTCCTCGGTAGAGCATTCCTCGCAATGTTAAGCTCGGTGCAAGCTCGGATGTTCTTCGCAGTGAACATGAAATAAATGTTTATCAGAGCCGGCCGCGGTGGTCTCGCGGTTCTAGGCGCGCAGTCCGGAACCGTGCGACTGCTACGGTCGCAGGTTCGAATCCTGCCTCGGGCATGGATGTGTGTGATGTCCTTAGGTTAGTTAGGTTTAAGTAGTTCTAAGTTATAGGGGACTGATGACGACAGCTGTTAAGTCCCATAGTGCTCAGAGCCGTTTATCAGAACTATTTATAAAAGAATTTTTTACACTCTTGACGCCCTTCCTCCAACACTCAACAACTGTACGACATTCAAAAATGGTTCAAATGGCTCTGAGCACTATGGGACTCAACTGCTGAGGTCATTAGTCCCCTAGAACTTAGAACTAGTTAAACCTAACTAACCTAAGGACATCACAAACATCCATGCCCGAGGCAGGATTCGAACCTGCGACCGTAGCGGTCTTGCGGTTCCAGACTGCAGCGCCTTTTAACCGCACGGCCACTTCGGCCGGCTGCTGTACGACATTCATCATCGTAACTTGAACTTAATATTTTACCAATAAATAAAACATGTTTAAAAGTGTGTAACCTCCACCTCACTTATCGACCTTAATGACAGTGAAAAATTAAACCGCGTGTACCTAATGGAAATTTGGGAAAAGCAATCGTCACCGAAGTTAATCTGTCGGTAAAGAGGGAGGAAAGGGTTACATCTAAATGAAAGGAAAAATGCTAATGAAACAGGTGGAAATTAATTTTGAAAAGGGGTAAAGTTAATAAAGAAAGTAAATGTGCGGCCGTTACGTTAACAATTAACTAGCGGTAATTAGATATTTGAGATTTGGGGGAAATTACGGTCGCAAGTCCTAAGGACAATTACTAAAGTAACTGAAAAAGAAAGGTTATTACACATATAATTAGCACTAGAAGCGTGGCATGTGCAGTGTGAAAAGTGAAAGTTTGTCAGACGTAAGAAATTTCGCTACACTCTGACTTAATTTAGCAAAACAATTAATAAAACAGGAAAATCGAAAGTTAATTTAGTGACTGAAGTTAATAGTGAGCTTTCTTTCTGAAGCACATCGAAATTCAGTAAAATACGGTTAGTCTTGTACTACCTCAACAATCATTTCAAAAGCTACTTGAATCTACGCAATTTAGAAATAAGAGATTTAACTTTGAACTTGAATTAAATGATTCTGAACAATTAACAATAGTAAAATTTAGTACGTACCAAGCTGAGCTGCAGTCACAGGTAAGCTAAATCACGGTAACAAAACTCGCACTCTTGATTTGTGCTTGTGTAATCTAAATATTGTAGCCAGCTATGAATACCTTAACTGAACTTCGAAATTAAAGCAGTGAAATCGAATGATACTGGCGTTTGAATTTCAACGACACTCGGGTTCATTCCGGAAAAGGAAGGGACCCAGCTTGGTAATGCAATTGGGACAATGAGCAACAAACGTTCATGCTAAGTTGCTGTAATTTTGTGATGCAACAATTTTAAAAGTTTGAAAAGCTAAGGTCTGCCATACAGTTCTAAAACTTTACGTGCTTCCAGTCTTCCTTGTTGGTTGATTGAAGGTTTGAAGCCGTCGATCGAGGAGGTGGCGACAGTCACTCATTGTCGGCCGTCGCTGTTGCAGAAGCTGGATGTTGGCACGCCTTCTTCTCGACACGGTCACCAGACGAAACGGGCTCTTGATGTGCGCCAGCTAATGCTTCCCGTCCGCGACACCATGTCAGAAACTATCATCGCAAGTCGAGCGCAACTACATGCTGCCAAACCCCGAAAGCGCGGCAACTCGCGGGAGCTTCACACAACACACCTGCTCCACCGCACCACCCCAGCCAGACCCCCTCTGCTCAGCCCGCGCTCCACGCGGCAGAGTTCACACTACCAAAGATCCTAAACACTTTGGTTCTCCACACGACCTATCGATGTATTCGTTCGATAGCATAGTTTTCCCTAGGCCAGACCCAGCGTATAAATACAAATAATATTCACAAAACGAAGCAACATAATTGCATAAATATATATATACAAACAGTAAAACAATTACAATATATAAAGAGACAGAAATGTCATATCTTCAGGTGACAAAATAACGAAAAAAATTTGCAGTGCAATAGATGGAAATAGGAGGATATGCATTTCCGGCGTTACAAGTGGACAATTATAAAATTTACGCACACACACACACACACACACACACACACACACACAAAGGCGTGCCCTCACTCACGCACAAATACGAAACTCATGCGTTCTAAAACTTACAATAAAAAATTGTAACTCAGTGGAAAAAAATTAAATATCAGTGCAGATAGCTCTATGTGCCTGATCGCTGGAATAAAAAATATTAGCCAGCCACTCTGCAACATACTAATATCTCCAGCCTTGAAGCATAGGCTGAAGTCAAAACAGTGCACAAATTCTGGAAAGCTTTTCTGAACACGACAGCTAAACGAAAGGGTAGTTTTTCACTTAAGTTTGCTTCTGCCCTCCTTGACTGCTTGGTCTGTTTGGGAAGCCAAGCTCTGCCTGTTACTAACCGGACAATGGATGAGTGTTAGAGCAGTAGTACCTATATAAAACCATTGCCTTGTGGTGAAGGCCGAAACGTATTTGCTGGTGCACAAACGTAAACATGAAATAAAAAGATTGGAAACATATACAAAGTGGAGTCATCTTGGTTCCTGCTTCTTAGCTGATCTACGAGTTCAGATAAATAACGATTAATTCTTCTCAAAGCAAGATGTCTTTGGAGATGCACCATGCGCACTTTCGATTTAATTATGTCGGTGAGGAGGGTAGGTGTCGTACCGTTACTTTCAGTTCAGCCCAACGCAGATAGAAACTTTTAGCAGAATAGAACACTTCTATTAACGCGTTTGGAGAAGAAAGTTCTCGTCATCTGGAGCCACGCGCTGCTGACTGCACTGTGTGTGTGTGTGTGTGTGTGTGTGTGTGTTGGAGCTTGGTAGCTGATATCTCAGTAGCCTTACGTTTCCCGAAAAACGACCTTCTGTCTATTTCTCGTTTGGGTGGACGAGAGACAAAATACTGCAGTTCCATTCCATGTTGTCTTGCAACCACTGAATTTTTGTGGTGATGTTTCTCGACAAGCACTTGGAATATGTTGAAAAAGTTATTCCCGTATCCTTTTGTGCCTGTACATTTAGTAAGTATGATGATTTCTTTTGCCAGTTACTGAGTGAATTTAAATTCATAGCCCGGCCAATTTACCAGTGTGAGTTTTTATGGTTAGATAGCGCCCACGTGCTACGTACACTATATTATCAAAAGTATCCAGACACCCCCAAAAACATATGTTTTTCGTATTAGGTGCATTGTGCTGCCACCTACTGCCAGGTACTCAGTATCAGCGACCTCAGTAGTCATCAGACATCATGAGAGAGCATAATGGGGCGCTCCGCAGAACTCACGGACTTCGAACGTGGTCAGGCGATTGGGAGTCACTTGTGTCATACGTCTGCATACAAGATTTCCACACTCCTACACATCACAAGGTCCTCTGTTTCAGATGTGATAGTGAAGTGGAAACGTGAGGAGACACGTACAGCACAAAAGCGTACAGGCCGACCTCGTCCGCTGACTGACAGAGACCGCCGACAGTTGAACAGGGTCGTAGTGTATAATAGGCAGATATTCGAGCGGCTGCTCATAAGACACACATCACGCCTGTAAATGCCAAACGACACTTCGCTTGGGGTAAGGAGCGTAAACATTGGGCTATTGAACACTAGTAAAAAATTGTGTGGAGTGAAGAATCACGGTACACAGTGTGGCGATCCAATGGCAGGATGTGGGTATGGGGAATGTCCGGTGAACGTCATCTCCCAGCGTGTGTAGTGCCAACAGTAAAATTCGGAGGCGGTGGTGTTATGGTGTGGTCGTGTTTTCCATGGAGGGGGCTTTTACCTCTTGTTGTTTTGCGTTTCGCACAGTGAAACGTCCCCTTTGAAAAATTATACAGGACTGTGCTTAACCTGACATACAATATTTTTAGCGCAACGCAATCTGACTTTCAAAAATCCCTGCAAAAGAATGGCCCTGAGTAACATTAAACTATACCTTTCAGAAATCACTTACCTCACAAAAATCTTCATTACTCGAACTACTGCAATACAGCGAGCGCCACTACTGCCAGCTACATAAAAGATTCAAACTACGGAAGGCACTAACTACTGATAGGGATAGTTAGCAAATGAAAGATATTAATAGAGAACAAACAATGTATTTACCTTGATAGTCATAATATATGTAGCAGTTCATGACAAATTACAAAACTCCGCCATCTCTCTCCCCACATCCACCACTGCTGGCGGCTCACCTCCAACTGCGCAACGCTACGCGCTGTTCACAGCCAGCTGCCTAACACTACAATGGCGAGTATTACAACAATGCAAAGCAGCCACAGACTGCACACAGCACAGCCAGTGATTTTCATACAGAGGTGGCGTTATCAATAAAAAAAAACCTAAACAGCCTACTTACAACAGGCCTACATTGACGTTTTAAGGACCTTCTTGCTTCCCACTGTTGAAGAGCAATTCGAGGATGGCGATTGCCTCTTTCAACACGATCGAGCACCTGTTCATAATGCACGGCCTGTGGCGGAGTGGTTACACGACAATAACATCCCTGTAATGGACTGGCCTGCACAGAGTCCTGACTTGAACCCTATAGAACACCTATGGGATGTTTCGGAACGCCGACTTGGTGCCAGGCCTCACCGCTCGACATCGATACCTCTCCTCAGTGCAGCACTCCGTGAAGAATGGGCTGCCATTCCTAAAGAAACCTTCCAGACCCTGATTGAATGTATTCCTGCGGGAATCGAAGCTGTCATCAAGGCTAAGTGGGGGACAACACCATATTGATTCCAGCTTTACCGATGGAGGGCGCCACGAACTTGTAAGTCATTTTCAGCCAGGTGTCCGGATACTTTTGATCATATAATGTATATGCAAGAAATTTGTCTGTTGGTTGACTGACTTCAGTTCAAGTTGCTTGCAGGCACAAACGGACATTCTAGCTTCTCCCTTCTTTCCTGTGCTGTTTCATGCTTGCTTTGCGTCGTTTTTCATTCGAAACTGCAGTAGTTTAAGTAAGTAATTTCACAATCTGTACTATTCAGATTTTGCCAGAAGCAGCACATGGCCTCTTATTATACTGATTGTAAGCCTTTAGCCCCTAACCAAGTGCAATAAGAATATTGACGTAAAATGGACCCCAATATCTTCGTTTCGCGTACAGCGTAAGTAATTAATCCAAACTGTCGCTGATATAATTTCATAGTCCATGTACAATATTAAAACTGTGTGCCGGACCGAGACTCGAACTCGGGACCTTTGCCTTTCGCGGGCAAGTGCTCTACCATCTGAGCTACCCAAGCTCGACTCACGACTCGCCTTCACAGCTTCAGTTCTGCCAGTGCCTCGTCTCCTACCTTCCAAACTAACAGAAGCTCTTCCGCGAAGATATTGCGGGGGGATGAGCACTTGCCCGCTAACGGCGAACGCCCCCAGTTCGTGTTTCTGTCCGGCAAACAGTTTTAATCTGCCAGGAAGTTTCATATAAATCCACTCTCCGCCGCAGAGTGAAAAACTCATTCTGGCAGTCAAGATGATGGTGAAGATGATGATTATGATGAAAGAAGTAAAAACTGTTTCTGATCACAGCAGAGCTACTGTTTTCGCCTCAATGATTTTTTTTTTTGAGTCATCAGTCTTCTGCCTGATTTGATGCGACCCGCCACGAATTCCTCCCCTGTGCCAACCTCTTCATCTCAGAGTACCACTTGCAACCTGCATACTCAATTATCTGCTGGATTTATTCCAATCTCTGTCTTCCTCTACAGTTTTTGTCCTCTCCAGCTCCCTCTAGTACCATGGAAGTCATTCCCTGATGTCTTAACAGATGTCCTATCATCCTGTCCCTTCTCCTTGTCAGTCTTTTCTACATATTCCTTTCTTCTACGATCCTGCGCTGAACCTCCTCTTTCCTCACCTTATCAGTCCACCTAATTTTCAACATTTATCTGTAGTGCCACATCGCAAATGATTCGATTCTTTTCTGTTCCGTTGTTCCTCCAGATCATGTTCACCACCATTCAATGCTGTGCTCCAAACGAACATTCCCAGAAATTTCTTCCTCAAATTGAGGCCCATGTTTGATACTACTACACGTTAATTGGCCAGGCAAGCCCTTATCGCCAGTGCTGCTTTTGCTGCTTTTGATGTCCTCCTTGCTCCGTCCGTCACTGGTTATTTTGCGGACTAGGTAGCAGAATTCCTTAACTTCATCTACGTCGTGACCATCAATCCTGATGTTAAGTTTCTCGCTGTTCTCATTTCTCCTGCTTCTCATTACTTTCGTCTTTCTTCGATTTACTCTCAATCAGTATTCTGTGTTCACTAGACTGTGTCTTCCGTTTAACAAATCATATAATTCTTCTTCACTTTCACTTAGGGTAGCAATGTCATCGGCGAATCGTATCGTATCTTTTCTCCTTGAATTTTAATTCCTCTCCTGAACCTTTCTTTTATTTCCACCATTGCATCTTCGATGTACGGACTGAACAGTAGGGGCGAAAGACTACATCCCTGTCTTACACTCTTTTTAATGCATGCACTTCGTTCTTCGTCATCCATTCTTATTATTCCCTCTTGGCTCTTGTACATGTTGTATGTTACCCGTCCCTCCCTATAGCTTACCCCTATTTTTCTCAGAATTTAGAACATCTTGCACCATTTTATATTGTTGAACGCTTTTTCCAGGTCGACTAATCCTATGAACATGTCGTCACTTTTATTTAGTCTGGCTTCCGTTGTCAACCGCAACGTCAGAACTGCGTATCTGGCGCCTTTAACTTTCCTAAAGCCAAATTGATCGTCATTTAACACCTCCTCAATTTTCTTCTCCATTCTTCTGTATATTATTCTTATCAGCAAATTTTATGCATGAGCTGTTAAGCTGATTGTACGATAATTCTCGCACTTGTCATATCTTGCAGTCTTCGGTATTGTGTAAAGAAATATTCTTCGCACGCCTTTCTCTGCTGGTAGAGAAGACTTAGAGTATTCTAGAGAAGAGTCGAAGCCTAGCCATGAAACAGATCGGAATTGTGTAGTAGTAGTTCCGATGGAAATGATAAGTTGCCGGATATAGCAGTGTTTCATACATCAAAAGTGTTGGAAAGTGACGGCATAATTATTCCGATGTGTGTGTAAAAATTTCGGAATTTTAAGTGAATTTTGTGACGAGAAGACATATATTCCGCGTAGCGTATTGAGCAGGTCGGTGGCTAAAAACTGTGACTGCATTTGGTACCGACAGACTTAATATTTGGCGAGAATTATCAATCAAAAACAATCAGTATTTTTGTAGCTAATACGTTTTCGGGAAATGCTACACCATAAACTTGCTAACGTGAATGAAAGGTATTGTGAGTGACTGTGTTAAGTCTAGCACGGCTTGGCAGTGATACTTGTTCGCCTAAGTTTCAGAATATATTAATTGAGGACAAAATTTCCAGCCGGCCGGTGTGGCCGTGCGGTTCTAGGCGCTACAGTCTGGAACCGCGTGACCGCTACGGTCGCAGGTTCGAATCCTGCCTCGGGCATGGATGTGTGTGATGTCCTTAGGTTAGGTAGGTTTAAGTAGTTCTACGTTCTAGGGGACTGATGACCACAGATGTTAAGTCCCATAGTGCTCAGAGCCATTTGAACCATTTGAACAAAATTTCCAACCTTTCATTTGTGTGAAAACTTTCTCCCGAAACGTAGATTTAGTGACTTTAATTGCAGCCTGGTTCCCGACGAAGTACAGTAGGTTTCACTCGGCTTTCCTACTGATGATCTGCTGAGACATTGCTCCCAGGAAGGTTCAGGTCCGTCGTAAAGGGTCGGAGAGAACCGAGCCGTCGCATCTTGTCCACCTTTCCTACGCAGGCAGCTGCTGCAGAACTCTGCAGCCCATCTCTCCCTGTCATTGTGTACGAGGTCATGCACAACACTAATAAGCTAGCATATTTCAGAAGTACAGGGTGTTTCAAAAAGAATATACGTATTTCGAATGCATATAGTTAATAAACTTTAAGGCATACGAATACGAAACTTAACACACACATTTTCGAACCTTTCAAGTTCACATTACAGATGTTCAATATGTCATTCATCAGCGGCACGAATAATATCACATCGATACTCAAATTCCTCCCATACTCGGGCAAGCATGTTCTTCATCAGTGATGTTATGACAGTACGGATCCGGTTCTTCAGCTCTTCTAGGTTCTGTGGGAGTGGTGGTACATAAACGTTGTCTTCAACGAAACCCCTCAGGAAGAAATCTGAGGGTGTCAAATCCGTTAACCGTGGAGCCGAGCTGAGATATGCTAAGTCGCCAGCTCCCTGACGACCAATCCAACATTTCGGTAGAGTTTCATTCAGATATTCACGCACTTTGCGACTCCAGTGAGGGGATGCCTCATCTTGTTGAAAAATGAAGTTGTCTTCGTGCAGCCTCGGAAACAACTAGTTTTGTAAGATAGCGAGATACTGCTGATCGTTAACCGTGTTTCCATCAAAGAGGAATGGGCTGTAAACAGACGATCGGGATAATGCACACAACACATTGACTTCGGGCGAATCTCGTATTGTTCAATGGCTGCATGTGTTTGTTTACCTGATCACTAGGACGGAAACTCACTTCATCACCGAAACGATGCGTTGTGCGAAAGTGATATCATTGCCAATACCGTCAAGAATCTTGTTACAAAATGCCACACACTTGCGTTTGTCATCGGGACGCAGATCTAGTAACAGCTGTAACTTGTACGGCTTCATAACCAACCGACGTCTCAAAACACGCCAAATTGTTGTTGTAGGCAGTGGTAACTCCAAATTGGCACGACGAGTTGATTTTGAAAGACTATGTTGGAAAGCAGTTTGAATTCGTGCAACGTCTTTTTCAGGAACACGAGGGCGGCCAGGACTCTTACCTTTACATACACATCCTGTATCTAGAAACTGTCGATACCATCTGCGAATGTTCCACCCATTCGGAGGATCAGTTTGATACCTCAACCTGAAACGTCTTTGCACTGTAATCACGAAAGTGCACTTCGCATACTCCAGAACACAATATTATTTTTGCTGCGGAGTAACAATTTTAAACATATGACGGTTACCAAGCAAAACGGAGGACAACTGACATATAGCGGCTATTAATATAAACTAGATGTTGTGTACATAGTTCCGCGTAGTCAGCGCGTACATAACTTTCCCACTAGAGCGCGCCCCGCTAAGCACAACAGCGCAGGCGCAGCGCTCGTCTGTCTCCACACTACGAGATGGCGCTGCCTTAGAGACGGACCAAATTCTGCTTCCGCCGATCCGCGTATTAATATGTAACGCAGCCAATGAGATTGCTGCTATTGTAGAACCTTTTCTCCTCGCGGATCACACTCGCGCAGTGATACCTGAACGCGCGAGTGTACAGACCTCCGATTAGTCAGTCTGCATTAGTCTGCATTTGTCTGCATTAGTCTGTACCAGTCTGCATTAGTCTGTACCAGTCTGCATTAGTCTGTACCAGTCTATAGTCAAGTTTCAGTCTGCACCTAATAAGATTATCATATTCCTGTACTTAGCCATGAAGATAAATGTATAGACACTTTGTCAAGTATCAGAGATATGTGAGAATAAGATTAACGTACCAAGACCAAAGGAACTTCAGAGTGTCAATTGTAAACAGCATCCAGAATCAAGTTACATAATGTCTATGCTTTCTATTATTTTAATAAATGTGTGTGAAAATTAATCAAGTTCTGTTTAAAGTGGGTCACCGTCAATCTGCTACTCTAAGCGTGCAAGTGGCATTTCTATCGTCTGACCTAACGGCAGAAGATAAACACGCCACGATGAGACCATGAGACATATTGCTGACACTCGCCTATTTCGTTAGAGCGACAAGTCAAATAATCTGATGGTGTGTGTACCGACGGTCTTACAGTACGCACACCACACTAGACTATGTATTCGTTTCTCCAATAGCGATCGATAGTTTGGACAAAATAATACTGTGTAATACGTATATTCTTTTTGAAACACCCTGTAGTTTAGTGTACTCCAGCGACTGTATAACTTGGACCCTAAAAATATTGTGTTCCTGTTATAGAAAAGAGGTAGTACAGTCTCACGAAATTGTAGTCACTGGCAATCGTACTCATATTGCGTGTGCAAACAAAGGTTATTCGTTATGTTTGAATTTTTTCATAATTTGAACTTAATGTATTATTTCAAAGAGGGAGAGAGAGAGAGAGAGAGAGAGAGAGAGACAGAGAGAGAGAGAGAGAGAGAGAATAATTCCATTCTCTGGCACCGCCAAGTGGGCGCCAGTAATCGAACAAGCACACAGGGTAGTAATAAAGTCTCCTAGTTTGCAAGGGTCACACAACTGTGACAACAAGCAGCCAGAAATCGACCACCCACTGAACGTTAACGTTTAATTATTCGAAGGTTAACCTCGCTTTGGAGAAGGGAACGATTTGTCCCGACGAGAGGACAAGCGAGCTCCGGGAAGGAACTCGATGAATCCAGTATTCACCAGCACTTGAAAAGAACAGTATCCGAGGCAACTTGCCTGCCTCTGAAAAGACAGAGCCCACAAAAAGGGCCGCGTTTCATTACGAGATGCCGTCAGGGCGCAGGAAAGGGTTTTCCGCGGCGGTAGCGCAAGTCACCTCTCTGGGGAGTCCAATATTTCACGCACCGTCGCTCTGTTCTGCGTAACAAAGGCAGCTGTCAGAAGCTCAATAGCGGAGATTACCGGCCTAGGCGGAGGGCGGCGCGTGAATAGCCACGATCACAATCGGCGCCCACCGCCCTGTTTCGGGAGGAATCCGATTACATCTACATCGTAACCGGCCAATAACGCGGCTTTTACCAGAGTTAATTAAGCCGCGCGGCTGTGCAAACAATAGCTTAGGAGTGGAGCCGCCGTGGTACACACGAGTCACTACCTGCTTTCTGTGGCAGGGAGAGCAGCGTGATCTACGGCAGTCAAGAAGAATCAACAGAACTGAACGGGCGTGACATAATAAATTTCTTGGCGATATTTATTTATTTTTAACTGCCGAAAAAAGTTTTGCACCACTTCCATGATTGCGAACATTTTCGGATTAAGAGGATCAGAGAATTACGGAATAGGAATAATGAAATTAAAGAAAAGTCTTTACTATGCGTTCATAAATGAGGTTAACGGACCAGATCCAGAGAAAGCAGAGACACTGGGAATACCTGGAGCAGATACTATCCAAAATACCAACCATGAATGTTATCACACTTCTTAAAGACTTTCACAATCAATAATAATCGGGGAAGAAAGAAAAGGCAGAAATTTTTTTAGGCTACAGTCCATCCTTTTTTTTGTCATCAGTCATCTGGCTGGTTTCATGCGGCCCTCCACGAATTCTTCTCCTGTGCCAACCTTTCTCCGTTATTTGCTGGATGTTTTCTAATCTCTCTCTTCCTCTATAATTTTTACTTCACCTCTCTACGGGGCCATAGCGTTTATTCCCCCCTCGTGTCCCAAAAGATGTCCTAACATCCTGTCCCTCCTTCTTGTCAGTTTATTTCATATATTCCGTTCCTCGCCGATTCTGCTTCGAACCTTTCCCGGCCTTATTAGGCCACCTGATTTTCTACATTCCGCTGTAGCACCACATCCCAAATCCTTCCATTCTCTTCTGTTTCGATTTTCCCAGGTTCATGTTTCATTACAATCCACGTGATCCACATGTACATTCTCACAAATTTCTTCATCAGATTAAGGCCTATGTTAGATATTAGCAGATTTAGCATGGTCAGGAATGTCCTATTTGCCAATGTTAGTCTGCTTTTATGTCCTCCTTGCTCCGTCATCGTGGATTATTTTGCTTCTTAGGTAGTAGAATTCCTTCACTTCGTCTACTTCGTGATCCCCAATTATGATGTTAATTTTCTCGGTAATCTCATTTCTGCTACTACTCATTACTTTTTTCTTTACTCGATTTGTTCTCAACCCACATTCTCTCATCGTCAGACTATTCATTTCAATTTCATTCAACACGTCCTGTAATTCCTCTCTACGTTCACTGAGGATACAGTGTCATTTTTCGGTCAAAGGGTTGGCTGCTCTCTGTGATAAAAAATTAAGTGAAATGTTGAACGATTATCCTGAAAGGGTGTCTTGTGACTTGCCCCAGTCCAAATGACGAGAACAATACCGAATGAAAACGGGGGAGGGGGGGGGGAGGGGGGGTTGAAGCGTTCGAACCTACAGGACTTAAATTTGAATAAAAAAAATTATCAGCAATGGCTGCCGAAGACTTCCGGCGTAAGAAGTCACCCTCGCTCTACCAAGGGCCTTTTGAAAGAGTGCGTAGGAGCGGACAGAGTTTCATGGTACTCTCTTACTATTGGGGTAGGAAACTGCCCCTAAGAAGGCGGAAGCATCAGGATTGAAAAATGGCATACGGATGCAGAAGGCAATGGAAACCACTGCACTAAACAGACATAATGTGTATCCACACGACATGTGGTATTTAACTGAAAACTATCATCATGATCTCTGCATTGGCAAAAGATTCCGGAATAGTCTCCGGTTCGTATCTCAGAGAGGGGAATGACATGAGGGAGATGACCATGAGAAAAAGTTCGAATAAGAATTATGAAATTAAAGAAAAGAAAAAACTTTACTGTGGATTCATAAGTGACGTTAACAGAACAGAACAGATCCAAAGAATGTGGACGAAAATTGGGAAGACTTGGAGGAGACAGTATCCAAAATTCCATCCAATATATATATATATATATATATATATATATATATATATATATATATATATATATATATATATCTTGGAAATTTCAATAAACAATCGTGAAAGAAAGAAAATTCTGTAAGATCATTGGGAACTGTCCAGCCTACAACAAGACAATCGGGACAGCGAACGATTGGTGAACATTTGTAATTTTTATGTGATAATGAAATTGACAGCATATAAACACTTTCGAAGGAAACAATAAACAACAACGGTCTATTAGGAGCACTGCAGACTCATCATGCGGCGGTGACGAGAGATGTGCAGAAGGAAACTAAAAATTTCTAAGTCCTAAGCCTAAGGTGAGCAAATTTACGAGGGTTGGAACGTTAATAGTGGCAACTATTTATTTACAGCTCGTACAAAATAGATACGTGTTTCAAAGTTTTACTGACCTTCAGAGTAGTCACCATCATTGTGTATAACCCGTTGTCAGCGAAGTGGAAGTCGTAGGATGCTCCTAGCAGTGCCAAATGTGTTGACAGTTCGAGTGGCGCGGGCTGTTGCCCGACGAATTTGTAGCAGTTCTGAAGCGAATGCCATGAAGCGTTTCCTTCAGTTTAGAAATCGAATTGAACTCACGAGGGCTTAAGTCAGGGGAGTATAGTAGGTGGTATAGCACTTAGCAGCCCCATCAGTCAAACAAATCAGTAACAGTTTGCAATGTACGTGCATGAGCATTGTCCTGCAAAATGACGGTCAGGTCCTGCAGAAAGTGTCATCACTTCTGTCCCTAAGCTGGTCGTAGTTCGAGTTCAACTCTAATCCCTGAAGTTACAGTGCGTCGAGCTTGGCCAGTACTTGGGTGATGTCCGGGTCTGCAGAGTGCTGTTGGCAAACGGGGTGCACTCAGCCCTTATGAGGCCAGTTGGGGAGCTACTTGACTGAAAAGTAGAGTCACCAGTCACGAAAGCTGACAACGGCCGGGAGAGTGGTGTGCTGACCACATGCCGTTCCATAACCGCATCCAGTGATGCCTAACGTTGAGGGTGACATGGCGGTCGATCGGTACCGTTGGACCTTCCGGACGGAGTAATGTAAACTGGAACAGCTTACTGTTTCACCAATTGTAATTTTCATTACTATTTGCACAAACCATACCGATTGCATTTCCTCGTGTTATTTTATCATGTACATCTGCATCTACTTCTACGTCTACGTCTACATGTGCAGGAATTGCACAAAATTATGGAAACGCCGCGAAAAACGCTTGCTTGAATACAAATGTAGGTGCTAGCCAAGTCTACAGGTTGTATCTGATCACGAATGGCACCTGTGCAATATCCTCAGTATATGGCTAGTGTCAGTCGTGGTCAGAACAGTGTTCTGTGTAGTTGTGAGTGCATTGTGTCGGACCCAAGTGAATCAGAACGTGGGCAAATTGTTGGTCCTCCTATGGTGAGATTTTTCCGTAATCAAGAGAGCCGAAGTATTTGGTGTTACAAGAGGCAACGTATAGAAAATTTATGCGGCATACAGAGAAGCGGAGATCTTGCGCTGAAAGTTACAATGCGGACGAGAGTGTATGTTGAGTGACCATGATATGTGGCTACTGAAGAGGATTGTGATGAAAAATAAGAGGGCGGCAGCTGCAAAAGTCTCTGCGCAACTGAATGTCGCTGTCACGAACACTGGCAGCACCAAAACGACACGAAGGATGCTCCATAAGCAGGCAACTGCAGGGCGAGTTGGACTTCCAAAACCCCGTCAGCGTAACAGGAAAATGATGTGCCGAAGCTATAAAACCCTGTCTATGGAACAATGGGAGAAAGTCGTTTGGTCGGTTAAGTTTTGTTGTACAATGTTTCGAACTTCCGGGCGAGTTTGCGTTCCTATAGTGAAACTTGGCGGGGGTTCGGTGATAATTTGGGCAGCCATATCGTGGTATTCCATGGGCCGCATCGTTACTCTGCAACGTCGCTTTACTACCAAGGATTAGGTGGCTATTTTGGCTGATAGGGTCCATCCTATGGTACAATGTTTATTCATCAATGGTGATGCTATGTTTCAGAACAAGAAGGCCCCTGTTGACACAGCTCGCAGTGTCCAGGAGTGGTTTTGTGAGCTCAGAGATGAACTGGCCACCACAGTCTCCAGTTCGGAATATTACTGAGCCTTTGTTGTCTACTTTGGAGAAAAGGTTGCACGTTCGCTGTCCACTTCTACACTACTGGCTATTAAAATTGCTACACCACGAAGGTGACGTGCTACAGACGCGAAATTTAACCGACAGGAAGAAGACGCTGTGATATGGAAATGATTAGCTTTTCAGAGCATTCACATAAGGTTGGCGCCGGTGGCAACACCTACAACTTGCTGACACGAGGAAAGTTTCCAACCGATTTCTCATACACAAACAGCAGTTGACGGGCGTTGCCTGATGAAACGTTGTTGTGATGCCTCGTGTAAGAAGTAGAAATGCGTACCATCACGTTTCCGACTTTGATAAAGGTCGGATTGCAGCCTATCGCGATTGCAGATTATCATACCGTGACATTGCTGCTCGCGTTGAACGAGATCCAATGACTGTTAGCAGAATATGGAATCGGTGGGTTCAGGGTAATACGGAACGCCGTGCTGGATCCCAACGGCCTCGTATCACTAGCAATCGAGATGAGAGGTATCTTTTCCACATGGCTGTAACCGATCGGGCAGCCACGTCTCGATCCCTGAGTCAACAGATGGGGACGTTTACAAGACAACAACCATCTGTACGAACAGTTCGACGACGTTTCCTACCGCATGGACTATAAGCTCGCAGAGCGTGTCTGCGGTTACCCTTGACGCTGGATCACAGACAGGAGCGCCTTCGATGGTGTACTCAACCGAACCTGGGTGCACGAATGGCAAAACGTCATTTTTTCGGATGAATGCAGGTTCTGTTTACAGCATCATGATGGTCGCATCCGTGTTTGGCGACATCGCTGTGAACGCAAATTGGAAGCGTGTATTCGTCATCGCCATACTGGCGTATCATCCGGCGTGGTAGTATGGGGCGTCATTGGTTACACGTCTCGGTCACCTCTTGTTCGCACTGACGGCACTTTGAACAGCGGACGTTAACATTTCAGATGTGTTACGACCCGTCGCTCTACCCTTCATTCGATCCCTGCGAAACCCTACATTTCAGCAGGATAATGCACGACCACATGTTGCAAGTCCGGTACGGGCCCTTCTGGATACAGAAAATGTTCGACTGCTGCCCTGGCCAGCCCATTCTCCCGATCTCTCACCAATTGAAAACGTCTGGTCAATGGTGTCGAGCAACTGGCTCGGCACAATACGCCAGTCACTACTCTTGATGAAATGTGGTATCGTGTTGAAGCTGCATGAGCAGCTGTACCTGTACACGCCATACAAGCTCTGTTTGAATCCAAGCTCTGTTTGACTCAATGCCCAGGCGTATCAAGGCCGTTATTACGGCCAGAGGCGGTTGTTCTGGGTACTGATTTCTCAGGATCTATGCACCCAAATTGCGTGAAAATGTAATCATATGTCAGTTCTAGTATAATATATTTGTCCAATGAATACCCGTTTATCATCTGCATTTCTTCTTGGTGTAGCAATTTTAATGGCCAGTACTGTACTATCGTTACCTGAAATTGCCATTATTTCGTAACCAGAATGGTGTAAGATTCCCTTGAAAACCACACAAGACCTGGATTTGTCCATTGCGAGACGACTGGAAGCTATTTTGATTGCCAACCGTTTCCCTGCACCGTAGCAGGCATGGTAATGTGGTGTGTTTTGCGTGCTTCCATATTTTTGTCCATACTGCAAGCCAGCGTGCGGTACATGGCGGAGGGTACCTTGTACCACTGTTAATCATTCCCTTTCCTGTTCTACTAGCAAATGGAGCGACGGTAACCAGATGCCTGTGTCCTTCTGTGACCCTCAAGGTTTATGCTGGTGGCAGTAGGATCGTTCTGCAGCCTGTCGCAAAGGCCAGTTTAGTTTTCTTAGTAGCGGGCATAGGGGCTTAATTACTTAAATATGAAATGCAAATAATTTTTAAATTTTTAGTAGCTGTATGTCCGATTACGTAGTCTCGTAAACGGTTGACCCTGACTAGTTTTAGTACGCAATCTGACTGCATGGAACAACAACAAAGAATGAAATGAAATTTTCGTTAACACAATTAATTAATTAAGTCCCCAGCAACTATAAAACCTACGAACCCAACAAAGCGCAAGTATAACTGTTCTGTGTGTGGAAGTGTGATTCAACGTACGCATCTGGCACGGTTCTTCTTCAATAAGACAAGAAATTTTAAATATCATTTATACTGAAGTAATAAAAAAATAGAAATACTATAATTGCGCAAGAAAACCAGAATTACACTCTAATACAAGAACACAAGTCAGATGCTTTGTTGACTGAACCTGTAATGACGCATTATTCAAGACATTGAAATAATGAGAAAAAAAACGAGTTTTGTTACCTTCATATATATTGACGAAAAGCACTCTAATCGTTACAACATCTCCATTAGAACAACATCTGCTATCTAGCCCATCAAATAACTGCATAAAACATGGAACAAGCACTCACTACTACGACATCTCGACAAGAACCTTTCACTACCACATCTCAGCAAGCACTGCCTACTACGAGTCCTCGACAAGCACTGCCTACTACGAGTCCTCGACAAGCACTGCACTTCGCTACTTCTCAATAATCACTGCCAGTGGAGGCGGCGAAACAAAACTCTCTGGCGCGATCTCTGGCGCTGTGGCTCAGTGTAGCCACCTTTCATATGCCCTTCCTCCACGGGACAGAATTTGATGGTATTTTTGCCAGCATTGGTGGTGAAAATACCACCAAATTCGTCAAAAAAAAGTACAGACAAAAATAAAAGATAATATTAATACGTAATTATCACATAATTAGATAAAATTTTGGCTTTGCACTGACCTTTCAATAACCTAATATATGAAATACAGTAAGCAATACAAATTCTTTCATACATGTGGCTTTACATAATAGTTTACACAATACACAAAAAAATCAGTTTATACAAATGTTCACATAACATGCTTTCCATGATTAAAAAAAAACAAGTAATTGATAGTTCCAGCAGTAGCACCCAGCAATGGCCAACAGGTGCAGACACCAAAATGTGACATTATGTCAGTAAAAGCAGTCCATCAGTGGCACCCAGCAATGTTGAACAGGTGCAGACACCAACAAGTGACTTCATTTCAGTAAAAGCAGTTCCATCTGTGGCACCCAGTAATGTTGAACAGGTGCAGACAGCAAGAAGTAACATCATTTCAGTAGAAGCAGTTCCATTAGTGTCACCCAGCAATGTTGAACAGGTGCAGACACCAACAAGTGACATTATTTCAATAGATGCAGTCCATCAGTGGCACCCAGTAATGTTGAACAGGTGCAGACACCAACAAGTGACATCATTTCATTAGAAGCAGTCCATCAGTGGCACCCAATAATGTTGAACAGGTGCAGGCACCAACAAGTGACATCATTTCAGTAGAGGCAGTCCATCAGTGGCACCCAGTAATGTTGAACAGGTGCAGACACCAACAAGTGACATCATTTCAGTAGAAGCAGTCCATCAGTGGCACCCAGTAATGTTGAGCAGGTACTCACAGCAACAAGTCACATTGTTTCAGTAGAAGCAGTCCATCAGTGGCACCCAGCAATGTTGAACGGGTACAGACACCAACAAGTGACATTATGTCAGTAGAAGCAGTCCATCAGTGGCACCCAGCAATGTTGAACAGGTGCAGACACCAACAAGTGACTTCATTTCAGTGAAAGCATTTCCATCTGTGGCACCCAAAAATGTTGAACAGGTGCAGACATCAAGAAGTAACATCATTTCAGTAGAAGCAGTTCCATTAGTGGCACCCAGCAATGTTGAACAGGTACAGACACCAACAAGTGACATCATTTCAATAGATGCAGTCCATCAGTGGCACCCAGTAATGTTGAACAGGTGCAGACACCAACAAGTGACATCATTTCAGTAGAAGCAGTCCATCAGTGGCACCCAGTAATGTTGAACAGGTGCAGACACCAACAAGTGACATCATTTCAGTAGAGGCAGTCCATCAGTGGCACCCAGTAATGTTGAACAGGTGCAGACACCAACAAGTGACATCATTTCAGTAGAAGCAGTCCATCAGTGGCACCCAGTAATGTTGAGCAAGTACACACAGCAACAAGTCACATTGTTTCAGTAGAAGCAGTCCATCAGTGGCACCCAGCAATGTTGAACAGGTACAGACACCAACAAGTGACATTATGTCAGTAGAAGCAGTCCATCAGTGGCACCCAGCAATGTTGAACAGGTGCAGACACCAACAAGTGACTTCATTTCAGTGAAAGCATTTCCATCTGTGGCACCCAGTAATGTTGAACAGGTGCAGACAGCAAGAAGTAACATCATTTCAGTAGAAGCAGTTCCATTAGTGGCACCCAGCAATGTTGAACAGGTACAGACACCAACAAGTGACATTATGTCAGTAGAAGCAGTCCATCAGTGGCACCCAGCAATGTTGAACAGGTGCAGACACCAACAAGTGACTTCATTTCAGTAAAAGCAGTTCCATCTGTGGCACCCAGTAATGTTGAACAGGTGCAGACAGCAAGAAGTAACATCATTTCAGTAGAAGCAGTTCCACTAGTGACACCCAGTAATGTTGAACAGTTGCAGACAGCAGTCCATAATATTCACTATCACTAATCACACTGTTCATCAGAGTTTATAAGCAGAAATTAAACGTGTCCTAGTGGCACCAATCATGTAGAAAAGGTACAAGTAACAGTCCATAATATTCACTATCACTAATCACACAATTGATCAGCAGAAATTAAACATTTCTATGTGGCACCCATTATGTTGAACAAGTGCAGGTAACAGTCCATAATATTTACCATCAATAATCAGACAGTTCAGGCATGAACAATAGTTTGAATGCACACACAATTGCTTTTACAAAATTATTATCAATGCTCTTACACTAAACATACAAATTATAATAAACACAAATGATGTCAGATAATTGTCATATTAACTATTACAAATGCACAAATATCAGTAAACCTATAATATTTATGAGTGTCAGTGCAAGCCACTACAAACAAGTAAGATAATATTTAGCAGATAGGTCGGTACCAATTTGGGATTGGGAAAGGAAAACACACAAAACACACTCACTCATCTTTCATCCACATTAAGTACTACTGTGTAATTGAATAGTGTTAACGGTGTAAATGCAATTCTGTCAAAATTTGATGTTCATCATGTGTATCAAGTAGTACTGGCAGCAATGTATAACAGTCAATAATAGTTAGTCAACGTCATAGTCATCATGTCAAGACCAATGTTTGCCAAGCCAAATCAAATGTACAGTTGCTGAACAACTGTCAGTGTGCTAAGATATGCAAATACTTCCTCTCTCCAAAAAAAAAATATGTACTGCTTATTGATTTAACAAAGTGTGTGTGTAGACAATCTTTCTTCTACTTGAGTGTTCTAGTCTGCCATCTTCATCTTCCTTGTTCCATAAAACCAACAAAAAAAAAAAAAATATGCTCCTCACTTACTTTACCTCTCATCCACCAAAACTCCAATAATCATTAGCATCACATAATCTTAATACTTCAATAATACCTCTTACGTCGTTACATATAGACCTTATCATCAATATCATTTACCTTACCTCTTGTCCACCAAAACTCCAATAATCATCAACTTCACACAATCTCAATACCTCAATAATACCCCTTCAATACGTCGATACATATAAACCTTATTACCAATATCATTTCACTTCCATAACAACACATTCCTCTAGTCAGTCTCCTCGAACAAGTACAGATAAAATCCTAATGCAAACCTCATCATCCCATACAATCCGAAGACACACCGTCAACACACAACCTCTGTGTAATCCATCTGACCCAAATCTTCTACTCATTATAAATTATAAGATACATTTTGGTTACCTTGTCCATCATTAAATAAAAGAAATGCATACATTACCTCTAACAGACTTTAGTTCGAATAACTCTCAGTAATTACGTACAATTACGGAGTGTGAATGATCATAATATTTCACATTGTGTACACCACTTCAAGAATCATGGCAGAAGCAAACATGTGGAGTATATTTTGTGTCAAGTGTCACTTACTATTTCAATTGCTCACGAAAAATGCGGTGTAATGACTGTCGATGGTCTAAACCTAGTGTTGGTATGACATGTCGTTAGCTTCCTTCCTATTAGCATAAATTTCTACAGCTTCCATAAAACCTCCAGCTCATGTGACTTCTATGAAGTTTCTTGTACTAATGTCGTTCGTCGAATTATAGCAGTTCATTTTCTTATCTTAAAAATATAAGGCACTGAGCGTAAGCAAAACATGCAATAGCGAGTAAATATACCAGTAGAGAACAGAATGTCAACAAGTGGATGCAGCACAATCCCTACAACGAGGCTCTGCCAAGCGAACAATCTATAATTAATACCATAGTGTGACCTAAACGCTATGTTTGTACACTGTACATCAGCATTGCTATATAACAAATTAAAGAGTAGTTATGACAACGAAACAGAAATGTATAAATATGCAATCCATAAGCAAGGCAGCAAATATGTTATCTAACATAATAAAAAGGTCATTAGCATCATATCAGCATAAGCAAATAAATGTTCATATGTAATCTTAATAAGTAAACATAAAGGCGCAAGCAGATAAATCACAAAGTGTAACCTACATACATAACTACAGTCATCACAATTAATCAGGTGACAATTATAATTTAAATAAATAAGCACAGCAGACACATAATAAAAAAATATGACATCAGTGAAAAAGCAGTGCAGCCAAGTAACAAGTAACAACCCTGTCCATTAATAAAACATTGTCAAATTCAGCAAATGTACGCAAGCACGTCGCTTCACAAGTAAATTCATAGAACATAAAATTTAGCACAAAGTATAAATCACGTAATCGGGAGCAGCAAATTACGTCTAAAGTACGTACCTAAGTGGAAATATGTTAACGTTAGATATATGATGTATTCCCTTAGAGCGTCGAGATTTAAGAGTTTCTACTTCAACAGTGTTATCATGAATAATTTTGCGAACTCTATATGGACCGTTATAAAGCAGAAAAAATTTGCGACACAAGCCTTTTCCTTTATGAGACAAACGGTGAGACTTAATTAACACTTTTTGACCAACTGACAAAATTTTTAAACGACCAGGACGCTTAGCTGATTTCTCTCTTCTAGCAGCCGCAGATGCAATATTTTGCAGAGCCAGGTTCACAACTTCAGAATGCCGCAGTTTCCGTGTAGGCGGAAAAGGAACGATTTCAGAAATGCGATTTGTCGGTGCTTTGTTTTTTAATATCAGTATAGGCGGAAAAGAAGTTGAGTCATTAGGAAGTTCATTCAGGATGTTTTGAAAAATATGAAGGTACTGATCCCACATTCTGTGATTCTGATGACAATAAAGTCGACACAACTTATTGATTTCCTTCATCCATCTCTCTGAAGCGTTAGATTGAGGGTGAAAAAGTGATATGAAAATTGGTTTAATTTTACGACGCCGTAGAGTACGAAACCAAATTTTAGAGCGAAACTGTGATCCATTATCCGATATAACCTTATCAACATGACCCACTTCTTTAAGAAAGTGTTTGATGAAAGCATTAGATACTGAACGAGCTGTTGCTTTGCGTAAAGGTGTAAAACACACATATTTTGATGTCAATTCCACTGCTACAAAAATGTACGCAAAACCATTAGTAGAACGAACCACTGGACCGAACAAATCAACTGCAGCCATGTCCTTTAATTTCGCTGGAATGATAGGAAACAACGGTGCTCTGTGAGAAATAGTTGGCGGCTTAGCCTTTTGACATAATTTGCATTTGGCCAGAACAGATCGAATATGTTTTTCCATATTACTGAAGTAGCAATTTTCCCGTATTTTATGAAAGCATTTTCTGGGACCAAAGTGTGCATAACTGAAATGCGTATACCAAATCAGCTTATTAACCCACTCATCAGAAATACAAACTAACCAAACAGAGTTGTCGACCGATTTTCATTTAAAAAGAATATCATTGCGAACTAAATAATACTGTCTAATCGCTACGCTTTCCTTTCTCCTCCACTTCTCCTTAATGTCCTTCCAGATTGGATCCTTATTTTGCTCCTTAGCGATGTCCTGGAGCGAAGACAAAATAAAGTTCTCAAACGCAACACCTTGATTATACATCAAACAATAATTGTTTTCTTTGCAGTCCTCTTCAGCACTTTGTTTCAAACCCATAGGTGCACGTGATAAAGCATCAGCAACAATATTAGAAGAACCCTGTATGTAAACAATACTAAAGTCAAATTCCTGTAGGTACAGCGCCCATCGTGACAATCTTCCATGAGTTAATTTTGTCGACATAAGAAATTCCAGAGCTCGATGATCGGTGTAAACCTTAGTATGTCTGCCAAACAAAAATGTGCGAAATTTTGTGAAAGCCCATACAACAGCCAAAGCTTCAAGTTCCATAATCGAATAATTCTTTTCTGATTTAGAGAGAACACGACTTCCAAATGCAATAGTTTTCTGTACTACAACGCTGTCTTCTTCTATCTCTTGAAATAAATGTGCACCTAGGCCTATGTATGATAAGTCCGTCGCCAAACAAAAATCTTTAGATAAATCCGGATGTGAAAGAAGTGGAGCAGCAACTAAAGTATCACGAAGTTGTTCAAATTCTGACTGAGCCTCCTCGTCCCAACACCAATTAGAATTCTTTCCTGATAGTTCACATAAACGAGGTGTGGCCAAATTGTCCAATCTAACAAAGCGTCTAAGAAAATTACAGACACCAAGGAAACTACGAACATCACGTTTTGTAGTGGGAACAGCATAGTTACGAATAGCGTCTAATTTCTCTGGATCAAGAAGAATACCATCTGTAGAAATAATGTGACCAAGAAATTTCACCTGAGAACGACCAAATTCAGAGTTTTCCAAGTTCACCGTAATGCCAACTCTTGCAAAAACACGTAATAATGAATCCAAAATTTTGTTGTGCTCACTCCAAGAACGTTTAGCAGTAAGAATATCGTCAACATAAGAAGTAATATTGTCCCGAAGATAAACAGGTAAAATTTCATTTAAGCTACGAATGAATGCTGCAGAAGATACAGTAAGTCCAAACGGTAATTTCCGAAACTGGTAACAGTTACCAAAGGCTAAAAGGGCAGTATATTTTCTACAATCAGGGTGGAGTTCTATTTGCCAAAAACTTGCGCGCATATCAATCGTCGATAAAACTTTAATTCCATGGAAATGTTGAAGAAGTTCATCTAAATTTTGTGGACGGTCACTTTCAGGAATGATGATATTATTTATCTGTCTGGAATCCAGAACCAAACGAATTGACCCATCCTTTTTAAGAACGACGTGTAATGGGCTGGTATAAGGACTGACTGCTGGCTCAATAATGCCCTGATCTAACATGTATTGAAGTTCATTCTTAACATTGTCTCTGTAAGCCAAAGGAATAGCGTACGTTTTTCCTCGAAATGGTGTGTGTTCTTTTACTTTAAATAAATATTGTAGGCCTTGTATAGTTCCTGTGTGATGACTAAATGCTGTAGCATGTGAAGTCAAAATGTGGTGCAGCTCTTCTCTTGCAACGTCATCTGGCACTTCAGCTTTCTTAACCTTTTCATTAATTAATTCTTCGCTATTAATTATATCATCCATCGCGTCTCTGTATCTATTGTCATTGTCATGAATAAACACACTGTTATCATAATGCTCAACGAAAATATCAGAAGTAAGAAACCTTAAATATTTTGTATCTGATTCAGATCTTGCTAAACACTCGAAAAATTTCAAACATATCGGCATTCCGGCAACAGTCAAATTCACACTTCCTTCTTTAAAGTTCAAAATTGCCTTATGTGTGTTAAGAAACTCCATACCTAATATAATTTGTGTACTGAGTAATGGAACAATAATAAAATTAGCAGAAAATTCGTATCCTTGACAAATGAAATTTAAGTTGGTCTGTTGTTTGACTTCCACACTTTTTTCAGAAATCGCTCCTCGAATTGTAGTTTTGGAAACAGGTAACACAGGACAAGCAATAGTTCTTACACATATACGAAAAACTGATTCACTAATGACATTCAGTGGGCTCCCAGAATCTAAAACTGCAGTGAACTTATTCTTACCCACACATACTTCAATAACAGGATGTAAAAATGCGTCTACATTATTTTGCTTATCGTCTAGCAAAATGTCTCTCATGTCTTCCAGGCGTACGTAGTGTAAAGTCGTAGTGTCATTACTTTCTGAACCGTCTATATTGCTGCCAGAAGCCGAAGCTGCAAGTCATTGTCGATTGTTTGCGTCACGTCTTTGATTACTCCCGTCATTTCGCGAATCAATTTCTACTATTTGCACTTGTCTCTCTGAAGTTCTGTCACGTGGAGGATGCCAATTAAGTCCCTCCTGTCTGTTAGATGCAAATTCTTGGTTGTGTCTGTTATTAAAATTTCTATTTTCCTGTCTGTCTGCATGACTACTTCTTGTGTAATTTCTACTGTCACTTCTGAAATTATTGTTGTATCTACTACCCTGGTTATTTCTGTAGAAAGAATTTCTATTACTGTATGAATAATTTCTGTCTTGATGATACCGATTACTGTTTCCGTATGATTGATCATTCCGGTAGGAATTACCGTTATTATAATTGTCTGTGTAATTTCTGTTAGAACGTCTGTTATTGTCATAAGGCTGGTGTCTATTGTCCTGTCTGTTTAGTCTGTCATTCTCAAAATTACCGCTATAACGTCCGTTCTGATCACTATCCCTTTTCTCTGAAAATCTATGGTAATTACTGTTACTGAAAAAATTACAAGACGTCTCGTCGTCGTTGTCATACTCGAGTTCTTGTAGCAAAGTCTTATAAGTCTCAATGTCGTCTTTACATCTTCCAGCTAAAGCAATTTGTCTTATTGATTGTGGCAGCTTAGTTAAACAAATGCGAATTAATTCAGTTGGGCTATAAGGGTTGGAAAGGAACTGATTCTTTCGAATCATGTCTTCGAAGTATTCTGCTGGCGTGCGGAACTCAGACTGTTTAAAATTACGCTGCATAATAAGACTGTGTTTGACTCTGTCTTGCGTGTTTTCGGACCAATATGCCGATAGAAATGCATGATAAAAATCATTTAGATTATTGCAATCTCTAATAAGTGCGCGCATCCGCGTCGCCGGTTCGTTTTCTAAATATCCACACATAAATTCCAGTTTGTGACTTAGTAGCCAATTTGGTGGAAGTGCGTACATAAATTGATCTAACCATGAACATGGATGTATGTCATTCTTAGAATTGCGGAAGATCTTAAATTTCCGAACAGTCAAAAAGTGTTTATAGTCAAAGTTTTCGCCTCGTGGCGACAAAGACCTACCGCGTCTGTCCCAGTCCCAACGTTGATTATTGTCAAGTTCGCGCGCCTGTCGCTCTCTTGTTGCATCCCGTAAATGAAACAAATGATTTTCTTCAAACCCCTCTGTTATCTGTGATTCTAAATTTCTTTTGCTGTCTTTTCCTACGATTTCGCCTTCAATTTGTTTGACTTGCTTTTTTAATGCCTCAAATTCCCTTTTCACGCGTTCATTAAAATTTCCCTGATTTTCAACATGCTTATTTATGTTCTGGTACTCTTCGGTTTCTGCAAATGATAATGGAGCTGTATCATCCGAATCTCTGTCCCCATGTAAACTAAGATTTGTCAATTTATCTGAAATCTCCTCAACTCTTTCCGATAAGTCACCTATTTTTGCTTTCTGTTTATTTACGTCTTCCGTAAGTGTCGCGACTCGGGTTTCAGTATTGACACATTTGGTAGTTAACTGTTCATATTGTCGTGTTAGGTTATTTATTCTGTCATTTGGTACAGATTCCTCGATTCTCTCAAATATTTCCTCCTTATCGTGTGCACGTTGTAAATTTAACTCTGAAAATTTTTGTACTATCACGCGATCTCTTTCTTCTTGTTCTCTATCCTGTTCCTTTTGTCTAATCTCTACTGCAAGGAATCTATTATTGTGAGAATTCAAAAGCGGTTGTACTTCTTCTCTGATTTCTTTCTTTAATTCATCTTTCATATTTTTGAAACATGTCCCTATTCGTGAGTCTAACCATGTTTCCATTGTTCCCATCTCAGTTCTAATTGTTCCTATTTGTGATCCCAGTGAGTCTAACCGTGTTTTCATTGTTCCCATACCAGTTGTAATTGTTCCTATCTCTGTTTTAATTGTTCCTATTTGTGTTTTTAATTCAGATCTAAACTGTGTTTCCATTGTTCTCATCTGTGTTTTTAATTCAGATCCAAACTGTGTTTCCATTCGTGCTCCCAAATTTAATATAGCACCCATCAACTGCTCCATATTAGCCGGTTCGAAATTCTTTTCGCCCCTAACATTTCCCGCAAAACTAACTTCCTTTTGCATAGCCATAAAGCTATCTGTGTTCGATACTATTTCAGAATCTTCTATCGTTAATCTCGTATTCTGTGAATTTTCTGATTGAGAAAAATTTTGAAATGGTTCCGGACTATTTTCCCGACTTATTAAATTGTTTCCCACTTCATTATTCATCATACTGTTCTCCTGTGTTGGCGAGTTCGCCATGTCAACAATTTCATCATTCTGACTATCCATCATTTTTGCCTTTTTCATCGATCGCGTAATCATTTACAAAACATACAAAACTCGCCACTGTACGAAAATTACACACAATGACTCTTTATCTCCGACAATACCATTCACACGAAATGTTTCCCTCAAACACGATTAACGAACAATTGAAATAATTGCACTAAATTGTCAAACGCGTATACAAGACAACAAAATTAAATTCTGAGAAAAAATACCATTAGAAGAATGACAATTACCACATTTACACATGTAAAATAGACTACAATTACTAAACTACAAATTACTACAACAATACTACTGTCTACTATTTTTACAATCAGAATAATTCCAAGGGACGATCCGAAGCAGCGGTCGCCACGTGCATGGGGGCTTAATTATATAAATATGAAAATAATTTTAATTTTTTGATTTAGTAGCTGTCTGTCCGATTACGCAGTCTCGTAAACGGTTGGCCCTGACTAGTTTTAGTACGCAATCTGACTGCATGGAACAACAACAAAGAATGAAATGAAATTTTCGTTAACACAATTAATTAATTAAGTCCCCAGCAACTATAAAACCTACGAACCCAACAAAGCGCAAGTATAACTGTTCTGTGTGTGGAAGTGTGATTCAACGTACGCATCTGGCACGGTTCTTCTTCAATACGACAAGAAATTTTAAATATCATTTATACTGAAGTAATAAAAAAATAGAAATACTATAATTGCGCAAGAAAACCAGAATTACACTCTAATACAAGAACACAAGCCAGATGCTTTGTTGACTGAACCTGTAATGACGCATTATTCAAGACATTGAAATAATGAGAAAAAAAACGAGTTTTGTTACCTTCATATATATTGACGAAAAGCACTCTAATCATTACAACATCTCCATTAGAACAACATCTGCTATCTAGCCCATCAAATAACTGCATAAAACATGGAACAAGCACTCACTACTACGACATCTCGACAAGAACCTTTCACTACCACATCTCAGCAAGCACTGCCTACTACGAGTCCTCGACAAGCACTGCCTACTACGAGTCCTCGACAAGCACTGCACTCCGCTACTTCTCAATAATCAGTGCCAGTGGAGGCGGCGAAACAAAACTCTCTGGCGCGATCTCTGGCGCTGTGGCTCAGTGTAGCCACCTTTCAAGCGTTTCGCGAAAAGAACGTCTTCTTCCATCCAGGGATTGCCATATGAGTCCATGGAGCAGTTCTGTAACCTTCGCGTTTTGATCGAAATTGCCGGTAATGAATCAGGCGGCATGCCTGTACATTGCTTTGATGTCTTCCTTTAACTCTACCTGGTGCGATTCCCAAACACTCGAACGGTATACAAGAATTGGGGTTCTATACATGGTGTCCTTTAAAATGAGCTACACTTTGCTGGACTTACCCCAGTAAATCGAAGGCGACCGTTAGTCTTCCTTACAAGTGACAACATGTGCTTGTTATGTTACGTATCACTTTGCAGCATTGCGCAAAGATATTTAATCGATGTTCAAATAGCTCTGAGCACTACGGGGCTTAACTTCTGAGGTCATCAGTCCTCTAGAACTTAGAACTACTTAAACCTAACTTACCTAAGGACATCACACACATCCATGCCCGAGGCAGGATTCGAACCTACGACTGTAGCGGTCGCGCGGTTCCAGACTGTAGCGCCTAGAACCGCTCGGCCACCCGGCCGGCATTTAATCGATGTGACTGCCTCAAACAGCACACTGGTAATCTTCTTTATTTTCCAAGCGACTTTGTCCTGCATCTTTGCACAAGGTTGCACCGGTTAAATCGGATTTGGCATGGTTAAATTAAGGGGTGGCCGGATGCCCTTCCTGCAGCCACCCGATGCCCCCAGGATGGAATTTGTGTACCCCAACTGTCTGCGATAGTGTAATCCATGAAAGAGTGTGAACATGTTTCAAATGTCTGCGAGGCCTGTAACTGAGGTGGGACGTGGAGACTATCCCAGCAGTCACCTAGTGGCATGTGGAAAACCACCTAAAAACTACGTCCAGGCTGGCCAGCACACCGACCCTCGTCGGCAATCCGCCAGGTGGATTCGATCCGGGACCAGCGAGCCTACCCAAGTCCAGGAAGCAGCGCATTAGCGCTTTCGGCTACCCTGGCGGGTCCGACAACAGCACACTGGCAGTACTGTATTCAAATACTACAGGCGTGTTTTTCATACTCACTGCATTCACTTACATTTTTCTACATTTAGATCAAGCTGACATTCATCACACCAAATAGAAATTCTGTCTGTCGTTTTGTGTCCTCCTACAGTCACTCAACAACGACACTTTGTTGCACACGACAGCATCATTAGCAAACGCTCGCGGATTGGTACTCACCCTCTCCGTCGGACTGTTTATATACACAAATAACAAGAGCGGCCCTATCTCATTTCCCATCTGGGACAACGTACTGAATTCTATTACTTCAAAAGTCTTCTACGTACTCCCATATTTGAGAACATCAGCCCTTTGTTAATGGTTCTGTAGTGTGGCTCTGTATCGAACGCTTTCCGGATATACGACAGCATAGAATCTGCTTGTTGCCTTCGAATTCTATTCGCAGAATATCATGGAAGAAGAATTAAAACCGAGTTTCGCGAAAATGATCTTTCCTAAATCTGTGTTGATTTGTAGATAGAAGAATTTCTCTCATAAGGAAATTTATTATATTCGTAGAATTTACCGAAAAATTCTGCAGCAAACCGACGCTGAGAATACTGGTCTTCAATTTTTAGGGACGGTTCTTTTATCTTTATTCTATACCGGAGTCACCTGCGCCTTTCTCCAGTCGCTTGGGACTTCCCGCTGGACGATAGGTTCGCGATAAATGGTGTTAATGCCAAAGGGTGTACTACATGCAAACCGGATTGGTATTACACCTGCAACAGGCAACTTATTGGTTGTCGACTTTCTCAGCTGCTTTTCAACTTTATCTATCTCCTCCCTATCCTGACTCATGTGAGCTGTAGTTGGGTATTGCACAGTAGCTGTTTAATTCTCTTGAGTTAAGGGACCGGCGCCAGGTTTCTTGGTACACCCAGTTGGACAGACCTCTAGAGGTGAAGCAGTGTCACGCCAGCGTCAGAGAGGGCACCAAGAACACCACAGTGACACGTGACGTCAGAGACTTCGGCATTCCTGCCTCCCTGGTGTGACTACCAACTTCAAGAAGAGATTTTCTGATAGGTTGCAGTTCAGTATCCTTGCGCAAACATTCACGATTGACTTCTGGAGAACACAAGTGGCATTGTAAAGATGGCTTTTGCGAACGGAATGAGTATGGGGCACGTAAGGACATCTCCTGTTCGTAAGAAGGGTTGAGATTCAGCTTGACGATGCTTATGGATCAGGAACGTCACATCAATGGTTGTTGTTGTTGTGGTGTTCAGTCCTGAGACTGGTTTGCTGCAGCTCTCCATGCTACTCTATCCTGTGCAAGCTTCTTCACCTCCCAGTACCTACTGCAGCCTACATCCTTCTGAATATGCTTAGTGTATTCATCTCTTGGTCTCCCTCTGCGATTTTTACCCTCCACGCTGCCCTCCGATACTAAATTGGTGATCCCTTGATGCCTCAGAACATGTCCTACCAACCGATCCCTTCTTTTTGTCAAGTTGTGCCACAAACTCCTCTTTTCCCCAATTCTATTCAATACCTCCTCATTAGTTATGTGATCTACCCATCTGATCTTCAGCATTATTCTGTAGCACCACATTTCGAAAGCTTCTATTCTCTCCTTGTCTAAACTATTTATTGTCCATGTTTCACTTCCATACATGGCTACACTCCATACAAATACTTTCAGAAACGACTTCCTGACACTTAAATCAATACTCGATGCTAACAAATTTCTCTTCTTCAGAAACGCTTTCCTTGCCATTGCCAGTCTACATTTCATATCCTCTCTACTTCGACCATCATCAGTTATTTTGCTCCCCAAATAGCAAAACTCCTTTACTACTTTAAGTGTCTCATTTCCTAACCTAATTCCCTCAGCATCACCCGATTTAATTCGAATACAATCCATTATCCTCGTTTGACATGTGTTGATATTCGTCTTATATCCTCCTTTCAAGACACTATCCATTCCGTTCAACTGCTCTTCCAAGTCCTTTGCTGTATCTGAAAGAATTACAATGTCATCGGCGAACCTCAAAGTTTTTATTTCTTCGCCATGGGTTTTAATACCTACTCCGAACTTTTCTTTTGTTTCCTTTGCTGCTTGTTCAATCTACAGATTGAATAGCATCGGGGAGAGGCTACAACCCTGTCTCACTCCTTTCCCAACCACTGCTTCCCTTTCATGTCCCTCGACTCTTATAACTGCCATCTGGTTTCTGTACAAATTGTAAATAGCCTTCGCTCCCTGTATTTTACCCCTGCCACCTTTAGAATTTGAAAGAGTGTATTCCAGTCAACACTATCAAAAGCTTTCTCTAAGTCTACAAATGCTAGCAACGTAGGTTTGCCTTTCCTTAATCTTTCTTCTAAGATACGTCGTAGGGTCAGTATTACCTCACGTAATCCAAACCGATTTTCCCCGAGGTTGCCTTCTACCAGTTTTTCCATTCGTCTGTAAAGAATTCGCGTTAGTATTTGCAGCTGTGACTCATTAAACTGATAGTTCGGTAATTTTCATATGTGTCAACACCTGCTTTCTTTGGGAATGGAATGATTATATTCTTCTTGAAGTCTGAGGGAATTTTGCCTGTCTCATACATCTTGCTCACTAGATGGTAGTGTTTTGTCAGGACTGGCTCTCCCAAGGCTGTCCGTAGTTCTAATGGAATGTTGTCTACTCCCAGGACCTTGTTTCGACTTAGGTCTTTCAGTGCTCTGTCAAACTCTTCACGCAGTATCATATCTTCCATTTCATCTTCATCTACATCCTCTTCCATTTCCATAACATTGTCCTCAAGAACATCGCCCCTGTATTGACCCTCTACATACTCCTTTCATCTTTCTGCCTTCCCTTCTTTGTTTAGAACTGGTTTGCCGTCTGAGCTCTTGATATTTATACAAGTGGTTTTATTTTCTCCAAAGGTCTCTCTAATTTTCCGATAGGCAGTATCTATCTTACCCCTAGTGATATATGCCTCTACATCCTTACATTCGTCCTCTAGCCATCCCTGCTTAGCCGTTTTGCACTTCCTGTAGATCTCTTTTTTGAGTCGTTTGCATTCCTTTTTGCCTGCTTCATTTACTGCATTTTTATATTTCCTCCTTTCAGCAATTAAATTCAGTATTTTTCTGTTACCCAAGGATTTCTACAAGCCCTTGTCTTTTTATCTACTTGATCCTCTGTTGCCTTCACTATTTCATCTTTCAAAGCTACACATTCTTCTTCTACTGTATTTCTTTCCCCCATCCCTGTCAGTTGTTCACTTATGCTCTTCATGAAACTGTCTACAACCTCTGGTTCTTTCAGTTTATCCAGATCCCATCTCCTTAAATTCCCACCTTTTTGCAGTTTCTTCAGTTTTAATCTACAGTTCATAACCAATAGATTGTGGTCAGAGTCCACATCCGCCCCTGGAAATGTCTTACAATTCAAAACCTGGTTCCTAAATCTCTGTCTTACCGTTATATAATCTATCTGAAACGTAGTATTTGCAGTGTTAGCTATGATTAAGTTATGCTCTGTGCAAAATTCTACCAAGCGGCCTCCTATTTCATTTCTTAGCGCCAATCCATATTCGCCTACTACGTTTCCTTCTCTTCATTTTCCTACTGTCGTATTCCAGTCACCCATGACTATTAAATTTTCGTCTCCCTTCACTACCTGAATAATTTCTTTTATCTCATCATACATTTCATCAATTTCTTCATCATCTGCAGAGCTAGTTGGCACATGAACTTGTACTACTGTAGTAGGCGTGGGCTTCATGTCTATCTTGGCCACAATAATGCGTTCACTATGCTGTTTGTAGTAGCTTACCCGCACTCCTATTTTCCTATTCATTATTAAAGCTACTCCTGCATGACCCCTATTTGATTTTCTATTTACAACCCTGTATTCACCTGACCAAAAGTCTTGTTCCTCCTGCCACCGAACTTCACTAATTCCCATTATATCTAACTTTAACCTATCCATTTCCCTTTTTAAGTTTTCTAACCTACATGCCCCATTAAGGAATCTGACATTCCACGCTCCGATCCGTAGAACGCCAGTTTCCTTTCTCCTGATAACGACATCCTCTTGAGTAGTCCCCGCCCGGAGATCCGAATGGGGGACTATTTTACCTCCTGAATATTTTACCCAAGAGGACGCCATCATCATTTAATCATACAGTAAAGCTGCATGCCCTCGGGAAAAATTACGGCTGTAGTTTCCCCTTGCTTTCAGCCGTTCGCAGTACCACAACAGCAAGGCCGTTTTGGTTAGTGTTACGAACCCAGATCAATCATCCAGACTGCTGCCCCTGCAACTACTGAAAAGGCTGCTGCCCCCTCTTCAGGAACCACACGTTTGTCTGGCCTCTCAACAGATACCCCTCCGTTGTGGTTGCACTTACGGTACGGCTATCTGTATCGCTGAGGTACGCAAGCCTCCCCACGAACGGCAAGGTCCATGGTTCTTGGGGGCGGGGGGGGGGGCATCAATGGTTAATGACGCGAAAATAAAAAAAAAGCTTTGATTTCGTATCTGTGCTATTGTTGGATACTTACTTTGTGAACATAGTCTCTGTTACGCTGGATGTTTCATTGATCTTGATCACCAAAATAACTACACTAAAAAAAAAGAAATGTATCAAGCAAATATTGTTTAGCTACCAAGAGGATGTAAATGACGATCAGTTTGGCTTTAGGAAAGATAAAGGCACCAGAGAGGCAGTTCTGATGTTGCAGTTGATAATGGAAGCAAAACTAAAGAAAAATCAAGACACATTCATAGGATTTGTCGCCTTAGGAAAAGCGTTCGGCAATGTAAAATGGTGTAAGATAGAAATTTTGAGAAAAATAGGGGTAAGTTATCTACATCTACATACGTACTCTGCAAAGCACCATACGGCGCATAGTGGAGGGTTCCTTGCACCACTGTTAGTCATTCCTTTTCATGTTCCACTCGCATATGGAGCAAGGCGAAAACGACTTTCTATATGCTCCTGGATTTTTTTTTTTTTTGAGTCGTCAGTCTTCTGACTGGTCTGATGCGGCCCGCCACGAACTCCTCTCCAGTGCAAACCTCATCTTCTCAGAATAGCAATTGCAACCTACGGGCTCAATTGTCTGCTGGATGTATTCCACTATCTGTCTTCCTCTGCAGTTTTTGCCCTCTACGGCTCCTTCTAGTACCATGGAAGTCATTTCCTGACGCCTTAACAGACGTCTTATCATCATGTTCATTCTCCTTGTCAGTATTTTCCGCATTTTCATTTCCTCTCCGATTCTGCGCAGAACCTCCTCATTCCTTACCTTATCAGTCCACTTAATTTAAAATATTCGTCTCTAGTACCACATCGCAAATGGTTCGATTCTCTTCTGTACTGGTTTTCTCATAATCCGTGTTTCACTACCATACAATGCTGTGCTCCAAACGTACATTCTCAAAAATTTCTTCCTCAAATGAAGGTCTTGTTTGCTACTGGTGGACCTCTCTTGGCCAAGAATGCCTTTTTTGCCTGTGCTAGTCTGCTTTTGATGTTCTCCTTGCTCCTTCCGTCGTTGGTTATTTTGGTGACTAGGTTGTAGAATTCCTTAACTCCTGTACGAATCCAGATTTTTCTGATCTTGTCCTCGCGGTCCTTAATGCGACATGTATGTCCGTGGTAGTATTATTATTTTGCAGTCTGTCACAAATGGCGGTTCTCTAACCATTATCAGTAGCGTATCGCGAAAAAGCGCCTTCTATCAGGCAGGGATTCCCTTTTGATTCCACGGAGGATTTGCGAAATACCCGCGTGTTGATCGAACCCACCTGTAAGAAATCTAGCAGCGCTGCTCTGAACTGCTTGGATGTCTTAATTCGACATGGTTGGGTTATTGTCTACATCTACATCTACATGGATACTCTCCAAATCACACTTAATTGCCACACCTTCACAATAATTCTCTATCATTCCACTCTCGAACAGCGCATGGGAAAAAAACGAAGACTTTCCGTGCTAGTTCATTTTTTCTTCATTTTATTACGATGATTTCTCCAAATGTAGGTTGGCGTCATAAAAATATTTTGGCGTTCGGAGGAGATCGTTGGTGATTAAAATTTTGTGAGAAGATCCCGCCGCAACGAGAAACATTGGTACGTCGCGCGGCTGGCGCCAGTACCTCTTTCTTGTAGTGTCATCTTTGCCATCGTTTTCGCTTTGGCCGGCTGCGAGTCAGTTGTTCATTGCGGGTTCAGCTATTTAAGTCTGCAGCTTCGAGGCGGCAGCCCTCATTCTGCGGTCTGTCGGCTGCGGTTACAACACGGTCGGTAGGTTGACCCTTACTTGGTGCGCATGCTCATTGAGCGTGGTATTACTGCAGTGCTGCGGCCGAAGACGGTGGAAAGGTTTTGGGTTCCGGCACGAGGCGTGGTGTTTGGCTTTTCTCGGCACGCAGTGCATGCTGAGAAGAAGAGGTTGCCGAAGCGTCGCCTGGCATTAACAGTTCGCCTGCGCATATTGTGTGTGTTTGGTTTAAACAGGTGCAAGTGTGTGTTTATGTATATTTTTTAATGGTTAACTAATGTTGTCTTCAGTGTCAATTTGGTGACGTGTCTGATATGTCAAAGTTACGTCACACGTGGCATGATAACGGGGCTTGGGCTTCCCATCTTAGTTTCCTATGACCTGATGAAGGATCTTCAGCCAAATGTAAGGAAGCCCGGTGAGCTGCTCATTACTGAGTGGTGGTATACATAAAGTTGCACTAACCTTGGTGATTAAGTATCAAAATTTGCACCTCATTACGAGTAACGAAATACTATTATGTCTCGTAAAACTACATCAGATTCCATCAAAGTGAAGTTCTGGTGAGGCTCTTGCCCATTTAAAGTAATATTTAGCTGTTACTATCACGTTTCAAGGAATAATCTTGTTTACGCACGTATTGTAGTGTTTAAATGAATTGTTAAGTGTTGAGTTAAAAATTTTTTTGGCGAGCTTTCATGTTTTAATGGTACGGTTTATTCTTTGATGTACAATGCATGTGCAATTGCAAGTGTGCTGTTGTAGTTGATTTATGTTTCAGTTGTGCGGAGCGCAGTGTATTTGCTCCGGTACGGTGGGGCGTGGCACCGGGGCTTGACGACTTTGGCCGGTGCCAGTGGAACCGAGATTCGTTAGACCGGGCTCCATGTTCGTGACCTCCTGTCTCGATCTCATCCTTAAGTTGAGTATTGCAGTTCTCTTTGTTCCTGGCTCTGTCAGGTCGTTAAGCTTTGTAGCTCGTTCCTCCGCCGCTTAGGCGAAGGCACCTTTCGCTCGAAATGTGAATTTAAACCTGAAAAACTGGGTTTCACTCTGTCATTAGTGAGCGATTAGATTGCTGGAGGCTCTGCCTTACTAATTCTGTATTCTCTTATCAGCCATTTGTTTATTATATTTGTACCTTGTTTGCTAGTTTTGAAGTTTAATTTTTATAAAGGAGGGTTTCATGTGTGTATGTTCTCAGGGAATGTTTTTTTATTGATTGTTGTTATTTTAAGTAGTGCCTCCCTGTACTGGCATCAGCTGGATAATTCCTTAGTGAGAAGTTAGTGTGCCCGGTGTCCTCATTGCCGAGCGCTGAAGTTTTAGAAGTTGCCCTATTATTACTCGTGTGCCTTATGTTATGCCTTAGTGTTATACCTTGGTATGAATTTATATCGGAGAAGAGAAGTCATTGTACAGGATATTCTTGTGGGTTCAGAATTTGACAAATTTTGATTGTATTAAGTATTTAAACCAACAGAAATTTTGTTAATGTTTTATGCATTTGTTACGCAGATTTTAACAGGGGTTTAAGAAAAATATTTATCGTGCTCCTTTGCGGTTGTTAAATTTATATGCTTTATTGTATTTAAATTATGCAAGCTGTGTATGTTTGGTAATTATGGCCCTGCTGCTTTCTGTTGTATTATTGGATGCGAATAGCACATTCCGCCTTTGTTTGAACGATGTCCACCCCAAATCCTTCATCATTTCCGTGACACTCTCCCCCCTATTTCTCAATAATATAAAACGTGCTGCCCTTCTTTGAACTTCCTCGTTGTATTCCGTTAATCCCTCTGCTATGGGACGAAAAATAAGACTGGAAGACCAAGAACGAGATGCTCGGGTTTAAAAGAGTGTAAGGCAGTGATGTATTCTTTCACCAGTATTTTGCAAACTATACATCGAAGAATCAATGACGGAAATCAAGAACGGTTCAAGAGTGGTATTAAAATCCATGGTGAAAGAATATCAATAACAAGATTCGCTGATGACATGGCTATTCAAGTGAAGATGAACAAGAATTACAGGACCTATTAAATGGAGTGAATAGTCGAATGAATACAGATCACGGACATAAAGGAAATTGAAGAAAGGCGGAAGTAAAGAGAAGTAGCAGAAATGAGAACAGAGAGAAACTTAATATGAGAATTGGAAGCCACGAAGTTAAGGAATCTTGTTACGTAGGCAGGAAAATAACACATAACAGTCGGAGCAAGGACATAAGACGCAGACTAACACTGGCAAACGGGGCATTTCTGGCCAAGAAAAGTCTACTAGTATCAAACGTAAGCCTTAATTTGAGGAAGAAATTTCTAAGAGTGTACGTTTGGAGCACAGCATTGTTTGGTAATGTAACATGAACAGTGGAAAAACAGGAACAGGAAACACAAGCGTTTGAGACGTGGTGCTACAAAATGTTAAAAATTAGGTGGATTGATATGGTAAGGAATGAGGAGATTCTCCGCAGGATCGACGAGGAAAGGAAGATTTGGAGAATACTAACGTAAGAAAAAGAAATAGGGTGATTGACACAACAGTGAATAACCTCTATCGTTCAGGGAGCTGTAGAAGGTAAAAACTGTAGAGGAAGACAGAAATTGGAATACGTTTAGCAAATAACTGAGATGAAAACGTGGTTACAGGAGAGCAATTCGTGGCGGGCCACGTCAAACCGGCCAGACGACAGATGATGTTTGTCTTTGTTGTACATTTGTTCGTTACGAAGACATGGACAGCAGCACGCCTTAAAGAAGCAACAAAACTGTTTAATCTGGTAATCCAGTTCCTCTCCTCCAGACCTGTTCTGGAAAGTATCTCAGTTTACAATTTGACGCCACTTCAGCGACTTGCGTGTCGATTAGGATGATATAATGGGTGAAGACACCACAGCACCCAGTCCCCGAGTTGATAAAATCTCCAACGCAGCCGGGAATCGAACCCGCGTCCCTCGCATGGCATTCTGCCTCGATGACCACTCAGCGATGGAGGCGGACACCATTCAAGTAAACATGACATTATTATTGACTCTGCTGTTCTAGCGCACAGCGCAGGTATACCTGAAGTACCGTAAATTATCCACTTGCTGGAATTGATAGCAAATAAATGAAAACTTAAGGAAAATGCACATCGGACATTTAGTCAGTTGTCTTCAGTGAACATCTAATGTTGTGAATAGAGATACAGTAGTTGCATTAAAATGGTTTTGCTGTGAAAATTTAATCCCTACTGATACACTAAAGATGTACCTCAAGACGTAATTTACATGTTCATTGTAATTTTTGTAAGACTTCTTATATGCGAGAGTCTCCATACCTACTGGACACTGACCACATTTTTGTAATAATATTTTACAATATACGAGGTGCATTCAAGTTCTAAGGCCTCCGATTTTTTTTCTAATTAACTGCTCACCCGATATCGATGAAACTGGCGTTACTTCTTGACGTAATCGTCCTGCAAACGTACACATTTTTCACAACGCTGACGCCATGATTCCATGGCAGCGGCGAAGGCTTCTTTAGGAGTCTGTTTTGACCACTGGAAAATCGCTGAGGCAATAGCAGCACGGCTGGTGAATGTGCGGCCACGGAGAGTGTCTTTCATTGTTGGAAAAAGCCAAAAGTCACTAGGAGCCGGGTCAGGTGAATAGGGAGCGTAAGGAATCACTTCAAAGTTGTTATCACGAAGAAACTGTTGCGTAACGTTAGCTCGATGTGAGGGTGCGTTGTCTTGGTGAAACAGCACACGCGCAGCCCTTCCCGGACGTTTTTGTTGCAGTGCAGCAAGGAATTTGTTCTTCAAAACATTTTCGTAGGATGCACCTGTTACCGTAGTGCCCTTTGGAACGCAATGGGTAAGGATTACGCCCTCGCTGTCCCAGAACATGGACACCATCATTTTTTCAGCACTGGCGCTTACCCGAAATTTTTTTGGTGGCGGTGAATCTGTGTGCTTCCATTGAGCTGATTGGCGCTTTGTTTCTGGATTGAAAAATGGCATCCACGCCTCATCCATTGTCACAACCGACGAAAAGAAAGTCCCATTCATGCTGTCGTTGCGCATCGACGTTGCTTGGCAACATGCCACACGGGCAGCCATGTGGTCGTCCGTCAGCATTCGTGGCACCCATCTGGATGACACTTTTCGCATTTTCAGGTCGTCATGCAGGATTGTGTGCACAGAACCCACAGAAATGCCAACTCTGGAGGCGATCTGTTCAACAGTCATTCGGCGATCCCCCAAAACAATTCTCTCCACTTTCTCGATCATGACGTCAGACCGGCTTGTGCGAGCCCGAGGTTGTTTCGGTTTGTTGTCACACGATGTTCTGCCTTCATTAAACTGTCGCACCTACGAACGCACTTTCGACACATCCAAAACTCCATCACCACATGTCCCCTTCAACTGTCAATGAATTTCAATTGGTTTCACACCACGCAAATTCATAAAACGAATGATTGCACGCTGTTCAAGTAAGGAAAACGTCGCCATTTTAAGTATTTAAAACAGTTCTCATTCTCGCCGCTGGCGGTAAAATTCCATCTGCCGTACGCTGCTGCCATCTCTGGGACGTATTGACAATGAACGCGGCCTCATTTTAAAACAATGCGCATGTTTCTATCTCTTTCCAGTCTGGAGAAAAAAAATCGGAGGCCTTAGAACTTGAATGCATCTCGTATTATCCACACTGGTCCACAGTGTAAAGCAACGAAGCGATTATACAGAAATGCCACTCATCTACACATCTGTACGTAACGTATGTTCTAAACGTGGTACAGTGCTGTTCTTCATGTACCCGTATTCGAAATTTGAAAACATTGTTGCAATTAATCTTCTGCTAACTTCATCCCTCATTCTATCTTATAACTACACTGTGCTTTGGTACATGAAAGTGAAAGCTTGTTTTGTGATGCATTTTTAGTAACGTCATGTTTACGTGAATGGAGAACGCTGATACGTTTTCGAATAGGTCTTGAGGATGTAAAGTAGATTACAGAATAAAAAACTTAGGGTTCTATTTAAAAAAGACGCACTGTCATTCATATCTCGTAACGAGTGAAGTTGCAAGAAATGCAGTCATGCTCGTCCCCCTAACAGCATGATACTTTTTTTTTTTTTTTTACTTCTCAACCAAAAGATATTTAAGGTGGTCAAGATGAATGGAATACTTCATATTACGTTACGGTAATGTTAAAACAACTATCTCTAACATTTATGGAATATTCCGTCGGCACTTGGAGGAACATAGACCCATTAAAAACTAAGATACACAGTATTAACGTTCAGAAATATGTATTAATCATATTTCGTATTCCGTTGGGAACTGGCTTTCGGCTTCTAACTTTGTAGAGATAGAAGCTGTCTCTGATTTTGTGAGGACTGTGTGTTTAGTCTTAAGTGTTCTGATGATGGGCTGGAAAGCCGAAAGCCTGTACACAATGGAAGACAAAATAAATTTTGTGGAACAAAATACTGTAGCGTTCAGCTTTTAAATACATCTAATGTTGTGAATAGAGATACAGTAATTGTTTTAAAATGGTTTTGCTGTGAAAATTTAATCCCTGGTGATATACTAAAGATGTATCTCAAGGCATAATTTACATGTTCATTGTAATTTTTGTAAGACTTCTTATATGCGAGAGTCTCCATACCTATTGGACACTGACCACATTTTTGGAAGAATTTTTTACAGTATTTTATCCACACTGGTCCACGTTATTATCGGTGGAAAATACCGTCAACTTAAAATTTTACATTGCAGCAAAGTGATAAATTCGTCCATTTAGCACATACATTGCTGTCCGGAAACGTATTATGGCAGAAGCTTAGCAGAAATGAATTTATGGTGATTAATAGCCATGTAGTGCGACAGGAAACGACCGAGTGAATGTAATTAATAATTTCACGCAGACATTCCCGTTATTCTACTGACAGAGTGTAAATTACGCCCGTATCCGTGGTTGTTTACAAACGCGACCGAATGACATTTCGGCAGAGGCGCTTTGCTTTATCGATTAATAATTGTCGATCACGTGAATCAGTCCCTTGTTTGCATAAATAATGTTATTCAGTATACGTAACAGAGGTCTGATCAGTTCGTTCACTACGGGTATTAAAGAGCAATAACGTTAGCGGTCGGCGGAAAATTGAAAGTGATGTTTGTTGTTGACTAACATTATCTGTTACAGTTTAATTTCAGAGGTATAAAACGTCATCATCCCACATAAAAATATTCGAATCCAGCGTATTAATATCCATTTGCAAAAATAAGTATATAAATACAATGTAAATATTAAAATCGCGATTAAACAAGAAATTAATTAACAAAAATTAGTTTCATTAAAATCAAACACTGTAAGTATCTGTATAACTCTACACAGGACAACCACACTTTCTCATCATCCCTTTATTTCGAAATCCATTGCACAGAAAACAATAACTGGCTCTGAGGCATGTATGTACACTACTGGCCATTAAAATTGCTACACCACGAAGATGACATGCTACAGACGCGAAATTTAACCGACGGGAAGAAGATGCTGTGAAATACAAACGATTAGCTTTTCAGAGCATTCACACAAGGTTGGCGCCGGTAGCGACACCTACAACGTGCTGACATGAGGAAAGTTTCCAACCTATTTCTCATACACAAACAGCAGTTGACCGGCGTTGCCTGGTGAAACGTTGTTGTGATGCCTCGTGTAAGGAGGAGAAATGCGTACCATCACGTTTCCGACTTTGATAAAGGTCGGATTGTAGCCAATCGCGATTGCGGTTTATCGTATCGCGACATTGCTGCTCGCGTCGGTCGAGATCCAATGACTGCTAGCAGAATATGGAATCGGTGGGTTCAGGAGGGTAATACGGAACGCCGTGCTGGATCCCAACGGCCTCGTATCACTAGCAGTCGATATGACAGGCATCTTATCCGCATGGTTGTAACGGATCGTGCAGCCACTTCTCGATCCCTGAGTCAACAGATGGGGACGTTTGCAAGACAACAACCAACTGCACGAACAGTTAGACGACGTTTGCAGCAGCATGGACTATCAGCTCGGAGACGTGGCTGCGGTTACCCTTGACGCTGGATCACAGACAGGAGCGCCTTCGATGGTGTAGTTAACGACGAACCCGGGTGCACGAATGGCAAAACGGCATTTTTTTGGATGAATGCAAGTTCTGTTTACAGCAGCATGATGGTCGCATCCGTGTTTGGCGACATCGCGATGAACGCACATTGGAAGCGTGCATTCGTCATCGCCATACTGGCGTATCACCCGGCGTGATGGTATGGGGTGCCATTGGTTACACGTCTCGGTCATCTATTGTTCGCACTGACGGCACTTTGAACAGTGGACGTTACATTTCAGATGTGTTACGACCCGTGGCTCTACCCCTCATTCGATCCCTGCGAAACCCTCCATTTCAGCATGATAATGCACGAGCGCATGTTGCAAGTCCTGTACGGGCCTTTCTGGATACAGAAAATGTTCGACTGCTGCCCTGGCCAGCACATTCTCCAGATCTCTCACCAATTGAAAACGTCTGGTCAATGGTGGTCGAGCAACTGGCTCGTCAGAATACGCCAGTCACTACTCTTGATGAACTGTGGTATCGTGTCGAAGCTGCATGGGCAGCTGTACCTGCACACGCTATCCAAGCTCTGTTTGACTCAATGCCCAGGCGTATCAAGGCCGTTATTACGGCAAGAGGTGGTTGTTCTGGTTACTGATTTCTCAGGAGCTATGCACCCAAAGAGCGCAAAAATGTTATCGCATGTCAGTTCTAGTATAATATATTTGCCCAATTAATACCCGTTTATGATCAGCATTTCTTCTTGGTGTAGCAATTGTAATGGCCAGTAATGTATATTCGCCTGCAATGTTCGCAGTTCACCACATCCAAAAAGTAAACAATTGTGTAAAATCAAAATCGAGTGGTGTGCCTGGTGTGTTTTTTCACAGCACTCCTGAGCAACATCAGTACATGGTGTAACGTCCCGTTTGGCGGATGCAAGCATCAATCCGCCGTGGCGTACCATCTATGAGATCATCAAGCCGGACTTGGTCAAATTGCCTCCTTATTCAATGGCGATTCCGTGTAAGTCGAGCAGACAACGTGGTCGTTGTCGACCTCCAAAATCCAGTTCCTTTCAATCGATCCCACACATGTTCAGTTGAGTTTTTGTGTCTGGGCAACAGGCAGGCAACGCCACTCTGGTGATCCTAGCATGTTGAAGGAACTTGTTCACAAGAACAGCACGATGAGTACGTAACTAACATCCATCAAGATGAAATTGTCACCAAAATGTAGGCTATACGGTCCCACTATAGGCTGCAGAATCCCTTCCTTGTACTGTAGAGAAGTAAGATTGCCCTCAACAGCCACGAGAGGTGCACGGTGGTGTTATGTAATGCCACCCCAGAACACCACAGTGCCACCACCTTGTTGCACATGTGGGACACAGCATTGGACGCGTTCGATATTACTGGGTTGTTTCCAGCCGCATTGTCTGGAGTCGTCAGAGTGCAAACAGACCCGAGTTTCCTCCGTAAAGCCCCTCTCACACAGAGCAAGGTTCGCCGCAAGTTTGCGAGATGGCGTGCATGCCTGCCGGCTTGCAGGAAAAGGAGCCGGCTATCGTCCATGCCGAAGCTCTCCCGCGGTGCAAGATCGGCTACATGTTGTATCGAACGAAGATGGCTGCTTCAGGTACAGATGTTCAGAGCAAACTGGCGTTATTAACTGTTTTGCTGCTAAACGATGCAGAAATGCATGTTAATGAGAGAAGAAGAAAGAAAGAATGGACGAAAAACTGGATTAAGAGGAGAAACGCTGGAAAAGGTATGCTCATGCTTCATAAAGAGTTGAGGTTAGTTCGCATAAGACATACTTTTGTGTGCTTTCAGGAATCGGGTGAATATTCATTGTGTTATATCTAGGAAATAGTCTTAAATGTGTCCGATTTTTGCAAGTAGTAGGTTTCTACATTCAACACAAAATTTATAGTTTTGTACTTACGTCGTTCATCACAGCGCCACTGCTTTTCGATGATTTTACTTTGGCGTACTCCACTTTAAATTGAGTACGTAAATTGTGCATTTTGCTATAGCACTCCTTGCTCGTCGTATATGGTCGAACAAGACACACGGCACTTGCAACTCTTTCGAGTGCTTCTGCACGCAAGTGTTTATTATAATAGTTTGCGCTTTTCACGACGTACAGACACTGTTCTTCCCTATGAGTGCATATCAATGCTTCAGTCGCATCCTTGGACCACTGCGGTGCCATTATTTAATAATTATAAGAACTTCCTACCGCACCTCACAACAGCGGAAAAGCGACTATCAACAAAGGGTTCCCGCCCAAGCTTCCCGCCTCATGATTGGCCAACGCAGGTAGCACGCAGGGAACCTTGCAAGAAAAATAGCACCGGACCTATCCCGGAAATCTTACAAGGTTCCCAGCAAGGTAGCCCGCTAGCAGACGACGGAGCCCGCAAGGTAGCCGTCGCGCGAGCCAGCAAGGAAACTTACAGCGAATCTTGCTCCGTGTGAGACGGGCTTAAGCAACACCCGACGCCGATCGAGCCTCCATTTTGCATGATTTCTTGCCCATCTGTAACGGCGTCCGTCGTGTTGTGGTGTACGACGTGATGGAGATAAACATCACGCAAACGTCTCGTAACAGTTTGACGCCCTGTAGCCTCTTCGAATGCCGAACTCCGTTCTGGGGCACCCCGTCCACTCAGAGTCGTAGATGTCAGTTACTATGTGGACGGCCAGTGCATTGTAACTCTTCAACTCTACCTGTCAATGGAATCGATTCCCTGTCCACACCACACCACTTTGGCTCCGGGGTGCAGTCGCGCGGTTTATATGTTGTTCCTCCTACAGAAATGTCCACTCACGTTACGGTGATTTCTTCTACTGCAATCCTGTCCTCACATCTGGCCCGCTAGAAAAAGAATAATGTCCTTCGGTTAGAGAAAGCTGTAGCAGGAACTACCTGCACTAGAAGTCTCTACGGGTTGCATCTTGCATCAAATGTTTGCTGGTTCATGTTAAGTGACTCATTAACAGATACATAATTTGTGAGTGAAGACTTTAATAAATTGTTGCTCGTTTGATACAAAGACACTGCCAAGTACGTACTAGTTTGACGTTATAATTTCGACACACATAAGCAATCTCACTCACTCATAAAAGCAACCTCACTCACTCCCAGAAATATTACAAAACGGATTGTCTGTGACAGAATGCTCGCTCTAATATTATCCAAAGCGAACTCTTTGAACAGTCAGTTCTCGATCCCGACTTTAACAATATGCCACACGGATTTTTGTTAACTGAAAGGTCACAGTTCACACATAATGCGCACAATATGCCACGAGGATTTTTATTAATTCAAAAGTGACAGTTTACATATAAATATCGGAACTTTGCGATTTCGTCTTTCTCACTCATTCACGATTACTTTGCGCCACTCCACGGTCAATTTTAACTCATTATTTCGCTAATTTATCACATCTATTAAGAGATCCTTACACACGCGTCCGAACATGATTAAGGCTGACCTCCGAAATGTCCCTAGGTTTCAGAAAGCAATTCTCTTAGTCCACAAAATATGCGCGAAATTACTGTCTTCTGGTTGGCTGATAGACATCATACCCAGGAGGAGGAGATAAGTGTTTAATGTCCCGTCGACAACAAGGTCATTAGTGACGGAGCCCAAGCTCGGATCAGGGAAGAATGGGGAAGGAAGTCGGCCGTGTCCTTTCAAAGGAACCAATCCGGCAATTGCCTGAAGCGATTTACGGAAACCACGGAAAACCTAAATCAGGATGACCGGACGCGGGTTTGAACCGTCGTCCTTCCGGATGCGAGTCCATTGTGCTAACCACTGCGCCACCTTATTCGGTCATCATACCCAATCCGAAATTTTATTACACTACGCAGTCCCGCGTTTATACATCTGACCAATCTCGACGTAACAGCTTTTATGAGCAATTTTTTAAACGAGCAAATTTAGAAACTCTCAGTTATCAGAATAACACTCTCTGTAAATGACAGAATTATCGTAAAATGTTTCTTGTTTCACCTTTTCATAAACTGGCTACTTGCACTTTAAAAATTTCCCACGATAATATGATTCACTGTATAGTCACAGTTCTCGCACTAATGTGTACAAAATTAATGGATATAACGACATTCATTTATCTTATTACTTAGCATTTACACCTTCATTCACACTAATAATTAAACAAATTGAATTAATAATACGTAATGAAAGACTAATGAAAGTTTTGATGGTTACAATAGACCGCCTTTGTTTCTAAAATATACTGCTTTGAAACTACTTATGATTTAGTCGTCCGTAAACTGCTGACTCCTTTCGTCCACAGCCGTAACTACTTGCAGCTAGCTAGTAGATCGGATCGCACATCTGTCAGCGTAGAACCAAGACATGTAAGAAGCTGTCAGCTCGCTACGGTCCGACCTACATACGTGCGACAATGCGAGCTGCCACGCCTCACATGCACACATCGAGCAACTTCCGTGGCATCGAGCAACTTCCGTGGTCGGTATAATGTGAAGACGCAGACCTGATCACTGGTTGCCGTTTATCTTTCGTGGCATGATCGATGTTCACTCTACTGTTCCACAGTTGTCTCTAGTGCGTTCTTACTGGTGCTTTATTTTGAACTGAAATGCTGCAGCCCGTTCGAGTGCGCCATTCTACCCGTAGGTAGTGCTAATGGTAAGTCGCGCGGGGTAGCCGAGCAGTCTAGGGCGCCTTGTCACGGTCCGCACGGCTCCCTCCCCCCTGCCCCCCCTTCCTTCGGAGGTTAGAGTCCTCCCTCGGGCATGGGTGTGTGTTGTCCTTAGCGTAAGTTAGTTTAAGTTATATTAAGTAGTGTGTAAGCTTAGGGACCGATGACCACAGCAGTTTGGTCCCATAAGACCTTACTACAAATTTCCTTTTCCGGCTAATGGTAACACATTGTATGTTTACAAACAACATGAGGGGTGACCTTCCGATAGGTACAAAAAGAGTCAGAATAGTAATGCACGTGCACGACATATCAGGGTGATGTAACACTTTTGTTGATCTGTGTGTATTAGCTGAAATTCTTCTATGGTGCATTTGCTCATCAGCTACTCTCTTAGCCCACAAGGCTCTCATAAAGATATGTTTCTGTAAATATCTAAGCAAGAAGTATTTTACATTAACGTGAAGTAATTAATATACATGAAAGGAGGCTATTTTATTTACCATGGCAGTTTTCAGGTAGTTTTTGCCATAATTGTGAATGAAATAGTGAATTTGATAAATGTACTCAACCCCCGTAGTATCGATATAACTATATGCTTTGTAAGTCTGTTTCTGAGACCACAGACCTTGGTCAGAGAGGTTAGTTTTACTTTGTCAGAGTAGCGGTCAGTGTATGTTAGACAGTCTGGCGATGTACTGTGTTTGTGAAGGATGGAAGCTGACCTGTCCTATAGTGCAGACAGCATTATCTGAAAAAGATTTTGTATTAATATATTCTAAGGAAAAAAATTCGTGGAACTGAGATGATACGAATGCAAGAATATCAGAAGGATAGTTTTCTAAGGTAATCTAGTTTTTTTTTACATATTCGTAATTGTGTAGTTTCTTATTGTTAGAACATTGTGTATGGTTAAAATTTACTGTAGAAATTTCTTATTGAAGCACATGGATTTGTCTTATAATTGAAATAAGCGTCAAGGAAAGTAACTGTACACAGGAAAATTATTAAGAAATATTTAGCTAACTTTTCAAGTTAAGAGAATTTCATGAAAGGGTATATCGTTGTTACGGCTTAATGAAGCATAGTTATACGTGTAGTATTTGTTCGCGTTTATCAGTCATTAAGTTTACTTCCTCATTTTTCATTCATTACCTTTACGAATGTGTTTGTATACTCGCATTGCACATAGCGAGTTGTGTGTTGCAGGAACATCTTTAAGAAAGGTGATAAGATACCGTCTTGCACTGCACATCGCAAGTACGGTAAATGGAATGTGATTTTTTACAGTCTCGTCATTATCTTAATAGCAGAAGAGACGGGCGTTCCGTGCGGACAGGTAGGCCAAAGAATTTAATTATCATCAAATTCACGTCCATTGTAAACCACAGTGACTATCAGTGTTATTTGTGAAAATAATATACTAGTTCAGTGGGTTAATACCAGTCGAAGATCTCACAGTGCTATCTTGTGAGTTTTCATGTAGTTTTATCAGAAAGTAAGATGCGTTAAATTTTATGTTCATTTGGTGTGTAATTAAGTTAACAGATCTGGTAAAGTCACTGTTTGCAAGAGTAAAGATAACGATTTACTATATTCATGGCCAACATTTGAATCATTTGTTTTGCAGTCAAATAGCATACGTAAGTTTCATTGAAAACTGACTGTTTTCTCGCAGGCGAACTGCTTGATGTGCTGGCTCACCTATATTTCGCAAAGTGTAGCATAAGCCATGCATACTTCCCTTCAACATTAAATCTTCACAGTTGCGTCACCGTGCACCTCGATTTACACATTTTTATACACAAATAATAATTCAAATGGCACTGAGCACTATGGGACTTCGCTTCTGAGGACATTAGTCCCCTAGAACTTAGAACTACTTATACCTTACTAACCTGGACACCACACACATCCATACCCGAGGCAGGATTCGAACCTGCGACCGTAGCGGTCACGCGGTTCCAGATTGTAGCGCCTAGAACCGCTCGGCGACTCAGGCCGGCTTTTATACACAAAGTAGGCTTTAAACAGCATATTAGATACCAGCCAGACACATGGAAACAGGGGTGTAGAAGTCTTAATATAGAAAAGTTTCAAACGATATTCGCTACTCAATGTCCGCCCCCGGTAGCTGAGTGGTCAGCGCGACAGAATGTCAATCCTAAGGGGCCCAGGTTCGATTCCCGGATGGGTCGGAGATTTTTCTCCGCTTAGGGTGTGGGTGTTGTGTTGCCCTAATCATCATCGTTTCATCCCCATCGACGGGAGTGGCGTCATATCGCAAGACTTGCACCCGGCGAAGGGTCTACCGGACGGGAGGCCCTTGTCACACGACATTTATTTTTACTGGGTAAGTGTCTCGAGAGCCTAGTCGACGCAACTTGGAGAGCCGGTCTCGGCTGTAGTGACACAGTTTGAGCGGCAGGACCCGCGTCACCGCAACAGCCCGACCGCGTCCTGTCCTTTTACAGGCGTCCACTGCGGTCCCCGACATCAAAGCGCGCCGCCAATTACTGATGCCGCAGCGTGCCGACTGCCGACGCGGGCTAATTCCCGGCCGGATCGCCGCCCTCGCAGGCACGACAGGCAATCCGTAAGAGGGCTCGCCAGACCGACCCCATTACGTAAACAGCGCACGCAGCCGTCACTCATTTGTCAAGTCTCCAAACACGCGGAGAGCTTCGCCTCCCTCAGTTCCTCCTACCGGTGCATTGCTCCCAAGCACTTCCGTACAAATCACCTCGGAGAACAACGACCCAAGCAGTTTACCGTGTGATCGGCAGTTCGCTGCCTACCGCAGGCGCGCCCGATGTAAAATTCAATACTTTTCTCTGTGCAAAAGACCGACATGGCCCTGCGACGAGCGCGGCACAAATTACAACACTAACATGCAGAAAGAGTTCTCAGAAACAGGTGTGGCCGTGGCCCACCTGCGAGCAGATACCAATCACCCATTTCTTTACCGGCTGGATGCAACTTGACTCGGTGCACTGCAAGATGAACACATCCGCTGCAACTGCTCCCACCTGCAACGCCGAAAGAAATTCCATCACTCTCCACCGGAGTTACCGAACTCAGTCGTTGAAGCTCGCCCCCCTTTTCTTGTATGGTTGCAGTGTTACAGCCTCTCCAGAGCGAACGGAATGTAACAAATTCACCAAAAGCAGAAAAAATAAAACGGCCAGGTGCGCGTAGGGCTCGCACACAGGCGAGACTGTTCCGTACAAACATAATTAGGTATACAGAGAGTTCATCCATTACGCGAATAGAGAATCTCGACCTTTTTTGACTGTTATCGACATTGATACTGGCAAGTCATGGATGCCAGGGTTTCCAAGATTCTGGAGAGCGTTTTAATTTCAATAATTTGAATGTGACATTAATTTATGCAGGTAGCAGGGGTGACCGGTAGGTCTCCAATCAAACTGACGGGGTCGCAACACACATGAGGCAAATAATGGATTTATTGCTCTTATAACGCGTTTTGGATATTACCCATCATCGGATATCCAGGAGCTACAATTTGAAACGACGTATCTACGTGCATTAATCGTTCCTGGGTATCTTATGATGGATAAATTCCGAAACGCGTAATACGAGCAATAAAGTCATTCCTTGCCTAATGTTTGACCTTTGCCATGCCGGCTGAGGTGGCCGAGCAGTTCTAGGCGATACAGTTTGGAGCCGCGCGACCGCTACAGTCGCAGGTTCGAATCCTGCTTCGGGTATGAATGTGTGTCACGTCCTTAGGTAAGTTAGGTTTAAGTAGTTCTAAGTTCTATGGGACTGATGACCTTCGAAGTTAAGTCCCATAGTGCTCAGAGCCATTTGAAGTGAACCATTTGACCTTTGCCATCGAGATCCAGTCAGCATGAATGCAGAATTACTGACTGTTTTAATCTGAAGATTGATGTCGGATAACAAATGACAAAAGACTGTTTTAAACATGGCTTTCTGTTAGCAACCGTATGTATGTTTCAGCATAGGAATCACATTGCCAACCAGTTGCAATTAACTGTTTGGTGAATTGACCTAGGTTTCGACACCTCTTTTCGACACCTCTAAGGATGTCTGTATCAGAATGAAATTTTAAGAAACGGTAAAATTACATTACCAAAAGGCAATTGTCAAAGTTTCGAGCAGATATGCTCAAGTCGAAAATTAAAATTAAACACGTTCAAGCCTTTCGCTCGTATACCTTTCTAGGAACAACATCCTATCACGGATGATGGCGTACTCCAGCCCCGGGCGACACTTTCCTGGCTTCCCTGTGACAAAAGTTATAGTAGACGTCTGATAATAACTAATCTTGCAGTTCCTACATCTTGTTCGTTAGTACCAAAATTTACCGTGTCTTTCTGAATTAAAATTTGAAACAAAACAGAAGTCATTATAGTTCATCTCTTTATTTTCTTTTTAGTCCAGTGCTTAAGGAGTTTTCATGTGTTGCAGGAAACCAGTTCGTATGTAGTGATTTATGCTACTGAGTTGATCGTATGTGGAGCAGCGGTTATTATTATCACCTAACGTCACCTCCTCACTTGGCCGCTTTGTCTCAGGATCATACCAAGAAATCCAAGATTCATCACCGGTGATGACACGAGTGAACCATTCGCGGTCATTGGCAGTCCTCTCAAGAACGCACACTTCTCTTCGATTGCCCTTCTGCTCAGTTTTGAGGCTTTTCCGCGCCATTTTAGCACAAAACCATTCTCGTGTGCAAAACTTCGGTTAAAATTTGACGTACGGTGAAAGTGTTTTAGTTTAACAGGTCATCCTTATCGTTAAGCGTCGGTCTGATCTCAGGAGAGCACACACACGTTCGACGCTCTCGCGGTTTTTGAAGCTGAAGGCCTCTCTGAGCCGGATTCATCTTCAGTGTTTTCTCGGCCTTGTAAAAAATTGTTTGTGCCAGGGAAAAAACTGGTGCTCTTGATGAGGAATGTTCCCCACAGGCCTATTTCAAATATTCAAAGGTCACACTTGCGGCTTTCCAACGTTTAACACAAAACTTGATGGCATAACATTGCTCTGAATTCCGCTGTTCAGTTTTCGTAACAAACAACAAAAACACAGCGTCACTGATGTCGCTCTCAAAAATCACTTGATGGCTGTACAGAGCTGAAACTCGGACTGATCATCTAAAAGACATGAACATGTCGGTCTACACAAGGAGAGCAACACAGCTTTGCAGGTCGCTCGCAGTGTTGTCAGTGTCATTATTTTTCTCACACACCTCATACATTTGCATATGAAGTTCACTACTTCACAGCTAACTAGCAAAAGGTAAGTGCACACCAAATTAAATAAATCCGCACTGCGTCCACCACATTTACTGTGTATTTCCAAGCTTTCGCAGCCTTCAGCGAAGTCAGATTTGGATTCAACACAGGGCCACGTTCCCGTCCAAGGAACAGCCACGACTCCTCCCAGGGCGCCGCACCCGAAGTCTATGTTTCCGCTAGCTTCTCGAAGCGAACGCTCGGGCTACCTTCCTGCCTTCTTCAGAGATCCGGAATCAATTGCTTTCAACCGACCAGCAATTCCTGCACTTCTCACTGAGCCGCCGACAGCAACTTCTCCCTCCGCCCCCCCCCCCCTCTCCCTCCCACTGCAGTAGCGGAAACGTTTCCCTATACACGCTCTCCGTTACCGAGCCAGCTGACACATACACAGCTGTCCGACCACTATCGACAGCAGCTCACTTCACTCCACTCACCGTACGCATGCGCCTGACCGATCTTCTGCTCGACCTCCCGAATCACCCCTCTCATGAGGACCGCCACGCAACCAACCTGGCACTTACCGATGAAAGATCATCTTGACGCAACGACCGTATCGATACGGGACAAACAAGCATTAAAGACAACATGCAATCGGGCACTGATTTGTATCAAAGGGGCAGGTTGAAAATTTGTGCCAGACCGGGATTCGAACCGGAGCCTCATTACATATAGAATTTAAGGTAATGACGGCCAGCCGTCCGGTGTGGCCGTGCGCTTAAAGGCGCTTCAGTCTGGAACCGTGTGACCGCTACGGTCGCAGGTTCGAATCCTGCCTCGGGCATGGATGTGTGTGATGTCCTTAGGTTAGTTAGGTTTAATTAGTTCTAAGTTCTAGGTGACTGATGACCTCAGAAGTTAAGTCGCATAGTGCTCAGAGCTATTTGAACCATTTTGATGACGGCCAATGATTCCTTCAGTGCATATGCACAATAACCTGGAATTCTTACGGGAATCGGTGAGATGCCGTGAGTAATGAGGCGGTGATCAGGGTCCTAGACTTAGTGTGTGGTATAAGTTGAGAATCTGGGTTTGATGGGAGGTGTGATAGGGTAGTCCTTGTAACGGTGGTGACCACTGTGTCCGGATGGCTTACTGGTCAGAGTATCTGCCCAGTAACCTGGACACCTGGGCTCGAATCAGTGGGGCTTTCGTGGCCATCTCCCCATCTTCATTCGGTCCTTGCTTTCCCGCCTCCTCTTTCGATATCGGGTTGGTAATGTGCTATCTGATTTGTACGTGCAGGAGAATGGTGTTCCTCAGGGAAGTGTTTTAAGTGTCACCCTATTTGCCATCGCCATTAACAGTATCACGTCCACTATCCGGAGTCCTGCCCAGTGCTCCTTGTTTGTGGACGATTTTGCTGTTTTCTGTTCTTCCTCCACTCTTGTCACTGCTAGTCGGCAGCTGCGGCTTACGATAAAGCGATTAGAGGCACGGACTGTGAAGACGGGTTTTACCTTTTCTGCAGACAAATGTGTGTGTGTGCATTTTAATCGTTCTCGACGTGCTTTTACCTCCCCTGAATTGCGTCTGAGGGACACCATTCTTCCTTTTAGAGACACTGTGAGGTTCCTGGGCCTCACTTTTGATTCCAAGTTGTCGTGGTTGCCGCACCTTAAAGACCTCAAGGTGCGGGGGCCCTGAAGGCGCTGAATATTTTGAAGTGTCTGAGCCATCGGTCCTGGGGAGCAGATCGGGCGCGTCTGCTGCAGTTTTATAGGGCTTTCGTCCGGTCGCGTCTTGACAATGGATGCACTGTGTATGGGTCAGCGAGGCCTTCGTATCTGAAGATTCTTGACGCAGTACACTATGAGGGTATCAGGCTGGCCACTGGTGCCTTCCGTACCAGTCCCATCCCCAGCTAGTGTGCTGAGGCAGGGGAACCGCCGCTCGCCATCCGGCGGAAACTCCTCATTGTGCGACGGGTGTGTCAATTCCTTGCCTGTCCTACCTCCCCTGCATACCCTACTGTTGCCCGACCGCCTATGGAACGTCTCTATTCCAGTCGTCCAAGGGCAACGAGACCATTTGGGATTCGTGCCAAGCATTTGCTTGAGTCCCTTGGTGTGGAGTGTGTGGCACCCCAACTCCAGGGTTTTACCCGCCTGCCTCCCTGGTTGCTCCAGAGGCCCAGCGTCCTTTTAGACTTATCAGAGTACCGGAGGAGCTGCACTCCTGCGTTTGCTTTTACCCCCTTATTTTACGATATTTTAAACCAGCATGCCGACCATGTACCAGTATTTACGGTTGGCTCTAAACAGGGGGACTCTGTTGGTTGTGCTGTTGTTTTCTCTGATCGAGTCGTCAAGTTGATGCTTCCTGAGGCGTTTACCATCTTTGATGCCGAATTGTTTGCGATCTTGCGGGCATTGGAGCAGATGAGATGTGTTCCCAGTCTTAAGTTTTTCATCTGTTCTGACTCCCTGTGTGCCCTTCAGACCATGAAACACTTGTACCCAGCGGATACGGTCGTCCAGAACATCCATGATGCCCTAGTCCACCTGCAACGGCAGGGGAAGGAGGTTTCTTTCTGCTGGGTGCCGGGGCACGTGGGTATAAGGGGAAACGAACTGGCGGATGTGACTGCGAAAGATGCATGTTCCCTCCCTCACGTTGTTGAATGTGCCGTCCCCCTCCATGCTGTTACCTCCCTTTTGAGTTTTCGTGTTATGCGTCAATGGGAAGAGGAGTGGCTGGCAGTCGGTGAAAATAAGCTGCGTTTGGTCAAGGCCACCACGCGGCCATGGCGTACGTCCTACCATTCGTGCAGGCGGGATGAGGTTCTCCTCACTCGCCTCCGCATCGGGTACAGTCCCTTAACGCATGGTTTCTTACTCCGGCGGGAGGACCGCCCAATCTGCAGTGCTTGTGGCGTCCAGATTACTGTCCGCCACATTTTACTTGACTGTCCTTTATTCTCTGACCAGAGGGCGGTGGTTTCCTTGCCACCGGATTTGCCCTCTATTTTGCAAGACGACGCAACGACTGTGGTTAAGGTCTTCCGGTTTTGTGTCCTGCCAATTTGTTGCCTCGGATGTTAGGGAGAGGATTTTAATGTGCTGCTGGGTGACTGGCTCACCCAAGCTTTAGGTAAGAGGTTCGCCAGTCACGATTACCTACTTGTTTCACTTCGATTTGTGTTCTCTTTTCCTTGTGTTTCCTTTCCTTTTTTAGTGCGTCTCTTCTCCTCTTGTTTTGCCTCTGTATGTGAGGATTTGTAACTGCGTCAGATCTGTGTCTTTTAGCCGTTCTCCTTGTTCGCTGTCCGTCTTCGTCCCTTCACCGCATGTGTTCCTGTTTCTATGCGTTTGGGCGCTGATGACCAAGCTGTTTAGCGCCCGAAAACCTCAAACCACACACACACTCGAATCCTAGTCCGGCACAAATTTTCGGCTTGCCCCATTGATATAAATCAACCCCCACTGGCGGCTAATGTCTTCAATTCCGTAGTGTCTTGATTCATAGTGACTGCAGGATCAAAATGGTGTCTGTTCTTTTGGACATGTCCAAAAGCACAGACACCACATGTGTATCGATAAGTACCACGCCACGGCTCAGAAAATAGGTGAGAGGGAATTTACTGTGAACAGTCCACCGATAGGGTTGTTCTCAGCAGATTCTGCAGCAAACAACCGCCGATAACGGTACTTCAATTATACATCCGACGTCGCAACCAGAAGATGAAGAGTTGGAAATACTGTATGAGGATGAGAGGTGGCATGAGCCCCCTCTCATATTTCTATCTTACGATTTTCCTCTCTAATTGCATGGAGTGAAAAGTCGCTATTCCTTCACACGCTGACTTCCCACACAGCGTCTCTCATCACCCGGGTGGTCCGCTGACAGGCGGGCTCTGCTGAACTGGAAAAGGGTTAGGCCGACGGGTGTGAGGAAGTCGAGTGAATGCTTTGCAGACGCCGACATTGTCAAAAGACAAGCCCGGAGGGGTCTGAAGTAGCGGCTGGGCTAGATGTTCCGTTACTTCGCAGAAACTTAGCGAAAACACTTTCTGGCGGGCTACCAGCGAGGCGTGGGAATGACTTGTGTGCCCAGGCAGTTGTGGCGGGAAAATTCCCGCGCTTTCTGCAAAATAGTAGCTGTGATTGGCTTGCTCAGGGCATAGCTCCGTGACGTAGCAAAATCAGCGCAGAAATTGGCGCCAAGAATCTCCATTGGTGGAATGGTAGTGCTCCGGCAATAGAGTGGAATTTTCCACCGGTTTTCGAGTTGCTGATTGGAACGTTTAACCACGGCCACTGTCGTGGGGGCGGGAATGTTGTGTGTTCGGCCTGTACGGGTGCTCTTGTGTGTAGTCGGCTCTCGCCTTTCGGTCGAGGACGTCGAAGCAACCAGCCATCGCCTCCGGTACGCCAGATCGTGTTCTGGCAGTTAAGAAGACAGTTTGGTAATGTATGTCCGCAGCACCGGCAGATAGGGATTTTCCTTGGTGATAATCAGAGCTCAGCAGAGCGCGCCTGTTCGTCTTTTTCTAACTTTGTTCTGTCTTGGGTAGCAGCAATTAATGTTGGGTTGGCTATGTGTTTTCTCTTAAGATTTGAGTTGCAAGGAATTGGCTCCACATACCACTTCGTCATAATCCTCACAATCTAGTTTAGGGACAACTTCACATTCACAGCGTTTGTTTGAGTATCCAATTTGAGCCAATTTGATGTATTGTAAATGTTTCATGTGTTTTTGTTTATTATTTTGTGTTTAGTCTTAATAAATCATATTGTTATTTTGGACAGAACTTTCATTCTGTTAATCGGTAGAGCAACCTTATCATTCCTCACTATGTTAATGAAACCTTCGTTTATTTAACTTATTTATCAAATTATTGCAGGTGCCAAACTCTCTTCTACTCCACTGGCAGGGTTGATTAGAGTCAGTTCGCGTATTGTTTTTAATCCTTGTGCAACAGCAAAAGTCGGAGTTAGAATTGGGGGGGTGGGGGGCTTAGAGCATCATTTACATATGTAGATTCTAGAAGGAAGAATTTAGTGTTAAAAACACTGCTATCCCTGGCACCTCACAAGGACACTGAATGAGTAATTCTGTATGAAAAGGGAAACAAAAAGCTAATATACATGGGGTACTGGAACGCGGGTATAGAGAAAAGAATAATAGTAAGGATTTCAGGAGAAAACACGCTGTGCAACAGGAATGAAAGAGGAGCGGGATTTTGCTGTAAATTTCAAACAATAATAACGAATACTATCTTCAAGAATCACAATAGGTGGAGGTATATGCGGAAAAGACCTGGAGACACAGGAAGATTCCAAATCATGGTCAAACAGAGATTCCGAAATCAGATATTGGATTGCAAGGCAAACCCGGGAGCAGATATTGAGTCAGATCACTATTCAGTAATGATGAAGAGTAGACTGAAGTTTAAGAGAATCCTACGGAAGAATCAGTGTTGAAGGAAGTGGAATACTGAAGTACTGAGGAATGACTAGACGCGTTTGAAGTTCGCAAAGGATGTGGATAGTGTGGTAAAGAATACCACAGTAGGCATCTTAGTTGAAGAGGAGTGGCTATCTATGACAAGATTGATGATAGATGCTTGACAGTGAGACATAGGTACAAGGAGGTGTAATATTGTTGCATTAATTTGAGGTGTAAGCGGTGCTGATATTCAAGACCATAAAAGGGGGTAAAAGCTATGAGCTATGTGAGGAAGTTAACCTTGCATTACTGCGCAACTGTTTCACCAGGTATCCAGTCTAGCTTACCAAATTCCCAACCAGACTAACATTACTTAAAATCTTTTAGTATTCATCTTACGATAACCGGTGATATCTATATAAAAAGACAATTTAAATAAAAAGAAATAAATCAGTTTATATTTGGACATTTATTTTAACATTGATCATTGTTCCGTTAAAATTTCAGCATATCAAACTTGATTCATAACTAAACTGGTGCCTTATTTAGGATTGTGAAAATGTGAGTTTGTAATCTTACGGAACACATCAAATAGGGAGCCAAGACTACATACAACACTGCATCCATAAAATAACACACGAAGAACGTTGAAACATATCCAAGAGGAAATTAACCACAACCAACCGATTCAATTTTCACCCAAAGAAGTTACGTTCGTAGCGCAATCCTTTCCGTCTAAGTCATGAAATTACCACACATTGGTATACTAAATTCGTACTTACTCTCTGTGAAATCTTCCCGAAAAGAATAGCAGAGGGCTACTTTGATGATTACACCACATGCTTCACGTGGTCAACTTGGTTTACACAAAGAGTGTAACTCCACAATAATTTTGATAATTAAAATAAGCAATTTACAAAGGAAAAACCTCGAACTGGTTACTATCGTCTTACTATTAACCTGATGGGTCAAACAATTGTATAAGCACGTGGTACTGGTCTGACAAAGTACAGCCCACGTGGGTTGAACATAAAGAAAAGTTGCTATACTGAAAAATATTGTCAAGACGAGACGTTATAATCTCACGCACATTCGCATTTAAGATTAATGATCTTAGTTAGAGTTACTGATCAATACGTGGTTCCACTTTACTCACAAAGTAGCGACAAAGCAACTAGCGGAAGATATTCCGAACTTCACACTCGAAATACACTGCGTTGCAATTTAAGGTAACGTTAGATATTTTAGAGCTAAACCTGAAATAAAGGTGATTAAATTTTCAGTTAGGCTGAACTTAAGAAATCCATTGTCCTACGGACTTAGCAGACAAGCGCTTAGCCAGAGATCTTACCACTTCAGACGCTCGCCGCGGACAGACTGACCTGGGGTCCTACCTAGCGTGCTTAACAGATACAAACGGAAGTGACCAGAGAGGCAGCTTCCTATACCAACACGGCAAGGGACGGACAGGACCATACTAAGAATAGAAACCTCTTTGCTTCTAGAAAGCGTAGCTACCTGTTCAGACGTTGGTCCTACTGTTCTCTAGCAGACAGGCTTGTCTGCTACAATCAAGCATGCAATTAGAAATACATTCGCTCATTCATCCTCTCACACAGAAGGGAAGGGGGACGACAGTATCTTATCATATACAGTATATAAAAGAAAGCGGATGTAGGTTCCGTATGAGACTGTGTGACATGAATTACATATAAACTGTGTTTTAAAGTATAGTAGTGCGACAGATCGTTCTTGTTTGTGTGTAAAAGTAACACGTTTCACTGCTCAGTCTCCTCCCAGATAGTCAGAAACACCACAGTAAATTTAGAAGAGGAATTTATGCCGCAAATGACAACAGATTTAAGAAATTAACATGAAAGGAATCCAACAGAGACCTTTCATAACCCCAACGCTCCGGGAAAAGGCTGTGCAGGGAATTTTCTGGCCATGCTAGGACATTCCCAAGCAGGTTTCTCACACCCAACTTAAACCAAAAATGTAAAGAAAAGGCAAAAGGTCACCAGCTACTTGCTAAAACACAATAATTTCAACACATCTTTAGAATCTATCAATTTCAAAGAGAAAAAAAACAATCTGTGACACCTATTTAAAAGATAGTGTAGACCTAATTCGGTCAACAAGTGAAAACAATGGTCCCTATGTCATTAATTTGAAAACAGTTTCTGGTTGTTACCCTTATGGAGTTCACCAGTATTTGCTCATTGCAAGAGCCAACTGATCACAGGAAAATTTATGACTGTTTATTAACAAGTAAATTTTATGAAAATAGCAAAGGTGCCACAGCAATTAAAAAAGAACATGAAAATAACATCAGTATTTTAAATTTTTGGCACTAATTTAATCACTCTACTACATTTCAGTTAGTTAGCAAACAATGATCACTGTGTCATTATACTGAAACTACAATTAATTATGTGATTCTTACCCTTATGGGGTTCCTCACTATAAATATGCCCCATGCAAAGGCTAATCGATCACAGTCCAATGAGAATGAATAGCTATCTGACTGATAAACGAAGCAATGCCACAGGAATTAATTTACGAAACAAAATATCACAAATCTAAAACATCACACAAGAACAAACATTGATCAATAAAACAGCTCTGAAAGTTCAATAGTCAACGTCTAAAAAAAAAAAAAAACACCAATAAATAAAACACCTGCAAAATACCAGAGTCAGTCTAATATAATAAACACCAATAAATCGAACCCCTGCAAAACACACGAGTCAAAGTTTCTCTGACAGAAACACACGAGTCAAAGTTTCTCTGACAGAAACACACGTATATGCATTCGACTAAGAACCATATAATCACTGTTCACTGACACACTCAGTAGCTCCACTGTTCCGAGGCACAATATAAGGGGTGGGGGGGGGGGGGAGGGTTATCGCCGCAGCTGTCAGTAGGGTTTTTTTGTCCATCTGTTGCGTGCAATCCCGCCGTCTCTGCCCTCTCATGAAGTTTCTCTTGGTGGCCCGTGTCACGTACATCTCGATTTGGTTCCATGTTTGTGTTGTCAAATTCATGCAGTATCCTCGTTTGACACGCCAGGTTGACATTCCTGGCCAAGGATGACACTTAATGGCTCTTCTTTGTGCAACCCTTAGCTACCAGAGAACATCGAACTATGATTTACTGTCACTTGACAGTGGGCATTCGCCAGGAAATGTTGATAGTCGTCGTTGACGTCTGTAAGTTTCTCTGGACAGTACCTGTCAAAAGGCTCCACGCCCCTTTATCCCCTGTCTTCTGTCTTCACCGTGGCCGTCTCGTCACGGTCGCGTGCGTGTGGTGCGTTGCCAGCAGATGGATTTCCGCGCGGTGGACCGCTCGGTCATCTCAGGTCATCGCCTCCACGGAGGGTCGCACTGGTGTGGCCGGCCATTGGCTCCGGGTGCAAGGGAAAGTGTTTGCAGCGTACCCTTCTTTTGTGGTCGACCGCGCTCCCGAAGTGGCCCGGTTGGCAGTGTTTCCTGCTGGGAAACCCGCCAGTTTACACCTAGCCCTCCTCCTCGCTGCTCCCGCTGTCTCGTAAGAGTTTAGCCGGTTCGCTTTCACGTTCTCAACTGCATTCACAGAAATTGTTCATCATAGTTATGTGATTACAAAATGTCATACATAATACCACTTAGTATTGTCTTTCACAATTTTTAAGAACAAAAGTGAGACTTAATTTTTTTAAATAAAAAAGTTAGATGAATCGACAATATAAAAATAAAAGTTAAATGACTTGACAATATAAAAAGTAAAAGTGAAATGACTTGACAGAATAAAAATAAAAATTAAATGAACTGACAATATAATTTCTAAATTCACATCACTAATGTGGTTCACTTGCGTTTTAATAAATCAAATGCTACTTATTAATTCACTAAAATGAATAGGATTATGCCTTGTGTAAGTATATGTCAGGACAGCATAGGGTTAAAATGTTATTTACACACACACACATGCACACCTGTTGAATATTCTACAAACTAACTACCCATAAACATGAATTACTCAAAATTCTACTTCAATCCACTACTAGTTAATACAACAGGCTACTTCAATGCTACTTAAACACCGTGTTTATACCACTACAACATTGTTCTAATTCGTCCTCTTCTTGACGCTCGCGGCATATGTCTTGTCACATGATAAATATGGAGAAACTTTCCTTAAACATACATAGTAAAAAGAACAATGGTTATTTGCATGCCAAAACATTTATACCAGTTGACACACCTGATAAGAGACTCGCAGTTATACATTTATCATACTCATATATTCACACATAAAACAGTAAGACAATTTCATCTAAACTTACGTTATCACAAGAATTAATCACACAGATGACTCTGAGAAGGGTAAAAATATTTTCATTATACAGGTTATATTACATTTTCTTACCCGTTTCGTTTCTTCTTTAAGTTACCTTTCGCTTCCAAATCAATTGTTTCGCCTGTGGTGGTCATTCTGGATTCATTTCTCATGAATGGCAAAATTGTGGTCATCTCTATTCTGTAAAACAGTTTCATCTTAACATATTGAACTTACAACAGACACAAAAGATCCGAATCCTCCTGTAGTTTAAATGACAAATGTTTTGCTTCATCCTTATTACATTAAACCAAGCTTTCCTTTGGTTCCATAATCAAAAATATTTAATCTTCCTCTACCTTCAAGAGAGACATTTCTTCAGTTCAACTTATATAGGCTGCAGTGCATCCCGCACCAGCGAAAACAGTAAGCTGTAATGCTCACAGCATCAGCAAAACACATAAACGTCAGTTTTCTAGGACAAGTATTAAAGCAGAATAATTTTTCAGGCTCTGGCTCAACATCAGTCAAGACTACAAAAAGGACCCATGTTTCTGTTCCATTCTCCATTTGCTGAAAAACTGCTCGTATTTGACTAACACAATAATATTTCAGGGCCATGTAAATTACACAAACCACAATTCTTCTTTCACCTTGAAGGGAATCAATATACTGACGAAATCCACAGACTGCACTTTACACACTCATCTATAAAGAACAAAAAATACATATATCATCGCATATTGGGAAGCCATTGGTTAAACAATCGTATTATCGCAACCTGTTTTCAAGATTCCGAACTTACTCATTCCTTTCTCAGAGTTCTCCTATCTTAAAATATTCATACAGCGCGCATACTATAGTAAGAGATCCTCATTTATACTGACAGATATAGACTAGTAATAGATAGATAGTAGCACTGAAAGCAGAAAATCGGAAACAAGGCTACTAACAGCTGGGGGCCTGGGTTTTGCCAGACCCATAATACCCACAGATCGGATATTCCCCTGAGTTTTGCATTAATTCAACACAGATCTTGCTTCTCCCAGGAGCGACTCTTTTCAATTTACACAAAAAAAAAAAACCATAAACAACATTTCACTCGTTCACAAAGAAATCTTTTATCTTCACATTTGAACCAACCTAAATCCTAATTGCACGAGGAAAAAACATCACTTCAGTCAATCACATAGAAACATCTTTATCATTATTTTTACCAACATATTATTCAAAATGCATATGTCACAAATGTAAACCAATCAATTCATTCTCCTCTCTATACACCCTATCTACTCATTTGCCATGTCACTCACTTGTTCCGATTGGGCGCCTTCTGCGCTGATCATTTGTCATTGCCGGTTTTGTTCATTTCCATTTGCTGGATTATGTCTAGGGTTGGCCGGCCGAATTTCAACATCATATGGTGCTCCGCCTACAATCCTATTCCCACCGTGTTCATCGTAGTATCGATTCTGGTTGCCGTACCTGTAGCGTTCACGATCTTGTCCACGTCCTCGATCATTTCCGTTGTTCCACCTGTGTTCGCGAGTGTTACCCCAGTTTCTATACGGCCAGTCCCGATTATTGTTCCGTTCGCGTCGCGACGACCAGTTACGCCGTTGATTAGTACTACGGCCACGACTTCGGTTGCGCTGCTGTGCCCCGTAATAACTTTGTGCATGATTAGGCGGGCATTCTCCTGTACAATCGATGCGTTCACGATGTATGGTAAGATTCGCTGAAGGTGTTGCTATCGTCAGTGCAAGTGAAGAAGGATTATAGGCTCTGTTAAAGGGAATGAACAGTTTAATGAGTACAGAATACGGATTGAGAGTAAACTGGTAAAAGACAAAAGCAACGAGAAGTAAGAGAAATGAGAACGACGAGAAACTTAATATCAAAACTGGCGGTCACGAAGTAGACAAAACTAAGGAATTCTGCTAACTTGGAAGCAAAATAACCCCTGACGGACGAAGCAAGGAGGTAATAAAAAGCAGACCAGTTCAGTCAAAGAAGACATCTTTGGGCAAGAGAAGTCCACTGGCTTTAAAGATAGTCGTTAATTTGAGGAAGAAAGTTCTGAGAATGTACTTCTGGAGCACAGCGCTGTAAATGAATAATGGGCAGTAGGGAAACCGAAGCAGAAGTGAATCGAATCGTTTGAGACGTGGTGCTACAGAAGAATGACGGAAATCAGTCAGACTATTAAGATATGGTATGAGGAGGTTCTCCGCAAAATCGTCAAAGTAAGGAACATATGGGTAACAATGACAAGGACATGTGATAAGACATGAGAGAATAACCTCCATGGTACTAAAGGAAATTGTAGTGGATAAAAACTGTAGGATAAGACAGACATTAGACTACTTCCAACAAATCATTGAGAACATTGATTACAAAGAAATGAAGAGATTGCTGCAAGAGAGCAATCTGTGACAGTGTTAGTTATAACCCGTATTGATTGCAAAAATGTTTATTCACATGACCGGTTTCGGTTCTTCTAGAACCATCTTCAGATCTGCAGCTTCGGTTACAGGAGTAACCCGTCCACACACAGCAACCTTCACATGCTGCGACCGAAACCGGTCATGTGAATAAACATTTTTGCAATCAAGACGGATTATAACTAACATTGTATAATCAGTGATTGTAGCATCTCATCAGACATTGTCTGTTTTTGCAAAATCTGTGACTGGCCGCATCAAACCATCAGAAGCCTTACGACTCAAATAAAAGTAACGATTCTCCGTCGTTTGGTGTCATGGCAGTGATAATCTGAATTCAATCCACCCGAATATACACTTGACTTTCGAGATGGCTAGTTGCCTTTTCTTCCTTGATGTGTCGGTCGGAAGGAAGGTTGATTATGCATTGTGACACGCGTTTAAGGAAAGCCAGCTTACATTGATTTGTATTTTCAGGACGTTGATCGTTACCATCCAGTTCAGCGTGAAGGGGTACTTCATACCTTGGTGCATAGGGCCCGCGTCACCTCAGACTCTGGAAATTTATCTGCTGAGTTAGCCTACGTTGAAGACGCCTTTAACCATAATGGTTGCATCGAAAGACAGATCAGACGCGTGTTGTGTTGCCGAAAACCTTGAACTGAGAGAGTGATGAAAATAACGAGGTGACGCTTAACGGCGACGGGCTTGTTACGTTCGTAATATTTCCAACACTATGCATCGCAAGCTGCGGAAACGCGATGTGAAGTGTGTCTTACGGCCATCTCCTAAGATTAGGCCCTTATAGGATCTGTAAAGGATGAAGGCGGGTGTCTATCGCTTTCCTTGCAGTTGTGGTGTGTCATACATTCGTCAGACTATCAAGACCGCAGAGAACCGGTGTATAGTTCATAAGCGTCACACACAACAGCCCAACAAACGTATTACTGCTGAACATTGCGTTGGTATTTGTCATCCTATAGAATATAACAACACAGAGATTCTGGCGTGTGCATCCAGTTACTGTGTCGCGTCCCGGCACAACCTCACTATACCAGAATGACGTTAAGTGCGAACTGCGTAGCGGAATCGGGACGTTAACGACAATGGGTTGGTTATAAATTGCTGTCAACCTTTATATCGGAGATGAGAGGGAGAGAATCTCCTTGGTTTGAAGCAAATAAGTTTCCTGAAAATAGGTTACAGAATTGCAATAGGCAGAAAAGATTGGTTAGTTTCTATCAAGTTTATTCTCACATATACTTATGTGAGGTGTTGGACCATAAACCCCTTAGTAAGATTCAGTCTATTTATTCGGACTTGCTACTTCAAATCTAATTGCCGGTACATATAAGAAACAAGTACAAAGCAATCACTTGTTCTTGGTTAGCACTGAAATCTAAGTAACTGAGACAAAGACTGACAGTCTCTGTTCAACACTATTCCAATGAAACTCTACTTGACCTGCAGTTCGTGAGTATCCACCAGAATCTATCACCGTCTTCTCGTAGTTGAAGTCTTTATCAGCTGTATCGGCCTTTATGGGCCTACTTGGCTCCGCTGGCGTCTCTCTGCAGAATCTCCAAACTCCCGGCACTGGCTCTGAATCTGCATCTGAATCTCTGCCTCTAGCTATTCCGCTGCCTGGCCTTTTATTTCGTTTCTCATGTACTTGGGTCCACACGAGTTAATTTGTTTCACACGACCCTTTCATTTCTAAGTGATCGGATTGCACAAGAATGCCTTTGGTTCCAGACGACACTCTCGTTTCTAATTGGTCGGCTTGCGCAAGAATGCCTTATGTTCCACACCACACTTTCGTTTCTAGATGTACACAACTTAATTTGGTTCCACACGAGTCTTCCCGCACGTGACTCACACTCTCTCTTGCTCTCCTGGTGTTTGCGTCTTCCATTGCGCAAGTTTGATACATGCTCCTTCCTCTGGCAGGAAGTCAAACACTAAGTTATTTGATCAACAAGCCATACATGGCAGCCTCCGCCTCTTATCTTGTCCCTACGTCCTGGTGGACTATTTCTTAATGTCGGCTGGCTGTTTGCCTATGGAGCCTGGACTCTTATTATGGTCACAAAAGCAAGAAAAAAAATTAAAATTTTCTACGGTCACAACAACTGGGATTAAGGAAGAAGCTCGGATTAAATTATCAAGTGACATTAGAGATGTAGGTGTATGCTTAAATTCTACTTGGAACACTTTCCTCTCCCTGGTCAAAGGAGAACAGAATTAACGCCACTTGCTCACTTGGTAATTACTATTCACTACTGATATCTCCTGGCTTTGGTAATCTTTAGTTGCGTGGTGGAAACAGTTGTTTACTGTGTGTGTTTGTGTATGTGTTCTTTCTTTCTACGTACACTGTTTTCTCGTCCTTGATCGTCGTCTGTCTTTCGATAAGAGTTCTCTCGTTGCGTTTGTGACTTAACTTGATCGAATACTCACCTGTCGAAATATCGGCGGTTGTAGATGCCGTCATCTGGCAGCATTCCGTTACGTTGTCTGGTTAACTTACACTCCGAGAGAAATTCATGTTCCACAGTTTTGTTTTTCGATACCGGGCCATTTCGATATGGCCCATTTCTGAATCTGTGCGGCAGTCAAACAATGACACGGTAGTATCCTCTTGCGTGAATGCATTTTTTCAAAGTGGAACTTAAATTTTCTGGTTTCAGTGTGCTGTCTTCAGTTTCGACATAATTCTGATCAGCGAGTGACTGAACGGAACCTTTGAATCCCCTCATTAAGTTTACATGTGGTCAAAATTTCCTAAGATATTCTGATATACTTTTCCCGTGGTCTGGCTATGAAAGCTATTGGAGTTTCCAGGCACGACACTTCATACAGGCACACGAGTTGCTATTAAATTTTTTTCCCCTGTAACGAAATTGCGTTAGTCTGTTTTCGCAAGATTCTACGAGTGGTACAATTTAAACCACAGTGCGCTTCGCCGTCTTTTATTGTTCTCCTTTTGTCAGATATGAACGAAATATTCTCGGTTCACATTTTAAATAAGTTGATAATAACTACCAGTCCGAACACACACAAAATACTCTCCCAGCTTTCTTGAAGACCTTTTGGCCTTTTCTGACCACTGTCCTTGTAACAGCATTATGGTTGCTAATTCCTCTCGAAAAAAATCGGGTCTGTTTCTAACTAGGAAAAAATGTAAGCCAATGAATCTAGGTGACGCCACGAATGCAGCAAGCAGGTGAATTTGTTCATCGGATAAGCGAAATCTTATGTGTTACACGATTTTTGTATAGTGTTAAGTTTGAGAGTAAATAGTTCTTTGTCGGGGTCGCACTGTTATTTCACGTTAATTAATTATCTGTGTCAACCTTTTTAGTAATAAACATTTTTCATCATAAATCAACTGGATGATGGTCCCTAAAAACCGATCGATGTGGATAGAATCTGCAAAGATACAAGTTACACAAAATGTTATCCGTGAACTCCTTTCAGAAGGGTCTTGTTCAGTCGTTTCGTCAATATCTAGAGCATCATCAAGATGGAACTGGGTCACATTGGCTCCGTATATTCTGTTGGCCTTCTGACTGGTTTGATGCGGCCCGTCATAAATTATTTCTCTCCTGCGCCAACCTTTTGATCTCGGAGCAGCATTTGCAAAGAAATATTACATTAGGTTGGTGCATAATTCATGTTGTTGTTGTTGTGGTCTTCAGTCCTGAGACTGGTTTGATGCAGCTCTCCATGCTGCTCTATCCTGTGCAAGCTTCTTCATCTCCCAGTACCTACTGCAACCTACATCCTTTTGAATCTGCTTAGTGTATTGGTTCAAATGGCTCTGAGCACTATGGGACTCAACTGCTGAGGTCATTAGTCCCCTAGAACTTAGAACTAGTTAAACCTAACTAACCTAAGGACATCACAAACATCCATGCCCGAGGCAGGATTCGAACCTGCGACCGTAGCGGTCTTGCGGTTTGCTTAGTGTATTCATCTCTTGGTCACTCTCTACGATTTTTACCCTCCACGCTGCCCTCCGATACTAAATTGGTGATCCTTTGATGCCTCAGAACATGTCCTACCAACCGATCCCTTCTTCTAGTCAAGTTGTGCCACAAACTTCTTTTCTCCCCAATACTATTCAATACCTTATCATTAGTTATGTGATCTTCTGTAGCACCACATTGCGAAAGCTTCTATTCTCTTCTTGTCCAAACTATTTATCGTCCACGTTTCACTTCCATACATGGCTACACTCCATACAAATACTTTCAGAAACGACTTCCTGACACTTAAATCTATACTCGATGTTAACAAATTTCTCTTCTTCAGAAACGCTTTCCTTGCCGTTGCCAGTCTACATTTTATATCCTCTCTACTTCGACCATCATCAGTTATTTTGCTCCCCAAATAGCAAAACTCCTTTACTACTTTAAGTGTCTCATTTCCTAATGTAATTCCCTCAGCATCACCCGACTTAATTCGACTACATTCCATATCCTCGTTTTGCTTTTGTTGATGTTCATCTTATATCCACCTTTCAAATCCATTCCGTTCAACTGCTCTTCCAAGTCCTTTGCTGTCTCTGACAGAATTACAATGTCATCGGCGAACCACAAAGTTTTTGTTTCTTCTCCATGGATTTTAATACCCACTCCGAATTTTTCTTTTGTGTCCTTCACTGCTTGCTCAAGGTACAGATTGAATAACATTGGGGGAGAGGCTACAACCCTGTCTCACTCCCTTCCCAACCACTGCTTCCCTTTCATGCCCCTCGACTCTTATAACTGCCATCTGGTTTCTGTACAAATTGTAAATAGCCTTTCGCTCCCTGTATTTTACCCCTGCCACCTTCAGAATTTGAAAGAGAGTATTCCACCCAACATTGTCAAAAGGTTTCTCTAAGTCTACAAATGCTAGAAACATAAGGTTTGCCTTTCCTTAATCTAGCTTCTAAGATAAGTGGTTGGGTCAGTATTTCCTCACGTGTTCCAATATTTCTACGGAATCCAAACTGATTCCCCGAGGTCGGCTTCTACTAGTTTTTCCATTCGTCTGTAAAGAATTCGCGTTAGTATTTTGCAGCTGTGGCTTATTAAACTGATTGTTCAGTAATTTTCACATCTGTGAACACCTGCTTTCTTTGGGATTGGAATTATTATATTCTTCTTGAAGTCTGAGGGTATTTCGCCTGGCCCATACATCTTGCTCACCAGATGGTAGAGTTTTGTCAGGACTGGCTCTCCCAAGGCTGTCAGTAATTCGAATTGAATGTTGTCTACTCCCGGGGCCTTGTTTCGACTAAGGTCTTTCAGTGCTCTGTCAAACTCTTCACGCAGTGTCATATTCATAGCGTTTTTGTTTTGCGTGTTCGCATTCCAGTTGCTATGGGTTTACTTCTCGATTGTCATTTTTGATTTGTTGTTCACTGTTGCCCTTTGAGTTTAGACATTGTCATATTGTCGTTTGGAGATCTGAGTGGAGTTGCGAACGCTAGAAAAGCAGTGCCAAGTGGAGAAATGGGAACATTTCCGACAGATTCTTCTGTTCGAGTTCAGTAGAGGGGTGACAGCAGCGGAGACAGCCAGAAACATTTCCGCCGTTTTGGCGATAATGCCAATGGACGGAACACAGCAAGAAAATGGTTTTCTCTTTTTAAGGAGGATAGTTTTAAGTTAGTGACTCTCTCCAGGTTCAGAATAATTCGGGGTTTGATGAAAACGCATTAATTCACAGTGACTCACATCAGTGTACTCGAGAATTGGCAGATGTGATGAGCTGTGATCATTGTACCATCCTGCGACATCTGCGTGCGATGGGAGAGGTTCATAATTCAAGTTTGTGGGCACCGTAGGGTCTAGCTAAAACCACAAAAATCAGCGGGTGGCCACATGCGCATTTCTGCTTGCCTGCCATCAATTGGCTCGTGAACAACACCGACCATTCCTATCCTGCATCGTTACTGGTGACTAGAAACAGTGTCTTTATGCTAAAACAGGGAAAAGAAAGGAATGGTTGAAGCCAAACAAAGCAGAAATTCCTGTACAAAGACCTGCGCGCATCCACAGAGGATAATTTTGTGCATCTGGTAGAACGAATTGCTTCCCGATGTCTAACATCACGGCTGACATATATTCTCATGAACTGAGAAGTCTTGCAGACGCATCCAAGGACGACGAGCCGGCCGTGGTGACCGAGCGGTTCTAGACGCTACAGTCTGGAACCTCGCAACCGCTACGGTCACAGGTTCGAATCCTGCCTCGGGAAAGGATGTGTGTGATGTCCTTAGGTTAGTTAGGTTTAAGTAGTTCTAAGTTCTAGGGGACTGATGACCTCAGAAGTTACGCCCCATAGTGCTCAGAGCCATTTGGACCATTTTTTTAAGAACGACGACCAGGAAGATTGCTTCAAGTGATACTATTCCACGATAGCGCACCGTGTGAGGTGGCTCAGTGGTTAGCACGCTGGACTCGCATTCTGGAGGACGACGGTTCAAGCCCGCTTCTGGTCACCCAGATTTGGGTTTCCCGTAATTTCCCTAAATCACTTCAGGCAAATGCCGGGTTGGTTCCTTTAAAAGGGCACGCCCGTCTTCCTTCCCCATCCTTCTCTAATCCGATGGGACCGATCACCTCGCTGTTTGGTCCGCTCTCCCAAATCAACCAATGAACCAACCACGATAACCCCCGCACGCATTCCGCTAGACCCCCGCGAAACACTATACAGGAGTTAGATTGGAAAGTCATTCCGTACGCACCTTCTTCACATAATGTTGCGCCGTCATATTTTCAGCCTTTCCGGTGCCTATCGAACAACCTTCAAGGAACTTCCTTCCCGGACGAAATTGCTCTCCGAAAATAGCTTGACGAGTTCGCCTCAAAGTGGAATCGAAATGTTACCCCAGCGTTGGCAGACTGTTGTGAATAATGAAGGCGAATATGTTATTGATGAGTGAAGGAGAACATGTTATCGATGACAGAAGTCCCTCCTATGAGTATCTGTTGTGTTTATTAAACTTATGGAAAAACTCTACGAACTTACGCACTAATTCAACATTAAACCACTATCCCAGAACCCGGTACGAGTTGTAGTTTACTTGTTTAACGTGTTCCAGTGGAACAAAAATTTCATTTTCAATATTTTTCTTGATTATCGATAGGATTTAAAAATTCAGAAAGAGGGTATGATATACTTATTAAGACTTACAATAGTGTGTTAAACTTTTAACACAGTAAAACAATTATTACGCTTAAAGCAAGCTGAGGGAGCGTAAATATTCGGACCTTATTCGTGTGGTATCTGGCTGAGAACTCTACGAATATCAAATATGGGTGTTAGTTTGAAGAAGATATTTCTGAGAATGGATTACAGCATTGTATAGTAGTGAAACATGGACTATGGAAAAGCCGTAACAGGTGAGACTGGAAGCATTTGAGATGGATGCTACAGACGAATGTCGAAAATTAGGTGGACTGATAAGGTAAGTAATGAGGAGGTTCTTGGCGGGATCGACGAGGGAAGGAGTATATGGAAAACACTGACATGAAGAAGGACAGAGCGACAGGACATCTGTTAAGACATCAGGGAATAACTTCCATGGTACTTGAGGGAGCTCTAAAGGATAAAAGCTCGAGGAAGACTGAGATTGGAATATATCCAGCAGGTAATTGAAGACGTGGATTTAGTAGAACGCCTCAATTACAATTTATTCTACGTAACTGTACTTCTCTCTTCGGCCTTTACGTAATGGCTGCGAAATGAGGCAACAGCAGAAAGGCAAGAAAATATGTAAGAGTCATCTGTTGATGGATTTGTAATAAATCCGAAACCGGTGACGGTTTTATTTAAATTATTTAAAAAACCGTAAATGTGGTTTTTAACATTTAATAAAGAAATTCACCAAACAGCCGTGCAAATTGAGAAGTTATTTTGTTTTACTTTCTCTGTCAGTTTCGCCAGTTCAATATGGCATCTTCGGGCCCCATATGCACCTCTAAAAAATGATCGATATTGGCATATTGCGACCATCTTTTACTTGATTTCGTGAATTCTACAACGAAAGCACAAACAGAGAAGCATAAAGTAGTAAGTCAAGATGAACGTGGGAACCATATTTGCTAAATGCCAACGTACTGTACCTCAAGTGCTTCCTTCGAAGACTTGACTGCAATTGCTAAGTCATGTCTTTGGAGGAAGCACTTGAGATGTGCTATGTTGGTATTCACCTCGAGTGGGTTCGATGTTCATCTTATTACTTTATAGGCTTCAGTGTTTGTGCTATCGTTGTAGAATTGACGACATCCAGAAGCAGAGAATTGTGTGTGAGTTCCTAAGGGACCAATCTGCTGAGGTCATCGGTCACTAGACTTACACTCTACTTAAAGTAACTTAAGATAAGAACAACACACACACCCATACCCGAGGGACGACCCGAACCTCTGGCGGGAGGGGCCGTGCAATCCGTGACATGGCGCCTCTAACCTTGCGGCCACTCCTCCCGGCTCCTGAAACAGATGGTTCCAGGGTGCCAACATCGATAATTTTAGACAGGTGCATATGGGGCCTGAAGATGGTATGTCTAATTGCCAGAACTGGTAGCGTAAATAAAGTAGAATAACTTCTCAATTTGCGAAGCTGTTTCTTTGTTAATATGTTTCTTTGTTAATATTTGATCGGCGCTGTCCCACGCAAAAATGGATCAACAGATACTTGTGATGGGTTGTGAAAGGTGACTACACTGAGTCACAGCACCAGAGATTGCGCCAAAGAGTATTATTCCGCCTTCTCCACTGGCGCAGTTGTTGTTCAGAGAATATCGAGAGCAGTAGTAGTTTAGAGGTTGTCGTGGGAAGTGCTTGTTGAGAGGATGTCGAGAGCTGTACTAGTTGAGAACATGTTGTGTGCAGTTATTGTTCTGTTGGGCGAGAGAGTAGATGCTGTTCGGTTATTATGTAAAATATATATTTGCTGTTTGCATATGGATTGCATATTTACACATTTTTGTTTTGTTGTCATAACTACTCTTTAATTTGGTATATAGAAATGCTGATATACGGTGTACGAACATGGAGTTTAGGTCACACTATGGTATTAATTATAGATTGTTCGCTTGGCAGAGCCTCGTTGTAGGGATTGTGCTACATCCACTTGTTAACATTCTGTTCTCTACTGGTATATTTACTCGCTATTACATGTTTTGCTTACACTCAGTGCTTTATATTTTAAGATAAGAAAATTAACTGCCGTGAGCTGGAACTGTTATGGAAGCTGTATAAATTTATGGTAATAGAAAGGAAGCTATCGACATGAAATACCAACACTAGGTTTAGATCATTGACAGTTATTACACTGCATTCTTCGTGAGCAATTGAAATAGCAAGTGACACTTGACACAAGAAATACACCACATGTTTGCTTCTGTTATGCCATGATTCTTGAAGTGGTGTACACACTGTCAAATATGACGATCATTCACACCCCGTACTCGTACTTACTTACTGAAAGTTATTCAAACTAAAGGCTGTTAGAGGTCATGTATGCATTTCTTTTATTTAATGATGGACAAGGTAACCAAAATGTATTTTATAATTCATTATGAGTAGAAGATTTGGCTCAGGTGAATTACACAGAGGTTGTGTGTGGACATTGTATCTTCGCATTGTATGGGATGATGAATTGAAGTCTGCACTAGGATTTTATATGTACTTGTTCGAGGAGACTGACTAGAGGTAAGAGTTGTTATGGAAGTGAAATGATATTGGTGATAAGGTTTTTATGTATCGACGTATTGAAGAGGTATTATTGAAGTATTAAGATTATGTAATGCTGATGATTATTGGAGTTTTGGTGGATAAGAGGTAAAGTAAGTGAGGACCATATTTTTTTTGTTGGTTTATATGGAACAAGGAGGATGAAGATGGCAGACTAGAACACTCAAGTGGAAGGAAGATTGTCTACAAACACACTTTGTTAAATCAATAAGCAGTATATACTTTTATTGGAGAGAGGTAGTATTTGCATATCTTGGCACACTGACAGTTGTTCAGCAACCGTAAATTCTGATTTGGCTTGGCAAACATTGGTCTTGACATGATGACTATGACGTCGACTAACTATTGGTTGGTTGGTTGTTTTTGGGGAAGGAGACCAGACAGCGTGGTCATCGGTGTCATCGGATTAGGGAGGGATGGGGAAGGAAGTCGGCCGTGCCTTTTCAGAGGAACCAACCCGGCATTTGCCTGGAGTGATTCAGGGAAATCACGGAAAACCTAAATCAGGATGGCCGGACGCGGGATTGAACCGTCGTCCTCCCGAATGCGAGTCCAGTGTCTAACCACTGCGCCACCTCGCTGTTATACACTGTTACCACTACTACTTGATACACATGTTGAACATCAAATTTTGACAGAATTGCATTTACACAGTTAACACCATTCAATTACACAGTAGTACTTAAATGTGGATGAAAGATGAGTGAGTGTGTTTTGTGTGTTTTCCTTTCCTAATCCCAAATAATTGGTACCGACCTATCTCTTAAATATTATTTTACTTGTTTGTTGTGGCTTGCCCTGACACACATAAATATTATAGGTTTACTGATATTTGTGTATTTGTAATAGTTAATATGACAATTATCTCATATCATTTGTGTGTCTATTATAATTTGTATGTTTAGTGTAAGAGCATTGATAATTTTGTAAAAGCAATTGTGTGTGCATTCAAACTGTTGTTCGTGCTTACACGTATTAACATTGGTGGGTGCCACTTGGAAATGTTTAATTGCTGCTAATGAACTCTAATGAACTGTTTAATTAGTGATAGTGAATATTATGAGCTGTTACCTGCACCTGTTCAACATTACTGGGTGCCACTGTTGGAACTGCTTCTACATGAAATGATGTCACTTGTTGGTGTCTGCACCTGTTCAACATTACTGGGTGCCACTGATGGAACTGCTTCTACTGAGATGATGTCACTTGTTGGTGTCTGCACCTGCTCGACATTGCTGGGTGCCACTGATGGAACTGCTTCTACTGAAATGATCTTACTTGTTGGTGTCTGCACCTGTTCAACATTTCTGGGTGCCACTGATGGAAATGCTTCTACTGAAATAATGTTACTTGTTGCTGTCTGCACCTGTTCAACATTGCTGGGTGCCACTGTTGGAACTGCTTCTACTGAAATAATGTCACCTGCTGGTGTCTGCACCTGTTCAACATTACTGGGTGCCACTGATGGAACTGCTGCTACTGGGGTAATGTCACTTGTTGCTGTCTGCGCCTGCTCGCCATTGCTGGGTGCCACTGTTGGAACTGTCAACTACTCTGAGGAGTGCTACTTGTTTATTGAAGTACTGAAAAAATTTTATGTGAATATTTGTATAAACTGATTTTTTGTTTATTTACTGTTTATGAAATGCTATGAGACTCTTACCTGCACCTATTCGTCATTGCTGACGCTATTAATTTGTTTAACCACATTGTGTAACAAATGATATTTGTGTAAACTATTGTGTAAAATCACATGTATGCAAGCATTTGTGTTATTGAAGGGTCAGTGCAAAGCCAAAATTTATTTAGTTATGTGATATTTACTTATTAATATCTTTTATTTTTGTCTGTTTTTTTTTTTTTTTTTGACGAATTTGGTGCTACTTTCACCACCAATGCTGGCAAAAATACCATCAGATTCTAACCCGTGGAGGTGGCTACACTGAGTCACAGCGCCAGAGATTGCGCCAAAGAGTATTATTCCGCCGCCTCCATTGGCGCAGTTGTTGTTCAGAGAATGTCGAGAGCAGTAGTAATTCAGAGGTTGTCGTGGGAAGTGCTTATTGAGAGGATGTCGAGAGCTGTACTAGTTGAGAACATGTCATGTGCAGTTATTGTTCTGTTGGGCGAGAGTTTAGATGCTGTTCGGTTGGTGCAATGTATAGATGGAAGATGTTGCAATGATCATAGTGTATTTTTCGTCAATATATATGGAAGTAACAAAAACTTTTTTATTTCAAATCTCCTTAATAATAATGCATCTTGCTGACAGGTTCAGTCAACAAAGCATCTGGCTCGTGTTCATGTATTAGACTTGTAATTCTGGTTTCTATGTGCGATAATAGTATTTGTGGTTTTTCAATTAGTTCATTGTAAATGGTGTTTAAAATTTCTTGTTGTACTGAGGAAGAACCGTGCCAGATACATGTACGTTGAACCACACTACCACACACAAAACAGTTACACTTCTGCTTTGTTGTTTCGTAGCTTTTATAGTTGCAGGGGACTTAATTAATCAATTGTGTTAACGGAAATTTCCTTTCATTCTTTATTGTTATTTTATGCAGTCTGATTGCGTACTAATACTACTCAGTACAGCTACTAAAATTATTGCATTCATTTTATAATTAAGCCCACATGCAGTTGGTGTTTTAAATTGTGAACTTCCGATTGTTTTTATCTGACCGCATAGGAACGAGGATGTGAACACACACACACACACACACACACGCACGCACACACACAGAGGGAGTGAGAGAGAGAGAGAGAGGTGGGGGGGGGGGGGAGACGGAGAATTGCCATCCCGAAGTGGCTGCCGTGCGCAGCATCGCCACGTCCCTCCTCGGCAGGGTGTGTACCGGTGTTGTCGCTGCCTGTGGAGCCACATTGTCGCCTGACCAAACGTGTTTGCAGCGTTCCGTGACGGATCCAGGGGCGTGTCGGACGTGGCCAGACGACAATGCTGGCTCGAGTGGCTGCCGGCGTGTAGTGTGTACCGGGAAGGGCAGAGGAGTGGAGAGGACGTGGCTTTGTGCGCGCCGCGGGTGTCACGGACAGCTGAGGACCGGCAGGTAGCGGCGGCCGGAGCTCCCTGCGACAATCACACGCACCGCTGGCTGCCCCCTACCTCACACTGCCCGCTTCTGCTGTCAACAGCGACGCTTCGGAACCGCTCACAAAGTCTCTCTCACAAAGAAACCCCTTGAGTGCTGGATCAGAAGTTGATCGTTTGAAAGTATTGTGTTAACAGTTACGACACTAAAAATATTAGCTGCTAATGACTCACCATGTGCATCAGTCGGGAGACAGAAAATGAGTGCCAGGGAGGTGCAGAGATCAACCTTCTACTGCATGTATGTGTTACTCTTCACAAAATGGACATCGTCGACATTCAAGAAGTGATAACAACGAACCATTAACTTGCACCGTGAACACAGGATGAAAAATTATGTGCCGCAGGGATCACGCTCAGCTAGGTATTCATTCTTAAACAATCCATGTTGATTCATATTGATGTGACGGGGTGCTGAGAACTGATGGAATCTGATGCCACGCAACCGAATGCGAAACAGTCGGTCTTAGAGCTTCAAGCGAAACTGGTTGTCCCTTAAGGCGTAGCTGCAGACAGTGCGGTAATACAGGGAGACAATTATTGAACTATATGAAATAATATCGTCATAATTTCTGAACGGTTTGCGTTAGGACGTTCAAACTGCCACGGGGCATGATGAGGATTAGTATGTGATGTATGGTTTGGTTTAGCGACGAAGTCCGCTTTCATTTTGGATGGCGCATTTCGGGGAATGGGAATCCGCAATGCGCGATCGATAAGTCTCTTCACCATCAACGGGTGACTGTATGGAGTGCAACGTCCAGTCGCGGAATAACCGTTGCGATATTCCTTGATGGCACGGTGACAACCAAACAGTACGTGAAGGTTTTGGAAGATGATTTCATCCCCATTATCCAAAGTGACCCTGATTTCGACAAGATGTGGTTCATGCAAGACGGAACTCCACCCTATCGAAGCAGGAGACTGTTTGATGTCCTAGAGCAGCACTTTGGGGAACGCATTCTCGCTCTTGGAGCACTGGCATGGACCTCGATTGGCAACCATATTCTCTGGATCTGAACACTTGCGACTCCTTTTAATGGGACTATATCAAAGAAAGACAAGGTGTACAGCAATAACCCCAAAACTACTGTTGAGCTGAAAACAGCCATTCAGGAGTCATCGACAGCATCGATCTTCCGACATTTCAGCGGATCACGCAGAATTTCGCTATTCGTCTGTGCCACATCATCGCCAAGTAATGGCAGGCATATCGAACATGTCATAACGTGAATCCGAATATCTATAGGACGTTTACGTGTTGAATAAAGTGTGTGCACGCCATAGTTTGTAGCTAATTACATTTTTCCGTATAGATAAAAAACTGTCACCCTGTGTGTTTTATTGGCATGGAAAAACAAAAGCTGAATTTATCCAGTGGTTCCAGTTCCAGATGATGATGATCATCATCATATTGGACAGTTTCCAGCCTCTGGCCATGTCTGTATGGAACATAGGCCTCTTCATCGTCTTCTGTCTTGCCACCATCTCTCCGTCTTCACCTTGGTCCAGTCTTCTCCTTTCTTCTGGATGGATTCCTCTACTCCTTTCAGCCATTTGTCTCTCGGTCTTCCTCTTGGTCTCTTTCCTTTCCGTTTCATCTCGTGTATACTCCTGGGTATCCTCTTCTCCTCCATTCTCTTAACGTGTCCATACCATCTCAGCCTTGATTTCTCTATCTCCTCAAGTAATGGTTCCACCATTAACTCTCTGATCCTCTCGTTTCTTAACCTGTCTATCTTTATACTCCAATACTGTTTCTCAAGAATTTCATCTCACTAGCGTGTACTTTGCTTTTCTCTCTTCGTTTCATAACCCAGGTATGACCAGTATATAACCTTTCTACTGATTTGGGGTACATCCTGGCTCCATATCAGACTTATGAGATGGTATGAACTGCAATATCATACACTTTTCAGGAGGGATAGTGTGCACTAAGAGAGTATGATTTTTATACGCGCGCCAAGAATCAAGTAAAAGATATTGTCTTGGCCAGCCGTTGGTCAAAGGCAGTGTTCATGCCATAGCTGTAGATCTGTTACGCCCATTCTCACATTCTTGCTTGCTGTGATGTAAAAATTCTCTACTTCCTTTGCAAGATCACGTACACGAGGAATAATCGTAGGGAGCAGAGAACCTCCAACTTCTCGCAGCACAATAAATAACTTTCCAGCCAATTTACCACGCATATTAATGGTCGCTGTAATTATATACGAATGCGTCAATGCAATGATGTTAGTTTATCTTGATACAACTCTCTTGTTACCTCTAATTTCCAGGGTTCCTTTCATATGCATTTCCTCTTCAAATCCTGGTAGGTCGAAGTTGGAAACAAATTTCTTGCTCAACGATGGGATAAGTTTGTTAATATCACCTACAAATACTGGGGCCGAGTCCGTAGTTTTCTGAGCACCGTCAAGTTGACGCTCTGTTTGTAATTTCGTCATCTTATGTCTCCAAATTTTGAAGCACTCTTTGAAGTTATGCAACCATGCACTGCTTCCCTTGAAATCGCTGTGATCTATGTCGTGCGCAGCTTCATGTGCATAACGTAGTAGGTGACTAATATGCACATCCTGTAAATTATATCGGGCATACGTGAAACGCTCAAACACCAGTTTTTGTAACAGGTGCGTCTTGCACTCACTTGAATATCCATAATTTTTCTTATACACTGGAAGGTATTAGTGCTGCAGTCTTATTCGAAATCTGTTCATATTTTTTTTTACCATGCTGCGCATGATCTTCCATGTAAGTTATTATGTTTAGTACCCGCTCCTTGGACAACTATTGTCCTTAACTACTTTTCACTGGAGACGGGACTTATAGCTCCCTGTCCGACAAGGATGATGAACTGCAAGGCTCGACACCCATTTCAACAACACTTTCACTTGTTAAGCACGTATAAACATCACTGCACTCGTCATGTATATTTTCGCACAGTCGATCGTATGCAACACCACACATCCCACTGACCCATCTTACAGAAACACTAATACGAGGTGTGATTGAAAAGTTTTAAGAATGTGCTTGTAACTGTACATCGGTGGTACTTACATGCTGCTGTGACGCATCTCCTTCAAAATAGTACCCTCTTGACTGAACACACTGACGGTGTTTCCACATTCCTGGTAGTTTTTTTCCTGATGTGTGTTAAGAACGCTCTCTGTATTTGCCTGGATGTCGTCAATCGAGTCAAATCGCTTCCCTTTCAGTGAAAATTTCAGTTTAGGAAACAAGTAGAAGTCCGCAGAGGCCAAATCAGGGGAATATGGCGGTTGTGGAAGCACAGGAATTTTGAATTTGGTCAAAAATTCAACGATGGAGAAGGCACGATGAGCTGGAGGATTGTCATGGTGTAGCACCCAAATCCTGTCTTTCCACACTGCAGGCCGTTTCTTCTGCACCTTTTCGCGCAAACGCTCAAGGAAACATTTGTAGTATTCCTGGTTAACTGTCTTTTCTCAAGGGGTAAATTAGTGAGGTAGAATCGAAAAAAAATCACCAACATTGTCTCAACCTTCGACCGACTTTGCCATGCTTTTTTTTTTTTTTTTTTTTTTTTTTTGTGGTGAACCTGGAGCCTTCCACTGCGAAGACTGCGCATTGGTTTCAGGATCATATCCATATACCCACGATTCGTCACCTGTAATTACCCTATTTAATAAATATCGTGCGAAGTATTGAACGACAAATAGTCACGAGTGTTCAAATTATGATTCTGTTGAAACCGAGTGCTTGTTGAGTGCTGACTATCAGTATTTCAGAAACATCCTCATAGTCAACAAGGCTCAAGACAAAACTGAAGGTTTTTGTATGTCCATCCCTGTGATTGATGGTCTGCGGGACACCTGCGCCCGTTGTTTTGACGTTATTTTATTGCTTCTGTAGAAGCAGTTCATAGATGTTGGCTACTGATGGGGTCGCGCACTCCCCCTCAGCGTCAGTTAGGTCTGACGATAGTGTATTAAGTCACCGAAACGGGTGCAGATCTTTCAGTTTATTACGAAAACTGAAGGTGTTTGGACGATTGTAGGTTCTTCAAAGTGGCTTGACTCTGTTACGGTTCTATTCACCACACGAGTTACTTCGTATACACCACTTAGCAAACAGAGAGGACATGAATTGGTCCCTTCTTTTCCTCGTTTACAGGTTTGTTGTGTCTAACTCAGTCAACTACCCGCCCTAGACGAAAGTCCTTTGAGATTCTTGGTTGTTGTTGGTTGTTTTTGGGGAAGGAGACCAGACAGCGTGGTCATCGGTCTCACTGGATTAGGGGAGGATGGGGAAGGAAGTCGGCCGTGCCCTTTCAGAGGAACCATCCCGGCATTTGCCTGGAGTGATTTAGGGAAATCACGGAAAACCTAAATCAGGATGGCCGGACGCGGGATTGAACCGTCGTCCTCCCGAATGCGAGTCCAGTGTCTAACCACTGCGCCACCTCGCTCGGTGCGATTCTTGGTAGAACTAGATATGAAAAAACTACTCTACCTTGTGGTCAAGACGTAAGATGCAGGCCAGATACCGCCAGACTTCAGGAAGAATGTATTATAATTTCGATTTCAAAGAAAGCATTTGCTGACAGGTGTGAATATTACCGAACTACCAGTTTACTAAATCATGGTTGCAAAATACAGACAGGATTTATTTGTACAAGGATGAAAACACTGGTTGAAGTGGACCTCAGGGTAGACAAGTTTGATTTCTGGAGAGAAGTATGAATACGCGAGGCAATACTGACTGAGACCCATCTGAGAAGGGAGGTTAAAGAAAGGGACACTGACGTTTACAGCATTTGTAGACTTGGAGACAGCTTCTGACAATGTGGACTGGACTACACACTTTGAACTTCTGAAGGTTGTTGGGGCCAAAATACAGGGAGCGAAAGATTATGTACAGCTTACACAGAAACCAGACTGCACTTATAAGAGTTGAGGGACATGAAAGGGAAGCAGTAATTGAGAAGGAAGAGTGATGCTATTCAGTCTACACATTGAGGATGCAGTAAATGAAACAACAGAAGAGTTGGGAGGAGGAATTAGATTGCTCGGAGAAGAAACGAAAAACAAGTTTGTTTCCGTGGCCATCATGCGTGGCAAGCACAGAAATATTATGTATTATTTATTTATTGAGATTTTCCTCTACACAAAGGTTTTTCTCCAACATAACAAATACCCGGAAATTATTAGGTCTGAACTTAATTTATCTCCTCAGAATGTCCCTCCACGTGTTTAGATCTCGTATATCTTCTTCCTCTGCGCCAAGTTTCTCCTTTGTCTTTCCTCTTGATCTCAGAGAGTACGACAAAAACCATTTTGAAACTGTCAACTTCTGTTGGTAATATACTCACTTACCTGGAGATACCTTGCACATTCCAGCATCCAAATGTCATTTTCCTTCTTTTTCTTCGCCAGTTCGACATCCAAGATTACAGGTTTTCCGAGGCATATTTGGATTTCTTTTGCATTTTAATTTTCTCACGTGAGTGAGGTGCTGGCCCACTGTAAACCCCCAACCTGGTGGACGAGGTAATTTGTTCTCAAGGTTTTCTTCCTTTAGCCTTTGATATATAGCCAATATAACGCTACAAGGCAGCAGCCGCTAGTTCTTGTCCACTCCGGGTATTTTATTTCCCCAATACCCACAATATCTGATGAGCATTTTCCTATCCACCACCTGGGGAGGCACCCATTGGGAGACTAGCAACTCCACACGGGACAGAAATATTCGTTTTGTAAATAAAAACCGCCTTGTCTTACTGCAATGTATTTTATTTCTTCCAGAGGCGTTTAGCCTTTTATTTTAAGGCCTTTTCAGTGGAATCTGGAATGATGCCTTAAAGTAAAAGGCGAAAAGCGTCTAGAAGAAGTAAAATGTATTGCAACAACAAAAGGCGTTTTTTATTTACAAAAGGAAGAAAGGCAGTATTTAAGGTCTGTTGAACACATTGTAACTTTGTCAGAGATTGGAAAAGGACGTAGAAGAAAAGTTGAACGGAATACATATTGCCTAGAAAAGGGTTTAGTAGATGCACGTCAACAAAAAGTAAAACAAGGGTAATGGCATGTACTCGAATTAAATCAGGTGATGCTGACGAAATTAGATTTGGAAAAAAAACACACTAAAAGTAGAAGACGAGTTTTGCTATTTGGACAGCAAAGTAACTGGTGGTGGGCTGAGCAGGGAAGATATAAAAGGCAGCATGGGCAAAGCGAGGGAAAAATTACTGAAAAGAGCTGTTTGTTAACGCAGAATATAAATTTAATGTTTAGGAAGTCTTTTCTGAGGGTATTGCCAACGAGTGTAGCCTTATATGGAAGTGAAACGTGTACGATAAGCATTTGAGACACGAAGAGAATAGAAGTTTTTGAAATGTGATTCTATACGGAGATACTGAAGATTATGTCGGTAGATCGCGTAAATAATGAGGTGGTACAGAATCGAACTGGGGAGATAAGAAATTTATAGTGCAACTTCAGTAAAAGAATAGATTGGTTGATACGACACGTTCTCAAGCAATAAGGAATTCTCCATTTGCTAATTGAGGGAGGTGTGGGAAAGGGGTGGGGAGGAGGGGGTAAAAATTGTAGAGGGAGGAATACAGTAGTCAGGTTGCAGTAGTTTTTGAGAGATGGAGAGGCTTGTGTGAGACAGACTTGCGGTGACAGCTCTAGTAGACTAACCTGAAGAGCACAACAACACAACCAGTCCTGCTTTGTACCATAAAGTTTATGTTGGTGCTGTCAGTGCCATAGCAAGGAAGGAAGAAATTCATCATCACGGACACTGATTTGACTGTGCCCTTCATTTGTGAATTGTGGTGGCTGCTCGGTTATCCACACGATTACTAGCTTAAAGTCGCCTGAAGACGGTACACTGTACAAAAGTCGATAACAAATATAGCGAGACCTTTAAAAACGCTGAAGGATTCATTCACTCTTAAACAGAGACTTAGCAACAGACCAAAGAAAGACGAATGTAATGAGAAGTAGCACAAATGGGAACAACAAGAAACTTAACATCAGAAATGGATATCACGAAGCACATGAAGTTAAGGAATTCTGCTACGTAGCCAGCAAAATAACCGTTGATGGACGGAGCATGGAGGACATGGAAAGCAGACTAGTACTGGCATAAAGAGAATTCCAGACTCTTCAAATGGCTCCAAGCACTATGGGGCTTAACATCTGATGTCATCAGTCCCCTAGACTTAGAACTACTTAAACCTAACTAACCTAAGGACATCACACACATCCATGCCCGAGGCAGGATTCGAACCTGCGACCGTAGCAGCATCGCGGTTCCGTACTGAAGCGCCTAGAACCGCTCGGCCACACCGACCGGCGAATTCCTGATTCTACTACTATCGAGCACAGGCCGTAATTTGAGGGAGAAATTTCTGAGAATGTGCGTTTGGAGCACAGCATTGTGTGATAATGAAATATCGACTGTGAGATAACTGGAACAGAAGAGAATCGAAGTATTTGATATGTGGTGCTACAGAAGAACGCTGAAAATGGTGGACGAATAAGGTAAGGAATGAGGATGTCCTCCTCAGAATCTGCCCGGAAAGGAATATGTGGAAAACAGGGATAAGAAGAAGGGGCAGGATGATAGGACATCTGTTAAAACGTCAGGGAATAACTTCTATGATACTAGAGGGAGCTGTAGAGGGTGAAAACTGTTGAGGAAGACAGGGACTGGAATACATTCAGCAAATAATGGAGGACGTAAGTTGTAATTACTTCTATGAGATGAAAAGGTTGGCACAGCACAGGAATTCGTGTTGGGAAAAAAAAGAAGACATGGTAACCAGATAGCGTCCTCCGATCTATCTGAAGAAGTATGTTGGAAGATTGGCTTAGATAAACGAGGAGACATGCACCTTCATGTTACATTAAGAAATAACGATAAACATGTATATCTTTTTGTATAGCGAATTTCAAAGCTGTAATGTAGAAAGAAAGTTTCTATTTAGTTACTTAGGTTATGGGTCATCAGTAAAGGTAACTAAATGAATGTTTACCAAGATAAGTAGTTGTATAAAACTGGTACTGGAGACCAATATACGGTCCTACGTCTGGCAATCAAAGTCGTAAACATTTCATTGGTAAGAGCAGGTTATGTATAAGTACATCAACTTGAATTTGTTTTAAACAGTGATGAAAAATCTTTGTGGCGTTCAGAATCATCGTGCCTATGGCTAAATTTAAGCCGTGTGCCGGCAAAAGGAAAAATATTTGCTGATTTGGCATCGCAAAATGGTGTATCTGTTAAAGCTAGCCACGGTTAGTAAGAGAAAAACAAGGACTAGAAGTTACATTCTATTAAGTGAAATCGTCACTGCGCTTTCGGCGTTAAGGCGCTTTCGGCCTAAAAGTGTTCCAGATGTAACGCAGACTGAACAACATTCCTGTTTTGCAGTATACCTGTCTTACGTCTAAGAACTGGAGTTACCGCAGTTTCATGTTCCTGTGTATTCCCAATTTTTGTTACAGGAAATCAGATCTGAGACTTACGTTTGTGGAGAGTGAAGCTGAACGCATGTCGAAACAGAGAGGCGGTACTGCAGTACCCACCCGATCAGGCTCCTGTCGGCCCGCCTTTGCTATAAAAACCCCGCGATCTGCCCACAGTCCCTGCTGCGTTGCAAACAGGGGGCTGAATTTTAAAATGTCTCATGTTTCCCAACGAAATACGCCACGACGCGGTTTATTGCGCCACGTTGATTGTTTCCACCAGATCCCAAATAATGGACAGTGACAGTCAAAAAACAGCGGGTTCCCCTTCCTGGACAGTCGATTCCTGGCGAAACGAGACATCGCGCCGCAAGGCATTGTGTTCGGGCCACACATGTTTTCGGTAAAGAAGGAGATTCTAAAATGTCACAATACATACTAAGGGACAAATGAAGCGTATTCTAATCACGTTCCTCATTGTGCACTTGATATCTCTTCTTCCACTGACGTTTCATATCCTTTTCTGTGACTAATGCACGAACATTGACGTTGTTAATACATTACTAGTTATTCAGGTGGGTATTACGGTATATATTTCTTTGTAAAAGATGTCCGACGTGGCGCCAAAAGGGGTATTACACCGTCATTTAAATATTTCGTCGTAGTTCTCTCAGAATGGTAGGCATGTAGTAACAAAAGAAATGCAAGATGTCAAGTGAGAAATTGCTATTTTTGATGCTATTAACTTCATAGTTCCCAGTTACTAAATCATGCAGTTATTTTTCCAATGTTGTTGTTGTGGTCTTCAGTCCTGAGACTGGTTTGATGCAGCTCTCCATGCTACTCTATCCTGTGCAAGCTTTTTCATCTCCCAGTACCTACTGCAACCTACATCCTTCTGAATCTGCTTAGTGTATTCATCTCTTGGTCTCCCTCTACGATTTTTACCCTCCACGCTGCCCTCCAATACTAAATTGGTGATCCCTTCATGCCTCAGAACATGTCCTACCAACCGATCCCTTCTTCTGGTCAAGTTGTGCCACAAACTTCTCTTCTCCCCAATCCTATTCAATACTTCCTCATTAGTTATGTGATCTACCCATCTAATCTTCAGCATTCTTCTGTAGCACCACATTTCGAAAGCTTCTATTCTCTTCTTGTCCAAACTATTTATCGTCCATGTTTCACTTCCATACATGGCTACACTCCATACGAATACTTTCAGAAATGACTTCCTGACACTTAAATCTATACTCGATGTTAACAAATTTCTCTTCTTCAGAAACGCTTTCCTTGCCATTGCCAGCCTACATTTTATATCCTCTCTACTTCGACCATCATCAGTTATTTTGCTCCCCAAATAGCAAAACTCCTTTACTACTTTAAGTGCCTCATTTCCTAATCTAATTCCCTCAGCATCACCCGACTTAATTAGACTACATTCCATTATCCTTGTTTTGCTTTTGTTGATGTTCATCTTATATCCTCCTTTCAAGACACTGTCCATTCCATTCAACTGCTCTTCCAAGTCCTTTGCTGTCTCTGACAGAATTACAATGTCATCGGCGAACCTCAAAGTTTTTATTTCTTCTCCATGAATTTTAATACCTACTCCGAATTTTTCTTTTGTTTCCTTTACTGCTTCCTCAATATACAGATTGAATAACATCGGGGAGAGGCTACAACCCTGTCTTACTCCCTTCCCAACCACTGCTTCCCTTTCATGTCCCTCGACTCTTATAACTGCCATCTGGTTTCTGTACAAATTGTAAATAGCCTTTCGCTCCCTGTATTTTACCCCTGCCACCTTTCGAATTTGAAAGAGAGTATTCCAGTCAACATTGTCAAAAGCTTTCTCTAAGTCTACAAATGCTAGAAACGTAGGTTTGCCTTTCCTTAATCTTTCTTCTAAGATTAGTCGTAAGGTCAGTATTGCCTCACGTGTTCCAGTGTTTCTACGGAATCCAAATTTTTCCAATATGAACACAAAATGTAATTACATTAATATCTATCTTCCCGTTAATGTTAATACACAGGTCTACGAAAAAGAATCATCCGATTTGTTACCTCTGTATTTCTGAAACTAAGAAACATATACAACGAATTTAATTTTCTGATGAACGGGAGACTCAAAAAGTTCTTTTTGTCGTTCCTTTTCACAGGTGTTCAATATGCCATCCTTGAGATGCACACCATATGTCAATGCGGTATTCTCATTGTTCTCACACTGCAGGGAGCATGTCTTGAGTCACAGCTTCCACAGATGCTATTATGCGATGTCTTATTTCATTCTTTGTTGTTGGTAACGGAGGCACATAAACAGAGTCTTTTATAAACCCCCACACGAAATAATCACAATAAGGTCCGATGACCTCGGAGACCAGAAATGTAAGACTGAATCATTTGGTCCAATGCGACCGATCCATCGTTCAGCAATCGTTTGATTTAAAAATTCCACACTTCCAGGTGCCAATGTGGCGATGCCTTACCCTGTTGGTAAATGAAGTACTTCGAATCAGTGATCAACTGTGAGGAAAGGGAGTTCTCAAGCATATCGAGATATGTGCTTCCTGTAGCAGCGCTTTCGGCAAAGGAAAATGGACCATACACATTTTCCCGTGAAACTTCACAATACAAATTAAATTTTGGAGAGTCCCTCTCATATTATACAACTTCTTGTGGTTGTTCCCTAGCCCATATTCTCATATTATAACGGTTCACCTTTCCATTTAAATGGAATGTCGCCTCGTCACTAAACACAAAGCGTGGAAGAAAACTGTCATCCTCCTTCTTGACAAGAAAGAAATTACAGATGTCCACACGCTGCTGTTTGTCACCTTCACGAAGAGCTTACAGTAGCTCAGTTTTGTATGGTTTCATGTGTAAACTTCGACACAACACACGCCAGACGAACATTGGGGACATGTCGAGCTGTCGAGCTGCAAAGCGAACGGATTTCTGTGAACTCGTTGTGAAACTATGGCGGATGCTTTCGACGTCTGTGTCAGACACTCGGGGACGGCCCAGCGATTTGCCTTTGCACATACAACCTGTTTCTCGGAATTGTTCATGCCATCGTCTAAGTACGAAAGTCTTGCTGAACAGTTATTACTGACCCAAATTGTGCACCATGTAGAACACAAGATGCTTTCTGTTGTCCCCACACTGTTTTTACTTGAGCTGAAGTGGGAGCACACTGCTGGTACCTAGCGGAAACCATGTAAAACTGGAGAGTTTGCTCTTTCCAACAGTACGTTGTTCACGCACATATCTCAAATAACATAAAAGTTACGATTTTTTAAAAATCGGATGATTCTTTTTGATACACCCTGTATAATAATAAAGTCTGGGTGCAATGTAATGTACACAGTGCAATGCATACAGTTCACTATAGCCAAGACTTACCTGTATCATCGGAAATCCTTTTAACGTGGGAAATGAACTGTGACCTGATGTGTTTAAATTCAAAAGGAAATGATTTAGCGTACTTGACAAGCACTTTCCTACGCCTTTTGCTTTCAGACTCATTCTAATACTCTCAAAACTGATTTTTACTTTCTTTGACATTCGCCGTTATTTATTCTTATATAAGATCTGCTAGCCTAGTCCTTGCTCCCATGTCTTCCTTGTACCTGTCAAATTCCTCTTTCCCGGCTGCAACATTTTGTACTCTGATAAGTCTGCCCGTGACACTTTCTTCTTTATGGACGTATCTTAACCTACAGCTATTACACCTTCCTTTAAATTTCGTACGAAATTCATTTCCCCTCACTTTCAGTTACAGGTACCACTCCTGCGCCATCACTGAATCGTATTGTGCTAATTTTCTGTTCTTGACAAACAGCAACATTTCTTCCACACCATTTTCAACGAACAAATAAACATCAGTGGTGACAATGGACCTGCCTTACATCTTTCGTGATTTTGATTTCTTATACGGACCTTTCAGAACAGACCGTTCTAATTCGCTTTGAAGAAATACCGTGGGTTTACATCTCCCTAACTAAAAAAGGAAAATATTTTATTTTATTTCATTTCAGATTATAAAACGCCTGTCCATATTTATAGCGCCACAATAAGCTCCGAAGTACGATTTCCTATGCATTCCGAATGTGCCTTTTCACTCCACATACAAAACAAACAGCCGTTTCGCAGTGTCTTTTCTTACATGCCGTCCGCTAGCACTAAACAGAAGACGATCGTTTTCTTTGATCATCTGTAAATGCGAGGTGCTTGATTTGATCAAATTAATTTGACGTAAGACAGCATCTGACAAAAGTTCCCTATTACACAACCTCAGTTATATTTGACAAACCTTGCAAATTTGATAGTGTGATCTCGGCCTTACAAATGTAACAATTACAAAAGTCAACGCGAATTACTATTGCCATTTCATCTAGCAGATGTGTGAGAATGGAATACATAATGTTATATTTTTGTGCCTGGGGCATTGTTTTGTTACGTTTCTGGTATGATATCCCACCCAGACTGATACCTCATCGGAACCCACTACAGCCTCCCATATTACATTAAGAGAATTCAGAAAAACACTGTGTCCAGATGACCTAACAGACAGTATGATTAGCTTCTTTTGTTCCATTCCAGGAGTGGATGTTGTCCCGTCTCGAAATAAAGAAATTTAACAAAACTGTTGTCTCCATCTCTTCATTAGCCGTCCTACATCCCATTCCCCAGTTTGGCTCTGAGCACTATAGGACTTAACAGCTATGGTCATCAGTCCCCTAGAACTTAGAACTACTTAAACCTAACTAACCTAAGGACAGCACACAACACCCAGCCATCACGAGGCAGAGAAAATCCCTGACCCCGCCGGGAATCGAACCCGGGAACCCGGGTTCCCAGTTTGGTTGAAACGTGAGGCTTGCCATGGAAATTGTAGTTTTCACGTCTAGTTCCTGTCTTGTGTCTTCACTTCGCGGTCTTATCGCTTAATCCAACTTCATCTCAGGCATATATACGAATGCATGTTTTCGGGGCGATATGTACTGATAACTACTCAGGAGTTTGCAGCCGTGTCAAGTGGTTTGAAATGAACGCCAGGAGTATATAAAATACCGTGTGGGCGTGGACGTGTGGACAGTCTTACGTCGGATAGGCTGTGCGTACTATGGAACAGCTCTGTGTAAAACACAAGAGATGCTTTCACCATCGGCACCCTGAGAAATCAGCGGTAGCAGAGCATGCTCTAGAAAACGAACATCGTATTGCAGTCGAAGAGATATCAGTTATTACATGGACTAGTAGTTTGTGGAATAGCGTAACAAAAAAAAGCGATTGAAATAATAATTTGTGAGAACACCCACAATTACGACCGCGGCCTGTAGCTAAGCCCGGTTTGGGACCCGACAATCGGAAGGTTGAAGCGGGCGCAACGACATTACCTTATTTGGCGCTGCAGACGTCACAGAAGACGGCGCGGCTATGTAAGGACGGTGTCAGCAACCGGAAATGTAAAATAAAAAAATTAAAAAATGAAATGTGAAACCCTATGGCTGAAAAGGGAATATAACAAGCCCTAGAACAGTCCGCCCTTCTCCCTCAGTGAAGGGAATGAAAAGTGAAAAAAAAGGCAGTCCCAGCTTGACAATGGCCGAGGAACACTCTGCCAAAAGCTCATTGATTTTTAACCAGTTGAGTTCGAATATAATAAATTTGCTAGAGACCGAAAAGCTAACGTCCACGAATCATCATGGTTTTAGAAAGCATCGCTCGTGCGAAACCCAGATTGCTTTTTTGTCACATGATATACTGGGAAATATGGATGAAGGGAAACAGACAGATTCCATATTTCTAGATTTCCGAATAGTATTCGACGCGGTAACCCATTGCAGACTGGCAACGAAGGTACGTGCGTTCGGAACAGGCTCTCAGATATGTGGCTGGCTCAAAGACTTCTTAAGTAATAGAACCCACTATGCTGTCCTCGACGGCGTGTATTCATCGAAGACAACGGTAACATCAGGAGTGCCCCAGAGAAGTGTGATAGGACCGTTGCGATTTTCTATATACGTAAATGATCTGCCAGACAGGGCGGGCACCAATGTGCTGTTGTTCGCTGATGCTGTGGTGTACAGAAAGGTGTCGAAGATAAATGACTATAGGTTGATACAAAATGACCTAGACAACATTTCTAGATGGTGTAATGAATGGGAACTGGCTCTTAATGTAGAAAAATGTAAGATAATGCGGATGAGTAGGAGAAACAAACCCGTAATGTTCGGAAACAGCATTATTAGTGTCCTGCTTGACACAGTCATGCCTTTAAGTATCTGGGCGTAACTTTACGAAGCGGTGTGAATTGGAACTAGGATATGAGGATTGTGGAAGGGAACGTGAATGGTCGACTTCCGTTTATTTGGAGAATTTTAGGAAAGCGTAGATCATATCTAAAGGAGACGACATATAGGGCGCTAGTGCGACCTATTCTTGAGTACTGCTCGAGTGTTTGGGATCCGCACCAGGTCGGATTGAAAGTAGACATCGAAGCAGTTCAGAGGCCAGGTGCTAGATTTGTTACCAGTATGTGCGGTCACCATGCAAGTGTTATGGCTATGCTTCGTGAGCTCAGGTGGGAATCACTGGAGGGAAGAAGACATTCATTTCGAAGAACACAATTGAGAAAGTTTAGAGAACCGGCATTTCAACCGGACTGCAGAAAGATCCTACTGCCGCCAACATACATTTCTCGTGAGGACCAGTCCGCAGCTCGTGGTCGTGCGGTAGCGTTCTCCCTTCCCACGGCCGGGTTCCCGTGTTCGATTCCCGGCGGGGTCAGGGATTTTCTGTGACTCGTGATGACTGGGTGTTGTGTGATGTCCTTAGGTTAGTTAGGTTTCAGTAGTTCTAAGTTCTAGGGGACTGATGACCATAGTCATCAGTCTACTTTCAAGTCCCATAGTGCTCAGAGCCATTTGAATCGTGGGGACCACGAAGAAGAGAAACGAGAAATTGGGGCTCATAAGAAGGCATGTAGATAGTCGTTTTTCCCTCGCTCTACCTGCGAATAGACCAGGAAAAGAAACCACTAATTGTGGTACAAGGTACCACGAAGCACCGTACGGTAGCCTGCGGATTATGTATGTAGATAAAGATGTAGACGCGGGTGGAAGCTGGAGAGAATCTCATCTCAGTTGTTTCAGCTATTTTTTGATCTCCTTCTCTTAGAGTCCTGTTTTCACTACCACACGTAAGAGCAGGCTTAGCCAATACGTTGAGCAATCTTACTCCTATCTCTTTGCTCTTGGACAATAGCCGCTTGGCTGCTCTTGTAAACCATTTATTTAACAACTGGTTTCGTAGCCTAGACGCCACACCATCTGGTTAGATAATATATTAAATTATGACACTGAACTTGCAACTTGGACGGATCCGAACATTCCCGTCTATGAATAAACGGTGCAATTAGCGAATCGTTAGGCAAGCAGAAAGTATGGGTCCATGGTTCCTCAAGCGGGCCATGATTCCGGAACGGACGATACGGGGCCGAACGTAACATGTTAACCATTAGATCTAGGGTCACAATCCATCCAGAATGCCATACCGCGATGCGTAAAGTCACAGATGGGAAAGCGCCCAGTTATAGTTTCTGCCAAGGTACACTATGTGATCAAAAGTATCTGGACATCCCAAAAAACATGAATTTTTCATACTAGGTGAATATCAGTGACCTCAGTAGTCATTAGACAGCGAGAGACAGCAAAATGGGGCGCTCCGCGGAACTCACGGACTTCGAACGTGGTCAGGTGATTGGGTGTCACTCGTGTCATACGTCGGTTACGTAAAACCGAACTCCCCCGCATGGGGCCTCCCGGCCAACAATGCCATACGATCATTTCCATTTTTCCCACACTCCTTAACATTCTTAGGTCCACTGTTTCCCATGTGATAGTGAAGTGGAAACTTGAAAAGAAACGTACAGCACAAAATCGTACAGGCCGACCTCGTTTGTTGACTGACAGATATCGCCGACAGTTGATGAGGATCATAATGTGTAATAGGCAGCCATCTATCCACAACATCACACAGGAATTCCAAACAGCATCAGGATCCACTGCAAGTACTATGACAGTAAGGCAGGAGGTGAGAAAACGTGGTTTTCATGATCGGGCGACTGCTCATAAGCCACACATGACGCCGATAAATACCAAACGACGCCTCGCTTGGTGTAAGGAGCCTAAACAAGGGACGATTGAACAGTGGAAAAACGTTGTGAGGAGTGACGAATCACGGTACACAATGTGGCGATCCGATGGCAGGCTGGGGGTATGACGAAAGCCCGGTGAATGTCATCTGCCAGCATGTTTAGTGCCAACAGTAAAATTCGGAAGCGGTGGTGTTATGGTATCGTCGTGTTTTTCGTGGAAGGGTCTTGCACCCCTTGTTGTTTTGGATGGCGCTATCACAGCACAGGCCTACATTGATGTTTTAAGCACCTTCTTGCTTCCCACTTTTGAAGAGCACTTCGGGGTGGCGATTGCCTCTTTCAACACGATGCAGAACCTGTTCCTAATGCACTGCCTGTCGCGGAGTGTAATGGACTGGCCTGCACAGAGTCATGACTTGAATCCTATAGAACACCTTTGGGACGACTTGGAACGCCGCCTTCGTGCCAGGACTAACTGACCGACATCAATATCTCTCCTCAGTGTAGCACTCCGTGAAGAATGGGTTGCCATTTGCAAGAAACCTTCCAGCAGCTGACTGAACGTATGCATGCGAGTGTGGAAGCTGTCGTCAAGGCTAAGGGAGGACCAACGCCATACTGAATTCCAGCATTCCCGATGGAGGGCGCCACGAACTTGTAAGTCATTTTCAGCCAGATGTCCGGATACCTTTGATCACACAGTGTACCTCCTCATACATTGAACCACATTTGAGTTAATTTGATATTACAGGGTTCTGCCTATTCTATTATTAAATTGTTCATAATTATGTTTGCTCTTCTAATGTGTTTTTTTTCCATCCACTACCATCAATTTTGATTTATTTATGGATACAATCACTCGATGAGTTTGTAAAATATTACTCAATTTAACCTTATTTTCTTGTAAAGTGCTTTCATTGTCCTCTAGGAGAACCTTGTCGTCCGCAAATAAAAATTTGTTAATAATTTGGTTCCTTCCCAGGTTTTCCTCCCTGTAGTTTTTAGAACTCCATTCTTCTAAAACTTTGTTCACATTAACATCAAAAAGAATTGGAGGGAGCCGACACCCCTGTTTTAGTCCCTGGTTTACAATCAATAACTCTTAGGTTATACTAATTTCAGTCTTATCGAACAGTGGTTTAATGGCATTCGACAAATTCAGAGGTACATTTTAGTCAGGACCATAATTTCATCCCTCCTACCTTATTGTAGGACTTCTCACTGTCTAAGAACAGCAGAAACAATAGATTGACGAATTGTCTTCTCTTTTGTATATGCTGTTTTAGAACAAATATTGCAACTGTATAGGACCTGCCATTACGAAATCTGCATTGATCCTCTTGTAAAAATGTTTCTGCAACTAGCTAGAGTTTCCTCTTAGGCGAATTGATTTTATAAGCAACATAGAAAATGGATGTACTACTGTAAGTTGAGGATTCTTTCTTATATCATTTCTTGTGTATGTTACCCTCAATTTCTCTGGAATTTTATCGGAGCAGAAAACATAATTCAGTAACTGCACAAGTTCCTAATTCATTCCAATTGTACCGGTAGCTTTCCAGTTGCTGGTCGCTTTTGAAATATATTTCAAGTCTGACATTCTGACTGCACTGTATTCTCCATCTCTTATCTGTATCGTGCCTGTAGCTGCAATTATGAGATGGGGATACACAAAACATAAGCCGCACCTGAACAGGAAAGAAAACGAAACATTGAAAGGTGGCTACACTGAGCCACAGCGCCAGAAATTGCGCCAAAGAGTTTTATTCCGCCGCCTCCACTGGCAGTTCTTGTCGAGAAGTCGTGGTGGAGAGTGCTTATCGAGATGTGGTAGTAGTGAGTCGGTGTTGAGATGTTGTAGTAGGGAGTGCTTGTTCCATGTTTTATGCAGTTTGTTCGATAGGCTAGACAGCAGATGTTGTTCGAATGGAGATATTGTAATGATCAGAGTGCTTTTCGTCAATATATATGAAGGTAAAAAAAATTCCCTTTTCTTTTTATTATTTCAATGTCTTAAATAATGCGTCATTACAGGTTCAGTCAACAAAGCATCTGGCTCGTGTTCTTGTATTAGAGTGTAATTCTGGTTTTCTTGCGCAATTATAGTATTTCTATTTTTTTAATTACTTCAGTATAAATGGTATTTAAAATTTCTTGTCTTATTGAAGAAGAACCGTGCCAGATGTGTACGTTGAATCACACTTCCACACACAGAACAGTTACACTTGTGCTTTGGTTTCGTACGTTTTATAGTTGCTGGGGGCTTAATTAATTAATTGTGTTAACGGAAATTTTCTTTCATTCTTTGTTGCTATTCTATGCAGTCAGATTGCGTACTAAAACTTGACAATAATCGACATTCGGACTGGGACAGACGCGGTAGGTCTTTGTCGCCACGAGGCGAAAACTTTGACTATAAACACTTTTTGACTGTTCGGAAATTTAAGATCTTTCGCAATTCTAAGAATGACATACATCCATGTGCATGGCTAGATGAATTTACGTACGCACTTCCACCAAATTGGCCACTAAGTCACAATCTGGAAATTATGTGCGGCTATTAAAGTCCTCAGGGGATTCACTACACTAAGTGAATATGTGCCGTAGCGTGCGTGGGGGCTTAATAATATAAATATGGATGCAAATTCTTTTTAATTTTTTTTAGCTGACTGTCCCGTTACGAAGTCCCGTAAACGGATGGCCCTGACTAGTTTTAGTACGCAATCTGACTGCATAGAATAGCAACAAAGAATGAAAGAAAATTTCCGTTAACACAATTAATTAATTAAGCCCCCAGCAACTATAAAACGTACGAAACCAAAGCACAAGTGTAACTGTTCTGTGTGTGGAAGTGTGATTCAACGTACACATCTGGCACGGTTCTTCTTCAATAAGACAAGAAATTTTAAATACCATTTACACTGAAGTAATTAAAAAAATAGAAATACTATAATTGCGCAAGAAAACCAGAATTACACTCTAATACAAGAACACGAGCCAGATGCTTTGTTGACTGAACCTGTAATGACGCATTATTTAAGACATTGAAATAATAAAAAGAAAAGGGAATTTTTTTTACCTTCATATATATTGACGAAAAGCACTCTGATCATTACAATATCTCCATTCGAACAACATCTGCTGTCTAGCCCATCGAACAAACTGCATAAAACATGGAACAAGCACTCCCTACTACAACATCTCAACACCGACTCACTACTACCACATCTCGATAAGCACTCTCCACCACGACTTCTCGACAAGAACTGCCAGTGGAGGTGGCGGAATAAAACTCTTTGGCGCAATCTCTGGCGCTGTGGCTCAGTGTAGCCACCTTTCAACATTAGATGAGCACCTTGCAGAAAGTGTAATGGAGGCAGGGGGGAAGGGGGGGCGGATTCATTGTCATTTCTGGAGTCAGAGGAGCACAGTTTTTAGTTTAGTGTTAGGTTACAAACAGACAGTATTGAAAGAAATTAGAATATTAGAACAGGGTCATAATATACAGGGTGATTTTTTCCACCGTGTACAAACTCTAGGGATTGTTCGGTGAGAGTATGGGGAACAAGAGAGGTCCAATGAACTTATGTCCGGAAATGCACGATTTCCAAGCTAGAGACCATTTATTCAATCATACTTTGTTACAGAGACTGCGGTATAATACGCGCCGTATCATGCAGTCACAATTACAGTATGCATGGTTTCCTCCTAGTGGATGGTACTATTCCTCATACGTCATGCCCTAGCGCCCTCTCCTGCCACAGTAATTGGTAACGTTGTGTCTGATTCACTTCTCTTGCTGAGTCACCTTGTAGTGGATATGATGCAGCGTTTTACAAAATTGTTTCGTATTCGAATCGAGAGCTTGCCGACATGGTGTTTACTTACGGAAAGGCAAATGGCATCGGGCGGCGAGCAAAAAAATGGCTTTGAGCACTATGGGACTTAACTTCTGAGGTCATCAGTCCCCTAGAACTTAGAACTACTTAAACCTAACTAACCTAATGACATCACATACATCCATGCCCGAGGCAGGATTCGAACCTGCGACAGTAGCGGTCGCGTGGTTCCAGACTGTAGCGCCTAGAACCGCTCGGCCACTCCGGCGGCCGGGCGGCGAGCAGCAAGGTTGTATCAGGAGACCTATACCCGTCGACAACAAACACAGCACTCAATGATTGCAACAGTGTTTCACCGTTTTTCTGAGACAGGGTCGTTTCAGGAAGCATGAAATCAGGAAGGACGTACCGGAAATGTACGGACACCAGACTTGGAGGTTCTCCATGACAGTTCGTGCTATCATTATCACTTACAGGGTGCATTGGACTTACTAGCCACAGACTTTCCATATCGGGAGCAGTTCTGTCACTGGTTTCTTCACCAGGCAATCACGATTCCGGGATGATCCATCCTATTCATAGATGAGGCCCACCTTAACGCGGAGTGGCATCTTCACCTTTCACAACAGTCATCTATGGGACAGTATGCAGAACCCCATGGTGTGGTGACAACAAATAGTCAGTATCGGTGCAGCCGGAATGGGTGGGCCAGGATAATTGGCAACCGTATTTTTGGGACCAGTCTTTCTTCCACGTCGCCTAACAGGCTGGAACTATCGGCGTTTCTTGTGGGTGACTTTGCCTGCCCTGCTGGAAGAAGTGCCATTGATGATTCGAAGGGTTATGTGGCTGCCACATGATGGTGCTCCAGCCCACTTCGCGTTTAACGTTCGGATGCATCTCAATCGTGTCTTCCCTGGTCGATGGACCGGACGAGGGGGTTCAGTTGCATGGCCTGCTCGTTCAACGGATCTCAGTCTGTGATATTTCTGGTTATGGGGCCATCTCAAACGTATCGTGTATGCAGAGCCCTTTCCAGATGTAGAGACACTGGAACAGCGTATACATGTTGCCTTTGATACTGTTCGGATGCAGCCTGGGCGATGTGAATGTGTGAGACAGAAAATGCTATGACGCTTACACGCATGTGTTGAGGCACATGGAAACTATTTTCATCACTTACTTAACGGTGTCTGCATGGTACAGCGCGTATTAGACCGCAGTCCCTGTAACAATGTATGATTGAATAAATGGTCTCTAGCATGGAAACCATGCATTTCCGGACATAAGTTCATTAGACCTTTCTTGTTTCTAATCCTCATAACATTATAGGGCTGAAAAGTAAGTTAGATGAACTTGGCGTATGCCTAGAAGATGTGGAGAATTCTGAAGTGATAGACGTTCTGTACCTTTCTTAGCACCACGGATTGGAGACGTTAAATATCAGCGATTACAGATAAGCATCATTTTCGTGTAGAGTTAACTTAGAAAAAGGAGGAGTTGCGATAGATGTAAAGTAGGAAACAAACTCAAAAATACTGAGAGAAATATATTCATGACGCACAATTATTGGAAATAATATTATTGGAAAAATAAAAAAGTATGTCCTCTTCGAGCTCTGAGGCAGGTTCGTATAAAGCAGTGAAGCTCATTAATAAGAACAGGATACAGTCTTTCAAGAAGAAGTTAAAAGAGGTGTATGGGATGACGTATATACAGATATATATGTTAATGTCAACTTCAATTTATTCTGTATTAAATTTGTATCAATATTTGAAAGTTGTATTCCAAGAAAGTTATACAGAACATACATTAAATTACTAGTAAGCCGTGAATAACTACGGGAATTAAGATCTTACGTAAGAGGGCGAGAGAAAATTATTTAAATGACAGAGTAAGTGAAGATGTAACAGTACTTGACTATTATAAAAAAATGCTATAATACTTTAAGGTAAGTCACTGAAATGTCCAGAAGAACATGTGTCCTGACAGAAATAAATAATGCAGATAATAAGATTAAAACTCGAGGGGGGACATTATCAAATTGGAGACATGACAGCCAGGTAGTGTGCAAGATTCCATAACAATTAAACTAAATGACAGTGTTGTGATTGACAATTCACAAGTTGCGAGTATCTTCAACAATCATTTTCTAAATGTAGCAGTAAAAATTAACGATTAAATGGTTCAGTTGAATAAAAAAGAGAATTTATTCGTTATTCCACAGAACTTTATGCAACTTGAAGTCGCACCAATATCCTCCTCTGAAAGTGATAGAATTGTAAAAACTCTAGAATCCAAAAGCTCACGTGGTGTTGAAAGAATTACAAACAACTTTTCCTAACATTTTTCCAATTTCATGAGCAATGTCCTTATTGACATAGTAACACTTCGTTGGCTCAGGGAACGTTTCCACACAGGTTAAAATATGCTATTGTTAACCCTCATCATAAAAAAGGTGACAAGACAGACTTGAAGAATTATCGTCCAATTTCCTTGCTGACACATTTTCTCAAAATATTCGCGAAGTAATGCACTCCAGAAGAGTCTGACACATACTTAGCATATACCAGTTTGTGTTCCAAAAGGGGTGGTCGGCTAAGACCGCAATTTATACATTTACTCATCAAATAGTACAAACTTTAAATAATAACATATCACTAGCTGGTATCTTTTTGATCTTTCCAAGAGATTTGATTACGCACAAGTTATCAGAAAAACTCAAGTTCTATGGAATTTATTGTTTTATACAAAAATGGTTTGAATCATACTCAACAAACTGATTTCAAGGTGTTGTGCTTAATAAGTCAAAGAATGTTGAAAGGGCGGAAAATTTTAGTCACTGGGGAGAAATCACATAGGGAGCCCAACAGAGATCAATTTTGGGTCCACTCCTACTCATTACTTATACGCATGACCTTCCAAATAACATTCAGTAACCAGAATTGGTACTTTTTGTAGATTTTACTAGTTTTATAATGAATCCCAGTAGAGAGAAAGCAACAGAAGAGATTGTAAAGAACATTTTCCAAAGAATTACAAAGTAGTTCTCAGAAAATGGACTCTCCCTCAATTTTTAAAAGGTCCGTTATACTCAGTTCTACATAATAAATAGAGTCATATCAGCCACTAATGTGACACATGAGCAGGAGTCAGTAAGTAGGGTAGAGTGCTCGAAATTGTGCGTGTACATACTGATGAAACCATGAAGTGTAAGAAGCATATTACTGAACTTCGCAGACAATTAAGTTCTGCTGTTTTTGCTCTTCATATAATTCCTAATCTTGGAAACAAACGAATTAACCTCCTGACATATTTTGCAGATTTCCACTCAATAATGTCTTGTGAAACAATTTTCTGGGATAAATCACGACTTAGAAAGAACGTACTGATTGCACGAAAGCGAACCGTAAGAAAAACATGTGGTATTCACCCACGGCATATGGGTACCTCGCCAAGTTGCTAGGCATTTTAACTGCGCCGTCACAATACATATATTCGCTGATGTATTTCGTCTAAACAATCTGTCACAATCTGAGAAGAACAGTGATGTCTATCCCCACAACACTAGAGGGAAAAAGATCTTTGCTACAAACTTTGAACACTGTTACTCTGAATGGAGTTCAATATGCAACAACAAAAATTTTTGATCATTTGCCCAACTTCATAAAATGTCTGATAAGTAGCAAAGAAAGTTGTAAATATAACTTAAAATCATTTATCCTCGACGTTCTATTGGTGAAACTTTATTTGAAAGCTGGTGGCTAGAAATACATACATCTTGTTTTTGAGTGTGCTTACATGAGTATGACTAAAATAATATGTTCATTAATGTTAACACATATCATGTATACATATCCTGTAACCTGACTCGTCCCATATCATTTCGATAAAGGAATTTCTCAGGTGATCTATGGAACACGTAACTAACTTCACGGTATTTTTATAGCACGGCCCGTCTTTCTTGACTTATAGCTACTTGTTATGCTGTATCTATGAACCATTAATTTCCTGGAATTACATCAAATGGTTCAAATGGCTCTGAGCACTATGGGACTTAACTTTTGAGCTCATCAGTCCCCTAGAACTTAGAACTATTTAAACCCAACTAACCTAAGGACATCACACACATCCATGACCGAGGCAGGATTCGAACCTGCGACCGTAGCGGTTCGCGCGGTTCCAGACTGTAGCACCTAGAACCGCTCGGCCACCCCGGCCGGAAATTACATCAATCTTCCCTTTGTCACTGATTACGTAAGTTTTTGAACATTTTTTGAATCCTAACTTTCGATCTAAAACTAAATCATATTCTACTTGTCTAGTAAGTTTTCGAACTACCGTTTTGGCTTTTTGTATCGTACCAGGTCTTCGATTTTATTCCTATTTATCCAGGTCAGATACAGACTTTTTTTGTCATTCAGCTTTCTCGAGTTTGAACAGCGTATAAGATTATATTCCTGACTACGCATCTTGGAAGAATATGGTGGAGAAAGCCGACGAGCTGGCAGTGTGATTGTATCATCTGAGAGCCTCTAGGCCTCTGTTTTGCAACGGATCCCCTACAAGAAACCCAACTTTCATACAGTTCAGAAATTCGTGCTGTGTGATTAGATTATTTAAAAGATCGGTTTCACCATCTTCCGGCCATCTGAAGTAGCGAAAGAGGCACAATCAGAAAAATGTTCCTGGAAAAGACAACAGCTTTCATTATTCAAATTCACTTTCAGGCTAGTCACTGAACGTACTGATCTGGACGTACTAGTGTTTCTCCAAAAGAACATATTTCTTGTTTACTTCTATAGGAACACTAATAATAAAGTCAACGTAATACACGAAATTCAGTCACTTACATATTCTGCTATTTTGGAAGCGAAATCATCTCTCAATTCAGGGTAGGCTATGCTCTTTGAATTAATCTTACTATCAAACCAGTGAACTCAACTAGATGAAGAGAAAGTAATTATATAATTACTTATAACGAACCAAATAAAATCGGGAACCTTTACCATTACAGTCCAGAAAATAGCATAAGATCACAAATGATGAATTATATCTGTTTCGTGCTGATTGAAACCAGATGAACCACATGGGTTAAATTTGGAATTTTTGTTACATGTCGCCCTGTTTCCAAACTCTACCACACCCCGAATCGAACAGTGGTTATCTTACTAGAAAAGTATTTATTTTCATTTGGTGACTTGCATGTCTACTAAGTTAGGTTTACATTGTCCTGATATTGTAGAATTCTTTTATCTTTCCACTTCCCAGTCCCACTGCGTAGAACCCTTAATAAACTGGAGTAAAATTAACTCTTGCCATTGATTTGGTTTATCCTTCATACTACATGTTTCAGGGGGATGTTTCATCTTTAGGTATGTTTAAATGAAATATTTAGATTATTCGCATTTATGCATTCATGAAATCCAAAAGGCAGGGAAGTGCGTGAAATATGCCCATGTCAAGGGCCCACCAAAACGTAGTCGGCAAAATTGGCAATGCTGTTGTGCGTAACACATTTTAAGATCTAAAACACTTGAAGATGAAAAATACTTTCCGAAATATGTATTGTGAGGAATAAATTAACTCATTGGCATAGGCTGAACATTTTACTATCTCTTTAATAGGTAAGGGTTCCACCACACTGCACGGGCAGCAGCGGCTGTGTAGGGGAACTGGGTGGATTTTTACGTTAAAAGGTCTCGGGGAACTACAGAAAGGAAGTCAGTCTAAAAGGGTGCAGGGCAAAAACTGGACAAGGGTAGATTAGCAACAACCTGTAGTGTGGTTGTAAATTGTCTTTGTCGTGTTGGGAAAGAACCAGAGCTCCAAGCGCTAATAGAAAACAGTATAGATACGGAAAGCTGAATAAATCCGCAAATAAGTTCATCAGAAATTTTTACTAAGGAATTAAACGTGTCCAGAAAGGACAAAATATATACAGTTGGTGTTGGAGTATTTATTGCTCTCAGAAGTAGTTCACCCTGTAGTGAAATTGAAGTAGATACCGTAGTTCCTATGAGTCAGTATAGGTTATGCTTGACAACCGGAATAAATTAATAAATTGTTCCTTTCACCAACCTCCCCCCCCCCCCTCCCCCCGCATCACATGATATAGATGCTGAACAGTTGAAAGAAAATTCGAGGCTCATTCCAAATAGGTACCCCAATCATACAATTATAGTAGATGATGACTTCAATTTACTGTCGATACGTTGGCGAAAATACATTTTTAAAACCGATGGTAGTCATAAAATGTCGTCCTAAGTCACACTGAATGCTTTCTCTGAAAATTATTTTGAATATTTAGTTTAGGATCCCAATGGAAGTGTAAATGGTTGCCAAAACGTACTTCACCTCTTAGCAACAAACAATCCTGAGCAAATAGGGAGCTTCACGACGGATACAGTGATTAGTGAGCACAGGATCGTAGTAGCAAGACTGAATACCATAAAGTCCAAGTCCACCAAAAATAAATGGAAAATATATCTAATTAAAAACGAAGATAAAAATTTGTTTGACACGTTCCTAAGAGAAAGTCTCCGCTCCTTCCAGTCGGATTATGTAGCGGTAGACAAGATGTGGTTTAACTTCAAAGAAGCGGTATGAACGGCAGTTGAGAGATACATACTAAATAAATTAGTAAGTGATGCCTGTGATCCGCATGGTACACGAAAAGGTCAGAACAGTGTTTTAGAAGCAACGGAAAAAGCTATGCCAAATTTAAAAGAACGCAAAACTCCCAAGATTTCGCAGAAGTTGGAAATTTAGCGCGATCTTCAGTGCGATATTTTTTAATAGTTTCCACAATGAAACTATGTCCCGAAATCT